>NC_059102.1:56069743-56681058 GCF_020740685.1 Jaculus jaculus
CCTGGGACCCAGCCAAGTTGTCAGGGAATGGCCACGGCAGTGGCCACTCTGCGAGCAGGGTAGCAGCTAGACAAGCAAGGTCGTTGTGAGACCCTCTGCTGCAGCCGTCTTTAGGATGGGTGATTTTTTAATCCACGCTGAAGAGATAAGATCACAGCTCAAATGTTTCTAATAAAACTATAAACTCTTCAAAGGAAAGGCACTATAATGATCCATATGAATATTTTAAATATTTTTGTATCATCATTATTCTTTATCAAAAGGAAAAGATTCTTTACCCACAGGGGTTTTTAACTTGTAGTCATCTTTCAACATAAAAATATACTGCAACATAATTGTTTTCCTTTGAAACTTTGTCTTTTATCCCATGCATTTAAAAACATTATAGTGAGTTTTTTTTATCAGTCTGTCAAAAAATTTCAGGCATAAGCTGGAGAGATGGTTTAGTGGTTAAGGTGATTGCTTGCAAAGCCAAAGGACCTAGATTCAATTCCCCAGGACCCATGTAAAGCCAGATGTACAAGGTGGCATATGCATCTGGAGTTTGTTTGCAGTGGCTAGAAGGCCTGGCATGCTCGTTCTCTCCCTCTCTCTCTCTCCTCTCTCTCTCTCTCTCTCTCTCTCTCTCTTTCTCTCTCTCTCTCCCTCCCTCCCTCTTACTCTATCTCTCACATAGAAAAAAATCTTGAAGTCCTGGCATAAAGAGAGGTGAAGAAATCCTGACCAATAACTGATGAACTTGCCTCCACACCAAAGGAAGTCATTAACTCTCATCTCCCTGGGCTCTACCAAGGGACAGAAATAAAAACTGCCCAGTGAAGAATGTGAATAGAACCTCTGCATAAGCAGAATGATATTGATGGTGACCCTAAATTTTGTTAATGTCCCAGGCCAATGAAGGAGAAGTATTCCTGCTTATTCTTGGGGAACACATCACAACAGCTTGCCTTAGTTCCAGAGTAGCAAAGAGGACTCAGTCAATATGGATTGTCTGGCTGAAATATAGCAGTTATGTTTGATGATGGACAGTGGATGCCAATGTATGGGTCTAAGACAAGAGTTCTAATTATTTTGTTGTGTAAGTAAACAAAATGCACCTTTAGTTTCATAAGGTCCACATAAGCACCTGTTTTATAGCAGTATCTACAGAAATTATGAAATTGGCAATGGGAAGAATATATCTTTTAGTGGGAAAGGCCTATCTCATTTCAAGACAGGCCAAATACCATGGAACATTTTATAGCTACAAATGAACTTAAGCCCTTGACTACCAAAGAGCAAAGTCTGTATCTCACTCTTGCCAAAGCCAGGTCCTGACATCCTGTTAGTATTGGATGAGAGTTATAGCTGGGTCCTCCAGGGCCGGGTTAGCAGTTAAAGAATCAGTTCTGTCATTTATTACAGAGAATTGAAATGCTATTCCCTGGTAAGATGCATAAAGAACTTAACATTGTTATGGTGGGAATAATGGAAATAAACAATGACCTTAAAATTCTCACCTCTCCATAAGAATTAAACTCAGAAAATGTCAGTCTTTGTGATTAAAAAGTTTTTACTAGGGCTGGAGAGATGGCTTAGTGTTTAAGGTGCTTGCCTGTGAAGTCTAAGGACTCATGTTCAACTCTCCAGGTCCCACATAAGCCTGACACATGAGGTAACAAAAATGCAAGGTCACTCACATTTGTGCACAAGGGGTCCCACGGTCTGGAGTTCGATTGAAGAGGCTAAGGCCCTGGCGCACCAATGTTCTCCCTGTCTTGCTCTCTTGCATTATAAAAAGGCCAGTCTGGGCTGGAGAGATGGCTTAGCAGTTAAGCACTTGCCTGTGAAGCCTAAGGACCCCGGTTCGAGGCTCGGTTCCCCAGGTCCCACGTTAGCCAGATTCACAAGGGGGTGCACGCGTCTGGAGTTCGTTTGCAGAGGCTGGAAGCCCTGGCGCGCCCATTCTCTCTCTCTCTCTCTATCTGTCTTTCTCTCTGTGTCTTTCGCTCTCAAATTAATAAAAATTAAAAAAAAAAAAAAGGCCAGTCTGTTGGGCTTGCCTCAAACAAAGGTTTTCACTACATTGTATTGTGCTCTCTACACCTCTTTCAGGTGAGTGAGAAGGACCCTATTTGTCTATATTTTCCAGTTGAGGAAATAGGCAACATTTTTCCATGTTTATGGGATTTATTAGTCCCAGAATAAGGAAGAATCTCTCCATACATGCTTCATGTGCTTTCATGAAGACAGGACACCCAGCAGCCCCTGTGACCAGAAGTATTCATTAAGAATGGGGATTTTCCTCTCTGGCAGGAAAAATCCATAGCCTTTACCAGGGATGACAGAATCTTCAGTAAAGACAATCTCCATGCCCTAAAGAGCCACTGATTTAGTCACCAGCTAAGCAAATGGATGAATTCTTAGATTCATAGATTGATAGCTGACTATATAGTATTTACCATATTGGATCAATGGTTAGGGGTAATTGTATAGAAAATCTTAGGATAGGTCTGGAGAGATAGGTTAGCTGTTAAAGTGCTTGCCAGCAAACCCAAAGGACCCAGCTTAAATTTTCCAGTGCCCATGTAAAGCCAGATGCACTAAATGGTGTATGAATCTGGATTTCATTTGCAGTGGCCCTATTGTGTCCATTCTCTCTCTCTTTCTCTCTCTCTCTCTCTCATAAATAAATAAAATATTTTAAAATATTACATAAATTTTATACCAATAGAGAATTTAGAAGTAGACAGCAGAAACTTGGTTTGACGTGGCCTCATGTATAAGGCAATAATAATAGTAAGATAATCATTTAAGCTGGGCATGGTGGGGCACATGCCTTTAATCTCAGCACTCAGGACACAGAGATAGGAGGATCATTGTGAGTTTGAGGCCACCTTGAGTCTCCAGAGTAAATTCTGGGTCAGCCTGGGCTATAGTGAAACCCTACCTTGAAAAATCAATAATAATAAAAAAAAATCTTCATTTAACTTAGAATGAAAGACTGCATCCTTACTTAGCACTGAGGAAATAGAATCTTCTCATCAGTGCTGAATGTGCCTTGTAAATTTAAGCTACTATCAGTGTGGGAGTCAGAGCATGGCAATATTGAGGGTGGAGGTGGCAATGAGTATGGGGAAGGAGTCATAATCAGGTTGAATCTAGTTATTAGTGCCCCTCAGAGCCAGGGCAGAACTAAATGCCGATGATCAGACAATACCAATAGGACCCCATTAAGATTTAGGAGGCAGAAAAATTTGCTACAAGAATCAGAAATGACAAGCTGGAGTTGAAAGTTAATTTAGAAATAGACCATCATCTACCTCTGGTGGCTAAGACTGGCCGTCTCTAAGCATCATATTAGCATAAGTTATGAAATTAAGAGTGAAGACCAGAGCATAGAAAACCCTAGAAAGGTGAAGGAGATAGGATAGCTTCAAGCTGCATATTTAAATTATAAGTTTAGCACTGAGAAATAGCAGAGGAGCTCAGATCTAATGTGTTCAGGGCATCGTGTTGCCCATTAAGGGATGAGAAAAATGTCAAAGCTAGAAAAGAAGAGAATATCGAATATCCACCAAAGAAAATGCTTCTCATCATATCTCAACTTAGAGGTAGTTTTTAATTCTCATGCTGTTGTTAATGATTATACAATTACAATGAAAAGGAGAGGGGACTACTGTGTACCTTGCTGAAGTATTTATCTGATTTCACAATTCACAGCTGCTCCTCATTCCTATTTCAACTTTCCCCAAAGTCAGATATGGCATGCCAGTGGCTGTCCTCAGTATCCAGCTGTCATTCTCCATCCTAAGCTATGTGGGACATCTTACTGGAGCACCTATAACTTTCTGGTTAACTGAAATTGTCTGATTGACATAGGGAAGGCTGGAAGTGACAGGGATATAATAACTTCAATCCTTGGAAGAAAGACTCATAGCCCCCTACCAAATGTCCTGCTTTTTTCCAGCCCTCTAGTGAGATCCCTCAAGTTATACAAGCTGCCTTCACAGTGCTGAGCTCCAGTTGTCCCAAACACCTGCTAGCCAGCCCTGGACTGACTTCCAGAGCTCCCTGACAGAGCCATGTAAATAAACGTTCATGCCATGTGGATATCTGAGTTGATATTTTTGCAGAAACCTAATCTAAGAAGTGTGTGCATAAATGTGTACATATATTCAAAACTAAAGTGATTTGTTAAGATTTGATGTTTACTGACTAAATCTGTCTTGAGGTTATACAATGTTTCTAAGTTGCCAAGCCACAGTGTTTTGGGCCAAGTGAGGTGGGCATGAATTGCTGGCTCAGAGTCAGGGCAGCTGCAAACAGAGGGCTTCACACTTGCATTTCCCTGGCCTTAGGCTCTGCCTTGGAAAGAGGAGACCTATACTTCCATCATAAAAGGGGAAGACTGGACATCTGGGGGCTCTACAAATACCAACAAGTAAGTCAAATATGAATGTGTTTTTTTTTCTTTTATGCATAGTATTTGATAAGCATAGGTAACTGAATATGTAAATGGGGTTACCAAAAATATAACACATCAGCGGTCATAATTAAAAACAAGCTAATAAACCAATGTCTGAAGAATTTAAATTTGTTATTTACATTCACATAGAACATAAACAAATATATTAATATAATATGTTTTTACCCGGAAATCTATAGGAACAAGATTAGGAAAGATAGAGAAGAAAGAGTAATTTTTATACCCATTTCAAATTTTGGTTTAAATATTTCTTCCAGAAAACATTTTGGCAAGAAATATTTATTTCCCAGCTGCCTCTAGAAGAGAGGTTCCAATCTATTTTATAATATCCTTCTCTCAACTAAATATTTCCTTGGGAAATTGCCTGGAAAGTTTATAACAACTAAGGATAAAATAACTTTTTGGTGAAAAAGCCATAGCCATATGCTGTGACAGAATATTTTAAGGATCAAATAAAAGTGCCACGTGCCAAGCTCTGTGAATGTGTTACCCAGCCCCTTGAACTTATCAGTTAAATGAATAATTTGCAGAGTACATCGTTATTCACCAGAGAATAAGATGTTTACATGAATTTGAGAACACAGATCTCCCCTATCCAACTCACCTCACCTGATGACTAGATTATGTGAACAGCATTGGGTTATTTACTGCAAGGTGACAACTAAACTATCTTTATGCTGATGAGGCTGTTACTGAGAAAGATAGTATAAGCAGTACAGAAGTCATTCTGTCACCAAAGAATAAAGACTTCTGGAACTAACAGCAGAAAATTATATTGTATTTGCACAGCATTAATAACTACTTCAAAAAGCATTAAAAGCTTCTTGGTAGAACAATTTCAAGATAATATTGACTACTGAGCAGGACAGAGGGTGCTTCAGAAATTTTGAACCAAAAGAGCAAAGGGCAAGACTCCCTTAATGCCTCAGGAAGAAAGGCCTATAAAGACATTTTCAAACTGTTTTTCCCTATTCCCACCTGTTGGGAATTAAAACCTCTAAATGGGGCTGGAAAGATAGCTTAGTGGTTAAAGCATTTGCCTGCAAAGGCTAAGAACCCACGTCCTACTTCCCAGATCCCACATAAGCCAGGCATACAGGTGATTCATGTGCAAGGTCTCACATGCACACAAGATGGCACACACATCTGGCATGCCAATTCTCTCTGTTTCTCTCTCACTCTCATTAAAAAAAAAAAAAAAATCAAAAAAAAAAGTCTGTTGGGCTTGCCTCAAAAGAAAAAAAAAATAATCTAAATAGACCTGGCATTTCCACATAATCTCTCACAGTGGATATCTCATGTCCAGAGCACTGTCCACTCAGTTGTCAAGTTGAGTGTTCAGTTTGAAATATCTATCAAACATTTCAGGAGTAATCACCCTGATCATACAACAAAATTTCCAGGGAAACTGTCTGGGGTCTGATTTTAGGTATCTTCAAGAAAAGAAGGCCTGGGCTACCGGTGAACTCAGCTGGGAAGTTCTTGAAGCTTCTTCCAAGAGAATGAATGGACAGGTACCTGGGCCTGCTCACTGGACTTTGCAGCACAAGCAGGAACAAGGATGGCAGAGGAATGGGCCAGGGGCTCAGCACACTCTGTTAGGTGCATTATACAGACTTAGTATATTGAATGCTACTTAGTATATTGAATGCTACTGACAGGGTTAAGATTTAAATCAAACATCAAAAAAATCAAACGAAAATAAATGCTGGTGAGGATGTGGAGGAGTAGGAACACTCATCCACTGTTGGTAGGAATGTAGGATGGTACAAACACTCTGGAAAGCAATATGGAGATTCTTGAAAAAGTTGACTATAGAGTTACCAACAGACCCAGTTATTCCCAGTTATATACCCTAAAACCTTCAAACCACAGGCCAGAGAGATTTGCTTAACCATGTTTGTAGCAGCTCAATTTGTAATAGCTAAGAGCTGGAATCAATCCAGATGTCCATCACTAGAAGAATGGATAACTAAGATGTGGTACATCTACACAATGGAATTCTACACAGCAGTAAGAAAAAAATGACACAAAGAAATTTGAGGAAAAATGGGTGAACCTGGAACAGATCATCCTCAGTGACCTTACCCAATCAAAGAAAAAAAAATCGCCACATAGTCTCACTCATCTACAGCACCTAACCTGAATCTACCCAAGATACCATACATACCCAGCAAGCATCTCATGGACTAGACACTAGGGTGGATGGGGAGGGAGGGGAGGGCATAGAAAGGGTGGGAAACAGTAATTTAGACCCAAACGGCAATGGTACCATAAAATTCTACTTCCTAAAAGGCAGAACAAATGGTTGAGCCCTCACCAGGGCCTTATAGGAAACACCTGAACCACAAGACACTGGAGAGGGTAGGATCAATCTACCTTAAACCTTCTACATCTTCCCTCTCTCCCTCTCCCTCCCTCTCTCTCTCCTCCCTGACTCTTGTATATTAGTTATATTCTTCCTCATTTTCTTAGTGGGCACTGACCTGTGACTCCCAGTACCAGCATGAGGCTATCATCCACAATGAGCTTTTGATCAGAGAAACCTCCAAGGTTTCCTAAAAGAATGACAGATTTCTGTTAGATACTTGATGACCCACCAAAGGTTAGTGGTAAGACCCTATTGCTGAAGACACCATATGCAACTGACACGAAAAATGGAACGGCATGGCTGGAAGCCAGGAGAGAGTTAGTCCCCAGACAGTCAGCATATCTAGTACCAGAAGGTGCTACATGGGCGACTGGGGGAAGTAACCAATATCTCTCCAAGAAACTCATGGTCTAACCTACTTAGAAACAAATAACTGGTTGTGATGCCTACACAAGTGCAATAGTGGCACAGAGCCATGGTGGGGAACCAACTGCTCTTGATTTGGCTAAATGATCCCCTCAGTGGTACAGGACCCATACCTGGAGCTGGGAAACAAGTCAGAATCATATCCAAACATAAACCCTCTCTCCAATATCAAGCTACCATCAATCATGGGCTACAAGAGGGCCTACACCTATTAAACTCTCTCTATAAAAAAAAAGTAAGGGTTATTTCATTTGTCCTGGAACTAACTTACTCTCCATTGGAGAATCTGCTTCTCTTTTTCAGATAGATGCAGATCCTAAGGAGAGAGCCAACCCATCATACCTCAAAAGGGCCCTGGCTGAAACTAAGGAAAATTGGCTAAACAAGCAAGGGTGCTGTTTTCCTGATGAACCAGACACCAGCACAAGGGGGAAGGAGACCAACACAGAAAAGTCAACTCCTACCAAATCAGAGAGCCAGAGCCTCAGTGGCCCTCAACACCTCATCACTGAAGCAGACCAAAAATGAACCCAACATGGCTCAGGGAAATTTTGCAGAAGAGGGGGCACAAAGAATGTCAGAGCCACATGTTGGGTCAGGATATACAGAGACATTTATCATACCAATAACTGGGGGCTAACTCCACAAGGCATGACCCATATACCTCAACAAGAAGGGGCCAATGGGGTTGGGGTAAGTCATGGATGAGCCTAATAATGGTACCAAACTGCCTGTATTTGCTGAATAGAAAACTAATTTAACAAAATGTTAAAAAAATAAATAAATAAAAAATAAATCTCCATCAGCTTCTCTCTCCTGTATCATGACTCTGTTGTTCACAGGATTGGTATGTCTTGTGTCTTTTCACCTTTCCCTCCTGTATCAGATAGATGGAGATGCACAGATGCAAACCTTAGGCATAATGAGATTAGGAGTATTACAAAAGTTGGGCAGATGGGCTGGAGAGATGGCTTAACGGTAAAGTGCTTGCCTATGAAGCCTAAGGACCGCTGTTCGAGGCTTGATTCCCAGGACCCACGTTAGCCAGATGCACAAGGGGGTGCACACGTCTGGAGTTTGAAGTGGCTGGAGACCCTGTTGCGCCCATTCTCCCTCTCTCTCTCTCCCTTTCTCTCTCCCTCTGTCACTCCCAAATAAATAAATAAAAATAAACAAAAAAATTTCTTTTAAGTTGGGCATTACACTTCCTGAGGGCTAGTTTGAGTTTAGGCATATAAATGTTGACATTGGAAGGGATCTTAAAAACAATGCACTCCTGTTACTTAGATGAAAAGAGCAGTGGTTAGAAGAATAAACCACTTGCTAGAGGCCACACAGCATGTGAAGAGTGGCAATTTCATTAACAAGTCAGGGCTCTTTGCACTATAGAAAGCCACTCCTCTTAACTGTGTGGGAAGTGCCCATTCTATATTAAATAACAAAAGAGCAGACTGTCCATGGTTGAAAAGAGCAAAGGCGTAGGTAAAGTAGAGAGGGGATTAGGTACTCCCCAAACCCTCCAGATTCTTATCTTTGGGTCACGAACTTGGCCTCAGTCTCAGATTCTGATGAGCTTGGACAAGTTCCAGGGGTCACAGAACATGTGTGTGAAATGCATATGTTCACGTTCACTTGGTAATAACTCAGAAGAGAATGACTGTCTGAGACACACAAAGCCACACATTGGTCCAGTCTGGTATACCCAATGCAGGGATTTATGGGGCCGCAGAGAGGATTCTGGGGTGAGTTGGCTCCTGGGAGGGGCTTCCTGCCAGCTGCAGCTGCCTGGCAGCATGTTCCAATAGGAACTTGCTTCAGCCAAGGGAACCTATCTGCCTTTACTCAGAGAAAGGGCAGCCCTTTCCTGCCTCCTCTCTGTCGTCGCAGCGCAATTAATAGCGTTTGGTCAGGATAGAGAAAAGTGAGTGAAACTTTGTGATCACAGCCGGCAGGTTTAGAGAAACCAGAGAGCACCTTTCGGGCATGAGACCCCTGCCCACATCACCATTGAGCTGTGGGCTGTGGGCAGTTCCTTCTCTTCTGGCCTGTGTGATCTCCCCTGTGCAATGGATAGATTAAAGAATGATCTGGAAGGATCCTGAGGATCAGTCAAGGTTTAGAGTGCAAAGATAGAGTGCTATATATATCGTGGTCAGAAAAAGAGCCAAGGAGACCACTGTCTGTCTCTCTTGTGGGAGATGTGGAGAATAGCAGCAGTTCTGTGTGTGTTTTAGATACTTCCTGAGGTTTAACTTGCTTAATCCCAGCAACCCAGTGGAATATATCACACCTCCTGTTATTTGTATCCCATTTTATGGAAAGGAGAGTAGGGCTTGTACAAAATTCCTTGCCCAGGTTACATGTGTAATTGACAAGTAAACAAAGTACCCACAGAACAGAGGAGACCCAGGTACAGGGAATGAGACCATGCCATGAACGTGCCAAGTTCATATGCTGAAATCTTAAATCCTCACCTCCACTATGATGGTTCACTAATTATAAAAACAAATAAAAAAATGACAAAAAATTTCATCCCACACCAGGTAATTATATATCAACATGCAACACATTGCTTACGACACAGCAGTAACCCCTTAGCAATGTGAAGAAGAGTGGGCCCCACAGGGGGTTACCCCAAAGCTCTATACCTAACCATAGAAAAATCAACAGGGTAGCAACAGAAAGGACTTGTTATTTTAGGATTTAGCCCAGTTCTTTTCTCTTTGTTCAGATTTTCCTTAGCAGGCCACCTCCATAAATCCCACAAAATGTAAGTGAGGAAACATCTAACATTTGGGTAACATGATAGTCACATTACTTTGTTTCCAGCTGAGGGTAGAGAGCCTCTGGAGGGAAGCAGATACATTTTATATGTTCTAATATCTACTGGGATATAGCCATCATGCCATAAATTCACCTACTTAATATATTGGATTCAACAGGTTGTAGTATGAAGACTTCAGAATACCTTCAACTTAAAAGAAAATCCCATAACTACTACCAATCTTTATTTCCCAGCCATGGGCATATACTAACGAATTTTGTTTCTCTAAGTTTTCTGTTACGGTCATTTCATATAAATGTAGAGTTAGCTTCTCTTGCTAAGCATAATATTTTTGAGGTTTTCTCATGATGTAATTGGATCAAGACTTCAGGCTTATCTGGATCTGAATAACATTCAATTGTCTGGATACATGCATTCAACTTACCTATGTCTAAGGTCAGAAATATTTGGGCTGTTTCTACTTTTTAGTCATTACAAATACTATCTCTCTAATTGTCAGTGTCTATGTCTGCATTTGGATGTATTTCCATTACTCTTGGACATATTTGTAGGATCAGAACAGTGGCTCATATGGATTGTGTGTTTAATAAGCCAAGACACTTCCAAACTGTATATCAAAGCACTTGCAGCATCCTTCCATTTCATCAATAGTGGATGAGGATGTCACATTCTCCTTATTCTCACTATTGCAGTCAGGTTCCCATTGCTGGTAGAAGTCACCCAACAAAGAGAAGCTTGTGGGCAAAATGAGGTTTATTTTGGCTTACAGGCCCGAGGGGAAGCTTCATTATGGCAGGGGAAAACAATAGCATGAGCAGAGGGTGGACATCACCCCCCTAGCCAACATAAAGTGGACCATAGCAACAGGAGAGTGTGCCAAATGCTGGTATAGGGAAACTGGCTATTCCACCCACAAGCCCACCCCCAACAATACACTGCTTGCAGGCGGCATTAATTCCAAGATCTCCATCAGCTGGGAACCTAGCATTCAGAACACCTAAGTTTATGGGGGACACCTGAATCAAACCACCACATTACACCCCTGGCCCCCATAAGCTGATAACCATACATAATGTAAAATGCAATGCTTTCATCTAACTTTAAAAGTCCCCATAGTTTTTATCAATTCCAATGATGTTCATACAACCCCATAGTCCAAGGTCTTTTAACTGAGCCATCATACCAAAAAATAACCTCAAAAAAGCCCCCATAATGGCACAGAATAAACATTCACACTGCAGAAGATGGCATTGGCATAGAAAAGAAACATTCAGCCAATACAAGATTTAAAACAACCAGGGCAAACATCAAATTGTAACTCCAAGCCCAACAACTCTAGCCAGTGACAAATCTCCAAGTTGGATAATTCTAACCAGCAACAAGTCTCTGTCATTCCAATTCTGCCCCCCAGCTGAGCTACTCACAGTCCTATAAAACTTCATCGAGGCCAGCAGCTTTCCTTAGCAGCCATCTCATGGTTCTGGCATCTCCAGTGGGTCTCCACTGCAATCTATGGTTCATCCTTGTGGCCCCATGGGGACTCTATTTCAGGCAACCAGCAAACCTGCCTCACATTGCTCATGGCCACTTCCAAAACACAAGACCATGTTGCAAACTCAATGACCCTATCTTTCCCACATTTCTTATACTCCACAATACTAGGTAGGGTGCCAGTTTGTCATTCCAGGGGGGAATAAAGCAGACTTTGAAGAACAGGACACTTCTTGAGCACTCAGGCCCTTCCAAAAGAGTCTGCATTCTTTTGTTTCCCCAGCGCAGGTCAGCTAGCCCAATCTGAAAGGTTGTAATCTCTCAAACAATTTGCAGGTGAATGGGCAGCAATTTAGGCCCCAAAATTTCATTTTTTTCTGTGTCATATCCCTCTGCTCACACCAGTTCATTTCTATGCAAAGCAACCCCGCACAATTTCTTAGGACCCAGGCATAACAGCAAGCTTCCCACCCAAACTGCCAGCCCAGTTCAGGCACAGCTCATTCTCACCCTCACAAACCAAATCTCATAGTCCATATTTCTTACTGTATTCAGGTCTTTCAACTCTGACCAGAATAGTCCATCAAGCTGTACTTACAGTACTGCAAGGCATCTCTTAGGCCAAGGTTTTAAATCCTTTCACATTACTCTTGAAAATCAGCTCCAAAAGGCCAAAGCCACACAGCCATCCCACTCCTCAGTACCTCTTTACTGTTGCAGTCAGGTTTGCATTGCTGGTAGAAATCATGCTGGCATGGGGAAACTGGCTATAATACCCATAAGCCCACCCCCAACAATACACTGCCTCCAGGAAGCATTAATTCCCAAATATCCATCAGCTTGGAACTTAGCATTCAGAACACCTAAGTTTATGGGGGACACCTGAATCAAACCACCATACTCGCCAACACTTGTAATTATCCCTTTTTACTGTAGTCATTGGATTACATCAGCACACATATTCCAGCATGTGATTTCTCATCATCTTGTGCTGCATTTGTTGAGATTATTTCAATGTGCATATTGGACATGTGTTATTTGGGGGGAAAATATTGTCTTCCCAAATTTTGGAGGGGTGTTATATTTTGGAGTTCTTTACAAATATTAACCTCCCATCTGATGTGTGGTTAACAGGTATTTGTCCCATTCTGTAGGCTGTCTCTTCCTCCTGCTGATCCCTTGCCGTGCAAAAACGCTTCGGTTTTAAACAATCTCATTTGTTAATTCCTGGGACTATTTCCTGCACTTTTACAGTCCTTTACAGAAAGGCTCTGTTCTAGCCAAATATGCTACAATACTTCTTGTTAGTTTCTGGTAATGTTGCTTTTGTTGATTAGTAGTGACCTCCATCTATTTTTGCCTCGATGGTTTGACTGTTACAATCTCACATTTAAATAGCATACACATAGTTTACTATGACTTCAGCTTTTTTGCACCAAGGAAAACCTAAAACTACACAAAAATATTGGCTGGGTTATTATGAATTTGTATTTTTTATGTGTGTGTAGACTGTGTGCGATGCTTGCATGTTTGTGCATGTGCAGATATGTCCCCTCGCATACTCATGCAGAGCAGCACTGGAGGCTGGATGCCCTCCAGTTTGCTCATCTATGTGTTTCCTTCTCTCACTGATCTGGGGAGCTTGCTCCCCTGCACCATAATAGACTGGCTGACCAGTGAGCCCCAGAAATGCTCTAATTTTCATCTCTATTCCTTCCACCTCCAGGGCTGGGCTTACAGGTGTGTGTGGCCATAAGCTCCCAACTGTTAACCTGAATGCTGGGGAATTGAATCAGAGAAAACCAGTCCTTCTGAAGTCCTCATGCTTCAGGCCAGTGTTCTAATCCACTGCACCTCCTCCCCAGAGCCCATGAATTTGTATTTCCACAGGTAGGCTTTGGCTGTAGGCAAGGCATATGCTCATAAAACATATACATTTGTTCAGCTATACTTATGTTCCAAAACACCACTCAAAGTATTGACTATTGTTTTGTTTGTACTGAAATATCTGTTCACATCATTAAAAGTAGAAATGTGTATTTAAAGCACCATTGTATAACTTGGGACTAGTCCTTTACAATTACAGTACCCATTCTTTCTCTTGCTGGGACTCAGTGAGAACTGTCTTTTTCCATTTACATTCCTGGTTTTGCTAAGAAACTCAACAAGTTCACATGACTAGCCTCTAATGTTTCAAGAACTGGTCCTTTCTCTCAAAACTTCTTTTACACTTCTGACTTTTTCCATGCCTTTCTTTTCTACTGCAAATAGAATTCTATGAACAGAAGGGCAGAGAAAGAACTGTGTCTAAACTTGTGACCATGAAAGCTTCAGTGGGCCAGAAAATAATCTATGGAATTTGTTTAGCAGGTTACTGAGCACATTTTCAAAGAGTATACTACAGAGAGAAATGGCCTCTCAACCAAGCCATTCCCCCCTTTTTGAGGCACATAACTAGACCATGGATCCCAGCAGCCTTGTTGCAGGATGTGTCTATGTAATGTGCCCTGGCAAATGGAGTATGAACAGACATTATGTGTGTGTGCTTCAGGCTAGGTCGATAAATTTGCCCATTCTCTACTGCTACTTGTCTTTTTCAGTTACTTAGGATGTGAACTCCATGCAACCTTACATCTTTTATTTATAAAAAGGAAGACAGGGCTGGTAAGGTATCTCAACAGTTAAGGCACTAACCTTCAAAGCCTAACTACCCAAGTTCAATTCCCCAGTACCCAACATAAATCCAGATTCACAAAGTGAAACATGCATTTGTACTTGTTTTTTTCCAGAATCTAGAGGACCTGTTTGTACCCATTCTCCGCCCCCCACCCCTGCTGGCATAGTGGCACATGCCTTTAATTCCTGTGCTCAGAAGGCTGAGGTAGGGCGATTGCTAAGAGTTGGAGACCAGCCAGAGACATAGTGAATTTACTATATAGTGAATTCTAAGTCAACCTGAGCTAGAGAGATACTCTACCTTGAAAAACCAAATATTTAAAAACAAAAACCCTGAAAACAAAAATAAATAAATAAGACAAATTTCAAAGAACATGGTGTTCACCATTCTTACCATATTTTAGGACATGATATGATAACTTGCATTTGGTTTACAATGTATCATCAAGAATCATCAACACATACCAAAGCAGAAATCAAGAAGCTCCTGGGAGCTTATTGCTACAGTAGTCTTAAAACACACCCACCACAGCTCAGGGAATCTTGCTGAAGGGGGAATGGAAATATTGTAAGAGCCACAGGTTGGGATGGCATACCAGAAGCATTGACCCCCTCCCCAGTGACCGACTGCTGCTTGCCTAACACATAAACCACAACCCCATGGGGCATACCAGCAACCCCACTGAGGAGGGTCCTCAGAGGAATGGAGCCAGGGAGGAAGGAAATGATGGTACTAAACATGTGATGTGTTCATACAAAGTATATTCATAATAAAAATATTTAGAAAGGTGTCACAATATTAATCTAGAGAGATGGCTTAGCAGAGAAGGTGTTTGCTTGTGAAGCCTAAGGACCCAGGTTCAATTCCCTAGTATCCACATAAGCCAGATGGACATGGTGGTTTATATATCTGGACTTTGCAGTGGCTAGAGGCCCTGACATGCCCATTTTATTTCTCTCTGTATCTCTCTCTCTCTCTCTCTCAAATAAAAGATAAAATAATGTTTTAAAAAGAATCATCACAATCTAAGTCCAGAATATTTTTGTCACACAAAAAGAAGCACCATACTCATGACACAGCTGCTTTTTCTCCTTCCTATCCTCAGCCACCATTAACTTGTTTTCTGTCTCCATGGATTTGTCTATGTTTGACCTTGTAACTAAATGTGACTGGGCTCTTACACTTAGTATGATGCATTTAAGGTGAATCTATGTGAAGACATGTATATGAACACTGCATTTCTTTGTAGTTCAATAAAATCACATAGAGGAACCAGTTTCATATCTCCATTCATATGGTGATATATATTTGACTTGTTCCCACATTTTGGCTATTATGAATAACACCATTATGAACATGTGTATATAGGCTTTTTGAGGATATGTATTTTCAGTTCTCCTAGGTATATATCTATCTAGGAGTAGAGTGACTAGCTCCTATGGTCTTATTATGTTCAACTTCCTGAGGAACTGCCAAATGTTTTCCAAGGCAGCTGCAACCTTTTACATCCTCACTAGCAATGCCTATGTGTTGCTATTTAGCCATTTCCTTGCCCAAACTTGCTAATATCCTTCCCCTTTACTATAGCCATGTTGGGCCATGTGCAGAAATAGCTTACAATGTTTAGGTTTGCATTTTCTTGATGACCAATGAGACTGATCATGTTGTCATATGCTCTTTGACCATTTGAATATTTTCAGTGGGGCAATGATCATTTCAATCCTTTGCCTCCCTTTAATTGGACTATTTGTCTTTTTATTATTTGATTTTAAGAGCTTTTAATCTATTCTAGAATACATGCAATTATTGGATAAATGATTAGCAAATACTTTCGCCCATTGTGTTGTTTTCTTTTTCTTCTTAGCAATGACCTTGGATACATACAAAAATTATGGTGTTCAATGTCTCTGTTTTTTTTTTTTATTTGTGTTTTTATATCATCTTCAAGATGTCATTGTTAAACCCAGGTCAGAAAGATTTACTGTGAGATTAATTCTATGAGTTTACTTTTAGATTTTATGCTTAAGTTTTTTTGTTCTTGTTTTTAATCTTAGCTGATTGTTGTATATGGCATGAGGTTCAAGTTTATTCTCTCCCATGTGGATGCTCATTATCCTGCTACCATTTTTTTTGAAAACACTGTTATTTACTATTAACTGGGCTTAGCATCTATGTTTGAAAATAAAATTTACTATAAACATGTTGGTTTCTTGGTTTATGAAACAAGAGAAGGCTCTTTGAATAGAGAAAAAAGATCAACATACTTTTAAACAAACTACTGAGATAAATACACAGAAAGAACTCAAATTAGTAAATATTAAGATGAAAAAGAGACATTACAACAGATGTCAATGTAATTTAGAAAATCAGGACATATCTTAAAATATATTCTAATAAATTACAAAATCTAAATCTAAAATAAAGGGTCAATATATACATACATATATATATATGGCACATATATCCTACAAAAACTAAACCACGATATGCTGACCAACAAATATATCTATGCAACAAGCAATGATATTGAAGCAATAACAAAACTCCCAACTAAAAAGTACCAAGACCCAGATATAAACACTGCTAAATTCTACCTGTCCCTTAAAGAACTAACGCCAATGTCTCTCAAACTATTCTGTTAAGTAGAGAAGAAAGAAATGCTATTCAAGATAATGGAGTATGTCTAACCACAACACACCTCCCAGGGAAGGAAAGAAAGACATTGAGGGTTCATTGGGTCTTCTAGGGGTTAGAAGACTCTAATAGACCTCCAGTGGCAGGGCGCAGAGAAGCAAAGTAGGGAATCGGCCTATTCCCACACTATTAGGTAGCCCACCAGCCACCCAATACCTTCAAGCAGCTATCCTAGCCTTAGTCCCAGCTGCAGGTTCCTCCTGTACTAACTGCAGGCAAGGGGGCCTGGGAAGCAGGCTAGCATGGGTCTACATGCACTCCATGCTCACGAACACAGTCCCACTTGCCTCCACCCCCCATTCTGGTGCAGGTACCCAGCCCAGCAGGCTAGCTTTCCCCCAGGGGAAATCCATGTAAGAACACTATCAACTCACCACCCTCCCCACCCCCATGTGTGAACCCAGGCCAACAGGTTAGCATTCCCCCAGAACACCTCCACATATGAAGGCCGTCCCACTCACTGCCGCCCCCACCCTTGTGCACCGACCCAGGCCAGCAGGCTAGCATCCCTCATAGGCATTCCTGCCACTGCAGAGCTCCACAAGAGAACTCTTCCACCCCCTCACCCCCATGTGTGGGCCCTAGCGTTTCCCCAAGGGACCACCTTGCAGGAATACCATCCCACTCGCCAACACCCACCACCTCCATAGGCAGACCCAGGTCAACAGGCTAGGGCTCCTACCCCCTAGACTCTCCCTCCACAGGGGAACTCCGTGCACCTTCCTCAACCCCTCACCCCCTGCTGCTTGTCACCTGACATCACCCTCAGCAGTCCCATATCCCCTCCTGTCCTGTCACAGGACCTGGCAGTCCCATCCACCACCTGCTACAGGCTCCCAAGGGATGCACTTTCCCATCCCTTCAGTATTTAGCATCTTGGAACCACCATGCATTCCTAACCCCCCAACCTCCACAGCCCAGTTGCAACACCAGTCTGCTTTGACCCATTCCCCCCTAACCCCTGTCCCCTTGGGTCATCTGACCAGGCAATCCCATACCCTAAATCACAGAACAACAACCCCCTTCATCAGGTCCTTGGGCCCTCATCAGAGCCTCATGGGCTCCTTCTCTCTAAGCAGGCAGTTTCCATTGCCATCAGAAGCCTAGTGGAATCAAACATTAAAGGGAATAATCACTGAAGACACTTCAAGTGTAGACTATAGCTTCCTCCTAAATTAAATAATATTCCTACATTGTTATTGTCAGACCACAGAGCAAATTGAGTAACATGAAAAATAAAATGCAAGTAAGTCCAATAAGATTGCCCAGTCCCACAATGGATGTCTCTAATCAAAACATAGAAGAAACAATAGGTTTAGAACCCCAAAAAGAAGATACAAGCTATGCAACCCTGACCACACAAATAGCAGAGCTTGTCAGAAAGCAACAAAGGGCAGATAATTGTATGAATGCTGTCTTTTCTAGATTAGACCTAATAGAAAAAGAACCAGGAAGAACTCCAAAGACAGTAAAATGACCTGAAGACTGAAAAGCAAGGACCTCAATAATCAGCTGGCTAAACTCAATGAAGACATAATAAAATGCAAGGATGAATTCCAACAAGCATTAAGAAAATCAGAAAATGATGTGAAAAGGGAACTTGACAGAGGGATGGAAACTATATATTAAAAAGCAGTAGAAAATACAAACCAAATTGTACAAGCCCAAAACTCTATAGAAGCTCTCAAGAATAGAGTCAGCCATGTGATGGATACGAACTCAAAACTGTAAAACAAAACAGAAAAAAAAGTTTTGAGTCCAAAAGTTTCAATAAGTTCAAAAATTTTTGTGAACAGAACATGAGGGAACTGTAAGATACCTTTAAACATCCCAACATTTACATAACGGGAATATCAGAGGTGAAAGAAATTCAGACAAAGGCATGGAGAACTTATTCAACAAAATTATCGAAGAAAACTTGCCCACTCTCTTGAAAGAAAGGCCTATCAGGTTACAAGAACCTAACAGAACTCCAAACATACTGAAACAAAGGAGACACTCTCCAAGACATACTATCATTAAGACTCTAAACATCAACACCAAAGAGAAAGTCCTAAGAGCAGCTAGGGAGAAACAACACTGTACATATAAAGGTAATGCCATCAGAATTACTTCAGAATTCTCAATGGAAACCCTGAAAGCCAGAAGGGGCCTGGAATGGAACACTGCAAAGTCTAAGAACCTATGGCTTCCAACCCAAACTACTCTCCCCAGCAAAAGTATCCCTTTTGATAGATAGTGAAAGAAAAACTTTCCATAATAAAACTCAGCTTTACAACTATATGAACACAAAGCCAAACCTGCAGAGAGTACTTCAGGGAATTCTCCACATAGAAGAATCAGATAATCAACCTCAAGTGCCTACAAGAAGCAGATCACAATAACCAAACTCAGAGAAGGCACAAAAAAATTACAAAGTCCAAGAAAACACCAAACCACATAAACCACCACAATATGGCAGGGATTAAATCAAACCTCATAGTCATTACCCTAAATATTAATAGCCTTAATTCACCTATCAAGAGACATAAACTAACATGGTGGATCAGAAAATTAGACCCCTCAATCTGCTGTATTCAAGAAACCCACCTCACCACTAAAGACAGACACCTCCTCAGGGTGAAAGGGAAGAAAATAATATTGCAAGCAAATGGAAATAAGAAACAAACAGGCATAGCTATACTAATATCAGATAAAATAGACTCCAAACCAAAAGTAATCAAGAAAGACAAAGAAGGCCACATCTTACTTATCACCAGAACGATCCAACAAGAGGATATCATAATCATGAGCGACTGGGGGGGAAATGACCAACATTTTTCCAAGCAACTCGTGGTCTAAGCTACTCAGGAGCTAACAACCTGACATGATGCTCACACAAGTGCAATAGTGGCACACAGCCATGGTGGGTAAAAAACTGCTCTTGATTTGGCTAACGGATTCACTCAGTGGAATGGAGCCCATAGCTGGAACTGGGAAACAAGTCATAATCATATCCAAAAAATGAGCCTGCTCCCCATTAATTTTGTTATTTTGACAGTTGAGTAAATTAAGGTTCAAATTTACAGAACTAATATAAACAATATATCACAATTGAATCCAACCAGTTTTTCCTCAGCTATTGAGAATTGCCCTTACTTCATCCCTAGACCTTTTGCTCAACAAGGCCTTTCATCCCCTACAGTCTATATATGGAACATAGACTATGACCGTGTGAGCCAAACACTGGCTCCCTCTTAGATTCTGCCAATGGTATATCTCACTATTCATTTTTTCCCCATTTTAGGGCTTTTCAACACTTTGCTCATGCTCCAGGAACTAAATAAAACATGTGCTTTTCCAGTACCATACAACTTCCACATTGCATCATATTTTTCAGACTTAAAAAAATTATAGAAGAATAGTATGTTATTTTCATATTCATAACATAGCAAATTAACACATATTTTGAGGCTTAAAATAACAGAAATTTATTATCTTACACTTCTGAAAATCAGAATTGGATCAGGTCACCCAGATATTCTAAAATAATCTAATTTAATCACATCTACATGATACTTTTTTTCATTTAAAATAAGTGTATCCACAGATTCCAAGGATTTAAATGTAGATTATATATGTGGGATCATTTTTCTGCATATGCCAGGCCATTAACCCCATGTTCTATATTCTTTATTAAAAATTCCCTGTGGTCATGATAAGACTGCTTAACACAATTCATTTTAGTTCATTTCTTTATCTTATCAATCCTGTTCATGTAGGAGGCACATGAATTCACCCCACAAGGAGTGTACATCATGGCTCAGGATCAGAAGGGCTTACAACCTTGGTAGATTAACATGACAGAGAAGAATTAACTATCTCAAAAGTGTCTTCAATTAAAAACTTTATGTCTAAAATTTAAAATTCAATGCGTGGATTTTATCCATCTGATAACTTGGATAGGCATAATTCTAAATGTTTTTTTTATGTCTTACAGAGTCTGGAAAAGCACTAACATAATATAGCAAAAACAATATGCTCACTTTCACTTTCAACTTGCTCATGAGAAATATTTCCAGAGGAAGAACTGAGTCCACAAAGGAATGAATAGATTACCTAAGGCCATACAGCAAATAAATTGGAGAGTTTGTATATAAATCTAGTTATTTCTGACTTTAAAGGAAATGTTCTTTCCATGTATGTCTTTAGACATAACTAAATTGTTCACCTGAAAATAGATTATGATTCCTTACATTTCTAGTTGGATATCTAGCTATTGTTTTGCTAAAAAGCTCTGCATGCTTCAGGAAAATAGTATTTATTTTGCTCTTGTGTAGAGTGAACCTAGGAGTTGAGTGTGAAAAAAAAAAGAGAGAGAGAGCTCTCATCTCTTTGAAAGCCAAGCACTTGGTTTTGGTTTTATTCGGTGTGCAGTGAACAATGGATTCCCAGACACAACTGACAAGTTTTGTTTCTGGTTATTCACTTGATACCTAGCACTTTAAAAGTGAAAAGTGATATGTTGACTTCAGCTCATTAACAATGGCATCTATAATAAATATATGGTATGCCTGACAGATATCCTTTTTCAGTAACTGCCATAAAAACAAGCATAATAGACTGAAAATTCTCATGGAAAAATTCATCATAGTGGATTAAGAGGAATCATTTTGCGATTTCCATAGGCATTCCTTCCAAAGTACCTGGCCACATTTTAGTTTTCTTAGCAATACAGTGAAATGGAAATGAAAACACAGGTAAAGCAAATGAGAAGCAAAAGAGGACACAGAAAAGAAAGAAAAGAAAGTTAAGATATGAAGTAGTTGTTGAAAAATTCCAAAGACTTAAGAAGCCCAATTCTTCTTTGAACTGATATGGTAGGAAGTTGAGAACAGGCAATTACCACTTAGCAGGATAAAATCTCCAAAGGCCACACAGGTAGAGACAGCAAAGGTTCAAAGTTCTTCACAATGGATAGCATGTTTGATGAAAACAGTAGTAAGCTGGGGCCGGGGAAAAGAAGGAAGATACCTTAGGTGATTTACCAGACTCCTGCACTGTTCTGTCATTTTGTTTTCTAAAGGTTTTTGAAAGTACAATTTGCAGGACTGGAGAGATGGCTTAGTAGTTAAGGCTCTTGGCTGCAAAGACAAAGGACCCAGGTTGGATTCTCCAGGACCCATGTAACCCAGATGCACAAAGTGGCCCATGCATCTGGAGTTTCTTTGCAGTGGCTGAAAGCCCTGGCATGCCCATTCACATTCTCTCTCTCACTCTCTCACCCTCTCTTCCTCTTTCTCTCTCTCAAATAAATATTTCTTTTTTCAAAAAGTACAATTTGTAGAACATTTTGTGTGACTCTTCAAAAGGAAGAAAAGAGTCAACTGTAGATTACAAATTGGCTGCTGATGCATACAGGGAGCATGAGTAAGTCATTTACACTTCTGACACATCAATTTCCCTCAATTGTAAATGAAAGAATTGACAATATTGGCCCAGTTCAAGTAGTTTTCTCTCAATAGTGCTCTAAATAATTGTGGGAAGGGCTAAAATTATTTATCTACAAAGTTGTCAGCCAAGTTCCAAAGCAGTACCTTCTCAGCTAACTGATAAAATTATACACATGTTCTATTTTGATTAAGATTCCTCTGATTCATCAAAATGCTCTAGAAAGTACTGCCTATTATGTTCTTCTGTTAGCCCACTACAAAATAACCAAAGTTGGAAAAGTAATCATAATAGTCTGAAACTATCAAAATTAAGCATATCCTAATTAAAATACAGTCTCAAGGATTAAGTCCTGGAATAGAGCAAGGAAACTGGTAGGAAACCTCATAAAATTCATATAGTGTATGGAACTTAATGAATTTCCTAGTTTTGATGAATAAGATGTTAACATTAGAGGAGGCTGGGAAAAGAAAATCTGGGAATACTCTGCATTATTTTGGAACTTTTTAGTAATTCTAAAATGATTCCAAGACAAAACAGTTAAGAAAATATGCCACTAAGTGGATATACTTTCCTTGAGTTGGTTGACTCATGGGATGTTTCTTTTTTAGAAATGCTCTTCATCCAGCATTTACTTTTCCTTTATGTCCTGCCTTGTTACTTCATTTACCTTCTCTGTTTGCTGTGGGATCCCATAGCTCTCAGTGTGTAACAGGATAGTGCCAGGCACAGACCACTGTGTGGTCCATGATGCTTCTTAACTGCATGAAGAAGGGCAGAGCTGGGCATTTCTCAACAGCATAAGATGGTGTCACATACATGTCGGTGTCCAATTTTCATCTGATATACAAGTGAATTAAATGGCTACTTATAAAATGATAGCCCATTGAACTTGCTTTTCTGGGAATTTTGATACTCCAAATACCATCACCTGCTTTGTACTGAAAATATGCAGCAAATTTGATCTGAGAGGAAGATAACATATTACCAACACTTTAGGAAGTCTGTTGTGATTATCTTTTATCCATTTCTACCTTCATATGCCTTCTCGGGAGATATAGGATAATTTAAACATGTAAATAAATTTCTAAAATCCAAATCTCATCTAGCTTGCTTTGTGCAGTAGCCCAAGTAGCTCTTTTCTGTTTCCTATTCTATGCATCACTAATAATGATAAAATTAGCAAAGACATAAAAGACTCTTGCTTTCTCGTGTTTTAGAGAAACACTGAAGAGGAAGAAACAAGCTTCTTTTATGCCATGTATTTAGGTTAACTTTTGCCTTAATATTGTCCAAATAAGTAGGATAAGGACAATGGTTATTTCATGGTCCTGTGTCTTATGGTTTAGAATAGAGATGATGAAAAAGTAGGTGGGGTACAGCAGAGAATAACATCATACCTTTTGGGCTCTTTTACTTTTATCCTTGAAAGAGAAACATGTGTTCTTGTGGCATAGTCCATACCCCTTTAAAGTTGCATTGTGTAAAACTGGATACATAGGAGATACCCTATAATTGTTTTTTTTTACATTTATTTAAAACAAAAACATTAATTCTAATTGACTTGACTTACAATCCAATAATGGCCTGAAACTGTTTATAAAACTCACTAGACTCTAAAATTTCCCTGAGAAAAGTTGATTTAGAATCTAGTCCACATACTTCTTCATTAAAGCCTTAAGCTGGAATTATCTTTGCCTCTCTATCACCTATAAAACCATAAAAAGAAACTCATGTTGTAAAGTGGCTTTGAGAATAAGAATAAGACTACCAAGCCCCAGCTACAGAAGAACCCCAATACTTCTGCTCATCCATCTCAGTGTAGCTGTTTCCTTTAAGAGAAATAGTCTTAGGAACTTCACTGAGCCTTCATGCTTATAACTGGACCCTTCCCACTGCTTGCTTTACAGAGCAGTATAATGTTTACTAACTCAAAAGTAACTGAGAAAAGTGGCACAAGGCTTAAATCCATCACTGGGAAAGCTATGCCTAACAGGGGAGGTAAAAATAGATATACAGATTCCAACATGAACTCACACTACGTGTCTAAAGCTAGTGATCAAGGAATATAGAAAAAGTTTGCCTCCCTGCCTGGCCTCTGTGTCTGCACCACTTCTATTTATTTATCCCTAGACATCCTGGACAACATGAGGAGGCTCTGATATAAGGTGTTAGCTCCATTCAGTTGCACCTGTGCAGAAACATTAGTTAATGTCTCATTGAAGTGTTCCACATGTTTCTTTTAACTCAAGCCGGCTTAGCAATAACATTCTCACATGCCTCCTTAATCCTGGCCCCCATAAATCCTTTACAAGTCCCTCCCTCCATTGTCCTTCCTATCCATCAAATGCTCAGTGAAATCCTCTGGCATGTACAGTACATCTTTTCCTGGAGCCCGGTTACAAAGGAGCTGTGTTTTCAGGCTTTTCCCCAACTTTTGCATGGGTGAGGGGAGGAAGATGGAATATATAGTTGGGGAAAAAGAATACGGGGAATGAGGGAAGGGGCAGATAGTTGTATATATGGTGGGTAAGGATTTAAAAATGGAGAGAAACAATTCTATGTTAGTAAGAATGGGTGGGAAGCATGGAGAGATGGCAAAGCAGTTAAGATGCTTGCATGTGAAGTCTAAGGACCCAGGTTCTAGTCTCCAGTACCCACCTAAGCCAATAGCACAAGGGGGTACATGCATATGGAGTTCGTTTGCAGTGACTAGAGGCCCTGGTGCACCCATTCTCTCTCTATTTGATGCTCTCTTTTCTCTCTCTCTCTCTCTGTCTAAAATAAATAAATTAATTAAATTATAAAATAAATGGCAGGAGAGGTTATCCACTGTGGCAAACATAGGTCCTAATAGATTTTTATGAAATTGCATTGCATGTCTAAAACATAAATTAGATTGGATTTAATAAGTATTACTGACTAGGATCAGTGTCTTCAATAATATTGTAATCTTGAACACCTATCCTCTTCTCATATTGAGAATGATTTTTTTAAATAAAAGGTATAGCTGCTGTCTAAATACATAAATTAGTACCAAATTTCTATTACCTTGTTGAAAGGAATGGAGTAATCCTTGGTTTATATACTATAATATTTCCTCAAGGAAAGAATGAATCCAAGTGAGAAAACAAAGGATATGAATAAATAACAGAAATAAGCAAATGCATTTTGAAGAGAATTGTAAGGACAGTTTGAAGGGCATCCTCCTTCAAAACCACACAGGTCAGAACAGATGGCAACCTCCTCTGGAAAGAGGGAGGGAGATACCATCTCTGCTCTGGAACCCAAGAACAGGGCCTATTCCCATGGCCTCATGTTTGAGCTGGCCCCACAGGTGCAGTCCAAACTGGTGTCCAAGGATCAGGACTTCAATATCGCTGTAGTACCTGGCCAGCCACTGTAGACCTAGAACTCATCGCCCTCCCAGTTCAGGCAGGCTCCATACACCTAGACTTTGGTCCCTTCTCTGTCCCCACCTTCATGGCAACCCTAATAGACCCTGAATTCAGGCCTGCACTTGTAGACATGTAGACCCACATTCTTACAGGCCCCAAATCAGGTATGCCCCTGGGTTCCAGGCACTGGGTTTTCCCATGTCAACCTAGGCATCCAGTGAACCCTAGTAAACTCTAGTTTCAGGATTCTATCCCATCCCAACTCCAAATCAGGTTCATCCCTGGACTCAAGCCTCAAATCTGCAGTAGACCTGCCTAGTGCACATAGCAAGACTCAGACATAACACAGCAACTCAATTTTGTGGAAGTCCCTATAGAGTGAGATTTCAGGAGCCTTCTTATAGATCGGGGCTATAGGACCACTAGCACACAGTGTGGCCCCATCAGTGTATTCAGGCTCCATGGTAGCCTTGTGGACTCCGAATCTGAGAAAACCCACAATCCTGAACTAAATCCCACATTTGCCTATACTGAATAATGCCTGAATAATGCAGTCACCCCTGTCCCATGTGGACCCAGGTGCTATGTTAGCCTATGTGGATCTAGAAGCCAGGTCTTGCCACCTGTTAACATGGACATAAAGTCAGCTCATTTTAGCTCTATTATATTATTATTATATTATTGATTCCATGAGCCAACTTGCCTAATATATGTGGATGAGCAGACTAATGAAGGACATCCCCTGATGAAGCCAGTTTGGAGTCACTGAAGGAGGCTCTTACTTCATAAAATGTGTACACACCAATACAAGGACAGAAGGATCTCAAATGAACAGAGACCCTTGACCTTCCTCAAGGAACAAAACATAGCATCCAAAAAAAGCAGCAAGTTAAAGAAAAAAGAGATCTCTGAATTGCCTAAGAAGGATTTCTAAGACATCATCTTTAAAGCTCAGTAAGCTATAGGAGAACACAGAGAATAACTAACAAAGCAAGTAATAAATAAAAATAAAATAAATATAAAATAATATAATAAAAATAAAGTAATAAAATAAAAATAAAAGTAATAATAAATGAAAATCTTAGAAACTCAACACAGAAATTGAAACCAGAAAATGACCCAAATACATTCTCATGCCGAAATGTAATGACCAATATTAAAATAAATCACATCAAATATTTCAATAGTACACTCATCAAGTATAAGAAAGAATGTGAAAATTTAAAGACAGGTTATGTGAAATCATGCAGAGTAACAAAAAGAAAAAAAAATAATGAAACAAAGTGAGGAAGCCTATAATTTCATAGTTTCAGAAAAATATGGCAGAAAATTTAAAGGAGCTATAGATAATTTTGAGAATCTATAAAACTGATTAAAGTATAAAATTGACTGAAAGCACATTAGAACACTCTATTACCAAATAGACAAAATAATGATACTCAAATATTAAAAAATGGTAGTGCATAACATGCATTTAATTCATATGAAAGTTAAATAAGAGAGTAATAACTATAAACACAATAATTTAAAAGTGACATACAATGTGTAAATGATACAAATTGTGGAATCAATAATATAAAGTTTGGGAGGAAGAGAAGTTAAACTGTAGAACATCTCCATAAATATTACCATCTAATATAAAGTTCCAGACATTCCATTAAAATGCTGATAATAACACACAGTGAAGATGCAGAAAAAGTCAGTATATAAAACTTGTCCAATAAAAATTCATCAGAAAAAAAATGAATTTAGATACCATATAAATTAACATCAATAAATAAGAGAAAGTTGAGGCTAGGGAGATAGGTCCATCAATAAAGTGCTTGCCTTGCAAGCATGGGGGCTTAAATTTGGTCCCTGAACTCACAGCAAAAGAAATAATGCTAGAAGTGGTGGTGCATACTGATAATCCCAGCATTGGAGAGGAGACTGGTAGGTCATGCAGTTATTTTCATTCTCTAACTGACTTACTTCATTAAGCAGATCATTCTATGCTACTGGATATAAGTGATTGGGCCTTCCTGCCTTTTAATGATGTATATGTCATTGTATGTATATATTCATTTGAGAAATTAGAAACATAGTGAGACATCATCTCACATTTATTGGACAGCTATTATTTTTAAAAAACAATCTGTGAAAGACAACAAATACTGGTGAGATTTCTCATATCTTAAAGCTAGAACTGCCATTTGATCTTATAAAAACATATGAAATCAGGATCTCAGAGAGATAATTGCAGTCCCATGTTCACTGCAGCACTATGCCAAATAGCCAATAGAAAGAAACAACCCAAATGTCAATGAATGTGTTACTAAGAGGTATCTCACTGGACTTAAAAATATCAAAAAAGCATGATCTAGACAAACATATAAATGGAGAAATATCAAGTGCTTACCTATTGACAACTCTTAAAAAATATTTGATTACATTTGTTCTGTTTAAAATTAAGAACATACTTGGTAAGGATACATCATCTGCTGATACCATTTTTTTGCTTCCTTCCTGCCATTATTCTGCTGAGGGGCCTAAATTAACAATGTTTTTTTTTTTTTTTAATTTAATTTATTAGTTTTCTTTTCAGTAAATACAGGCAGTTTGGTACCATTATTTAGGCTCATCTGTGATATACCCCCTCCCATTAGACCCTCCTTGTTAATGAAAATGGGTCGTGCATTGTGGAGTTAGCCCCCAGTTATTGGTATGATAAATGTCTCTGCAAATCATGACCCAACATGTAACTCTGACATTCTTTCCACCCCCTCTTCCGCAAGATTTCCCTGAGCCATGTTGGGTTCATTCTTGGTCTGCTTCAGTGCTGAGGTGTTGGGAGCCTCTGAGGCTCTGGCTCTCTGATTTGGTAGGAGTTGATTTTTCTCTGCGTTGATCTCCTTCCCCTTTGTGCTGGTATCTGGTTCACAGGAAAACATCACCCTTGCTTATTTCGCCAGTTGTCCTTAGTTTCAGTTGGGCCCCTTTTGAGGTATGTTGGGGCAGTTCTCTTCTTAGGATCTGCATCTATCTGGGAAAGAGAAGCATGTTCTCCAACGGAGAGTAAGTTAGCACCCGGAAAATTGAGATAACACTTACTTTTTTGATAGACAGTTTGATAGGTGTAGGCCCTCTTATACCCTGTGATTGATGGTAGCTTGATATTGTAGAGTGGGCTTGTGTTTGGGTATGGTTCTGACTTGTTACCCAGCTCCATCTAAGGGTCTAGTACCACTGAGTGGATCAGTTAGCCAAATCAAGAGTAATTGATTCCTCACCATGGCTGTGTACCATTATTGCACTTGTGTGGGCATCACAGCCGGTTATTTGTTGCTAATTAGGTTAAACAATGTGTTGCTTGGACAGATCTTGGTCATTTCCCCCAGTCGCCTATGTAGCGCCTTCTGGCACTAGACACGCTGACTGTCTGGGGACTGACTCTCTCCTGGCTTCCAGCCATGTCATTCCATTTTACGCGTCAGCTGCGTATGGAGTCTTCAGCAATAGGGTCTTACCACTGGCCTTTGGTGGGTCATCAAGTACTCTGACAGAAGTCTGTCATTGTTTTGGGAAACCTTGTAGGTTTCTCTGATCAAAAGCTCATTGTGGATGGTAGGCCCAAGCTGGAAGTGGGGGTTACAGGTCAGTGTCCACTAAGAAATTGAGGAAAAAGATAACTAATATACAAGAGTTAGAGAGAAGAGAGATAGAGGGGAGAGGGGGAGAGGGAGGGAGGGAAGATGTAGGAGATTTAGGTCAGTCTTGATCCTACCCTCTCCAGTGTCTTGTGGTTCAGGTGTTTCCTATAAGGGTCTAGTGAAGGTTCAGCCATTTGGTCTGTCTTTTAGGAAGTAGAATTTTATGGTACCATTGCTGTTTGGGTCCAGATTACTGTTTTCCACCCTTTGATTGCCTCCCTGCCCTCCCATCCATCTTATTGTCTAGTCCATGAGGTGCTTGCTGGGTATGTAAGGCATCTTGGGCAGATTCAGGTTAGGTGTTGTAGATGAGTGAGACTATGTGTCGATTTTTTTTCTGTGATTGGGTAAGTTCGCTGAGAATGATCTGTTCCAGGTTCAACCATTTTTCCTCAAATTTCTTTATGTCGTTTTTTCTTACTGCTGTATAGAATTCCATTGTGTAGATATACCACATCTTTGTTATCCATTCTTCTAATGATGGACATCTGGGTTGATTCCAGCTTTTAGCTATTACGAATTGAGCTGCTACAAACATGGTTGAGCAAATCTCTCTGGCTTTTGGTTTGAAGGTTTTAGGGTACATGCCCAGTAATGGTATAACTGGGTCTGTTGGTATTTCTATAGTCAGCTTTTTCAGGAGTCTCCATATTGCTTTCCAAAGTGGTTGTACCATCCGGCATTCCCACCAACAGTGAATGAGTGTCCCTGCTTCTCCATATCCTCGCCAGCATTTATTTTCATTTGACCTTTTGATGTTGGCTATCCTTATTGGGGTAAGATGGAATCTCATAGTTGTTTTAATTTGCATTTCTCTGATGATTAGGGATGATGAACATTTTCTTAGGTGTGTGTTTGCCATTTGTATCTCTTCCTCTGTGAATTGCCTGTTTGTGTTTTAGTATATTTCCCTTTGCTCTTGTAACTCCTTTTTTTATATTTATGTTTGCTTAGTTAATAACACATTTTGTAACTCAGACTGTATTGCACATAATATTGTCTATAATTTATTTTATCATTTAATTAATAACTTTTGAATGTCACCTTAATTGCTGCCTCAGAATGTAAACATGCTTATTTCTACTGTCCCTTTCTCCTTTTCAACTCCCTGGCCTATACTTGAAACAAGGGCTCAAGAAATGTTTTGTCTTACCAGCCCACTCTGTGACAGCCTACATTTGAATAACCACACCTAATAAAATTGGCAAAACCAGTTTTCCTGAACCCTTCCTTAATAGAGCTGTGGGCTACACCACTATTCTCAGGGAGCAGGAAAAGAGGAAGGCAGGCTGAGCTCAGGAATAAAAACTCAAAAAGGCTGCCATCTGATTAGCATTTCCAATATGCCAGGTACTATTTCAATATGTGTATTATCCTCCCATGTCCTCATTTTACAAATGAAGAAATCAAGCCTCAGGGAGTTTAAGTACCCTATTCAAGTTCATCAGCCTAGTTACTAAGTGGCACACCTGGAACTTGAACTCAGGGATTCAACTTCAGAGTGCACGTCCTTATTACCCAAATGGGGGCAGGGGACAAAGGAAATACATGCATAGAAATGAACACAAGTGAGAACTGATTTTAAAATAAAGTCTCAGGAAAAGACTGACTATATGTTTATACCGTCCCAACAACACAGATCTCATTGCCTTTTCTGACACAGGTGCTAGCTGAGGGTAACTTATCCAAAATGCTTGAAACCAAAAATGTTTCAGATTTCAGAGATGTTTAGGTTGTGGAATATTTTTATAAACTTTACCAGTTGAGTCTGAAATGCTCCAACAAAGGAAAGTTTTGGCGCATGAGCTTGGTGCTCAAACACTATAATTTTGAATTAAGAACACTCAACATTTATATAGTTTGGATGAAATTGCTCTGTCACTTCAGACTAGTTAGGGGTACCAAAACACAAGCATTTTATGAAATTTTATTTTCTTCTGTTTCATGTGTTCCTCCCCTATCTTCTCATTTCCTTTTCAAGCTTTATATTAGAATAAATCTCATCCCACAGCAACAAAGTCCTCTTCACACATATGAAAGGAAAAAGATTCCATTGCTTCTTTAATCTTTTGCTTTCTTACTTTTCTTAGAGTCAATGAAGTCATCACATTTTCAGGCTGATTAAAGAGGGGAAAAAAAGAAACACCTGCTAGAATTTTGCTTCCCATGGAACTGAAAGAATTTGGGTGTCGCAGTACGGCAGACAGGCTTTTAAAGTTCTTTCATTGTTGCCATTGACCTGATGACTGACAATACTGTTAGGGCCCAGGTGCAAGGTAAGACTAGCGGATCTCCCCGTGTGGTAGCTAAAAGACACTAGCTAAGTGGATTTTTAAAATGTTATTTATTTATTGCTTAATACTTGACTTTGTGTGTGTGTGTGTGATCATGAGAATATTTAGTAGGAAATTTAGAACAAATTTTACATAAAAGAAATAAATACAAAGATAGAGGAAGACTAGCAATTGCCCCAAAGATGCCCACGAAAGGTTCTTAAACTCATGCAAATACTTGAACATGCTGTTCAGTGTCTCTATCAAACCATCTCAGTGGTTGGATCCCGGGGTGTAGCTCAGTGACAGAACATTTGCTCAACATGTGCGAAGTCCTGGTTTCCCATAGCACAGAGCAAAAACAAAAGTTTATTTTAGTATCTAAGTCTCTTCTTTTTCCCATCTTTTATCTTCATTTTTACATATGTACGTGTGCATGTGTATATGCATATTCGCATGTGTTGTGTAAGTTCATATGCGTGTATGTGTGCATGAATGTGGAGGCCAGAGGTTAATATCGGATACCTTCCTCAATGATTCTCCTCCCCGCCTATTTTTTGAGACAGTCTCCCACTGAAACTGGAGCTCACTGATTCAGCTAAACAAATTAACCAGCTAGCCCTAGGAATATTTCAGGTTCTGCATCCCTAGCACTGAGATTACAGACATGCACCGCCATACCCAGAATTTTTTATGTGGGTTTTGGGAATCCTCATGCTTGTAGGTTAAGCATTGTAGTTGCTTGTGGGTCAAGCATTGTAGCCGTATTATAATCACCATCAGAGGAGAATTACTAAATGTATCTATATCCACAATCACTGTCATTTTTATTTTTATTAACATTTTTTTACTTATAAAAAGTTCCTTTCCATCTCAAGTCCATTGGCCAATTCTAATCTCTGAAGTATTTGGCCAATCCTCCCATAAAGGCAGAGGCCTTCTCCATTCTCTCTGTGAACCCATCCTTGATATTCTCATGTATTATTAATGATAAATGTCTTTGTGGTCAGGGTTTACATCATGTTTCCTATAGACCACATGCTTCTTCACACACAGAATTTCATTCCTCAGAGCTTCACAAAACTACACACTATTCCTATATGTAAAATCTTGATATAGTACTGCTGCCTAATGAGCTGATAAATAGGATTTATCCTGCCCTCTAATACCAGCATTATTTAGAAATTAGAATCCAGGGGGAATTTTCCATGGAGCTTTCTCAGGTAAACTTTATGGTAATCCAACATCTGTACTGAACATAAAAGTCTCCTAAATAACTTTCAGTATTTCCTGTGCTAATCCTATAGCTTGTGCCATGCAGTGAATTCCACAGAGTCCCAAGAGCTCTTAGTGACTTGTATGAGCAGGCATCCCCTTGCTGTCCTTGGTGGGTGATGCTGTGTGAGTCTGGTGACAACAATCAGGAGGCAATTTCTAGTGGTGACTTCCTGAATATGTTTTGCCAGATTTTGGCACAGGTCCTGTGAGACACAGTAATGCCTACTTTTTTTTAAAAAAGTCACTACTTTTATTCATCCTTGCATATAACTTATTAGATTATAATATTATATAATGTGCTGCATATATTTAACGTGCACAGATTAATTTGACATACACAGACCATTACCATACTGAAGATAGTAAACATTTCCATCCAGTGAAAATGTTTTCTTCACAGAGGTTTCCTTGTGCTTTTTCTGTTTGTTTGTTTGTTTTCAGTCCATAACTTCCTCCACTCTCATCCTGAGCAGCCATTGATTTGCTTTTTGTCATAGAGCTGAATTTAAAGTATATGAATGGAATTATGCATTTACATTCTTTTTTGTCTAACTTCTTTTTCTCAGTAAAAAACTTTGAATATTTTGATATTTTTACATGTGTCTGTAATTCTTTCCTTTTAAAGACAGAATAGAATCCATTGTGTATATGCATCCTTTTTCTGTTTTTGTAAATTTATTCACTTGCTAAAAGGCAATTGTTTCTAGCCTAATGCTACTTAGGCTCATTTACGTACATGTCTTTGTGTGATCCTAGGTACTAACCCAAGAGAAGTAAAAACCTAAGGGAGTGACATTTCAGAAGAGGGGGGGGAAGAAAGATTATAAGAACCTCAGGGTGGGTACAAATAGCTTGAGACACCATGTTTCCCCCATCTCTGCCAAGAGTGACTGAGGACTCTTGGTCTTCACTATGAATGCCAATAACCCCACCAAAGAAGACCTTCAGCAGAATCGAGTAACCTTTTAATAAAAAAAAATCAATTAATAATAAAAAAATTAAATAGTAACCACCAATAAGGTGATAATTGAAGGACCCAGGAACCAGAGGGAAGCCATGACAGGCTTCAGAGTCACCAGTAGGCCTAAGTTTCTGTTTCCCAGCAAGGTTTAAGTATGAGTTTAACAGTTACTGAAAAACAAAAAACAAACAAAAAAAAACCCACAAACTGCTTATACCATACATTCCTATGATCATTAGATAAGTTGCTTAAAGTGTTGCTTAAGTTCCTCAAACCCACATAGCCAATCACAATAAAGGTTACCCAATCTACCTGGCATTCCCATAGCCCCAGCCTCCCAATTTTGCCCACCAATATCCTAAGCCAATCAGGAGAATACAAGTACAGTTACTGTTTAAAACAACCAATCATGTAACTATCCCCTACTTCTATGTTCAAATCCCTGTAAAAACTCTGTTTTCCTGACACTCAGGGCTCTTGTATGGATCCACTGTGTTGGTGAAGAGTCCAAGCTTAAGCCCGAAATAAAGCTCCTTACCTTTGATACGTGTTTGGTTCTCCTTGGTAGTCACTGGGGGTGCCAAGAACTGGGCATAACAATAATATTTTAAAGATTTTATTATTATTTATTTATTTATTTATTTGAGAGAGAGGCAGAGAGAGAGAGAGAGAGAGAGAGAGAGAGAGAGAGAGGATGGGTGCACCAGGGCCTTCAGCAACTGCAAATGAACTCCAGATGCATGTGCCCCTTGTGCATCTGGCTTATGTGGATCCTGGAAAATCAAACCAAGGTGCTTTGCCTTTGCAGGCATATGCCTTAACTGCTAAGCCATCTCTCAAGCCCAAGATGACAATATTGATGAGAAATTATACTTACATGAGACAGTAATTTACTTTTAACTTGAGTCTGAACCTCTTAAATAAATGGCACATATCACCACAGAACACTGGGATTCTGCAGGCACAGCTCTGTAGACATCAGTTTCTGGTGGTGGAATTTCTTCAAAGCAGGAGTACCTTTGTAGAAAAGTACATGACCTGCTCTAGTTTATTACCCAATACCTGGTGGTATTCAGTAAATGTACTAAAAAATAATATAAACTTATATTAACTAGATAAATAAATGTTTTGTTTTATTGGAAGGGCCTCAAAGGTGAGGCTAAAGTCATCTATGAACTAGGAAGATAAATAAGCCCTGTACCCATGAGAAAACATGACCTACACAGGAAAAGTGGATTTTCATTACTGAAGCTTCCCAGATCTCTCAATCAGAATGAATTTATTATGGCCTCTGCTGTTCTTCTGTCACAACTATGTAGGAACAAACTCTCACGATGGAATCTTTACTTAAGACTGTGTTGTTAATGAATTAGAAATAATGTGGGTGAGTCCATATCTTATTCACTGCCATATTTCCAACATTTCCTGTAAATAGCTCAGTTCCTGACATATGCTATCAAACAAACATCTAGTATGAGATTAGAAGCAAACTTAAATATCCAAAGATATAAATGTTAAGTACAAAAGGTATTCAGTGTTATATGAGATGTGCATTCATACCCTGTGGAAAGTGAAAGACAAGGATTAATTGCATCAGGCTTGGATGACTTTTGGCATTAGAAATGGCTTGTAGCAGAACAGAAGGATTTGGTCAAGGTGTTATTTGAAGAAAGAGCACTTTGAGAGAAATATCAGAAGCACAAATGGTAGGTATTAGGTTTCTAGGTGAAAAGATGGCTACTTGATTTAGTTGGTAATAAAAACCCATTATTAGTTGATTATTATTATTAGCACATGCATATCCAGAATTTATATATATACGTGTGTGTGTGTGTGTGTGTGTGTGTGTGTGTGTGTGTGTGTGTGTACTGGGGAGTAGATTTTGAAAACATTTTATTAACAAGAATTCACTCTATACACTAGGTCAACAAGTAATCAGTTTGCCACAACTCCACAATTGCCAAAAGTAGTAAAGAAATGACTGGACTAGAGAACTCAGTGCTCACAGCATTGTAAAGTTTGCAACATGGTCCTACCAGATCCTTTGTCTCCAAGGGGCAGAACAATGGACATTAGTGACAGCTATATATTCAGGATTGTGATGTCTTTGAGGAGGCTGTGTGCACTTAAAACCACTTAGCTGTCTATGCTACCATCCTTAGAGATGGCTCAGGGCCAGAAGCTTAGGCCTTGCAGCTAGTATCCTCAGCTAGCATGGGCAGGGATCTTCCTGATCCATGGGAACCCCCTTCCCTCAACACACTAAGAAGTTTAGGTTTTCCTGTGTGTGCAGTACATAACTATGGAGAAGTTTTGAGCTGGAGAGTAATTTGGAAACAAGGGCACTGGAGAAAGTTTGATGTAATAGAAAATGAATAGGATGAAAAGACAAGAGGCAGAGCAGAGTGATAAAAGTGAAATAGAGGGGCTCCCCTCCAGGAGGAAGAGGGGTAGAGAGATGGTGTGACAGTACCCCTGGACCTGGGAGTTCTGTGTGGGGAAGTAAGCTGACAGTGATCAGTCACCACTTAGCAGAAGCACCAGCAGAAAGATGACAGAGGGATTTATTACTGGTACTAGCTTTCTTCAGGCCTTTGGCTGTTTGGGTACTCTATGTGAGACAAATAGTGAAGTGGGGGCCTGGGGAAACAAGCAGTGGGAAAACGTGTGAAGGCTGAAAGAAAGATGGCAAGCTGGAAACAAGAAAGTATGGAGATGGGGGAGAAAGAGAGACTATGACCAAAGGTACAACATACCCCAAATAAGCTATTTCCTCTCCTCACAGACAGACATGTAGTTTGGCTTGAGTCTGGGAGACTAAAATGCATGCTCACGAGACTTCAGCAACTGACTTCCTTACATGCCTTTGGTAATTAGCCTCTTCTCATTCATCTCCTCTCTACCTGTCATGACATCTGACCCACTGATGAATGTTCAGAGTCAACGACAGCACAAGACATCAACAAGGCTGTCCTTAGAGTCACATTCCCTATATCACTGTTGGGATTTTCTCTCCTGGCCTTAAAAAAAAATGTTTTACTTTTACACTTTTGGCACTGTCTGTCCAAGAAAAAATAAATGTTCCTGTTTGCCTTTTGTTTGATGGGGAATGCCTTTTAACGGTTTCATTTGTATTACCCAGAGCTATGGATCTGGGAACTGGTTTTTCCTATTCACACAGAAATTACAGGGCCGTTCTCTTTCTCCTTCACTAAGAAGCTGACAGGTGGAGCCCTGAGCTGATTTGCTTGGGATTATTTTCTATACAATGAGGACTGTGAGAGAACCTTACCTTCTGTTTTCATGCCATCATTTTTTTTTTACTTATATTTTTATTTTAAAAATGTCTGGCAATTAGAATTAAAGGTAGAAGCTTAAATAGTATTTGTCATAACAAACACAGATGAGGGGACCATTTTTGTTCTTTACTTTTCCTGCTGGAACTTGTATAGCCCCAGTGCTTTTGTTATTTTTACACAGAAAGAACTAAACATGAGGTATTTAATTTAACTTTGTTCTTTATTTCAGGATTGTCATTTCTGAGCAATGTTTTAACAAAACACTTATTTTCAGGTAACTGTTAATCTGATTTGTCAGGGATGAAGACATAAGTCTATGAGAAAATCATTCAGAATGTACCAGAAAAAAAAAAAAATTCTTAGCTCCTTTTTCTAACACCTGACATGGCTTGGTAAGGTAATACTTATCAGAAAATGAACATAAGTAGTAGTGGGTTGCAGAAAGGCCTGAGATGAGGGTTTGAGTCTAAGCAAAACAGATTACCAGCTCTTTGTAATTCAGTTCATCCCTGTGTCCTCTGGCTTCCCTCCATCTTCAGTTCGGAAGAAGCCCCTTGCCCCTTCTGCTACCTGGGGCCACCAAAACATCAGAAGATATAATAGAAGGAAAGCCCTTTGAAGAATGCTGAGCCTCAGTGAAGTATGAGGTGTCACTAGTGGTCCTAAAAATATACTCTCAGCCTAGGTGGGAATTTTTACTGGAATGGGCTGGTTTTGCTAAGGTTTACCTAATAGTTGTAAAAGTTCATATCTGCATATTGAAGGGAAAATTCAAAAAATAAGATGACCTATAGGTAATTCTAAAGAATATAACTGTTACCTGGGTGACATATGAATCACCAAAAGCAATATTTTTTTGTTTTCTTTTTCAGCTTCATATTTGCAGGAAGTCATAATGACAATGGTAATGCCTGTTATATAATTCATTGAAAAATAATTAACTTTAGGTTTCTTTGGTATTCTTGAAATTTAAAAAATGTCTGAATAGTTTTGAAAATAATCATATTTTCCTACTGGATAATCTAACAGATGTCTTTATTGGCCATGCAATGAGATCAAAAAAAATAAAGAAAAACAGAGCAAAGAAGCTAATGGACAGTCCATGGGAAGCAAGAGGCCTGGGGGTCTCCATGGTTGGACTTGAATAAATGCTAAAAGCATGTTATCTTCCTTTTCAGTGCATAAATATGTAAATTTTGTTACATTTTGAACAGGACTGGAAACACATTCAGATACTAAAATGCATGTCTACCCATATCTATCCTTCAAAGCCATTGCAGTAACAATCCTTTGAAAAATAGAGGCATGAAAGTCTTTTTCCTTCTACTATGCCTGATTTCTCCATGTGTTCTATATTGAGTCAGACTTGATATCACCAATCTACAAAGACCAATTGTAAAGAGTGGAGGAAATAAGAAATGTTGAAAATAGATTGATATTCTTGATCTAAGTTTCCAGTTTTGCAATAGTGTTCCCTCTTGTGAGGAGCAAGATTACAGGAGATTATAAAGGCCTCAGACCTCATTTTGTACTGTGGGGCATATGTTCACAATCTACATTGTGATTATTTTCTGACAAACATGAAGATCAAGGTGAACAAATGAAAGACTTCAAATGCGAGCAGTTTATTGTATGCTACACATATGTTGGTAACCCTATCAGAAGCATTATAGCAATTTTAAGTGGAAAAAAAATGCAACTTTATAAGGAGTTATTATGTGGGGGACAGCAGTAAGAGGTTTTCCTCCTCTTGCAAATCTAATATTTCTTCATTAATTTAACAATATAAAGGCTTTGTATTAATCTTTTGTTGACTAAACTCTAATTTTTTTTCTCTATTTATACTAGATTTAATCAGTTACCAGTTATCTTTCACTTGATAGTAAGTTTTTCTATGGTCACATAAGAAATTACCACATATTTGGTGGCATGCAACACAATCCACTTCTGGGAGTAAAGTTCTAGGTATCACCTGCTGAGTCCTCAGCTGAGCAACACACACATAGTTGCAGTCAAGGGCTGGCCCTGGTGGTGGGCTCATCTGCAGCCAGTCATCACCTTCTAGCTCGTTCAGTTGTAAATAGAGTCCAACTCCTTGTGGTGACAGGACTAAGGTCTCCTTTCTTCCGAACCAGCTGAAAATCACTGTCAAATTGTGGCCACATGTCCCTCCTATGTGTCGTTGACTGAATGGCCTTTTGTGACTTCAGGCTAGCCGGAGCACTACTGCTACTATTGTATGCTCCTTTGAAGGATTTTTCTTATGAAATCAGGCCTTATCATGAAAAACCTGGCTCTTGATTATCTGAAAGATAACTGAGTAGGATCCTTAATTATATCTACAAAATCCATATTACTATAAAATGCAACGTCCTCATGGGAGAGATGTCCCAGTATTTTGACCAGCTCCATTCATACCCTCAAAGCAGGAATCATAAGGAAGATCCACCAGGGGTAGAAATCTTGAAGATCATCTTGGGATTCTGCCTGCCACAATCAGATCATTTATAACTGAGGCAAAATTTCACTCTTGTTTCTCTTTTGTTTCCTTATCTAGGTTGTAGGTATCAAATATCCATCTTAACTTTACTTTTTCTCACCTTTGATAGTGCTAAAATAAGAAGCTAAAAGATTCAAGAAATGAGGGGTGTTGAAGTGGGTTAGGAGGTGACAGGCCTATTTTATAACCGTGATTCTCCTGGATTGCTAGCATGGGCATTCTGGGCATATGTGTGGTGATTATAGCTGAGAATATAGACCCCCTGGCTATAAATAAGAAGTGGCTCTAGGGAAAGCCAGACTCAGACATCAGCACTGAGACAGCAGGTGAGTAAAGAGCTAAGGGATGGGTATAGTGGAGAATCAATGATGCTACTTAGCTGAGAAGGTTTCTTAAGGAAACGTGACAATATTGAGAAATGTTCCGGCATCTTGTTCAGAGAACCAACATATCACAACTCTGTGTGGGTAATGTCAGACAATATAACCAAGAACAAATATGATTGGCAACACACAGGTAAAAGTTCAGAAGCAGAACTTAAACTCTGGGAGGTGGAATGGAATCAGCTGTCTGGCTTTTCTGCTTACTGTGTACCTTATGAGAGTCAGCCAACCCATTTTGCCCTGGTTTCCTTGGCTGAACATGGAGAATTGTACCTATCACAGCATTGCTGTAAGGATTAATGAGCTAATATATATCATGTGCTTAGCATGTAGTAAAGCATTATGTAAGAAGTGATCATTATTAGTAAGGAACAAATATGGGAACTCAGTGATTACATAAGGGTCAGGGATGGCTCTGGTCAGTTTTAGGTCACAATTCAGACTAGAATTTCATATTTACTTGACCATTCATGAACATCATAGTCTAGTCCAAGCTGGTTTCTCATTGGACTTTGTTGTACTGGTAACATATATATAAAACATGTGTGTGTGTGTGTGTGTGTGTGTGTGTGTGTGTGTGTGTGTGTGCATGTGTATGGGTTCAGGTGTTCCATGGCACGAATGAGTTCAGAGGACAAATTCACTGTGCTTCTACTCCCCCTCCACCCTTTTATTTCATTCCACCTTCTCTTGAGACAGGGTTGGTCTTATTGGTTTCCCCCTGTTGCTTATAAGCTTCCAGATTTTCCTGTTTCTACTTTCCATTGCCATAGACATGTTGGGATTACAGACCCTTGGGCCACTTTGCATCTGTCATTTACTTTATGTGGGCACTGAGAAGGGTCAGATTGAGGTCATCAGTCTTTTAAGCAAGCACATTTAACCATTGAGCCCCTTCCCAAACCTTTCCTTATTTCTCTTATGTCTCGTTCAGGATGATAGTTGTGAACACCCTCCCCTACTCCCAAAGGCAGAATTACTGTTTATCTATTCTGATGACCTGGTTATAACAGGAACAGTTCCTATTTGTACTCTGCATCAAGTTCCTATATACATTGTGCTAGGGATATGATCCAGCTTATTTTACAAATACATATTGGCTACCTACTATGTGACAAGCACTGTTGTACTTGATAGAGATGTAATGGTCTCTATAAATATGGCTGTTGTCACCTAGTAGGATGTCATAAGCCAAATTATGTAGGAAACAAATATATCTTGAATTATTTTTGGCTTTCATTTCTTCCTTTTATTTTACAGTCCTACTCTTCTCAGGCACGCTGACCTATTTAAAAAGAAATCACTAAAATGGGAACAAAGGGATCTCTAATGGAAGAAAGAAAACATAAAGTGAAGAAGCTCAAGGTAATGGGAAGATTCTTTTGAAGAAAAGAGGGAGGAAGAAAGCTTCCTGGAAAACGCAAGTCACAACACATGGATAACCTCTCCTCCAGGCTCCAGGAAGAAAACAAATATAGGCTTTGTCAAACCAAGACAGAAGGACATGTGCACGCAAGTGTGTCTGTGTGTGTGTGTGTGTATGTGTGTGTGTGTGTGTGTATATATATATATACACACACACACACACACACATACACACTTGCTCAAATTACTGATGTCCTGTTTGCTCTCCCTGCAGAATGCTATCCCTAATAGCAGTAGTTCTCATGTAGCTATTAGTGAGTCACCTACAAATTTTCTTGGATAATCTGTACTAATGATGTGGAATCTTTTGTGTGATTGATCTATACTAGATGCCTCTGCAGAAGAGGATTAGTGAAGCATCAGAGAGATGAGAGAGCAGGCTTCAGAAAGGATGGGCTAAACATCATTCTTCCAGGTTGCATCTAAAGAGCTCTCCCCTAGGGAGAAGCAAGGTATTAAAATCAGATGTGGTACACTCATGGGCATGTGCTTTCAAAATTCGTGAGTGCATCTGCATGAATCCACCCAGTGGACAGTGTGCGTGTGTATCCATCCAGCAGTGTGCTCATGCCATCCATGCTATTGTCAGGCATGAATTGAAGGTGTACATTTTTCTCCCCTCCAAATTCAGTGATATTGCCATGTGGCTTGAAATTAGCCACAGAGGGAGTATGCATACCAAGGAAATTACCAAGCATTACAAATCAGGCTTTTTGTTTTGTTTTTTACAAAAGGCTATATTTAATATTAAATGTTTATCAGAAAATTATGATATGTGTGCATATGTATATATATGGACATATGTACAGACATGGAATGTACACACACATCTTTAAATGAATGTATATTGTGTAGGAACATATACTCTGTTTATTTTCCCTTTCTAGTTTTTATTTTCTTAAGACAAGATCTGGTTATATAGCTCAGGCTGGTCTTAAGCCTTTGATTCTCTTGCCTCAGTATCTCAAGTGCGTGCACCACCACACCCAACTACATATTTCTTTCAAATAGTCTTCCAAGTTAATCACATAAATGTGTGTACACTTTTCAGTTAATCATTCTATGTTGCTAATCAAATATTTTACATAAAAGACCCCTTTGTGTACTGTAATACATAAACAAATACTCTTCAATTTTTTTCAATAATTATCATGCAATAGAAAAATATTAATGGCTAGAATATATGATTAGATTAATTAACTGTCAACTAACCAAACAAAAACAAATAAAAATAGACTAATATTTCCATTGTCTTACTTCCATCCCCCCTTCATTTCTAGGGACCAAATATAGGACCACACACATTTAGATGAGCACTTTATCATTGAGCTACATTTCCACAACTCAATACTTTTTTTCACTCACAAAAGTTGAGCGAAGTAGGGTGTCCAGGCTTCTACCTTGGTCAGAGTTATCTGTGTATATGGTAGGGAGGAATATGACAAGCTTGGCCCTGAGCTGCCACTGGGAGCCTAGACATTAGAACCAGGTTCTGACAATTTGCCTTAATTACTTGTCAACACAAGTAATTAGCTCAAGCTCTGGTGACTCTCAACAATGGACGAAAACTCTTTGCAAATACAGGAGTGGGAGGAAAGAACTTAAATCAAACTTGAAGTTTAATACCTGCCAGATTTAATCCCTTTTTCTTCTCTCCACTGACAGAGCTAATGAGCGGATTGCAAGATTTTACACTTTACCTCTGATGTTTTAAACACCTCAGATAATAGTAGAAATACATTTATATAGTGCTGTATATGTGCTGGCTCATTTAATCCTCACATCAATGTGAGAAAGAAGTATTAGCCATGTTTTACAGCTGTGGAAACAGATGCTTGGGGAGATGAAATAACTCGTCTACAATCACACAGCTGTTAACTGAGAGATGTTCCAACTTAACCTGGTGCTCTTTCTTCCACACTTTCCCAATCATGGGTGAGCTGAAAAGGAATCTTATTTTTAGTAACAAGTCATATTTGGTGAATAATACAGATAAACCAGGCCCTTTAGCCAACATGTGCAGAGAATTCCCTAAATGGAACTCATCTATCAAAATGCCAGGACCCTATGGTTCAAATGTTACGCACATTAATACATACATTAGTCTGCATAACTTAAACATTAATCTACATTTTAATTTAGAGCTAATCAAAGACAAATGAAATGAATAGAACCCATATGCACTGGGTAACTGAGAGAAGAACATTTGGGCAAGGTGTGGGCACTGAGTGAGCAGCTGCATGTCAGAGTCACACCCCAGAGCTGCCAACTCTGCTTACACTAGGGGCTTAACTTCGAAACCCATAATCTGGACAGATTGGAAAAGGAGACCTGTCCCAGTGGGTTGGCCAGATATACCTGTATCTGCCTACACATTTCTAGCATCCTTACTTAAGGACACAAATTGTCACATTTATTTCATCCAATGCTATCAAAGCCGTCTTTAACACAACCATTTGGTTTCAGATAGTTGGCTTTTTTCCTGCTCATTCCTTCCACCAACCCACAATGATTTGAGAGGCACATACTAGGAGTTTCATGAAGATTGGGTACTTTGCTCTGTCCTGTCTACTCTGTCCTTTTAAAAATAAAATCCAATTGTTCCCATTAGTCATAGACTGGATTGAGGTTGTCATGTGGGTGAATGCAATATGGTTTCACACCTTGTCCATCTTGAGTTTTGAAGCAAGAACTCCCAAGAAGCAGGTTCACTTAAGGAGAACACAGGTGCTTTGATACCATGCCAAAGACTACATTTTTAAAAATATGGTTTTCATGGCAAATCCAGGAAGTACAATCTTCTGCCATTATAAAAATAAAAAAAAAAAATCTATCTACTATGTAGCCTAACAAAAGCAATGCATACTTGGGCGAAATGGAGCCAGTGTTCTATAGTGGCATCTTCAATCACAAGCCTAATCAGGCATATAACCTACTCTAAAAGGATCTAAGGGCTTTGCTAACCACAGTGAGACTTTCCAATTTTTTATGTGGCAGCATATTTTAGAAGCCTGGAGTGTACAGCTACATTACAAGTTTCTTCTCTTTTATAGTAACTCCCCTAAACCTCTCCTGGAACATGCTAATTTATATCTTGGGAAGAAAGCTTTAAAGATAAAGAAAAATAACATTCATTTTAAATACTTAAGTTTCACTGGAAAGAAGTATTTGTAAAGGTGTGCATAAGACAGCTGGCTGGCAATGAAACAAAGTGGAAAGGCATACTAAAACTGACTAAAACAGGTAGCATAAAGTTAGTTATTCATACTTGGCAGCATGTAGATTTTCATGGAAATCTTGTGCTTTGTTTGAAAATATACTACTGATGACAAATTTGATGTGCTATATAGTCCACTTACACCCATACTGAACATCTCCTGACATCTTCCATACTGAACCCGAAAATTCTACCAATGTTTCAGCCTGATGAGTTCAGAACCACCTTGGCTATGTGCAGAATTATACTCTGTAATGTTACACATTAAGTTTTGAAAACATCAGAACTAGAATTAAGAATCTAGTGATAAACCTCTGTTTCAGGCCTATTGATTTTCAACACAGATGCCAAGAACCTTTTGTGAAGAAAGAACAAATCTCTTCAACAAGTGTAGTGCTAGGGCAAGTGACAAGCACAGGAAAATGAAGCTGGGCCCTGCCTCACACAGTGTGAAACATTAGCTGTAAATGGATGAACAACCACCACAGTAACTCTGAGGGAAAACAGAAAGGTAAATACCCACGGTCTTCCATCTGGCAGTGAGTTCTCAGCTGGGACACCAAAATATAAGCAATGAAAGAAAACAATACATTGGACTTTATCAAAATTTTAAACTTTTGTGAATAGAAGGAAAAATCATCAAGAAAATGATTGTGTAGACCCAAGTTTGAAGTTTGGTGGTAATGATAACACCTTGTTGTTTGAATAAGCAGTTCAGGCCAAATGGCAACCCATTGACTCAGTGTCCAACATTCAGTTTCTACTAAGCCCAAGAGATATTTCTTAAAAGGAGAACTATTGTGGGGACGATATCTGATCCTGTAGACCTGCTTTGCAGTTCACTTATAGAGCCCTAAGAGAAGTTTTTCAGCCCAAGTGACTCCAGCAATGTCTGGTTTTCATAGTATGCAGGCCATGTACCCTTACCTGCTCCCAACATGACATGTCTCAATAAAGGCAAGTCTTGGACACAGTCCAGGTCATGAGATTCAAGTGCCTTATCCAAGCTGCCTCTGCATTTCCTTATTACTATCCACCTTCCACAAGTACCTCTTAAAAGAACAAAATAGAAGCCAGTACTCAGACAAGAGTAAAGCAAAAGGTGATTAGAGAGACAGGCTTACAGATATCCATATTTCTAGTTCCAGATGAAAGTGAGAATATCACTGAATGTTTCTCTGAAGTACTCTTACATGAGCCAAACCAAACTTTCCCCTTTTGTAAATGGTTGACATATCTGAAGGGTTAGCAGGTACATCAATGTGCTGGTATTGTAGCTGTGGATGATTAAGTCAGGGATGAACCATGGAGCAGAGACCCCTGTTTCTGCTACTCCTTGTTAGACTTCAGATCCTCACCTCTCTTGAGTGATGAGATATAATCTCCTCATGTTTCTGACTATGCTTCCCTGCTTGCATTGAGGTGGAACTTACTTAAAACCACAGGTATTCTTCCCACTGAGCTGTGGCTCAGAATCCCTTTAGCTAAGGTGCTCCAGAAAGAACGGTCGGGGTCCATCTGAGGTGGTACTCATATTACACATTTTGTTCCATTCGTTATTCTTAAATTGAAGCTAAGCCTTTCCCCAGGAGTTTCTAGAAACAAGCTAAAGATTTTCTACCATGGCAAGGCAGATCTTCTGAGGTCATCAACATCTGACTTAACCATAGTGATACCCTAACTACTGGGAGCCTTCTGTCTGGTAGTCTACACAGCCACTCCTCCTCTCAGCAGAGCTCTGAGATTCCAGGGCCAAGCAACCCTTGGCCTGAGAGCAAAGTATGTTCCCAAACAGAAATTCACATAGACACTAATACTTTGGTTTTGGCAGTTTCTGATCCAACAAGATAAGTTTCAGTCAGATGGCTATAACAGCACAGGAGGCCATAGCCATGGTTTGAGGGTTCAGCAATTCAGGCTGCTAGGAAATGTGAGAGGAGCCCCACATGTCAGCATGTTCATGTCTCACTTTGTCATCCTTCAACCCTGGCCTGGAGAATATGCCAAGGTGATTTCTAGCAAAGCTCCAATTCCACGCTTGATGAAAGAGGCAATATTCATTTTGAATTATGTTTGCAAAAGGCTGGAAGTGAAATAGAAAAGGGCAGCAAAGGTGAAGCAAAGTGGTGATGTCATTCAGAGTGGAGGATTTTTGCATAATAGAATGTTCTCCTGTGAAGGGCCTTGCAGAGAGTGACATTTCAAAAGAGCATGGCCAGAGCAGAAGTCCATCAAGTGAGGAAGCATTGTCAACCTTCAGAATACTATGAACAAAACTAATAACTAAAGAGCAAAGCCAAGCAACCTCTGAAGCGACATCTCTGTGCTATCTTAGAGTCCTACAAGCTGAGCTAGAAGAGCAATTTCAACTTTCAAAATTATATTTGTGGTAAAATATTGAATCAAACCAAACATGGAATATCCTCTAAAGGATTTTTTTCTGCTGTAATTAACATGTATTAAGTCAGTTCCTATTCATACAGGAAGTTCATACTCCTCTCTGGTAGGAAAGGATGGGAGGGAGTCCCCTGCACTGGGTCTCCCCTCCACTTTGTGCCAGAAGTCTTTGAGATTCCTGGGTGAGGCAGTGTGGGGAATACATTTTAAAGCCAATTTAGAGCCAGAATCTAAGTATTCCAGGTGAAGAAAACAGAGGCACAGAGAGGCTAAAAGACTTGCTCAACGTCACTCAGCTATTTTGTGTTGGGACGGGGCCCCTGGAAGTTTGTCCCTGTCTTCACTTCTCTAATTTTCATTTCATGTTAGATTTTCAAGGTTCTCAGAGAGACAACATAGACAAAATGGATACTAGCTCTGCAGCCCAGTGACCTCTGTTCGAGTCCCAGTTGCCAACATTCACTAGCATGATACTGAAAATTGGTGTCCACCTCTAAGCTTTTCTTGTTATACCATGGGACCAATGTGATTTTGTAGTGGAGGACTAATTGAGTGTGTTAAGTCTCTATGTCTGACATTCTTCCTACTTAAAAAGAAAGAAACAATACTTCTTATTTTTTTAAACTTCTGCTTTAATTTCTCTGTTCACCTCCCACTTGGTTGTGATTTTTAATGACAACACCATGGTGACTTTGATTAGGTGACATAAGAAATGCTGGTTGCTATGGCAAATGCTCCCAAACTTCAGCTTACCAAAATGTAAATGCATATCTCCCTCAAGCCAAACACAGTGGGTATGTTGATAGCTGCTACAGACTTCTGCTAAAGCCTCTGCACCCTGCTGTGGATGGCAGAGAAATCATGGCTTGGAAAGTATTCGCACACTAAGCCTGGAGGTAGCAAACAGGCTTCTGACCACATTCCCACATCAAAACTCAGTTTTATGTTCCCAAGGAAAAACAGTGGAGCTCAAAGTACAGATACCAGAGAAGCTGCACTATAATTAGAAAGATTCAGGCATGTCCAGCTTATGTGACTTACTACTGGACAAGTATTGAAATGAATGAAGTAAAAACATTTTGCTGATGAGAAGGCAACATTAGAGACAACAAGAAGAAGTTAGGAAAGCTTAGTTTTTTGATTTATATGATTTCATATGATACAAAGTCACATCCACTGATAACATATTGGAAATATGTCTTTAAAGCTTGCGCCATCAGATACTTGATATTGAGTGGGGAAAAGTTGCCACAGAAGGGAAATAAACAGGCAGATTTGATTTCTCAGCTTGGGACCACCATTTCCTTTTCTCTGTCACTTTCTGACCATTATTTATTCTTTGAAAATGTCCAACTCTTTCCCCCTTGCTGCTTTTGAAAGAAACTGCTGCCGACTCTGTTAGAAGTTTATACATTGTAATGCTGATGGACTCTAAGATCTTGATGCACAAAAGTCATCAACAATATAGTAAATGTGAACATGATAATTTGTTCCTCATACAGGAATTAATTCTCTACACACGATTTGTTTGAGTTTGTTAATCAGTCACAAAACAGGTGTCATCATGGTTTTCAGAGGTGATGTCATGCAGGAGTCATTCTAAGTTCACGTTCCGTTCATGGTGCTTACCAATGCAAATGTTTCCCTAAACCCATGTTAGGTTTATTTACATGAACAAACCAGAAACAACAGCTGGGATAGCTAAAGGCCAACATATCCATTTGGCCTGGAAATGTGCCCAAGTGTCCTACTGTTGACCATGGAAGCCCTATGCCATCTGCCTTTCAAAAGGCAACCCCTGTCTGCTGTCTATAGGGTGGTGCAAAGCCTCAGCAGTCCCTTACTGAAAACAGAATACTTGTCCCATAGGCTGCCATTGCTGCTGTCATTTACTGCACTCTTCTGTGCTTGGAGACTGTCTACAGAAGTATTTTATGTCTTTAAGGACAGACATATCTTCAAAAGTGCCATTTCCTGTTCTGAACCTCTTACAACCTTTCCCATCAGTTCTAGGTCAAGCTTGATAGTTAAGGCTAGTTTTCTCCACTAGACATCTGATTTCTTTAGTTTTGTTGAGTGTTATTGACATACAATAAATTGTGCATATTAATGAATATAATTTAATGCATTTGGATGTATGCATATACCAGTGAAACCAGAGTAATAGACATCTTCATCACTTCCCAGAATTCCCTTCTGTGTCTATATGTGACTGTTTGTTAATATCACTTACATGAAATCTACCCTCTGATCCAATTTTCAAGTGCATAATACAGTATTGTAGCCTCCTGGCACTGTACTGAAAAGTAGATCTCCAGAACTAATTTATTTTGTATAACTGAAACTTCATACCAGTTGAACAATTCTCCACCCCCATCCTCCAGCCAGCCCTTAGTAATCACTGTTCAGTTCTCTGCTTCTAGGAGTTTCACTTTTAGATTTTGCACGGAAGTGAATCATTCAGTATTTGGCCTTCTGTGTCTGCTGATTCCTCTTGGCATAATGTCCTCCAGGTTCATCTACTATTGCAAATGGCAGGATTCCTTTAAAAACCTTATCCTTTTAAAACCAGGATAAGTTTTCATTGTTACACATTTAACACATTTTTTTTATCTATGCATTTGTCAATGGACATGTGAATAATTTAACATAAAGGTGACTTGATCCCTTGGGGGGTTCACCACTGAGAACATCCTGACTCAACATTGTCCTAAATGTGTTCCCACAAATCCTATTTCCATATGTTTTCTCGAACATTAGCAAAAGGAGGTGGTTCCCATAGTAATAAATTCTAGAAACCTAAATAAAACAAATTAAATGTGTGTCTTTCAAAGTGGACTTAATTATTTTATTGATTGATTGTGGGGAGAGAGAGAGAGAGAGGCAGAAAGAGGCACATAGAGGGAATGGGTGCACCAGGGCCTCCAGCCACTACAAATGAACCTCAAATACATGTGCCACCTTGTGCATCTGGCTTACATGGGTACTAGGAAATCAAACCTGGGTCCCTAGGGTTCATAGGAAAGCACTTTAACCACTAAGAAATCTCTCCACTACTCAAGATGGATATTTCAGCATTATTACTATGAATCGCCACGAGAGATATAATTCCACCATAGTGCTCCTTATGCCATTTGCCTTATGAAACTCTTTGTCCCAATTTATTTCAGGGAACTAATGATGGGATACACTTGAGCAGAAATAGTGATCTAAGCTAGTCTGTCTTAGGCTGAAAATTCTACTCATCAAAAGAGGATATTAGGAAAACACTCTAATGCTATCTCTCCATTAATTAAGATGAGGACATATCACATAATGACAACTCCTGAACTCTAATATGTATGGTAGCCCTCAAATCTTTCAAGGAAGGACTTTTTACTAAGCTGCAGTGAGCCAAAAGCCCCCCGTCTCCAGTTGCTAGCCCCTTTTTTTTTTAATTTTTTTTTTGTTCATTTTTTATTTATTTATTTGAGAGCGACAGACATAGAGAGAAAGACAGATAGAGGGAGAGAGAGGGAATGGGCGCGCCAGGGCTTCCAGCCTCTGCAAACGAACTCCAGACGCGTGCGCCCCCTTGTGCATCTGGCTAACGTGGGACCTGGGGAACCGAGCCTCGAACCGGGGTCCTTAGGCTTCACAGGCAAGCGCTTAACCGCTAAGCCATCTCTCCAGCCCTGCTAGCCCCTTTTGTTTGTGTCAACAAAGAGAGTCAACATGTCGAATGATATACCCTCCCCTTGCAGACTCTACCAGGTAGCTGAGAACTGCAGAAGTATACAAGCTTAGCCATGATGACTTAATGTGGAACATCAAAGAGCTGTTATTACTTTCTTCTAATGGCTTTCAGAAGCTTGTTTTGCAGTCCATTACATTCTTTGCTGTCTACTCCGGCTTTGTCCTTCCTGTCCCAGGTATTGAGTCACAGCAAATATCATATGCTTGAAGCACTAAACAATCTAAGATATGAGAGTTGTTACTACAAATGTTCTAAGGAAGCAAAGACCAAATGGGGCTTTGGAGCTAATTGTTTACCTCAATGTCTAGCAACTGAGGACCTCATCACTAAGTGGTAGCATAGATAGCTCCTAGCACAGAAGGATATCAAACTGTTAAGACTTTTGCTAGGGATGAGTTGGGATGGAGAACTAGTGCAAAGGAGACACTAGAGGCCATGAGGTCTGGGGCATTTGAGACATGTAGAGGAGCTAATGGCTACGAACGTAGTGATTTGGAAAGGAAGAAAATGATCATCTAAGAGTGAGTAATATAGTTCAAATATCAATTTCCATAAGTTGAAAGCCAAGATATGAAAGGCGAAGGCCACTTTGGCTATAGAAAAATTCCCAAGAAAATCAAGCACCAAATCAACCAAACAAAGCTGAATTTGAATGTAATTGAGTATCCAACTTAACTAGCAGCTAGACTAAAGCAATATCAGGGTCTGATTTGGGAAATACTTCAATCCTGACACATTGAACTGGACAGATTGGTGCAGACAGTCCAACACGTACTAGCTATGGGGAAAGTGTCATATGAAGTTTGCTACAAGTCCCACTGAGAGAATCAAAGAGTCACAGAGTAGTCAGTGGGAGTTCTGGAATGAAGTTATGCCATTGGCATTAAGGATCATATATGCCTTCTGAAAAAAAAAAAAAAATCATACACTTAGGGCTGGAAAGATGGCTCAACCATTACAGGTTCTAGTATCCAAAGCCTGTGGGCCCGGGTTCAGTTCCCCAGCACTCACATAAAACTGGTTGCAAAGTGGAATTCTGGTGTGCTTATGACAAGAGAAGGCAGACCTAGGAGAATCTGGAGCTTGTAGGTCAGCTAGTGCAACATCCAACACTCTTTTGCAGTCTGGCATTTCATTCCCCATGGCAAAAGACTCTGTGTCAAAGAAGGCACAGCACAGGCACCTTGAAGCTGTCCTCTGACTTGTGCATATATGTTGTGGTGGATGTCACACAAACACAAACACACACACATCGATAAATTGAATTACATTTTTAAAAAGGAAAAAAAAAAAAACAACACCTTGACATGCTAGTAGACATGGGAGGAACAGAATGACTGAGTATAAGTTACACATAAACCTTGTGACCAGAACTGGCTGCAGTGAGTTGGATTCTGTCATGTACATGAAAGGATAAGTCAGATGGCTCAACAACAAGGTGTCCATAAGATGGAAGCAATGTATTTGTGATGAAGCATGAACATAAAGGCTGCATGAACCAGCTCTCTCTTCAAGGATGGAGTTGCTGTCTGCCTGGGGTCCACTGGCAGACAGCCTCTACCCATCGCCTTCACCACAACTGGATCCAGAGGCAGGAAGCAGAGGCCATGTTTCCAACAATAGGTGGTGATTGATCTTATTTTGGGAAGGGTACAAAGGCAACATCCTAGATCAAGATGGAACACTCTGGTGGGATTATTAACTCCGTAGCTCAACACAGGATGGTCTGAAGCTTCACCATGCCTGTCTCACAGGAAAATGTCTTCCTCTATCTAGTCTCTTTCTCCCCAACTTCTCTTCTTGTTTGTGAATGCCTGAGAAACATTGTTCATGCCAAATTCTCAGTGTATGCTTCCAGAGAACTCAGCCTATGAAGGCATAGAAGTAGTGAGAGCAAGTCAATACTATTAGTAGTAGTAGATATCACTAAGCACTAATATGAGATAATAATTTTGCCCAGTTTTTGTATTGATTATATGCCTACATGACAAACAACAACACATCCCCATTCTATAAGTAAAGAAACTTCAGGCACAGAGAATTCAGACACAAGATAAAAATTTTATGAATCCAGACCCTGTTCACTTGATCATTCCATACATTAAACATGAACATAGACTTCCATACATGGGTTGGCAGACCTGTAATCCCATCACTTGGGAAGCTAAGGGAGGAGAATGACATGGTTTAGGCCAGACTGGGTTATATAGTTAAGTCTTGCCAATAAATAAATAAATATAAAATCAAGAGCTAAGTCACCTTGGCTTGAAGGAATCTGTAAGCTGTGATACAGTATTCAAGTAGTAGTAAATTACTATTAAATTTTAGTGCCACCAAAGGAAAGTGATGTAAAAATTCCACACAGTATTTTATATAGCTATGTTGATGTAAACAGAGCATTTTAAATTTAAATCAATTTATTTATGAGAAAGAAAGAAGATAGAGATAATGGATGCACCAGGTCTTCTAACCACTGCAAATAATCTCTAGATACATGTGCCACCTTGTACATCTGACCTTATGTGGGTGCTGGGAATGAAACCCAGGTCCTTAGGCTTTGCAGGCAGGTGCCTTAATTGCTGAGTCATCTATCCAGCCCTTAAACAGAGCATTTTTTTAAATTTATTTATTTATTTGAGAGCGACAGACACAGAAAGAAAGACAGATAGAGGGAGAGAGAGAGAGAATGGGCGCGCCAGGGCTTCCAGCCTCTGCAAACGAGCTCCAGACGCATGCGCCCCCTTGTGCGTCTGGCTAACGTGGGACCTGGGGAACCGAGCCTCGAACCGGGGTCCTTAGGCTTCATAGGCAAGCGCTTAACCACTAAGCCATCTCTCCAGCCCAAACAGAGCATTTTAAGGATAAAATTATAAACCATTTGAATTGTCTAATCTGAACATAAAGAAACAGTTCATCTGCGTGTGGTGGCACACGCCTTTAATGCTAGAACTTGGGAGGCAGAGGTAGGAGGATTGCCATGACTTTAAGGGTACCCTGAGACTACATAGTGAGTTCTAGGTTATCCTGGGCTAGAGTGAGACCCTACCTGGGAAAACAGAAACAAACAAAAAAGAAACAGCTCAGTCCCATATACAAGGCTAGTAATGCTAGAGTGTTCCTCCCATTTCCAGGAGTGAAGAAAGTAGAGGAAAAGGGAGTCACAGGTTTCAAGAGGCAAAAAGAGTTATGTAGGATTTGCTTTGTAGGGTTTGTGAAGAAAGACAGTCAAAGAAACCAATTCATTGGTCCCCCAGCTTCCCTCTACTCTTCTGTTAGGGATTGAGCTCACAGGAGTCAGCCTTCTCAGGCAGAAAGCAGGGTGCAGAAGGTAAAGTGGGCAGACAGAAATAAGCTGGGACACATGAGTGAGGCTGAAATCAGACCTTCAAGCAAGTTTTCTCAATTCTCTCAGAATTATGACTTGAATCCACTGATTCTATCCTATGTTTCTTCATCCCATTGCTTGGTGGAGTAATAAAGTGGATAGAGGGTTGGGGAGATGGCTTAGCAGTTAAGGCACTTTCCTGAAAAACCAAAGAACCCAGGTTCCCGTCCCCAGGGCCCATTTAAGCCAATATACAAAATGGTGCATGTGTCTGGAGTTAATTTGCAGCAGCTAGAGGCACTGACATGCCCATTCTCTCTCTCTCTTTCTTTCTCTCCTCCTTCTTCTTCCTCTCTCTTTCTCTCTCTCTTTCTCTCTCTCTCAAATAAATAAATAAAATATGAAAATAGAAATAAAAAAGAATAAGTGGATGGTTTCCTTATTGCCATAACACTTAGCCACTGAACAATCTAGTTTGGCCCCTGAAACTTTTTCACATGCCTATTTCACTTGCCATTGGCATAATTTACTCTTATTACAAACATTTCATGTACTTCCTTAAATTTCATTTTCTAAAACATTTAAAACACCAACAAAATATGTAGGAAAATCTGTTAAATATAAGATTTCCTTCCCTGAGGGCTATAAAAGTATATAGAAATGAAGGAATATCGTGGGCCATATGCTGATAAATTAGAATGTTCTGGTCTCTTAGGAAACTAGTGATTGAGAGAAAACTAGGATTGGTATTAAGTAGAAGGAAGAGGGATAAGGAAAGTTGGCACAATGAATGTTAATTGACTATCAACAATACGTGCTACATGTACTGTCTTAACTGTCCTCATGGTGACTCTGTGGTAAGAATGTGCATTGGTCATTTGAACTTGGCTATTCAGTATTAATTTCCCACCATGTAGAAAAGAAACTAGAACCTCCTTCGGGAATTTTGTCTTTCTTCATTCTTAACCATGAATTTTAACTATGATGGCTACCCTACCATTTCCAGGGTTAGTCCCTGATTGTCTCATACCAATCAGTGTATCTGTTTTTTCTTATTAGTTTGTCATAGCTGTCATAGTAAAATACCACATACTGGGTGGCTTCAACAACAGAAATCTGATTCCTCATAGTTCTGGACACTAGAAAACCAAAATAAAGGTGCTGGCAGGTTGGCTTTCACCTGAGGCCTTTGCCCTTGGCTGTCTTCTCCTCTGTGTCTTCAGAAAACCCCCCTTCTATGTTTGTCCTAGGTCATACTGTTAGGCCCCACAAAAATGATTTCATTTTAATTGACTTGCCTCTTTAAAACTCAATTTCTCTTCTGGTTAAAATGGCGGTGTAGGCACCATGCCAAAGCAGCCTGGGGGGAAAAAGACCAAAAAAAACTCAGCAAAATACATACTTTTACTAAAAAGTGAGGTGTATAGGAAATTGAAATGGCAGTGGAGAAGCAGGAGAGATCCAGTGCATCCAGAGCCCACACAGGCCAGCAAAAGCAGCCCTGGAAGGTCCACTGACCACAGCGGCAGCAGTGCAGCAGAAAGCTGCCAGGCTCAGCTCAAGCTGCAGGAAAAGCCAGGTGATGGGATCTTCCACTCACACTGGAGATCTCCGCTACTCAAGAAACGGGAAGGGAGAGCAACAGTGAACAACAGAGGAGCAGACCATGAGGTACAAGAACATGTGGAACAGCAAGAGAACTAGAGCAGCTGCGGCTCCCTACCCTCCACCACTGCCTGTGCCCAGCTCCAGAAACAGGGCAGTGGTCCCAGGACCAGGCCAACTTGAGCCAATAGCGGGACCCAAGCAGGAACAGAGTCTGGCAGTAACATCAGCAGCTCTGGCACCAGCAACAGCAGCCCCAGTGGCAGCAGATCCAGCAGCGGCAGCTTCAGCGGTAGCAGCTGCGGTTCAAGCAGTGGCAGATTCAGAGGCAGCAGCAGTGGTTCCAGCAGTGGCAGCTACAGCAGCAGCAGCAGTGGTGGATCCAGCAGCAGCTTCAGCAGCAGCAGTAGCAGTTCCAGCAGTGGGGGTGCTGATCTGCAGGGCCACAGTTGCCAGGCTCAGTTTGCCCTGCAGGAAAAGCCAGCTCCAGAAACCAGAACAGCAGCCCAACGACCCAGGTAGCAACTTGACTGGGACCAAAACAATCCAAAAAGGTAACTGGGATTGCACCAGGGAAGGGTCTCACTAGGTCACAAGCTAACTTGGATCCCTCAACAGACCAGAAATCTTAACCTCTTTGTTGATAGAGGATCTGATTGTTATAATAACTACTCTTGCATAAATACTTGGTGCTGTTTTTGATTGAATGTGTACAGTGTTTAGTTAAATTTTAGAATCTACCTGTATTATATTCCACTCAGCCTACTTGAATACTCCCATAGCAGGGAAACTCAACCCCTAGAAACACCTTTGTAGATACTCTGAGAGTCTTAAGAGCCACACCTAACACCTTAAGCTCCTACCCTGAAGATATATTACATCAAATCAATTGATACAGCTAAGAATACACAGATAGCTAGAAAATCCAAGCATTAACTTAATCCAAGATGCAAAAATATATACATTATAACACAAGAAACACTAAAAAGCAAGATGATATAAATCCACCTAAAAGTATTAATGCATCAGAAATGACCTTCAGTGAGAACAAGTTAGAGGAAATGTCTGAGGAAGATTTCAAAAGAATGATTGTAAATATGTTCAAAGAGGTCAAAGAACAAAGCAAAGGAATCAAAGAAATCAAAGAGGTAATCAAAGAAGACGCCAAAGACCAATTTAATGAAATAAGGAAGGCAATACAAGACATAAATAAGGAAATAATCAGAATTACTAGCAATAAAGAACACAGTTAATGAAATAAAAACTCTGTAGAAAATCTCACCAGTAGAATGGATGAAGGAGAGGACAGAATATCTAAGCTAGAAGACCAGGTGGCAGATGTAATACAGTCCAACAAAGAGAAAGACAAACTAATAGAACAGTATAAGTGGGAATTTAAAGATATTTGGGACACTATGAAAAGATCAAATATAAAAATTCAGGGCATAGTAGAAGGAGAAGAATTCTACTCCAAAGGCATAGTAGGCATCTTCAACAAAATCATAGAAGAAAACTTCCCCCAAATTTGGAAAGAGGTGCCAATGCAGATACAGGAAGCCTTTAGAATACCAGCCAGACAAACCTGCAAAGAACCTCTCCTCACCATATTATAATCAAACTACCAAACACATAAACCAAAGAAAAAATATTGAAAGCAGTTAGAGAGAAAAATCAAGTTACTTACAAAGGAAGCCCATCATGATTATAGCTGATTACTCAACACAAACTTTAAAAGCCAGAATGGCTTGGAGTGATGTATTCCAAGTTCTGAAAGATAACAACTGTCAACCAAGGTTACTTTATCCTGCAAAGCTATCCATTCAAATAGATGGAGAAATAAGGATATTCCATGACAAAAGTTGTTTAGAGGAGTATTTGAAGACAAAACCAGCTCTATAGAAAATACTTGATAGAATCCTCCATGCTGAAGAAAAGGAAAAGCACACATATAAGGAACCTGGAACAAACAAGCAATACTCAAATACTAGTTAATACAAGAGAGGAAAGGTAGAACCGGAACCACAAAAAAAAAAAAAAACAATTGCAATCATAAATACACACCTTTCAATAATATCTCTTAATATCAATGGCCTCAATGCCCCAACCAAAAGACATAGGTTTGCAGACTGGGTTAAAAAGCAGGATCCTACAATTTGTTGTCTCCAAGAAACTCACCTTTCTACAAAGGATAGACATTATCTTAGGGTGAATGGTTGAAAAACGGTGTTTCAAGCAAATGGGCCTAGAAAACAAGCAGGGGTTGCTATCTTAATATCTGACAAGGTAGAATTCAGTCCAAGGTTAGTCAAGAAAGATAAGGAAGGTCACTTTATATTGATTAAGGGCACACTCCAACAGGAGGACATTACAATCCTAAACATATATGCACCTAACATGGGGGCTCCCAAATTCATCAAACAAACACTATTAGAACTAAGGTCACAGATAACACCAAACACAGTGGTAGTGGGTGTCTTTAACACCCCACTCTCATCAATTGACAGATTATCCCGGGAAAAAATAAACAGAGAGGCATCTGGACTAAATGAGGTCATAGAAGGAATGGACTTAACAGATATATACAGGACATTTCATCCAAATGCTGCAGAATATACATTCTTTTCAGCAGCACATGGAACATTCTCTAAAATAGACCACATATTAGGACACAAAGCAAATCTTAAAACTCTATTTCTGCATGTAATCATGGAAGGATAATAGTTCAACATGTGGGAGGACACAATCCAGTCCATAATATTCCCCTTGGGCTTCATTATTGTTTCGGTGATGGGCAAGTATTCCAGTCAGAGTCTCTGAGACTCAAAGAAATGTTTACTCACACCTCTGGGAAGGAGGAGTTTCCTCTCTTCACCAGACCAGGGAGCATTACAATATAAGGTTTGCAGTTCTGGCAGCCATTTCAGTGGAACCCATGGGGAAAGCTACCGCAAGACTTTCACATGAAGAGAGGTAGAGCAGACAGCACAAGGAAACTCTACCTTAGCGTATGGCTTGAACTTCTGGGTTTATAAGATGCTTGAGGCAATAAATTTACTTTGGGAGAAATAGCTTGAATTTGACTTTTCTCATTTAGAACATCAAATTCCCTAGTATGCTAGGCATAGTGGCACATATCTTTGATCCCAGCACTCAGGATGCTGTGAAGTAGGAAAACCACCATGAGTTTGAGGCCAGCCTCAGCTACAGAGTGAGTTACAAATCCCTATGGTCTAGAGTGAGACCCTACTTCAAAAAATATTCTTAATATAGCTCTGCTTTTTATAGTCATGCAAGAAAATGGTAGAATCTGCATCTATCTCTGGCAGATGGTAAAGATTTGGTATTACTGACTGTAACACATGCACTATTTCCTTTCTTTAGAGAACCACTTTGCTGCAAGCCAATTACAGGTAAGCCCTACACTATATTATGCCTCTAGAATCAGGAAGAAGTCATAGATTGTATTTCTTTACTCAAATTGCTTGTGATAAAGTACTTCCCCAAAACAACTTAAGGGTGATAGCTACTCATCATGGCTAGGAAGGAATGGAAGAGGAGTTGCATTGAATCTGCAGTCAAGAAGCAGAGAGAAATGCATGCTGGGCTCACCTGGCTTTTGTCCTTTTTTATTCAATACAGGTCCAAGCCCATGTGATGGTATATGGATGTCTCCCCACCTCAGGAAAATCACCAGAAATGCCTCACAAACACCTAGGTGATTGTAAACTCTGTTGGCAATCAAGATTAGCTATTACAAGTCTACCTACTCCTTGTCAACTTGGCATCCACTATATCGCTTTCAAATGATAGCATTCCACCCCTAGTTCTTAAAGCCTCATGCCCATCTTATAATGCAAAGTGAATTTCTTCCATTTATAATATTTCTGAATATTGTAATAGTTCCAATATTGTTGAACGCCCAAGTTTAGTCTCTTCAAAGGCTTAATGCAATCTTTTAACTTTGACCCCTTGTAAATGTAAGAAACAAGTTATATACTTCCAATATGCAAACTAAACATTCCCACTCCATATAAGAGGAATTGGAAGATATTAAAGAATGACCAGACTAAAGTAAGACCAAAACCCATCAGAGCAAATATCAAATCCTGAAGCTGCATATAGGGCACCTGGGAGTCATAATAGAATCCTCTGGGTTCTAACATTAGGTAGCTCTGGCCCCTCTAGTTCTGCAACCTGGAACATAGCCCAGCTGAATTCTGTGTTTACAGTTTTCCTCAATAGACATCTTATAGCTTTGACATCTCCAGCATCACAGCATTATGAGATGACCCCTGAAACCTTTATAACTCTGTGCAATGGCCTCCTTGCAGGGAATTTTATGATTTCATGTATTGCCTGGCCTTGACAGCTTTTTGGAACCTAGTCGCAAGCTTTCACAACCAGGTACTGTCGCATCTTCCATGTGCACAAAATCAACACCACATGGAAAATGCTGCCAAGTTCCACTGCCAGCTCAAGATGTCACCTGACCCCTTCGAACCACAGCTGCATTACCTTCTGTGTGCATTTAAGGCTCAGCTGGAAAAACACTTCCATGGGTGGATATGTTGGAGCAGGGAACTGCATTGTCGATTCCCAGTTCAAGAAAATGTGTCTGCATCATTAAAAGCTACATCCTTTAGTGGGCGGGGTCTTTCTTTCTGGCATCTTTCTCTTTGTCCCAGTCAAAAGCTTCAGGTTTCTCCTTAATGGTGCTAATAATCGCTTTACAACTACAGCTGCTTTCTTCTCACCTTTCTTAAGGCTCTCTTTCCTTGTCAAACTATAGTTTTTCATATCTTTTTACTCTACTTGATATTCTTCTCATTGTATACCTGGATGAAAACAGTAAGTAGTAGCCATTCCACAGCCCGAATCCTGTCTTATCTTAAAATTTTCACCACCAAGCAAATTAGTCCATTGCTTTTGAATTTGGACTCACTCAAATTTTCAGGCAGAATGTAGTCATCATATTTATTGCCAGAAGATAACTCAAAGGACTTCTAGCCCAGTTCCCAATACAGTTCTTATTCCCTTTTAATACCTAATGAGCTAGGCTTTCCTCTGCCTACATTTTTCTTGGCATCCTGGTCTTCCAAACTCCCACTACAGTGACCCATTGAGGCTTGCAGAATTCCAGGGATTATCTACTTCACAATATTATCTAGCTGTGGAAGCTTCATGTGTGTCAGCTTGGGAAGTGGAACCTTGCTGGAGGTATGTCACTGGAGGTGGAGTTAAGGTTTATTAGCCAGGTACTGACATTACTTCCACCCAGATGTCTGATAGCTTCCTGATCATACTATGCTTTCTCTGACCCGCTAAAGCTTCCCCCCAAAACCTATAAGCTAAGATAAAACCTTTCCCCTACAAGCTTCCTCTGTTCAGGTGTTTTGTCCCAGCAACAAAGTGCTATCAATACAAAACTGTTTTCAACTTGGGGCTCCAAAGACAAGCCACTTTTCACTGGAGGAGTCAGCAGATTGGCAGTTCAGCAGACACCAGCATAGACCTTTTGTGTCCTACCACCTCCCAGAAACTCATTCCTAAGGTGAATATTGGTGAGTTCATTTTGGGGCTCAACTCCCCCCAAAATTTGGTTTATGGTGGTTTTGAGCTATTTTCTTTTAAGGATCCTATATGTTTCTGATGTTATTTGGTTTGTTTGCTTTCAAGGTTTTGGAATTAGGGTATCTATTTAAAAAAAAACACATTTTGACTTCTTACTGGTTTGGTTTATGTTGGTTGTGACATTTGAAGGCACCTTTGTTTGTGATTGGTTTGCAGTTTTGGTTTTATCTCTTATTTAATTTTCAATTTACTAAATTGCTAGCATCTAGCCTTTGCCTCCTGAGATTCCTCCAATATATAAAGTGTGTGTGTGTGTGTGTGTGTGTGTGTGTGTGTGTGTGTGTGTGTTGTACTTTCCCTGCCCTTCTTATTGCAGCCTCATGACCCTTAGCTTAGGAATTCCATGAGCACACTATCATAAAGATGCTGAAGATAAGAGACACTTATTCCCTCCAACCCAAAGTGGTAAAGGTGTCAGAGGAACAACCCAAAATGTCTAGTGGCCTCATAGGGAAAACCAACAAAACACAGCCTGTTTCTGGGTTGAAAGGAACTACTTGGCTCACTCTGAAAGATAGGCATAAGGGTTGGCTCACCCAGTGTCTTGAGCCCCTTCATATTTCTGTAAAACATCAGGACTAGCCCAAGACCCAGTGGAAGGAACTGCTCTTGGGGTGAAAGCTGGGAGAACTACTTCCCAAAGCAGTACATAAACCTAATCCAAAGCACATAGACAGCTTACAACTTCAGCAAATTAATAAATAAATTAGTTAAAAAATGGGAAACTGGAATTCCAAGAAGGAAGTGTGTCAAGACAAATTATTACCTGGTCATCCAGCCAGCTTGTTTGATAATTACAGAAATTTAACTTACAAGAATTTGGGAAAATATAACCAAAGATAACATGACTTTAAGGTTTCCTCAATGAGGGAAATTGACATAAGAAAATCAGTATGTTATTTTGCATGCAAAGCTAGAAGTTGTAGGCAATAAACCAAAAGATAATGAATGGGCAGCCTATTAATTAGAATTTAGAAGTATCTCGAGAAGAAATGATAAAATTGCTAACTTACAGGAAAGTAATAGGAAACTTTTAGAAACAATATCAGAATTGAGGAAAGATATTGACAAACAGGAAACTAAGAAGAAAATCTTAGCAACTGTGTCAAAACTGAGGGTAAATACTGAGCTTTTCTCAACCCTCTGCTCCCATCTGTCCCTGGGCATCCTTTCCTCCCCCGTCAGAACACCTTCAGCCTCCCACTCCTTTATCGCCCTCTTCTCTCCTCTCCCAAGGAAAGCAGAACTCTATGCTAAAGGGAAAGGTTGTTATGGCTTAATGTTGGGTGCCAAAAACTGTTAACACAGAAGCCATGGCTCTCACTTCAAGGAGAAATAAGAGGTAGTTTATTTTGACCTCACTTAGTCCTTTCCACCCCCATTAATCTGTCCATCCACTGAGGTCAGGAGAAGAGATTGAGTAAAGGAAGAGTGGAGGAGAGATAAATCAAAATCAAAGAGGGTATGAATAAGTCATATGCAGACCTACATTTTTGGACTTCTGCACCCAGAAGTCATGGATTGTTACTAAAAATTTTCAGTGCCAGGTATGGGATACCTTCTAGTGAGTTGTTCGCCAGGGAGGTCCCAGATGCCCCCAAAACATTACAGGCCATTGCCAAGGCTCTTGGTTTCCAACTAGGAATAGATGGTAAGACCCTATTGCTGAAGACTCCACATGCATGGGATGCAAGATCACTGAGAAATCTTGTTTTAGCTGAGCTGAAAACATTCTCCATGTAGATCAGCTGATAGAAGGCTAGAAAAAGCTATGCTGCATGCAGCTCCATAGGAGAGAGAGAAGTCATCAGTGGAGATAAACAACAGTGGATACTGCAAGCCTCAAATTTGAGCAGCTTGGACATCCATGACCTCACAGTGCCTGGCACTACCTACATAAGATGAGTATACTAAGAAGCAAAGATGATGAATCAAAGAGAGATTGAGAGAGAGAGATAGCGACTGATTGAAAGGGGGGACATGTAGAGAGTAGAATTGTGAAGGGAAAAGTGAAGGGGAGTGAATTATCATGGTCTATTATCTATAATTATGGAAGATGTCAAAAATTAAAATAAAAGAGATAGCTTATTCTAGAGCCAAATATGAGTGACCATGACTCAGGATTACAGATTAGGTTATCCCCAAACTCTATGTTCTGATGTGTTAACAGTTTCATAAGTTTTATAGTTACAGAACAAAAGTTAGTCATAAACTAAATCACTTTCTAAATACATTGGTTGAAACATCAGGTAGATGGGTTATAGCAAAGCAGGGAAATCTCCACTATAGGCTTCAGATGTTATCTGATGACCTTTAGCCCTTGGGTCGGTGGAAGCTGGGGGTCTGTTCTTATGTTACAAAATGATCATACTCAATCAACTGATAGTCACTAGGATATTAGTTGAGACGTAGATGTGGTCAAAAAAATAGCTATTAGTGGGCTAAAGGTAGCCCAAGGTAATTTGGCTCTGATCCTAGAACATTACATCTCTAGTAGAGAACTATCAGTCTATTCAGACTTATTTGAGGCAGATGTAGCACTTTCAGGGAACTACAGTTCACAGTGGTAACTACCACAAAACCCTGTCATTTTCCCTCCACAAATTCCAAAGGAGTATGAACCACGTAGTCAGTTTTGTCACAGTAAGTACCTCACTATCATTGTCAGTTTCCTATATTAGGTACTTTCTTGTTGCTATGGAAAAACAACTCCTAAAAGCAACATAATGGAGAAAGGCATTTACTTTTGTCTCATAGTTTGTGGGTACAGTCTGGCCTAATAGAAGAGGTATGGTGGCAGGAGCAGGAGGTATTGGCCACATTGCATGCCCCACCAGGAAGTAAAGCAAGATGAATGCTGATGTTCTACCTGCTGCCTCCTTTTTTATTTAGTCCGTGACTGAAGCCAATGTAATGGGGTCTCCTACATTCAGCACCCTCCCTCCTCATTTATTCTCATAGATATTTGCTTCCTTGGTGATTCTAAACCCTGTCCTTCTGACAATTAAGATTAACCATCATACCCTTTCTTCTGAAACCTGTACATTTCCCGCAATACCCCCTAAATCCAATGAAGGAGAAGGCTGCTCTAATGTGAGTCCAGCCAACCGCTCTCTGTTGCAAACTCCAGAGGAAAATCTGGGTGTTCTAAACATCACCTATCTGAGGAAGCACCTTTAATACACTAAGGAGAGTTGACATTCCCCAGAGACAGTGATTTTGAAACAGCAATGACTCTGGCTGGCCTTCTTCAATTTAGCTGAATTCAACCTCATGTTTACTGTGCTAGGCACTCTGTTAATGTGAAGTGAGGGAAATCAGGTTAAGTAGGAGAAGGTCTCTGCCGGAGGAGGCACACAGTACAGGAAACAGCTGCAGCTGACACACAACACAAAGAGAATCAGAAACAGTATCTTCTATAGCTTGTGAATGAGTATCTTTTTTCTGAGAAGCTAAGAAAGGCTCACTGCCTCAGGTTTGTGGTGACTATCATTTTGGAGGAGGATGTATATATCACTGAAGAGTCTGTTGAACTCTGAAGTTAGCTGTAACCATGGTATTTTGCATTTGCCCACCACCAGATTTAAAATTCTTTTTACCACAATTTAAAAAAAAAAGAAAAGTGTATGGTAAAACATGGAATCACATGGGAATCTGAGATCTTACTATATTCATTATTTACAAAAGGAAAGAAGATTGTAAATATAATAAGGGTGTAATATGATGAAATAGTACAGAAAATTAAAGAATTAAGAGCATCTAAAGAGATTTTTTTAGCACAGTTATTTTGTCAATAATAGTATGTTTGTCTTCTTGAGTTAATCTGATTATGTGGTTTATAAATTGAATAGACTATTTGGCTTTCCTCCATTTATTTTTGGAATTATATCCTTCTTATGTGAACTGGTAGCTGAAGACTTCTGGACAAAAATCATACTTAAGAAGACCCTGGAGACAAACTATTTGAAATCTAAAGTGCCTGAAGATTTCACAGTGATGGTGTCCCAAGGCATAATACAATTATTACTCTTATTGTCTTAAGTATAATCATATTCTTAATTAAATCGTATTTTGATACAAATATTAAGTGCTACATGAATTGAAAATTTTGCTTTAATATCTTCTAGTACAATGCTTACAGTTCATAGGAAGTCTTACCATTTAGTACTGATTCATTGAATCATTATGGAGCAAAAACATTTTTCTATTTTCTTTAAAATTATTGTATCAAATATATATTCAGACAAATAAACTTTATTTAAGTAATATCTACTGAAGATATAAACTGTGCTTGTATTAGCCCAAGAAGAACAGCAAAATTTTGACTACAGTTCCAAGTTACCCTTAGCATAGCTAGCCATATTGGTACCTCATCACTGTTACTCTAGGTGAACTCTATGGCAATGAGGGAGGTGTTGCATCCACTCTCTCCTGGTGGGATGAAAGGCTACCTATTGACATTTAGGTTGAACTATGAGCAAAAACAAATATCCAACTTAACTCATGCAGTTAATTTTGCAGCTTACCCATTTATTTCTCACTAGATACATGAGTTACATTTGTATTTACATTTTTTTGACCAAAGAATATATACTTAGATTCACATTGAAAGCTATGGACTAATAAGATAGTTCTTATTCTCAGGCATTCACAGACTACCTGGATATATAAAACAAGATGCATACTATATATCTTGGCTTCACAAAGACTCTTTATATACCCAAGTATTATGTCCTAAGACTTTCATGCATTCCTAAGTATATATGTACATATATCATATTTCTCACATAAAATGCAGTCAAATAATGTAAATGGCACTAAAATGTTTTTTCTCCATAAATATGTGTGTATTTTTTTGTGTGTGTGTGCATGTATGTGTGTGTTATGAATACTACACTCAACAAAGAACAGTTTGATGTCTGGTCAATTGGACAGTGCATACACACATGTCTGACTTATATAAACCAACCTCACAGTTCTTGAAGTTCAAAATAATAACTCAGTCAAATTTCAAATTATTACCTATCATAAATCTCTCAAGTGGTTCAAAATTGGTTCAAACTATATATGTTAAGCCTGCCAGTGCCAAACATTAACTATTTACATTTTGTATCAATAGTAGAGTGGATTAAAAATACTTACTCTAAATATTTAAAAGCAATGCTTAGGTAAGTTGTTTACATAAGAAATGGAATTTGAACTGAGATCTAGGTATAGTTAGACAAATAGAGGAATATTGTAGAAGCCATGAAAATCTACTTCCCAGATCTCCCATGTCAGGGGTCTGTACCCTAAATTTCACCATTAGATTTGTACCCAGACCACAAGCCCCATGGACAGGGGAAAGTGACAGCATGAGCAGAGGAGGACATCACCTCCTGGCTAACATCAGGTGGACAACAGGAACAGGAGAGTATGCCTAACACTGGCATGGGGAAACTGGCTGTAAGCCATAAGCCCACCCATAACAGTACACTGCCTCCATGAGGTGTTACTTATCCAATTGCCATCTTCTAAGGAGACTAGCAGTCAGAACACTTAATTTTATGAGGGACACCTGAATCAAAATACCACAGGTTCTATATCCAGCTTCCTCTTGCTAGTGTTTTGTATACTCTTCTCTTGCTGTTGCCCATCTGATGTTGGCCAGGAGGTGTTTTCCACCCTGTGATCATGCCATCATTTTCCATCATAGAGCTTCCCCTCAAGTCGATAAGCTAAGATAAATCCTTTTTTCCCCCACAAGCTGCTCTTGGTTTGGTGTTTTGCACCAGCAGTGCAAACATGACTGCAACAGTAAAATTGGTACCAGAAGTGGGATTGTTATTGTTACTGCTCAAGGCCTGACTGTGTGGCTTTTGGCCTTTTGAAGCTGATTTTCAAGAGGAATGTGGAAGGATTTGAAACCTTGGTTTAAGAGATGCCTTATAGTGCTATAAGTGAAACTTGATGGACTATTTTGGTCAGAGTTGAAAGACCTGAAAGCAGTAATAACTAAGAATTGTGAGGTTTGGCTTATGAGGGTGAGAAAGAACTTTGCCTAGACTGGGCTTGAAGCAGTTTGGGTGAGAAGCTTGCTGTTATGCCCATGTCCTGAGAACTTGTTCAGGGTTGCATTGTGTAGAAATAGATTGGTGTGTGCAGAAGGATACAGTACAGAAATGAAATCTTTGGTAAACTTTTGCCTGTTTAGCTGCAATTGTTTGAGAGATTATAACCATTGAGACTGGGCTAGCTGTGCATTGGGACAACAGGAAGAATGCACACTCTTGAAGGGGCCTCAATCTTGAAGGAATGTCTTGTTCTTCAAAGTCTGCTTTATTCCCCTTCATCCCTTGTGGTGGTTTGATTCAAGTGTCCCTCATAAACTTAGGTTTTCTGAATGCTAGGTTCCCAGTTAATGTAGATTTGGGATTTAACACTTCCAGGAAGCAGTGTATTGGTGGGGGCAGGCATTTGGGTGTTATAGCCAGCTCCCCCTTGCTAGTGTTTGACACACTCTCATGTTGCTATTGTGTACTTTATGCTGGACAGGGGGTGATGTCCAATCTCTGCTCATGCCATCATTATCATATGCCATCATGGAGCTGCCCTATCAAGCCTATAAGCCAAAATAAACCTCTTTTTTCCCCCAAAGCTACTCTAGGTAGGGTGATTTCTACAGTAATGTTGGTACTGAGAGTCATGTTCCTTCTAGACACCTGACTGTGTGGCTTTGGCTTTTTGGAATTGATTTTTTTAAGAGGAATGTGTAAGGATTTGAAACCTTGATTTAAGAGATGCTTTGCAATGCTGTAAGTACAGCTTGGTGGACTGTTTGGGTCAGAGTTGAAAGACCTGAATGCAGTAAGAACTATGGATTCTGAGATTTGGCTTGTGAGGGTGACAAAAAGCTTTGCTTGGACTGGGCTAGAAGCAGTTTGTATGAAGGCTTGTTGTAACAGCCAAGTCCTGAGAAGTTTTTCAGGGTTGCCTTGCATAAAATGGACTTGTAGGTATATGGCACAGAAAAAAAATGACATCTTTGGGCAAAAACGATTGCCCATTCAGCTGCAATTGAGAGATTACACCACTTGTAATTGGCCAGCTGACTTTCACTGGAGCAACAGGAAGAATGTAGACTCTTTTGAAGGGGCCCAAGTGCTCAAGGAGTGTGCTATTCTTCAAAGTTGGCTTTATTACCCCCTGGATTAACAAATTGACACACTACCTAGTATTGTGGAGTATAAGACATGCAGGAAAGAGAGGGTCATTGCATTTTCAACACAATCCTGTTTTTTGTTTTTTCCTCAACCTTGTGATTTTGAAACAGCCATGGGCAATGTGTAGCAGGTTTGCTGTATGCCTGCGTGGAAAACTGATGGAGCTGTGAGGATGAACCTTGCAGTGGAGACCCAGTGAAGATGCTGGGACCATGAGATGGCTGGAAACGAAAGCTACTGGCCTCAGATGAAGTTTTCCGGGAATGGGAGTAGCCTAGGTGGAGGGGCAAAATTGGAACTCCAAAGACTTGTTGCAGGTTAGAATTATTGGGAGACTTCACACTGGCTAGAGTTTTTGGACTTGTAACTACAGAGTTTTATGTTTGCCCTGGTTGTTTGAAATCGTGTATTGACTGAATGTCTCTTTGTTATGCCCAGTGCCATCTTTTGCAGTATGAATGTTAATTTTGTGCCATTATTTTGTTTTGTTTTTAGTATTATGGCTCAGTTGAAAGAGCTTGGACTATGGGAATGTGTAAACATCATTGGGATTGATAAAAAGTATGTCAACTTTTAAAGATGGACTAAATGCATTGCATATTACATCATGCAAGGTTATCAGGTTATGGGTGGCAGAAGGTAGTGGTATGATTCAGATGTTCCCCATAAACTTAGGTGCTCAGAATGCTAGATCCACTGTAATTGGCAATTTGGGAATTAAAGCCTCCTGGAGGCAGTGTATTGTTCAGAGCTGGCTTATACTTGATATAGCCAGCTTCCTCTTGCCAGTGTTTGGACCATGCTCCTGTTGCTGTTGTCCATCTGGTGGTGGCCAGGAAGTGACATGCACCCTCTGCTCATGCCATCATTTTCCCCTGCCGTCATGGAGTTGCCCCTTCAGTCTGCAAGCCAAAGTAAACCCTTTTTCCCACAAGTTGCTCTTGGTCAGGTGTTTTCTGCCAGCCATGTGAACCTGACTGCAACGGTGTATAAAAATGATCCTTCCCAATTAAGACTTTATGCCTTCTATTGACGAATGTCTTGTCATATGCCCATGTACATGAAGTATTTATTAAAGAATAAACAAGCCAAGGCTATAATTCCATTTTAAAAATAAATATATTTTCCTATTTTTAAAACATCCTCAATTTTCTACAAATGTAGCTACTTTGCAAACCAAAATGATTATCTTTATGTCACTCGATATTTGCTAAAGGTAGCTTACCTTCTGGAAAAATAACATCACTAATAATTATATCCCACCTGTGACATATGAGTACCTAAATGTATATAACACCTCTATCAATTTGTATTTGCAGCTTGGTGTCAATTATTTACAAAGGCACAATTATGTCTTACAAGTTTATGTGCATCCAAAATATACATGTTCAAATACAAAACATTTTATTAAATATCTTCAACAATGGGGTGGAGGGATAGCTCAGTGGTTAAGGTACTTTTCAAAGTCAAAGGACCCAGGTTTGATTCCCCAGGACCCACGTGAGCCAGATTCACATGGTGGCACATGCTTCTGGAGTTCATCTGCAGTGGCTGAAGGCCCTGGTGCACCCATTCTCTCTCTCTATCTTCCTCAGTCTCTCTCATAAATAAAATAAATAAATAAATAAAAAGTTAAAAAAAAACACTTTTAACAAAATTTTTAGCTTGCCTTTAGGAGCCACGTCTTCTATTAAGGTAGGCACATGTATAGTTTTATAGGTGGATACTACCATTTCATGTTAGACTAGGGGAAAGAAAAAATATCTACCATGAAAAACAGCAGATGTGTTCAGTTAAGAACCTATGACTGAAAATAAGAGAAAAACAAGGTGATGTTGATGAGGAGACTCATAAATATATTTTGGCAAGGATAAATATTTTTCCATGTATATAGTTCTTAACATTTTCAGGCATACTGCTCTTGTAGCCTTACTTTATTGCATTACAGAGCTGAGTCTTGGAAACTAATAGCTAATGGGTTTGGGACACCTGGGACATTGGGTTAAGCAAACTTCTCTTTTAGTTAAATCGTCCAAAGCTGTTAGGCTTCCTCCAAGACTCCAAGCAGTTATGTGAATGCATGAAAGCTTCCATAGGACCCTGATGGCTCAGAGATGCAAAGATAAAACAGGGGGCGCTGGAACCAATCAACTTGCCAGGGCCCAATAATGGATCTCACATTCTTTGAGCCAGATAGCCACCATTTCCAGATGTTACGTTAGTCTCATTTGCACCTAATCCTTTGGCCTGCCAGTTTCTGGAGCCCTCACCATGCTGGAAAAGTGAAGTTACACCTTGAGCTAAGAGCAGTTACAAGATCAGGATAATTTCTTACAAGATAAGCAGAATGTTTTATGTGTAATTCAATACTTTTGGTTCCAATAAACATTTATAAAGTGCCCAAAGGTACAGTACAATTCTAGGCATTTTATAATCAAGGAATAGAATGTAGGAAAGATTTGGATTCTGCACTTTTGGAATTTAGCTTAGTAAAGCCAAACCAAATGAGGATCAAGAACAATAAACTTCTATCTTATATTATTAGAAGCAAAATTCATATCTCCGTGCTCTCTTAGAATTGATGATTTCTCTATAGACATGCCCTCTGGTAATACACTTCACAGTGACTTTCAGAGTGAGTCCTCTGCTTAATGAGAAAGGTTGTATCCATCTTCACATTCACCTGGGAAGCCTAGATTAACATCCAAGAAATTTTCTTTTGCTTGTGTTGTAGCAGTTGCTACAAGGAAAAAGTTCCTGGACTTTGTAGCCCTCCCCCCAAAAAAACTCTAAAATTAGTCAGCAATGTATACTGGCTATTCATCATCTTTAATAACAGTACAAGTGAAATTTTATGAAATTATTCCAAATGCTATGGTACCTGGCTCCTTATGCAATTGGCATTGTTGTTTCAACAAGTAAGCATTCCCATTGTCTGTTTTGTGCTTAGAAGAATAATACATCTTCTAGTTAAGTCTTTGCTCTTCCTTTCTATGAAATTCAGCAGCTGTAATACTAATTGATTTACTCCATAATCTGACCAAATGTAGAGGCTCATGTGGTCTCTGTGTAGAGTCCATGGATCTTCTGTGCAAAGTCTCATATTTATTCCTATTCTTCTATTATCTGTTAGTTGTTATAAAAGTCTTCAGCTTGCCCAGCATGGTTGCATAAGCCATTAATCCCAGTATTTGGGAGGCACAGGTAAGAGAATTGCTGTTAGTTTGAGGCCAGCCTGAATCTACAGAGTGAGTTCCAGGTCAGCCTTGGCTACAGTGAGACCCTGCCTCAAAAAAAAAAAAAAAAAAAAGTAAAAGGTCTTCCTTCATCTTATGCAGTTTACAAGGCAGTGGGTTACTAGCACTTTCTAAAATGAGACTGATATATAACAGTTATTCCCATCTCCCTGTGATATTGTGTCATATTTTATAAAGAAAACAACCAATTATTTTATACTTTCAAAGTCTTGGATGAAAAGCAAAGCATGTGGATCGTGTTACCCTCAATTAGCTGTCAATCACTCCACTCCAATATCTACATTGGGAGTAGGAGCAAAGCACAGTTTTGAAACTCTTCTATGAACTAGAAACCTCCTCCATCACCTACTTCTTAGACAACATGGAAAGGGTCCTTTTCCTAATAATAACTCATTGTCTTAAGAAGTCTATGAATCAAACATGGAGGGAAAATAAATTAATATCGAATATCTTCTGTCTCCCAGGTGTTGTAGATGTGGAAATACTATGGAAAAGAAAGATGAAGCAAGTGTTGGAAGTAACTTAACCAGGATTGTCATCCACTGCCCATGCTTGTCTCACTAGTGCCGCAAAAAAATTCAAAAGGTAAATTCATACTTGATAAAGGCAATAATCATAAAAATAACTAATGTTTTGAGCCCTTACTACAGGCTAGGTGCCAGATCTTTACATCACTTAATTCCTCTCAAATCACAACTATCTTTAAACAGGTTTCTTCATCTGCATAATGGGGATGAGGAAGCGAAGAGGTTTACTACACTGTGTGTTATTTTTTAAAGATATTTTATTTATTTATTTATTTATTTTAGAGGGGGGGGGGAGAGAGAGAAAGAGAAGAAGAGGTAGATGGAGAGAAAGAATGGGTATTCCTTGGTTTCCTGCAAACAAACTCTAGACTCATGTGCCACCTTCTGTAGCTGTCTTATGTGAGTACTAGGGAATCAAACCAAAGTCCTTAGGCTTCTTAGGCAAATGCCTTAACCACTAAGCAATCTCTCCAGCCCCACTGCATATTCTTGATCCTCCTTCATAGGTAAAGGAATATGTAACTCACCTACACAGGTGTGGTGGTTTGATTCAGGTGTCCCCCATAAACTTAGGTGTTCTGAATGCTAGGTTCCCAGCTGATGGATATTTGGGAATTAAGGCCTCCTGGAGGGAGTGTATTATTGGGGGCGGGCTTATGGGCTTTATAGCCAGTTTCCCCATGCCAGTGTTTGGCACACCCTTCTGTTGCTGTGGTCCATCTTATGTTGGCCAGGGGGTGATGTCCACCCTCTGCTCATGCCATCTTTTTCCCCTGCCATCGTGGAGCTTCCCCTCGAGCCTGTAAGCCAAAATAAAACTCTTTTTCCCAGAAGTTGCTCTTCATTGGGTGATTTCTAACAGCAATGCGAACCGGACTGCAACAACAGGCCTACAAATATAGAAAGTAGAGAAATTAGAATTACAATGCAGCTCAGCTGTTTTCAGGGTCCAACACTAATCTTACTTAACACCTGGAAAATGTAGAGAGAGATAAGTAAATACTTGAGAGTGTTCTGCTAAGTGGGGGATATCTTTAGGGTCACACACAGTGAGGTTTTACTTGCTGTATATAAAACTCAGTAATATGTTTAAGGGTTTCCCCTACTTTTCCCTCTAGCAGTTTCAGGTCTCATATTAAGGTCTTTGATCCATTTTTTACTTAATTCTTATGCATGGAGAGAAATAAGGATCTATTTCCATCCTTCTACATATAGATATACAGTTTTCCCCACACTATTTGTTAAAGAGGTTGCCCTTTCTCCAATTAATATTAATTAATTAGTTAATTAATTAATTTTTTTGGTCAAAAATCAGATGGAAAGCCGGGCATAGTGGTGCACGCCTTTAATCCCAGCATTCGGGAAGCAGAGGTAGGAGGATCTCCATAAATTCAAGGCCACCCTGAGACTACAGAGTTAATTCCAGGTCAGCCTAGACCATAGCAAGACCCTACCTTGAAAAACCAAAAAAAAAAAAAAAAAAAAAAACAGATAGCTATATGCCGAAGCCTGCTGGCTGAAAGGGTTCGAGCCTGATGGGGAGTGAGGATTAAGGAAAGACAGAAGAAAGAGTGAAGGCATGGACTCCAGTCCAGGGCTGAAGCCAGGACTGAAGACATGGTTTATTTCACAGCATTCCTTTTTATATCTTTTTTACAAACAGTTTTTCCATGGACAAAGATTTTATGAGCTTTACAAGTTCGTATCAAAAAACCTTCCTGTCACAGAGTTTTTGCATTTCAATCATTACTCAGTACAAAGGACCAGCCAAATGGCTGAAGATACTAATCTTGCTTACAGGTAGTCGGCTATAGTTTTGCTAATGCCTTGCTACCAGACAGCTTCCTGACACTGAAGATACACAATCTTACTTGCAGGAAGGCTGCTATAGTTTTGCTAATGTCTTGCTGCCAGAAGCCCAGAGCTATGGATACAAGTCCAGCCAGAATGGCTCCCGACAGCTATAGATACACTGATTTTATATTTGGGTACTCTAGTCTGTTCCATTGATTTATGTGTCTGTCTTTGTGCCAGTACCATACTGTTTTTTCTTCTTTTTATTATGGCTCTGTAATATAGCTTAAAATCATGTATGGTGATACTGTCAATATTATTTTTGTTGCTCAAAATTGTCTTGGCTATTCAAGGATTTTTGTGCTTCCAAATGAATTTTAGTATAGTTTTCTTTCTATTTCTGTGGAGAATTCCATTGGAATTTTTATTGGGATTGAATTAAATGTGTAGATTGCTTTTGGTAGGATTAACATTTTCACAATAGTGGTTCTTACAATCCACGAACATGGGATGTCTTCCCATTTCCTAGTGTCTTCTGCAACTTGTCTCTTAAGTGTTTTCATTGTAGAGATCTTTCACTTCCTTGTTTAGGTTTATTCTGAGGTACTTTATTATTTTTTTGAGGCAATTGGGAGTGATTGCCTGATTTCATCTTCAGCATTTTGATGTTAGTATATAGGAAGGCTACTGATACCTGTGTGCTCATTCTATATCCTGCTAAGGTACTGAAAGTGTTTATCAGCTCTATGTTTTACTAATAGAGTCTTTAAGTCTTTTATGTGTAGAATCATAGCATCTGCAAATAATGATAATTTGATCTCTTCCTTTTCAATTTGTATCTCTTTTATGTGGCTCTTGTCTTATTGCTATAGCTAAGACTTCTATTACTATGTTAAAATAAAAGAAGTGGAGACAGTGGACACCCTTGCCTTGTTCCTGATTTTAGTGGAAAAGCTCAAAGACTTTCCCATTTAGTATTATGTTGGCTGTAGCTTTGTCATAAATAGCCTTTATTATGTTGAGATATTTCGCTTCTAATCCTAGTTTCTTTAGGAATTTTCCCATGGAGGATGTTGAATTTTGTCTAATGCCTTTTCTGCTTCTATTGAGATGATCGTGTGATTTTTTTTTAATCCTTTAGTCCATTTATATAGTGTGTTATATTTATCAATTTGCATATGTTGAACTATCCCTGCATCTCTGGAATAAGACCTACTTGGTCTGTGTGAATGGTCTTTTAATATATTCTGGAATTCTGTTTGTCAATATATTGTTGGAAATTTTTACATCTATGCTCATGAGGGAGATTGGCATAGACAACAATTTTTTGAATATCACCCTAGTTGCTTAGGAAATAAAACTACTAAACAACCACTTTGACTTCATGAAATTAAACACCTTCTATACGGCCAACCACACTGTGAATAGAGCAAAGAGGCAATGTGCAGAATGACAGAAAATTTTTGCCAGCTATACATCTGACAGAGAATTAATATCTAGGATATACAAAGAACTTAGAAAAGTGAATAATAAGAAATCAAATGGCCCAATTAAAAATGGGGTGTGGAGGCTGCAGGGATGGCTTAGCAGTTAAGGCACTTGCCTGCAAAAACAAAGGACCCAGATTTAATTCCCCAGGACCCACATAAACCAGATGCACAAGGTGATGCATGCATCTAGAGTTTGTCTGCAGTGGCTGAAGTCCCTGGTGTGCCTATAATCTCTACCTGCTTTCCTCTCTCAAAAATGTAAATAAACATAAAATATTTTTTAAATGTGTATGGAACTAAATAGAGAGTTCTCAAAATAAGAAATACAGATGGCATGTAAACATCTAAAAAATGTTTGACATCCTTAGCCATCAGGTAAATGCAAATTAAAACTACTTTGAGATTCCATCTTACTCTTGTCATAATGGCTATCATCAAGAAAACAAATGACAATAAATGCTGACAAGGATGCAGAAAAAAGAGGAACCCTTCTGCACAATAGGTGGGAATGTAATCTGGTCCAGCCATCGTGGAAATCAGTGTGGAGGTTTCTGAGACAGCTAAAAATAGGTTCACCATATGACCCATGTACACAACTCCTAAGTATATATCCTAAGGACTCCTCTCACTACCTTGTAGATACTTACACAACCATGTTTATTGCCATTCTATTCACAAAAGCAAGGAAATGTGACCAGCCTAGATGTCCCTCAACTAATGAATGGATAATGAAGATGTGGCACATTTATAAAATATTTACTTTTTTTATTTATTAGAGATAGAGAGAGGGAGAGAATGAATGGGTGTGCCAGGGCCCCTAGCCAGTACAAACAAACTCCAGATGCATGTGCCACATTGTGCGTCTGACTTATATGGGACCTGGAGACTTAAACCTCGATCCTGAGGTTTTGGAGGCATGCACCTTAGGTGATAAGCCATCTCTCCAGGCCAATGTGGCATATTTATATTCTATTCTATTCAGCAGTAAAGAAAAACTAAATTATGAGTTTTACAAGGAAATGGATGAATCTGGAAAGGATTATATTAAGTGAGGCAACCCAGGCCCAGAAAGCCAAATGTCACATGCTCTTACCAATATGTGGAGCCTAGCTACAAATGTTTAGACTTGTATGTGAGTCAGAGTAAAAATTGGTAGCAAAGGTCAGTAAGCTAGAAAAAGGCTCTAAGGGACAAGGGGGGTGGGTACAAGGGGATAGCATTGTATATATGTAAGTAGATGAGCAGATTAATGGGGGTGGAATGGCCAAAGTGAGGTCATCAGAAGAGATTGAGTAAAAGAAGGGTGGGGGAGTGTTAATCAAGATTCAAGAATGTTATGAATAAGCCATATGGAAACCTCCTTTTGGGGATAATGTCATACCTACAAGCCATAAAGTGTTACTAGAAACATTTCAGTGCCAGGGATGGGATATCTTCCAGTGAGTTATTGGCTACGGAGGTCTCTGATGCCCCCAAAACATTACAGGCTAGGCTCTTTGTTTCCCACCAGAAATAGATGGTAAGATCTTATTGTTGAAGACTCCACATGCTCGGGCTGCACGTTTATTGAGAAATCAAGGTGGAACCGAGCTGAAAATCTTCTCAGTATATACCAGCTGACAGAAAGCTGTAAAAAACCTCACTGCATGCAGCCCTTGGGAGAAAGAAGTCATCAGTCGTGAAAAAGTCATCAGTGGACATCAGAAGCCTTAAGTTTGGCTATCCAGGGCAAATGACCAGACTCATGCAGTAGTGCATGTCTGATGTGGGGAAAACCAACTGCTCTAATTGGACTATAGGCCTGCACCATGGGAGGGAATACATGCCTGGTACTGAAAACCTAATCAAAAGCCTATGGTAGAGGAGGTCATGAGCCCTAGGAGTGTAACACCTGCTCTTCTCTGACTAAATACATATATTATGCTCACCAAACTGAGTGTTCAGTAAGCACTTTTCTTAGCATTCATACCAATATATTAATGCTACTTTCACTTTTGTTTAGAGAAACTTCTCTTTTCAGATGGCAGAACCACTGGGCTGACTCAAAAGGCACCATAGTGCAGACAAGTGAAAGAGGAGTACTCAGCACTGAAACATCTCTATCACACTTTTCAAGGTTCAGGGTCCATTGCAGAAGAGGTGATGGAAAGACTAAGAGCCGAAGAAAAGGTAGGGCTCCATACAATGCACTCTTCTAGACATAAAATGGCCTGGATATCTATGACCTCACAGTGCCTAGCACTAACTACACAAGAGCCTCATAACAAGAGGAAAAGATGATGGCATCAAAATAAAAGAGAGGCTAATTGAGAGAGGGAGGGAATATGATGAGAGTGGATTTGTGAAGGGGAAAGTGGGAGAGGGGAGAGTATTATCATGGTCTATTGTCTATAATTGTGGAAGTTGTCAATAAAAAGTTTTAAAGAAACTCAGTAATGATTGGTGTTGGCTGTGTAGTGTCCTGTGGGAGTAAAGTTCACTAGGTTAGCCTTCTCTCAGAGAGTGGCTCACCACGCATTATTGTCCCCTGCTGCCTGTCTGTAGGTAAAAAGCCTGATTTGTGTACCTTGTAGTGTGTGAGTGCTCCATCTCATCTGACTCAAACAAGCACTGAAAGCTCAGACCAGGAAGTACTAAGCCAGAGCAGTAGCCCATGCATGGGAGGCATGCCTCACAGCTGCCATATGTCAGTGGCTTCAAACAATAAAAGTCCATTTCTTGTTCATCTCACATGTCTAGCACAGACAGATTGGCTATGGAATCAGTTCTAACATTCTTCATTCCATGACACAGGCTGACAAATATACCATCTCAATATATATTTTCCCAAACCATTGTACTAGCAGACAAGAAGTTACTGCAGTGTCTTGACCAGGTAATTAAACATTGCTTCCCTGACGTGGCATACATCACTTCATCTCAAATTTTATTGGTCGACATAAATCCATGTCCTCATCAGAGGATAAGAAAGATGAAAAATGTTATTCTAACATGTGTTGGAAAGACAGAGAGCTAAAATGACAGTGAATGATCCCAGTGGTCACCACACAGAGCATTTATGATCCCTCAGAGAAAAGATTACTTGGGTCATGTTTTCTGTTCCCCTATGTGCAAAGCTGTCCCTGTCTAGAATTCTGAGCATTTGAGTGTCCAACATCTGTGTGGTTGTTGCTTTTGTCTCACACATGCATCCATATGCTGATGCTCTGCAACTAGTCCAATATAAATGCATGCCTTATAAACATGCTAGAATAACAAAAGCTACTATAGCAGAAAACAAGATTACCTAAGGCTACTTAAGGTGAGAGTGTCCATGGAAGACTGCATAAGAGCAACTGACTGTGTAGGGTCCTTCTTCATCATACCAAATGCATTATGACAATATTAGGCAAAGAATACTTCTTAACTAATCATTCCATTTGAATCACAAACTTGTCACCATTTAAAAATAATAAAAATAATGATTACATAAGTTTTTTTTTTTCATTACTGTGGCAAACAATCTGACAAAAGCAATTTAAGGAAGGGTAGTCTTACTCTTGCTCATAGTTTAAGAATGCAATCCATCATGGAAGGGATATAAGTTAGTAAGAATGGTAGTGGGAGTGTGAGGCAGCTGGTCACATCATGTCTGAAGTTAATAAGAAAAGAATTATGTATGTTGGCATAGTTTAATTGCTCCATGTTTTTGTTTTCATTCAGACCAGGACTCTAGCCTATGGGTATATCTAACCACATTCAGGGTGGATTTTTCCTTCACAGTTAAACCTCTCTGGAAATGTCATTACAGACACAGCCAATATGTATCATGTGTGTATCAAGTATGTATCAAGATGTATCAAGTGATTCATGTGTGTGGGGGGGGGGTATCAGGTTTATGTGTGTGTGTGGGGGGGTGGGGGTGGGTGTGGGTGTGCGTGAATGTTCATGTGAGTAAGTACAGGTTTATGCATGCCATGTGACATGTATAGAGGTTAGAAGACAATCTCAGGTGTCAGTCCTCACCTTCCACCTTGTTTTGACCAGAGTCTTTCATTTTTCACTGCTCTGAATACCAAGCTAGCTGGACCATGAGCTTCCAGGAGATTCTCCTGTCTTTGCCTCCCTTCTCATCCCAGGCATGCTGGGATTACAGAAACTAGTCCTATAGCATTCAGCATCTACATGAGTTCTGGAAATCTAAACTCAGGACCTCATACTTGCATGGCAAGCAGTTTATCCACTGCCCTTCTAGGTGATTCTAAATCCAGTCAAGTTAAAGATTAACCATCACGAGGACTTTCGGCAAAGATGGCGACCACCTAGCAGCGCTGCAAATCCTGGGGAAAGAAAGGCAAGACATTAAGGGTTTTCTGGGTCTTCTTATCCGTGGGAGGGAACGGTGGGGGGGAGGGGCAAACAGGGAATTATGGATCCTCTCATGGGCGGGTAGACCACCCCAATACCAAATAGCTGTCATGGCCCACCGCTGTAGCCCTGCACTCCGCCACTGTGGACCTGTACCCTGCATAGGCAGACCCATGCCCTGTCGACCTGGTGCCCACCTCTGTGCTCCAATTGCACTCCGATACCTGTGTGCAGAAGCTTAAACTGCTCTGCACACTTGCCCACATAACAGTTCAGTGAGTCCAGTCCCACAGCAACTGCCACACAAGCCCAGACTGTGTCTCTTGCTTGCGCCAGCTCAGGTGCCTTCCCCTACCTGTCTGCCAAGCCCACCATCCTACATTCTCCTGTGGCAGGGGAGCGCAGACTGTTTCCAGGTCCCAGTGTTCCCAGACAGAGTTTAGGCTGCTTCAGGGCTTGGTTCCTCAGTCCCCCTCCAAGCTCGAATGCAGGCAGCTTTGGCGCATTACCACTTGACAATTCAGGCAAGTTTAGCACCACTGTCAGGCAGTAGATAGGTGGCTTTGGCAAGTTTGAGCCAAAGCCCAGGCTGCTGGGTAACTGCCCCAGGCTGCCTCAGATTCCCATTGTGCTAGAACCCAGGCTGATCCACCCACCTACCTGCCCATACACTGTCATGGGCAGACCACAGCGCAAAAGAAATAACATGAAAAATAAAATGCAAGAAAACCCAGTTAGACCACCCAGACCTACAATGAATGCATCGAACCAAAACATAGAAGAGTTATTAGGATCAAAACATCAAATTGAAGCTATGAGCAATGCAAACCTGACCAACCTACTGGTAGAACTTGCAGGAACGCAACAAAGGACCAATAATCGAGTGGATGCTACCATCACTAAGCTAGAACAATTTGATAATAGATTGGAAGGAGTTCAAAGAGAGTTAAGAGTTTTGAAGGAGAGTGAAAAAAAAAAAAAGAGGACCTTAAAAATCAGCTGGCCATACTAAATGAAGACATAAAGAAACCACGGATGAATTCCAAGAATCATCAAGAAAATCAGAAAATGATGTGAAAAGGGAGCTTAACACAGGGATGGTGATTATACATAGAAAAGTAGTAGAAAATGCAAACTTAATCAAACAAGTCCAAAACTCTCTAGAGGCTCTCAAGAAGAGTCAGCAAAGTGGAGGATAGAAACTCTGATCTGGAAGACAAGATGGAAGAAACAGTTCAAGAGTTCAAAAACTTCAGTAAGTTCAAAAGTTCCTGCAAACAGAACATGAGGGAATTGTGGAATACACTTATACATCCTAATATCAGAATCACTGGACTACCAGAAGGTGAAGAATTTCAGACCAAAGGCATGGAGAACTTATTTAACAAAATAATTGAAGAAAACTTCCCCAGTCTCTTAAAAGAAAGGCCCATCAAGATATAAGAAGCCAATAGAACTCCAAACAGACTGAACCAAAGGAGAAACTCTCCAAGACATATTATCATTAAGACTTTAAACATTGACACCAAAGAGAAAATCCTAAAAGAAGTTAGGGAAAAATAGCGCAGCACTTTCAAAGGTAACCCCATCAGAATTACTTCAGACTTCTCAATGAAAGCCCTGAAAGCTAGAAGGGCCTGGAGTGAAACTCTCCAAAGTCTAAGAACCTATGGCTTCCAACCCAAACTACTCTACCTGGCAAAAGTTTCCCTCATAATAGATGGTGAAAGAAAAACTTTCCATGACAAAACTCAGCTTTACATTTATATGAACACAAAACCAAACCTACAGAGAGTATTATAGAATATTCTCGACAAAGAAGAAACAATAACCAAACTCAAATGCCTACAAGAAGCAGAACACAACAACCAAACCCAGAGTAGGCACAAAAAACTTCAAAGCACATGAAAACACCAACACACATTTACCACCACAATATGGCAGGGATCAAATCAAATCTCACAGTCATTACCCTAAATATTAATGGCCTTACTTTGCCCATCAAGAGACACAAGCTAACAGGATGGATCAAAATATTAGACCCCTCAACCTGTTGCCTTCAGGAAACCTACCTCACCACTAAAGACAGACACCTACTCAGGGTAAAGGGGTGGAAGGCAATATTCCAAGCAAATGGGAATAAGAAAAAAGCAGGTGTAGCTATATTAATATCAGATAAAATAGACTTCAAACTAAAAATAATCAAAAAAGAAAAAGAAGGCTACTTCCTACTCATCAAGGGAATGATCCATCAAGAGGATATTACAATCATAAATTTATATGCACCAAACACAGGGGTACCACAGTTCATAAAACAAAACCTACTTGACAATAAGACAGAAATAACCACCAACACTATCATAGCTGGGGACTTCAATACACCATTATCAGTAATAGACAGATCATCCAAACAGAAACTCAACAGGGAAGTAAGAAAGCTCAACAAAACCATAGAGCACTTAGACCTAACAGACATCTACAGAACTTTCCATCCCAAATCCACAGACTACACATTCTTCTCAGCAGCCCATGGAACATTCTCTAAAATAGACCATATACTAGGTCACAAAGACTGCCTCCACGTATTTAGGAAAGTTGACATAGTTCCCTGCATGATATCAGATCACAATGCTATATTGCTAGAAATCAACAACAACAACAAAAAAAACCCACCAAGAATCCCAACGGCAAGTGGAAACTGAACAGCACACTTTTAAACAACAAATGGATAGTGGATGAAATAAAAAATGAAATTGAAAAATATCTGGAATTGAATGACTCTGAGAACACATCATACCAAAACTTATGGGACACAATGAAGACAGTGCTCAGGGGAAAATTCATAGTACTCAATGCCTTCATAAAAAAGACAGAAAGATCCCAAATCAATAACCTAACCATCCACCTAAAAGCATTGGAAAAACAAGAAAAATCCATCCCAAAGAGCTCCAGAAGGAAAGAAATAATTAAAATTAGAGCAGAAATTAATGAATTGGAAACCAAGGAAACAGTTAAGACAATTGACAAAACAAAGAGGTGGTTCTTTGAAAAAATAAACAAGATTGACAAACCCCTGGCCAGTTTGATCAAGCAAAAAAAGGAGAGGCTCCAACTTAACAAAATTCAAAATAAAAAAGGAGAGATCACAAGAGACATAAGTGAAATTGGGAGAATCATCAGGACTTATTTCAAAAACCTCTACTCCACAAAACTGGATAATGTGGAGGAGATGGATAAATTTCTGAATGCATACCATCTATCAAAGATAAACTCAGAGCACATTAATCACCTCAGTGAACCCATCACACTCATGGAGATTGAAAAAGTAATAAAAAACTTCCCAAAAAGAAGAGTCCAGGAGAAGATGGCTTCTCAGCTGAATTCCATCAAACCTTCATGGAAGAACTCAAACCAATCTTCCTAAAACGGTGCCACACAATGGAAGAACAGGGAAACCTACCCAACTCCTTTTATGAAGCTAGTATCACCCTAATTCCAAAACTAGGCAGAGATGCCACAAGAAAAGAAAACTACCAGCCTATTTCCCTAATGAACTTAGATGCAAAGATCCTGAAGAAAATCCTCACAAACTGAATCCAACAACACATCAAAAGCATTATCCACCTTGACCAAGTGGGATTTATCCCAGGAACACAAGGGTGGTTCAACATACAGAAATCTATCAATGTAAGACACAAAATAAACAAGATTAAACATAAAAACCACATGATCATTTTGATAGATGTGGAACAGGCCTTTGAAAGATACAACATCACTTCATAATCAAAACATTGGAGAGAATTGGCATGGTTGGTTCATATCTTAACATCATAAAGGCAATATACAAAGCTCCAAAGGCCCAAATAATACTTAATGGAGAGAGACTGGAGAAATTCCCATTAAGATCAGGAATAAGACAGGGTTGTCCCCTCTCACCTCTGCTTTTCAATATAGTACTGGAAGTCCTAGCTCAAGCAACAAGACAGTAGAAGGAAATAAAAGGGATACAATTTGGAAAGGAAGAAGCTAAAATAGCTCTCTTCACTGATGACATGATTGTATATTTAAGAGACCCAAGAGACTCCATCCGAAAACTCCTGAACATGATTAACTCCTATAACAAAATATCAGGATACAAAATCAATGCACAAAAGTCAGTAGCATTTCTATATGCAAATGACAAACATACATAGAAAGAAATAAGGGACATGGTCCCATTTTAAATAGCAACAAACAAACAAACAAATACCTTGGAATAATGTTAACCAAGGAAGTGAAAGATCTATACAACGAAAACATAGAAACACTCAAAAAAGAAATTGAAGAAAACTGGAGAAAATGGAAAAACATCCCATGCTCCTGGATAGGTAGAATTAACATTGTGAAGATGACAATCCTACCAAAGGCAATAAATACATTTAATGCAATTCCAATTAAAATCCCTACAGTGTTCTTCACGGAGATAGAAAAAATGATCTCAAATTTCATATGGAAAGGCAGAAGGCCTCATATATCCAAACATATCCTCAGCAAAAGAAATACCTCTTGTGGAATCACCATACCTGATCTAAAGCTATATTACAAAGCCATAGTAATAAAAACAGCATGGTAGTGGCATAAAAACAGGAGTATAGACCAATGGAATGGACTTGAGGACCTGGGCTTTGGGTCAAGCAACTATAGCTACTTGATATTCGACAAAGGCCCAAACAATATAGGCTGGAAAAAAGACAGCATGTTCAACAAATGGTGCTGGACAAACTGGATAACCACTTGCAGGAAACTGAAACTTGATCAACACATTTCACCATGCACTACACTCAAATCCAAATGGATCAAAGACCTCAATATAAGATCAGAAACTTGAAAACTACTGGAAGAAAATTTAGTAGGTACTTTACATGATATAGGAATGGAAAAAGACTTCCTGAACAAATACCCAGTAGCTCATGATGTTAAACTGTCACTCAACCAATGGGATCACATGACGCTGAAGAGTTTCTTTACAGACAAGCATACAATAAGCAAAGCCAATAGATTACCCACAGAATGGGAGAAAATATTTGCAGGTTATTCAACTGATAGAGGCCTAATCTCTAGAATCTACAAAGAACTCAAAAATCTAAACAGTAAGAGGTCAAACACCCCACTCACAAAATGGGGCAAAGAGCTGAACAGGCAGTTCACAGAGGAAGAAACACAAATGGAAAACACGTACTTAAGAAAATGTTCATCATCACTAATCATCGGAGAAATGCAAATTAAAACAAATATGAGATTCCACCTTACCCCAATAAGGATAGCCAACATCAAAAAATCAAATGAAAATAAATGCTGGCAAGGATGTGAAGAAGTAGGAACACTCATCCACTGTTGGTGGGAAGGTAGGATGGTACAACCACTCTGGAAAGCAATATGGAGACTCCTGAAAAAGCTGACTATAGAGATACCAACAGACCCAGTTATTCACTTACTAGGCATCTATCCTAAAACCTTCAAACCACAGGCCAGAGAGATTTGCTCAACCATGTTTGTAGTGGCTCAATTTGTAATAGCTAAGAGCTGGAATCAATCCAGATGTCCATCACTAGAAGAATGGATAACTAAGATGTGGTACATCTACACAATGGAATTCTACACAGCAGTAAGAAAAAAATGACACAAAGAAATTTGAGGAAAAATGGGTGAACCTGGAACAGGTCATTCTCAGTAAACTTACCCAACCACAGAAACAAAATTGCCACATAGTCTCACTCATCTAAAGCACCTAACCTGAATCTACCCAAGATACCTTACATATCCAGCAAGCATCTCATGGACTAGACACTAGGGTGGACAGGAGGGAGGGGAGGGCATTGAAGGGGTGGAAAACACTAATCTAGACCGAAACAGCAATGGTACCATAAAATTCTACTTCCTAAAAGGCAGACCAAATGGTTGAACCTTCTCCAGGCCCTTACAGGAAACACCTGAACCACAAGACACTGGAGAGGATAGGATCAAGTCTAATCTAAACCTTCTACATCTTCCCTCCTTCCCTATCTCTTGCCCCCCCACCAGCTCTTGTATATTAGTTATCTTTATCCTCATTTTCTTAGTGGGCACTGACCTGTAACACTGAGTACCAGCATGGGGCTATCATCCACAATGAACTTTTGATCAAAGAAACCTACAAGGTTTCCTAAAATAATGACAGATTTCTGTTAGAGTACTTGATGACCTACCAAAGGTTAGTTTTAAGACCCTATTGCTGAAGACACCATATGCAGCTGACACGTAAAATGGAACGACATGGCTGAAAGCCAGGAGAGAGTCAGTCCCCAGACAGTCAGCATGTCTAGTGCCAGAAGGTGCTACATGGGCAAATGGGGGAAATGACCAATATCTGTCCAAGCAACTCATGGTCTAACCTACTTAGCAACAAATAACTGGTTGTGATGCCCACACAAGTGCAATAGTGGCACACAGCCATGGTGGGGAACCAACTGCTCTTGATTTGGCTAACTGATCCCCTCAGTGGTACAGGACCCATACCTGGAGCTGGGAAACAAGTCAGAATCATATCCAAACATAAACCCTCTCTCCAATATCAAGCTACCATCAATCATGGGCTACAAGAGGGCCTACACCTATTAAACTCTCTATTAAAAAAAGTAAGGGTTATTTCATTTGTCCTGGAACTAACTTACTCTCCACTGGAGAATCTGCTTCTCTTTTTCAGATAGATGCAGATCCTAAGGGGAGAGCCACCCCATCATACCTCAAAAGGACCCTGGCTGAAACTAAGGAAAATTGGCTAAACAAGCAAGGGTGCTGTTTTCCTGATGAACCAGATACCAGCACAAGGGGGAAGGAGACCAACCCCAAAAAATCAACTCCTACCAAATCAGAGAGCCATAGCCTCAGAGGCCCCCAACACCTCATCACTGAAGCAGACCAAAAATGAACTCAACATGGCTCAGGGAAATTTTGCAGAACAGGGGGCAAAAAGAATTTAAGAGCCACATGTTGGATCAGGATATGCAGAGACATTTATCGTAGCAATAACTGTGGGCTGAGTCCACAAGGCATGACCCATATACCTCAACAGGGAGGGGCCAATGGGTTTGGGGTGGGTCATGGATGAGCCTAATAATGGTACCAAACTTCCTGTATTTGCTGAATAGAAAGCTAATTTAAAATTATTAATTTAATTATTAATTTAAATTATTAATTTAATTATTAATTTTAAAATGCAAAAAAAAAAGACTAGCCATCACAAGTTCACACCTTGTCAACTTGACATTCAAACCCATTAATTCTAAATTATAACATTCCATCTCTTGTCCTCAAATATTGTGGGCATCTCATAATACAGCATGCATTTAATTCATCTCTAGGAAAAGTTTAATCCTACACTGTGAACTAAGAGCTGCATGCAGTTCACTTTAGAGTTAGCTTGGGCATGCATCCTACCTCATAGTCTCATATCCACATGTCCTTGTCCCCCAATACTCGGTTAATTCTGCTTCAGATACAATTCCACTATCTGTAAAAGTAGAATTCAGTGACCTTCCTAATTTTCCTTCTTTCTTCAATCTGGATAAAGGATGCTATCATGATTGCCTAGCATCTATTCTAATTTCCTTTAGAGCTTCAGCCTGGCTCACCCTGAGAACTGAAGTGGCTCCATCCACAGCTGCTAGCCTGAGCCATATCATAAGCTTAAGTTAGTGAAATGTCATCTCCATTGTCACAGTGATTCCAAAATTTATGGATCACCCCAGCCTAAGCTAATCAGCTCATGATATTTACATGGACATGGCAATTAGTGGGATCATTGTAGAGGCCAGAAGTAGAGCAGATACTGTTGGAAGAGAAGCTTTTTTTTTTTCTTTTCTTTTACTTTGAATTAAATGTGGCAAGCATATGAGCTATTCTGATGCTAAGAAAGAAGCTGGCCTGAGAATAAAATTAGTGTGCGTGTATGAGAGGAGCACAGAAGTGTGCACAGGACCCGGATCACACTGCACATGAAGCTCATGCTAGTGGTGGACATCTGAACTCCACAGGCTGGTTGCTCCCGTTTGACATTTAAGTAAGTTGAAGTTTCTCATTCTGCAATCAAAAAGCAATCTGATTAACATATTTTCCTATTCTGTTGTCCTCAGTAGCCAGATGTGAGCTGTTTTGCCTTCAGCCATACACTTTAGCCCTTTCACAGGTGCCCACAGGGTAGGTGCTGCATGTTTGGAGCTTTCATGTAAATTAAGAACAAGAGCAACATGAGCGGGTGACAGCGTCACAGTGTTGCTCTTGACTGTCAAGCTGCATGGTCTCCCTGTCCTCTCCTCCTACTTGTGCTTTCACCTCCCTCTTTCTCATCTCAGATCTAAGCTCTTCTTCATGACAGGGAATGGAGCAAGGAAGGGGATGGCTGAGCTTTCATTAAATAATTCTGTGCCTCAGGACATACTGCTTCACTTCTCTTGGCTATTGCTGTTTCATCTGTTCAATCACTAGGTTCTGTGAAATGGTAACCAATTTCCAGGCAGCATCTCTGGCTTTGTTGTTCCACTGAAGATGACAAACCATGTACTTGAGGGATCATTACTAGTATTGAATGGAAGGGATCTAAGAAAAACTTGAGCAAAAATCTCTATCTACTTCAATGAGCAAATTAGAAGGCAGTAAGCTGGACTCCTCCCCCTGGAAAATGAGATAGAAAATGGGGCTTAATGTGCTTCGAATAGCCTGCAAAATCCTTTATAATAGACTTAAAAAGTGTTTGATTCATTAAGTTGACACAAACTTTAGTTAAATTACATCTTCATGCTGACTCAATGTAATCTGGAGGTTGGGGAGGAGCAGATGTCAGTGTATTCTAATTTCTACCTATACAATAGCTATTCTTGGACCAGACTTGCTGGCTTCAGATGATAACAGATTACACAAAGAGAAAGCATGCCTCGTGATCATTCTTAGGAATGGGGCTCAATATTTGTATGTTCTCTAGTTGAACACAGAACACTAATTGAGGAGCCTCTTCCTGATGTGAGGGTTTGGATTTATAAACCTCTGCCATGCCTGTTCATCTATCTAGGGCCATGGGTTTGACAACTAGAGAAAGTAGCAGCTACTTGCAATCTATCAGCAGCCCCTTTACTACAACCACCTAAAGGATTTCTGCTTGACAAAACAGCTTTATGGAAACACACATACAATATTGCATGCTTATTTCTTGGATCTAACTTAGAAATCTTAGCCCTATATGCAGTTGAAAAGTTTCTCATGCCTGGATAAGAATTATGGAGCAGAGGTGATAGGGCAACCACTGCCCAGACACATGGGATATAGGCTGAAATCCCAGAGCTCTTGGTGAGGGTTATATTGTACTTGACAGAGCATGGTATCAGCAGCTTGGGATTCAAAAAGATAAGGCCATCTAGGAGGGGAGAGAGTCCCTCCCTGCCACACTGGAGCTATTGCTCCTGACATACACTGAGAAATACTTAATGTGGGCACATTAAATGAAGCATGTATGAAAGGCTACTTGGAGCATTCCAACCAACAGTTCTTTCTTCAACACTGTCTCAACTTTTCCTCAGTGGAAACACTGCTGCAGTGGAGGCTTTAAGTAGCAGCTGACACATTTTAAACATTTATTCCAGATCACCTACTTGGTATTTTAGAAAACACTTTCAATCATTTTCAAAGTATATTGTAGAATAATTTGATTTGTTTGTACTTTCATTCACTGTTACTTCTCAACAAAATATAATAAAAGAAAGAAAAAATAAACACTGACATTGGAAGGAATGACACTTGACATTGAGCTCTAGCTTCCACACACATGTGCACATATGTGCATATACTCCTTCACACACATTTGCACCCAAGGCACATACACACACATTCACACACACACATACACACAGTGTAAAAATGTACACAAGCATAATCACGAGGGTCCCTAGAACTTAAGAATGGTTCAGTGTAAGTGGGAGCCTAAGCATGATGAACTCTGCAGTAAGAGTTGCCCAATTCCTCATTTTGATTTTAACATCCTTTGGTCAATGCTATAATTGAAATAGTATAAAGTTAGTAGTATACACTGGTATATAGCTCAATTGATTTTACACAAACACACTCAACTTTGCATCTAGCATCAAGATCACAAAACAGTGTTTACCAGTACTAAGAAAGAAATTTCTGATTAGAGTCCATATTCCAATAATGGTGGATATTAGTCATCATAATCAGTTTTCATGCTCCAATAATAATGGCTATACATTGCCATAAGTGAGTCCACTTGTTTTTACACATTATATAGATTAAATTCTACAAATTCCTGCTTTGATGTCTGATTTTTCCTACCTCAGATTTATCTACATTGTTCTACAATTATATACTTTCTATATGCATACAGTTGAATGATAGATTCATTTTTTTTATTTAAGCAACTCTTAGTATTTCTGCAATGTAGAAATAAAGAATAAAAATTGGGCCCTGTAGTCTATACTGGGAAGATTTTTATTCTACCAAGAAACCAGTCATCTTAAAAGTAAAATCATTCCTCAGTTTTATAAGTCAAGGACAAGTTAATTTGATGGACAGTTGTCTTCCCTTTTTAAATAGGCTCATGCAGATAATGGGTAAAACATTGCACCTCCACTTGTGGGATCTGAGTGTGATTTCCATCAGCAGCAATGACTAGAGCCAAGTTCATTCTACACATTCACACAGCAGGAGCCTGAGGAACATATAGCTTAGTCATGGGCTCTCTGCTGTGTTACAGTAATAATCTAAAACCTATAAGTAAAATCAAATAGCAAACAAAGCAATGCATAAACCACAGAGTGCTATGAACCTATAAAGTATTTGAGATGGAAAAGAATATAAACTAATACAGTTGGAGAAAAAAAGTATAATAATAAAAGAGGGGCTGGAGAGATGGCTTAGCGGTTAAGCGCTTGCCTGTGAAGCCTAAGGACCCCGGTTCGAGGCTCGGTTCCCCAGGTCCCACGTTAGCCAGATGCACAAGGGGGCGCACGCGTCTGGAGTTCGTTTGCAGAGGCTGGAAGCCCTGGCGCGCCCATTCTCTCTCTCTCCCTCTATCTGTCTTTCTCTCTGTGTCTGTCGCTCTCAAATAAATAAATAAAAAAAAAAATAAAAAAAATAAAAGAACAGAACAAAATGCAAAGACCCAGGGAATGGTTTTTAAGGCACTGAATCCTGTCTTCATGAATGTACTATGTTTATTAAACCAGTAAATTATTTCCAAAAGAATCCTAATGATACATATCTAAAACTCAAAAAATATCAATATTTAAAATTTCTATTCCAGCTGTGCATGGTGGTGCACTCCTTTAATACCTGCACTAGAGAGGCAGACATAGGAAGATCGCTGTAAGCTCAAGGCTACCCTGATACTATATAGTGAATTCCAGATCAACCTGGGCTAGAGCAAGACCATACCTTGAAACAAAATGAAAAGAGTACTTGGGCTGGGGAGATGGTTTAGTGGTTAAAACACTTGCCTACAAAGCCTAAAGACCCAAGTTTGATTCCCCAGTGCCCACATAAAGCCAAATGCACAAGATGACACATGCATCTATCTGGAGTTTGTTTCAAAGGCTGGAGGCTTTGGTGTGCCCATTCTGCCTGTCTGTCTTCTCTCCATCTCTGTTTGAAAATAAATAAATACAAAGTTTCTATTTGAAGAATTAATAAGAAATCTGATTGAGGGAATTCTTGGTAGATGTATTTGAAATGGTTGAAATATTATATATTTGGTGTTAAAATTTTAAGAGTTGGAGCTGGATAGATTGCTTAGTGGTTAAGGTACTTGCCTACAAATCCAAAGGACTCAGGTTCAGTTATCTAGTACCCATATAAAGCCTGATGCACAACGAGGCACATGTTTCTAGAGGGAGTTCATCTGTGGTGTCTAAAGCCCAACCATTCTCTCTCTGTGTAGATAGATAGATAGATAGATAGATAGATAGATAGATAGATAGATAGATAGATAGATAGATAGATAGATATGCCTCTCTCAAATAAAAAATAGAAATAAATAACTTTAAAAGTCAATATCATTTTTAGGAAATTGTCATAGGCAGCTTCATGTTGCTAGGATGAACCTCCAAATCAGACACAGTTTATGAAAGGAAGGGATTTACTTCAGTGTTAGATATCCAAGGGAAGTTCCGTAATGGTGGAAGAAGATAGCCCCCTTTCATAGATGTGCGCAGAGAGAAGAAACCACTACCAGCACCAGCAGAAGCAAGCACACACCAGGAACTCCAGGCACAGTTCAAGTACTCTGAATGTCTTTAGGCTGAAATTCAGATCCACTACCAGTGACATGCTCCCCCTGTAACATAAGTCTGCCTACTAGGGGAAGAAGCTGCAAATTCAAAATCAGTAACACCTGAGTCTAGTAGGGGTCATAAAATACCACAGAAACTAAATCAACAGTCAAGAAAGTGTACACAGCATCAGCATCCATCTGAGTGGTTTATCATAAAGTCTATGTGTATAACACTGTGGTCAACAAACAGGGCATTTGCCAGCACATCTAAGTCCCTCTCTCCCCAAAAACTTGTCACTAAGAAAACTGTCAAAGTACCCACTCCACCCTTTGCTTTTTCCTGCAATCGAAGTAGTTCTTGTCGACTTATTTGCTGTGAAAGTTTTCATGCTGATGATCCCATCACTCTGTTTGATTACTCTGGATATAAAACTGAATATATTTTAACTATTCAGATTTTAAGTATCTATTTGATATTCACATTCATGTGAATTATTGTCTGTGTAATTCCTGTGAGGCCCTTAGGTGACATTAAGTTAAGCATAGCCACTTTCATCCAATTAAATGATGTCTGAATTAATTTATTTTTATTTTTATTAGATATGGACATATTTTGTATGTAAACAACACATGTTGGTACCATCCTTTCTCTCCTCTCTGCTGCTCTTCTGGGCTACTGGGGTTGTGTAATGGAAGTCTTTTGACAGTCCTATATCATGGTGAGTGCCTCTTAAATTTTTCTTCCAGTATTTGAAGAATTTCAGGTCCTATATTGAGGTCTTTGATCCATTTGGACTTGATTTTCATGTATGGCAAAATGAATAGGTCTAATTTCAATTTTCTACATATGGTCATCCAATTTGTTCAACACCATTTGTTGAAGATGCTGTCTTTTCTTCAGTCTACATTATTGGAACCTTTGTCAAAGATCAAGCAGCTGTATTTACTTGACCTAAAATCTGGGTCTTTAACTCTGTTCCATTGGTCTAAATTTCTGTTTTTATTCCAGTACCATGCTGTTTTTGTCACTATGGCTTTGTAATATAGCTTTAGAGCAGGTAAGTTGATACTGCCAGAATTCTATTTTTTTTCCCTTGAGGACATGTTTGGATATCTAAGGCCTTCTGCCATTCCATATGAATTTTGAGATCAATTTTTCAATCTCTGTGAAAAATTATGCTGGTATTTTATTGGTATTGCATTAAATCTGTATAGTGCTTTTGGTAGAATGGCCATTTTCACAATATTAATTCTACCACTCCAGAAGCATGGGAGGGCTTTCTTCTTCTCAAGTCCTTCTCCATTTTTTTCTTGAATTTTTTTATGTTTTCATTGTATAGTTCTTTCACATCCTTGGATAGTGTTATTCCAAGGTATTTAATTTTTGGTTGCTATTGAAAATGGGACAGCTCCACTGATTTATTTTTCTGTATATTTGTCTTTTGCATACAAAAAAGCCACTGAATTTTGTGCATTGATTTTGTATCCTGCCACTTTGCTGAGGGAATTTATCACCTTTAGAAGTTTTGAGATGGAGACTTTTGGGTCATTTATGTATAGGATCGTGTCATCTGAAAATAGGGCTAACTTGACTTCTGCCTTTCTAATTTGAATCCTTTTTATTTCTTAGTCTTATTGCTTGAGCTAGAACTTGTAGTACTATGTTGAAGAGCAGTGGTGAGAGTGGGAACACCTGTCTTTTACCAGATCTCAGTGGGAACTCATTGAGTTTTTCCCCATTAAGTATTATTTGGGCTTTAAGGGGCTTAATATATAGCCTTTATTGTGTTGAAATATAAACCCTCCATGCCTATTCTTTCCAGCGTTTTGATCATGAAGTGATGTTGTATTTTGTAAAAGGCCTTCTCTGCATCAACCGAGATGATTAGGTGGTTCTTATGGTTAAGTTTATTTATGTGGTGTATCACATTGACCAATCTCCATATGTTAAACCATTCCTGGATCCCTGGGATAAAGCCTACTTGATCAACGTGGATAATGCTTTTGCTGTGTTATTGAATTCAGTTTGAAAGGATTTAGTTCAGGATCTTTGCATCTAAGTTCACTAGGGATATAGGCCTATCTTTTTCTTTCCTTGTTATAACTGTCTAGTTTTGGTATTAGGGTAATGCTCACTTTATAAAAGGAGTTGGGAGGATTCCTGGTCTCCACTTATGCAGTACAGTTTGAGAAAAATTGGTTTCAGTCTTGCAATGAAGGTTTGAGAGAATTCATCTGAGAAGCCATGTGGTCTAGGACTTTTCTTTGGGGGAGGTTTTTGATTACCTTTTCAATCTCCATGGGTGTGACAGGTTGTTTAGGAGATTTTTCTGCTCTGAGTTTAGTTTGGGAGGTGGTATGAGTCTAGGAATTCCTCCTTTTCTTCCAGGTTATTTAATTTTGTGCAGCAGGGGATTTGGAAGCATGCCCTGATGATTTTTCCAATTTCATAGATGTCTGTTGTGATCTTTCCTTTTTCATTTCTGATTTTATTAATTTGAGACATCTCTTTTTTTGCTTGATCAATTTGGTTTGTGAATCTTGTTAATTTTTTACAAGGAATCAGCTCTTCACTTCATAAATTTTTAAAATTGTTTTCTTAGTTTTCAATTCATTAATTTCTGCTCTAATATTGATTATTTCTTTCTGTCTGGAGCTCTTTAGGTTGGATTTTCTTGTTTTTCAAGGGCCTTTAGGTAGACAGTCAGGTTATTGATTTGTGATCTCTCTGTTTTTGTAATGAAGGCATTTAGGGCTATGAATTTTCCCCTTAGGACTGCCTTCATTGTCTCCCATAAGTTTTAGTAGGTTATGTTTTCATTATCATTCAATTCTGGGAATTTTACAATTTATTTTCTTTATTTCTTCCATGACATATTCATTGTTTCAAAGTGTATTGTTTAGTCTCTAAGAGCTAGTGGAGTTCTTGGTGTGTCTCTTGTTAATATCTAGCTTTAAAGCATTGTGATCTGGCATGATACAGGAAGTAATTTCAATTTTCCTGACTTTTCAAAGGCACACTTTATAGCTTAATATATGGTCAATTGTGGAGAAGGTTCCATGGGCTGCTGGGAAGAATATGTATTCTATAGAGTTGGAGTGGCAAGTTCTGTATATATCCATTAGGTCTATTTGATCTATGATGTTGGTGAGCTCTATTATTTTATTGTTGATTTTATGCTTGGATGATCTGTTTATTGATGATAGTGGAGTATTAAAGTTTCTGACTATTATGGTGATGCTGTTTATTTCTGTCTTATTGAGCAGATTTTGTTTTATAAACTGTGATACCCCTGTGTTTGGCACACATATATTTATGATTGTGATGTGCTTGTGTTGGATCAATCCCTTAATGAAAAAAAGTGGCCTTCTTTGTCTTTTTTGATTACTTTTGGTTTGAAGTCTATTTTATCAGATATTAATATAGCAACACCCACTTTTTTATTTTCATTTGCTTGTAATATGTTTTCCAACCATTCACCATGAGGAGGTGTCTTTCTTAAGTGGTGAGTTGGGTTTTGTGAAGACATCAGAGAGGAGGGTCCAGTTCTTTGATCCATCCTGATAACCTGTGTCTTTTGATGGGTGAGTTAAAAACATTAATGCTTCAGGTTATCACTGTGAAGTTTGAATTAATCTCTGCCATGATGAGGTATTTTATGGGGTTTGGTGCTCTGTTGTGTTTTGTACTATTTTGAGCCCTGGTCTATTTTGTTTATTTTGATCATTTTCTTGTTGGCCCTTGAGAGGTTGTTTGGCTGTTCTGTGTGGAGTATTCCCTCAAGTATTCTCTGTAGGTTTGGCTTTGTATTCATATAATCATAAAGTTGACTTTTTTCATAGGAAGTTTTTCTTTCACCATCTATTATGAGGGATACTTTTCCTGGGTAGAGTACCTTGGGTTAGAAGCTATGGTATTTCAGACTTTTAAGTGTTCCATTCCAGGCTTGGATGACGACCTCCCCTGACTGCTTCAAGGAATTCCTTGCTTTGGGATTACCTGCTCAGATGTTCTTCCCTCATCCTCAGGGTGAGGGCTTATTTACAGAGCATGGAGACCCCAAAGCAGTGCCACCAAGAAGTCTCATTCCAACATGGATGAAGACATCCCATGTATGGAACTCATTTTTTGAGTTTTTTTTATTTGACAATTTCCATAATTGTGGATAATAACACATGGTAATTCCCTCCCTCCCCCCCCCCCACTTTCCCCTTTGCAACTCCACTCTACATCATGCCCCTTACCCATTTCAATCAGTTTCTCTTTTATTTTGATATCATCATATTTTCCTCCTATTATTATGGACTTGTGTAGGTAGTGTCAGGTACTATGAGGTCATGGATATCCAGGCCATTTTGTGTCTGAAGGAGCACGTTGTTAGGATGCCTACCCTTCCTTTGACTTTTACATGCTTTCTGCTACCTCTTCCACAATGGACCCTGAGCCTTGGAAGATGTAATAGAGTTATTTCAGTGCTGAGCACTCCTCTGTCACTTCTCAGCATCATGGTGCCTTCTGAGTCATTCCAAGGTCACTGCCATCTGAAAAGTGAAGCTTCTCTAACCAAAAGTGAGAGTAGCTTTCATTTATAGGTATGAGCATTAAGAGAAGTGCTTACTGGCCAGTTTGATTAGCATAGTAGTATCAGTTCCAGCAGGATTTCTCAGTGACCTTGCAGCCCAAGTATGTGCAGTCTTCAGCAATAGGGTCTTACCATCTATTCCTGCTGGAAAACCAAGGGCCTCAGCACTGGCCTATTATGTTTTGGGGGTATCAGTGACCTCCTTGGCCAACAACTCACTGGAAGGCATCCCATCTCGGGCACTGAAAATATTCTAGTAACAATCTATGGCTTCTGAGTGTTCCATTGTCCAAAAAAGTAGATTTCCATATGACATATATCCTCTTACATTTTGATTAACCCTCCCTCCACCTTTCCTTTACTCAATCTCTCCCCCTGACCTCATTTAGGCCTTTTTACCCCCATTAACATGTTCTTCTACTTACATATCTATAATACCATCCTATTAAGTCCCCCCTTCCATTCCTATTCCCTTTATATCCCCTTTCTAACTTACTGGCCTGTGCTATTGAGTTTTGTTCCTACTCACATAGAAGTCCAATCATTTGTGGCTAGGATCCACATATGTGAAATAGCATTTGATGTTTAGCTTTCTGTGCCTGAGTTACCTCACTAAGTACAATCCTTTCCTGATCCATACAATTTCCTGCAGATTTCATAATTTCATTTTTCTTTACATCTGAGTAGAACTCTGTTGTGCAAATGTGCCACATCTTTATTATCCACTCATCAGTCAAGGGACATCTAGGCTGGTTCCATTTCCAAGTTATTGTGAATACAGTGGCAATAAAAAATGGTTGAGCAAGTATCACTAAGGTAATGAGACAAGTCCTTAGTATGTATTCCTATGAGTGGTATAGCTGGACCATACCATAAATCTATTTTTAGCTGTCTCAAGAACCTCCACACTGATTTCCACAATGGCTGGATCAGAGTACATTCTCACCAACAGTGTGTAAAGGTTCCTCTTTTTCCCATCTTTGGCAGTTTTTATGGTCATTTGTTTTCATGATGGTAGCCAATCTAACAGGCATGAGATGGAATCTCAATGTAGTTTTAATCTGCATTTCCCTAATGGCTAGGGATGTAGAACAACTATCTAGATGTTCATATACCACCTGTCTTTCTTTCTTTCTTTCTTTCTTTCTTTCTTTCTTTCTTTCTTTCTTTCTTTCTTTCTTTTTTGTTTTTTGCGAACTCTCTATTTGGTTCCATAGCCCACTTTTTAATTGGGTTGTTTGATTTATTGTTATTTAGTTTTTTGAGGGTTTTTAAATATATTCTAGATATTAATCCTCTGTCAGATGTATAACTGAAAAAGATAGTCTCCCATTCTGTAGGTTGCCTCTTTGCTCTACTCACAGTGTCCTTTGCCATACAAAAGCTTTATGATTTCATGAGGTCCTAGGTGTTGATCTGTGGTTTTATTTCCTGAGCAATTGGGGTTATTTTTAGAAAGTCTTTGCCAAGACCAATATGTTGAAGGGTTTCCCCTACTTTTGCCTCTAGCAATTTCAGTTTCAGACTGATATTAAGGTCTTTGATCTATGTGGACATAATTCTTGTGCGTGCAGAGGTAAATTTATAGCTAAAGTACCTATATTAAGACATTAGAAAGGTTGCAAGTAAACAACCTAATGCTTCACCTTAAAGCCTTGGAAAAACAAGAAGAAGGCAAACCAAAAATCAGTAGATGGGAAGAAATAATAAAGATTAGGACAGAAAATAATGAAATAGAAACAATCCAAATAATTTATAAAACAAACAGTTGGTTCTTTGAAAGGGTAAACAAGATTGATAAACCCTTAGCAAATGTGATGAAAAGACAGAGAGAAAAAACACACATTAATAAAATTAGAGATGAAAAAGGTAACATCACAACAGATTTCAGAGAAATTCAAAAAATCATAGGGACACAACATAAAAGCATATACTCCACAAAGTATGAAAATCTGAAAGAAATGGATGATTTCCTTGATTTATATGACCTACCTAAATTAAATCAAGATAACATTAATCACTTAAATAGGCCTATAACAAGCATGGAGATCCGAACAGTTATCAAAAATCTCCCAACTACTTCCCATTTGCTTGGAATATTGTTTTCCACCCTTTCACCCTGAGGAGGTTTCTGTCTTTAGTGGTAAGGTGTGTTTCTTGAAGGCAGCAGATTGAGGGGTCGAATTTTTTGATCCACCCTGTTAGCTTGTGTCTCTTGATGGGCGAATTAAGGCCATTAATATTTAGGGTAATGACTGTGAGATTTGATTTGATCCCTGCCATGTTGTGGTGGTAGATGTGTGTTGGTGTTTTCATGGAATTTGAAATTTTTGTGTCTACTCTGGGTTTGGTTGTTGTGGTCTGCTTCTTGTAGGCATTTGTGTTTGGTTATTAGTTTCTTCTCTGTGGAGAATTTCCTGGAATACTTTCTGTAGGTTTGGGGTTTTTTTGTTTGCTTGTTTGTTTTTTAAAGTATTTTATTTATTTATTTATTTGAGAGCGACAGACACAGAGAGAAAGACAGATAGAGGAAGAGAGAGAGAGTGGGCGCGCCAGGGCTTCCAGCCTCTGCAAACGAACTCCAGATGCGTGCGCCCCCTTGTGCATCTGGCTAACGTGGGACCTGGGGAACCAAGCCTCGAACCGGGGTCCTTAGGCTTCACAGGCAAACGCTTAACCACTAAGCCATCTCTCCAGCCCTAGGTTTGTTTTATTTTGCTCATATAATTGTAAAGCTGAGTTTTGTCATGGAAAGTTTTTCTTTCACCATCTGTTATAAGGGAGACTTTTGCCAGGTAGAGTAGTTTGGGTTGGAATCCATAGTTTTTTAGAGTTTGGAGAGTTTCATTCCAGGCCCTACTAGCTTTTAGGGTTTCCATTGAGAAGTCTGAAGTAATTCTGATGGGGTTTCCTTTGAAAGTGGTGTGCTGTTTTTCCCTAGCTGCTTTTAGGATTTTCTCTTTGGTGTCAATGTTTAGAGTCTTAATGATAATATGTCTTGGGGAGTTTCTCCTTGGTCCAGTCTGTTTGGAATTCTGTTGGCTTCCTATATCTTGATGGGCCTTTCTTTTAAGAGACTGGGGAAGTTTTCTTCAATTATTTTGTTAAAGAAGTTCTCCATACCTTTGGTCTGAAATTCTTCTCCTTCTGGTATTCCAATGATTCTGATATTAGGACGTTTAAGTGTATCCCACAATTCCCTCATGGTCTGTTCACAGGAACTTTTGAACTTATCAAAATTTTTGAACTCTAGAACTTTTTCTTCCAGCCTATCTTCCAGATCAGAGTTTCTATCCTCCACTTCACTGACTCTATTCTTGAGAGCCTCTAGAGTGTTTTGGACTTGTTCAATTAAGTTTGCATTTCCTACTACTTTCCTATATATCACTTCCATCCCTCTGTCCAGCTCCCTTTTCACCTCATTTTCTGATTTTCTTTATGATTCTTGGAATTCATCCTTGCTTTTCTTTATGTTTTCATTTAGTATGGCCAGCTGATTTTTAAGGTTCTCTTGCTTTTTTCACTCTCCCTCAACTCTCTTAGCTCTCTTTGGATTCCTTCCAATGTCTTATCATATTGCTCTAGCTTAGTGATAGTAGCATCCACATGATTATTGGTCCTTTGTTGCTTTCTTGCAAGTTCTAGCAGTACTTTGGTCAGGGTTGCATTGCTCATAGCTTCCACTTGATGTTCTGATCCTAAAAACTCTTCTATGTTTTGGTTAGATGTAATCCTTGTTGGACTGGGTGATCTATCTGGATTTTCTTGCATTTTATTTTTCATGTTATTTCTTTTGCACTGTGGTCTACCTATGACAGTGTATGGGCAGGTAGGTGGGTGGACCAGCCTGGGCTGTAGCTCAGTGAGACTCCAAGGCAGCCTGGGGCAGTTGCCAAGCAGCCTGGGTTTTTGCTCTCTCTTGCCAAAGCTGCCTATCTACTGCCTGACAGGGGTGCCAAAGTTGCCTGAATTCTCACCCAGTAATGCACCAAAGCTGCCTGCCTTCGAGCTTGGAAGGGGACTGAGTTAGCAAGCCCTGAAGCTGCCCGAACTCTGGCTGGGAATACTGGGACCTGCAAACAGTCTGCACTCTCCTGCCACAGGGGGGTGGGGGATGGGCGGTGATGGACAGGTAGGGGATGGCACCTGAGCTGGTGCTAGTGACTCATTGTGGGCTTGTGTGGCCCTTGCCCGGAGGGCGTGCAATCGGAGCATAGCAGCTGGGGGTCTGGTGGCCGCCTGGTCCCAGCCATGGAGGTCACCACGGGTGTGTGAACCAAGCACAGCGTGGCGGGCAGGCACGCATGATCAGAGCACAATGGCAGAGGTCCCCTGGGTGTGGAGATCCCCACAGGTATGCAAATGGAGCTCCGCAGTGGAGGGCCCTGCGGATGTGCGATCAAAGCACAGCTCAGTGGGCTGGTGGGCGGGCGATCGGAGCACAGCCGCTTGGGGTGCAGGGTGTAGTGGCTGTATGGGGGGTTAGACTACCCACCCTAGAGGGGATCCGTGATTCCCTGTTTTTCCCCACTCTGTGCCCTCCCACTGGCAAGAAGACCCTGATAACCTTTAATTTCTTGCCTTTCTTTCCCCAATATTTGCAGCACAGCTAGGCGGTAGCCATCTTGGCCGGAAGATCCCCTCCATCCCTTTTATACTTTAAAACAAAGAGGTTGGGGATGAGGGGATGGTTGAGTGGATAAAACCCTTGGCACATAAGTGTGAGTACCTTATTTTGGAACCCCATTATCCATGTAAATTCAGACAGTACAACAGGCATCTGTGATCCCAAAAGGACTACAACATGAAAGTTGGTGGCCACAGAAGAATGTCTTAGAAGCTCAAAGGCCAGCTAGCCTAGGAATGCAGAAATGCATGCTGAGAGACTCTGTATCAGACAAGGTAGAAGGCAAGGACTGACACTGGAAGTTGCCTTCACATGTATGACTTGTCACATCCACACCTACATACACACACACACACACACACACACATCAAAAGGCAGATTTTATGAATGTCTGACATTTTAAAAACTATTATGTAAATTAACGTAAAAAGCCTAAGTTATTAAATTTTGTATATAATTTGTGTGCATTTTCCCAAAAGCATCATGATAGTTTAGTCAAAGAACCTTAATAGAATCCTTTTACTTTTTCTTTTATTAAATTTAATTTTAAAAGCAAAGATTAAAAACTATAACCTAATGAGGTTTATCCCATGTAATTGGAAGGAAATTGAACAAATTAAACATGAGAAACCTAGTAGCTTATGAGATCTAATTAAAAATTTTACAACTATATTTAAGAGCATTGCTAGGGATAGACAAGAATAGACAAGAGATGTATGAAAAATTTCAAAGCTAATAACTATAAAAAACTAGAATGAAGACTTTATTTGAAAATAAAAATTAGATAGTCATATTAAAATATATTATTTTTGGAAAATATCAATGATATGGTTATTAGAAACATATCTAACTAAAAATAGATAATTCAAGTATAAAATAGTAGCAAAATAATTATTTCTTATATTATTTTCATTGGTTCTATATTCAACATACACATTTTTTAACAGATGGTTCAATTTAATCAATTTTCTGAGATTTATTGGAAATATAGTTGATAGTTCATGATAAAAGCAAGGCTAGTTCAGTTTTACAAAGTATGAAACAGGATTTCTTCAGAACTGACTCTGAAAGTCATTGCTGATGAAGTGGGTGGGGCAGGGACTGAGAGAAGGGAAGGAAAGCCAGCAAAGAGGGTATGCCACATGGTGACATTCAAAGATTTTAATTATTTCCTACCAATGACCACCTTTGCACAAATCATTTAATTTCTCTGAGCTTCAGTTTTTTCACATGTAAAATGGTGAGAGTAATAATGCCTCTTAGGTATGCAGGGAGGGGTATGTATGTGTGTTTGTAAATGTGAAGTAATAGTGACTGTGGAAATGACTCAGGAAAGCAGCCATGGGCCTGGGGAAATGGTTCAGTGGTACAGAGTTCAATCCCCAGCCAATGTATAAAAACCTGAGGATGACTATGCATGCTTGTGATCCTAGTCCCATGGGGGACAGAGATTTCACTGGTCTGCTAGTTTGACAGAAAATATATGGCAGCACCAGGTTCAATGAGAGACTCCATCTCAAGCAAACAACTTGAAGAGCAATGGATAGAAGACACGTGATCTTCTTAGTCCTATGTACACATGTACCTGAAGTACAAACATCTGCATATACATGTGTACACACACACACACACACACACACAAACACACGAAAAAATAAAATAGTGACAGCAGCCAAAGCAACAAAAACTCCCTTGAAGAATCAAAGGAGAAAAGAGTATTTGGACTGGCATTTGGCTAGCTGAGAAGGCAAATATTTGGAGGACTCGGGCATGGAGTCCATTCAGGGTTCACTTGGCTGTCCTAATGAGACATTTTGCTAGGTGCCTGACCCTGAAGGTAGAGGTGGGTACTTTGTGGTCGGCCAGAAGTCCACACACATGACATCACTGTGCATCTGCACACATAACTTTCCAGTTTTTCCTTTGCTCCCTTCCATGTTGCTCACTGCTCCTCGGCCCTTGCCTGTGAATTAAAGTCCCTCTGATGTGTTACGAAAGCACCTCTCCTCCCTGATCTGTGATGTCTGTCTGCCCTAAGAAGACAGGCCCACAATAATAATTCAGGCCCATTACTGCCCGGATTGGCAGTATTCTGGTTATGTGATCTCTCCATCTGGTAACTTGTCTGCCAGGTTGCCATCTCTGGGAGGTGTGTGACTTGAGCTATGTTTGTGTCTCAGAATTACACTGTAAAGATACAATGTTAAATCTCCATTAGGGGCTGGAGAGATGGCTTAATGGTTAAGGTGTTTGCAGGCAAATCCAAAGGACCCAGGTTTGATTCCCCAGTATGTACATAAAGCCAGAATTACAAGTTGGCCTGTGTGTCTGAAGTTCATTTTCAGTGGCTAGAGACCCTGGCATGCTCATTCTCTCTCCTTCCCCCCCCCCTCTCTCTCTCTTTCTCTCTCTCTCTCTCTCTGTCTCTCTCTCCTCTCTCTCTTTCTGTCTCATAAATAAATAAATTTCCGTTAATAAAACAGAATCAGGTCCCAATATTGAATTGTGTTTATTTTTTTCCGTAGCCCTTGGATTTAAAGTTAATTCAATTTTACTGTGAGCACTGTTCTTTGACTCCATGATCCTAGGTCACTCCTAATGCCCTCCTGCTTCCTGAATATTTGGGTTCTCAAATCAATTCCCTTTCCTGTGTTGTGTCCATCTTTCCTCATGATCTTCAATGGAGTAGTCCTTGTAGGGGAATACATCCTTCCCCAAATGAAAACTGTAGAACTGATTTTCAGAACAGCCTGTTAAAGACTCATAAATGTGGGCCATACTTGGAAACATCCCACTTAAACATCACAAAACAAACAAGGAAAATATTGCCACCTATAGTGGGCTGAATATTGCCTAAATGAGAAAGAGAAGGCCAAGGTCATTTCTCATCAAGGAGTCCTTTATCTAGTCCTCCAGAGTAGGAGGTTTGAGACCTTGGGCCCTGGAGTCCAAGACTGGGTTCAAATCTGTTTAATCTCTACTAGTTTATGTCACTTTGCACAAATCACTCATCACTCCTTATTGGTTTCTTTACTTGTCAAGGGAAAATAGCTTCAAATGCTTCCGCATGGGATTACGTAAGGATCAATCTTGAGATTGAGTAATGCATGAAGAACACCTGGAGAACAGGCTGCATAAGTGAGACTCAACAATGATTGCATCAAATCTGTTAAAATATGGTATTATAATGAAATTCACTAAGATCCTGCAGGAAGTGAATGACTCAACACCACATGTCACAATTCTGAGTTAATGGGAGAACTTGAACACTTATCAGATGTTTAGTTGTCTAAGCATTTTTGTTTTCAGAAAAGGTCTGATGCATCCCAGACTAGGCTCAGACTCCTAGATAAGGATGACCTTGAACTTCTTATCCTCCTACCTCCACCTCCTGAGTGCTAGGATTACAGGCTTGCACCACTACGTCTGGTTTTATGCAGTGCTGGGGATCAAACCCAGAGCTTGGTACACACTAGGTAAGCACTCTACCACCTAAGTTGCAACCCCTGCCTACCACACATTTTTTGAAAGTTTACTTTGTACTATGTGCTGAGCCAACTGCTGGTCATGCTAAGATGAATTAAATGATTAGTAGAACCAAGGAATTCATAGGTTTACAGAGGACATGGCTCCTGCATAAATGATTAAAATCTGATAAGGAAACAGAAACTACATAAAATTAACTGAATTGGTTGGAGTAATTCTTTTGCAGATAAAGCAAAGTTGGTAATAGGTTTGATTTTAAAGGATATCATTGAAGCTATGTATGTGTAAGAAATGCCTTTTTAGGAAGGGAAAAAAAAAAAAACAGTATGGGTAAAAGATGTGCAAAATATGTGGTGGTCTAAAACTCCATAGGGAAATTAGCAAAATCTGATTGACTAACATTATCAAAGCATATAGTATGAGACAAAATGCTGCCCATGTGTGGCACCATGACCAACACTGTGAGACTGACCCAGGTGGGAAGTTCTTGGAGCAGAAGATGCAGGTACCATTGGTCATGGATATTGCCTGGGAAGCAGCATGATGGTTTGCTAGAAATCCCTGGTTAACAACTCATAATTCATGCTAAATGCCAGCTACAAGCAAAAGTGAAAACCATTTCAAGGCAACCTTGATGATGTAACAGTAGTAAAGAATCAAAACTGTGCAAGTGACTGGAGCTTTTAACAAGAGAGGGCATGGTGGCTGGCTTCTGCCTCCAGTACTGCAAGAGCAGTCATCTCAGTGAGAACCTGTGTGGTCTTTGTGCGACTTACATTCCAATTCCTTCAGAGACCTTTCTTTCCTGTTCCCCACTTGGTCTTTCCCAGTTTGGTGTTGGTTAATAGATCATCTCTTCTTTGCTTCAAAACACTTATTCGTGGTGATCATTTTTCTTCCAATACCCAGAACTTCACATGGCTCATTCTATATTTTCTTAAGATCTCATGTCTCAATGTCAGACAGCCCCCTAACAAGTCACAAAATAGCCATCTCCCTACATGTGCTTTGTGTCACATAATCATATGTATTTTCTTTCCCAAGACCTATCAAACTCTATAATTATGTTTTTTTAATATTTTATTTTTATTTATTTATTTGACAGAGAAAGGGGGTAGAAACAGATAGAATGGGCACGCCAGGGCCTCCAGCCACTGCAAACTCCAGATGCATGTGCTTCCTTGTGCATCTGGCTAAAGTGGGTCCTGAGGAACCGAACCTGGGTCCTTTGGCTTTGCAGGCAATCACCTTAACCTCTAAGCCATCCCTCCAGCTCTATAATTACATTTTGTATTTAATTCCTCAATTTGATATATCCCTATTACCATTACAGAGTTTTGTGAAAGTGATAATTGCCCCAGCCAGTGGGGAGTTGAACAAGGACCGGAGGGGAAGTTAACCTGAATGGGAAAAGGCAAACAGACACAAGAAGGAGACCATGCTAGGTGTTTGTCAAGGCCTCAAGATTTTATTTTTACATGTGGGCTTATATAAGATTGTAGGGGGAAGGGGACGTGGTCAGGCCAAAGATCAGAGTTACTGGTTAAGCTGTAATGCCTTTGTTTCTTCATCAGCTACCAGCAGCCAAGCATATGATCCCTTTGTTTCTGGTGGTTGAATATTAGGTGAGGAAGTAGAGACTTAACTTTCTACATGGCAGTCTTTGTTTCTGGTAGTTGAATATCAGATGGGGAAGTAAAAACTTAACTTGCTATATGGCGGTTTCTGTTAACATGGCCGAGGTTTGGTTCATAGCTCCCAACAACATCATTTTAGTTTTATCTGTCCAGTGCCTGGAATATAGAGTATTCAATTTTGTTTTTAATGAATGAAAGAAAGGTAAATTGGGAGGGAATATTTTGTGGGAAGAATGAGACTCCAAACCTGGTGCCAAAGACAACACTTTAAGTCATGAATCGTATTTCCTCCACATATTTCCTGTTTGCCCTGTTGAAAAACTGTCTTTTGGTACCTACCTCTGCTCCATCTAAACTAAGAATAGTAAAATTCATAGAGAGTGTTTGCTTATTATCACAAGACTATTTACATTACCTTAGTCATAGTTGACAACTTCACAATGTGAGAATCAAAATGAGATTGACTCTAGTGGGAAGGCATGAGAGACAAGGGTCCCCAAAAGGGAAATCGAGGCATGATGACAACATAAAAGAGTAATTACATTTAGAGCCAGCTCTAGGAATAATTACTCTTCAATTTATCAGGAAGTGTTTAGTATCTTCATGGGGGAAACACTGCTGGCTGCTGACAAGGTCTCTATGCTGAGGCAGACGCTGGAACAACCTCCAGTAGCAACAGTCAGGAATTCTGACCCAGACAATATTTAAACCAACGCAGGAATTGAAGCATATGATCCCCCAGCATTACTCTTGGCGCTCAGCTCCCTGCCATGTTATCATTATCATTAGTTCAGAAATTCACTGATTCCCACATGATTCATCTACTGATTATCAGATAACACTCCCTGATAATTGGACAGATGCTGCCAGACACCAAGGATGCATGCAAGAAGACAGTCTTTCTCCCTGCAGCAGCAGCCGCAGCCATGTCCCCATTAATCACTCAGACCAGACCCTGAGATCAGTTGAATTCTACCATTAATAAGCAAACACTGCCGAGGGTTTGGGGCCATCCACAACCAGGGCTGGGGGAAGAGAAGCCTGGAGCCTCTAATGGTGGGCTGCCATGAGTTTTCATTTATTCACCCTCACAAGTGCACACACATACCCTCACCAAAAAGTTTTCATTCTCTTCAAACACAACCCACATTGTTCCTGTTTGACTGCCCTGACCACTACCATCCTTTTGAGAGATTTTCTTCCCCTCTAAGGCTGTCTGTGATGACCGATAATGGAGTATGACAATGGCCTCTGTCTTCTACCATGGTTCCAAATTGTACCACCTCCACTCAAAATAAATTATTACAGTCATGAGAAACTTTTTATTAAACAAACAAAAAAACAAGAAACACAAAGTACCATGACGATGGAACTGTGACTAATATTGGAATTTAGCAAGAAGTCAGCTCTGGTTTCATGAGTCTGCACTAGGACTTTGGGAACCTTTTGCCATTAAGCTCATGATGAATGACTCAAGGAAGAAAGGGTTGCTGTTTCTTAAGCTTCTTCCCTTTCAGTGTCAATTTCAGGCATAGGTAATGGGGAGTGGCATGCAGGCATGTAACAAACTTTCCTGTTGACTGACAAAGATAAGCTAGTCCCACACCAGTCCTGGTATCAGAGGTTGTGAACTGGGCTCAGAGCTAATTCAGAAAGGGGAGTTACCATGAGAAAACTATAAAACATGCTTCTTTATCTCTGTTTAGACTGAACCCATCACTTCACCCAGGAAGTTAAGCAAGGTAGACCAATAAGAGACCCAATCGGATTGCTTGCAACAGCTCACCTATTCAAATGTTTTTCTGTAAATAATTTTCAACTTTCAGAGAAGTTGCAAGAATCACATATAAAAGTTTGTGTACTGTTCTGTCAGACTCAACCATTATTTACATTTTGCTCAGTGGGTTTTGTCATTTGCTGGCTTGCAGCGTGTTTGTGTTCCTAAACTTTCTGAAGTTGCATACATCATGCTCCTTTTCTCAAAAATGCCTCAGCCTGAATATCCTAACTGGAACAATCATAGTACAACCATCAAAATCTGGAAGCCTAATATTGTTCCATCACTACCAGGTTAGCCTACTAACACCCCTGTTCAAAAACCAGCGCAATACCACCCTGGCATTGAGTTACCCCACATCTTTGATTATTTTAATCTGAACAATTTCCTCACATTTTCCAAGGGTTTCATGACTTCACTTTTTGTTTTCTCATAAGCCAGGGTCTTGCTATATAGCTTGGGCTGACCTGGAACTCCCTCTATATCCCTCTATAGCCCAGACAATTTCCAACTCACAATTCTTCGGCCTTGGCCTCCCCAGTATTGAAATTACAGAGGTTCATCACCGTGCCTGGATCATGACCTTAATAGCTTAGACTAAGGTCTGTAATTTGAGTTTTTCTGCTATGTGCTTATGATTAGGGTTACACTTTAAAAAATAAAGAAATTTCACTGGAAAAACAGTGAAGAAATCTCTGGGGCATTTAGGAGATCTATGATCCTTACACAAACAACTCTAACATGGAGCATACAGTCAGCTCCTCAGCAAGTAAGTCCATGGTATCAAGACTTACCAGATGAGCCCTTACTCATGGGATCAGCTCACAGTAGGCTAAACACTGTACTAGGCTGCTGGCAAAGTCAAAAAGTGAGTTTTAAAAGAATGAAACCAATTCAAAATAACTGAATTCCAGAGCAAGACTCAGAAATGTTTAAGGAAATTATGAAGAAAAAATAGCACCTGACAATACAGAACTCAGAATATTTTTGTCCAAGCAGAAATTGACAACAAGCAAAGACGCAGGAAAGTAGTATTCAAACCCAGGGAAAAATAAAAACAGACTTAAAATAACATAATGATTTAATTTGGCAGACAAGAATGTTAAGACAAAAAAGAAGACTCAATTTTTATAGATGAAAAGTTCAACATACAAATTGAAAATGTAAGATCAGAATCTATACAATAAAATACTGGTGAACCAAAAGGAAAGGAAACAGAATGGATCCACAGTAACATAATTTAAATAGACTACACTCAAATGACGACCTGTGGAGCAAGATCACACATTCTCATACAACTGTAACTGGAGCCATTGAAGGAGGTTGGGGGTGGATAAAAAAGTGATTTAAAGAACATGATAGGATAAATTCATCCAATTTGATGAAAACCATGAACATACAGATCCAAAACACATTAAATTTAGTCAAAGAAACTAAGATGAAAAGGAGACTGCTCTTTAGAAGCAACTTATGTACGCAGAAATTACAATAATGTCTTTTTAAAATAGCTGTCACCCAGGAATTCTATATTCAGTGAAATGCTTTCCCAAAAATAAACCCACAAAAGTAAAGGCTTTTAAATTTTTAATTTGTTTATTTTATTTATTAGAGAGAGAGGGAGAGAGAGGTAGATAGATAGAGAGAATGGAAGCATCAGAGTCTTCCACCACTGCAAATGAACCCCAGAAGCATGAGCCACCTTGTGCATCTGGTTTATGTGGGTCCTGAGGAATCAAACCAGGGTTCTTTGATTTTGCAGGCTAGCACCTTAACTGCTAAGCCATCCCTCCATCACACAAATAAAGACCTTTTTTTGACATAAATAAGCTAAAGTGAATCACTACCAGAGACCAGATTTGCTAAAAGTTCAAGAAGTCCTTCAGTCATGAGAGAGTGATATCAAATGAATATTTGGTTCTCTCCAAGGAAAGGAGATATTGAGAAAACAGTAAGTATAATGCATCATATTGTCTTAACCCTCAGAATGTATGAGTATCTAAAGCAATAATAATCTAAAGGTCATAATATATGCATAAATGCAATGAATGAGGGCAATAGTATGTATACCATGGTCAAGAGGGTGTTTAATAGAAATGCACTATGTAATATCCTTATACAGAGTGTGAAGCAATATAATTATATAATTTGTTAAGCACAAGATGAATGCTACAAACATTACAGCAAACATTAGAAAACAAGATGAATTGTACAAACACTACAGCAAACATTAGAAAAATGTCAAAACATAAACTAGTCTACAAAAGAAATAGAATTCTACAAATATGCAACTTACCCAAACTTTATTGTTGAGGAACTTAAAGCCACCAAGTTATTAACTGATATACTTCTAAATAACCTTTGCTCAGTAAAGACATTAGAAGGAAATTAGACATTTCTGAACTCCATGAAAATGCACACAAAAGCACATCAAGATGTGATGGATTGCGGCTTATGAAAAAAGTCAGAGCATCAAACGCAAAGGAAAAAATTCAAACCAATCATTAAATTTTCCTAATAACAAACAGAAAATGTAAAGCAAGTTGAATCTCAAGGTGAAATAAGGATATAATAAACAGCAAAAATCAATGAAATAAATAAAAGAGCCTAAAACTCTAAGCAGGAAAAACTAACAAGACAAACAAAAGAGAACAACACTAGGTATATATTTATCTCCCAATTCATAAAGATATATGCATTAATTGTGTAACAGTTTTTGATGCCAATTATACCTCACTAAATTGGTATCACATCAATTAAGACCAAAACCTAGCAGGGTAAACACCAAGTCCTAGGACTCAGCTCCAGACTTGGAGCTTGTGATGGAGTCATTTGAACTCCAACAGTCCCATCCCTCCAATGTGTGAAATCATTATGTAATCAAGAATGACCTTAAGCTCTTGAACCTCCTGCCTCCACCTCCAAAGTTCTCGAATTACTGGTATGCACCATAATTGCTGGAAACTCTTAAATCTTTTATGTCATAAACATCAATACTACGTGAGTAATGCTGACAAGTTGTATAGAAAAACATTTCCCTAGGTGGCCTTTTGGATCAAGAAACTCTTGTGGTGGTATTCTCAGTTTAGACTCTCTTTCCAAATGAATTTGCATTTTTCCAAGTTGAAGTATTCAATGGGTGGTGTCTTACTCTACTGCCTCAAGTGAAGAGCATGAGGTTTCTCTTAAATGGTACTAATCTCTTTAACAATAACAGATGCTTTCTCTGTATTATCCTTAACCATAACTTTAAACTTTCTCATACTCCTTTTCTTATTCAGCTGCACAATTTTCATATCCTTCTCCTCTGCCTCACTCTAGACATGAATAATAACAGTAAGCAATGATTGTACCATTGCCTAAGTGCTACTGTGTCTTCAAAGTTCCTTCATCAGACAAATTAATCAATTACTTTAAATTCAGTTTCACTAACTTTTTCAGGACGGACTCAGAATGTAACTAGAGTTTTTGCTGTAAAGTAACACAAATGGTCTCTAGCCCAGCTCCCAATCATGTCCTTGTTTCCCTTAGAAACATCATGAACTGAGCCTTCACTGTCCACATTTCATATTTTCTTAAGTGTGAACTTTGTATGGACACATGCCATGTTGGTACCATCATTCCCTTCCTCTGTACCCCATTACACTGATGGTGCTCCTTAGTGGAATCGCTGGCATGGTTATGAGTTGTGAGAGTGGCTGTCAGTCATTGTGGGGAGGCAAGTTGTTCTTTCAAATTTTCTTCAGAATAGTTCACTAAGACCTGATAGTTACATTCTAGGAATTCTCTAACCTATAGCTTCAAATTCTATCTTATTCTTTCTACAAACCAGTTCCAAAGGGCTATCATAGCAAAGACAACCATTCTTGGCACCTGTTTTCTGTATAGGTTACTTTTTTGTATTTCTGTGACAAAATACCTGACCCCCCCCCCAGTAACTTAAGAGATCAAGGTTGATTTGGGCTGGCAATTTGAGGGTATTGTCCATCCTGGCTGCTCTAGCTGTGGCATCAGGAATGTAGGTGGTCACACTGTATCTGTAGTAGCCAGCAGAGAGAGAGAGACATGAATGCTGGTTCTTCACTCACATGCTACCTTCTATTTAGCCTAGAACCCCAGCCCATGGTGGTGCCGTCCACACTCAGGGTGCTCTTCCTAGATATGCCAACAGGCTTGTCTTCTAGGTGATTCTAAATTTTGACTATTTGGCAATCAAGGCCATGTGTATGTGTTTCTGGGTACACATGTACATGTGTAGTAATATTACAAAGTATTTTATTCCAAAGCAAAATGTTTATGGTTACAAAAACCATATTGTTTTCAGAACAGTGTGAAATAAAAAAAAAAAGCCCTAATGTTTACATATTAATTTGTGAAGAAAATAACCAAAAGTAAGAATCACCCTTAAGAAGAAAGAAGCTACAAATTACTAGTATCAAGAATGAGAATCAAAACATTTCTACAAGCTCTGAAAATATTAAAATTTCTAATAATGTAATATTGTGATCAATTTTTAAAATTAAGTCCTATACTAAATAAATTTGATGAATTCCTTGGAAATTATACACTATCAAAGTTCAGTTCAAGTATATAAGTACTATGAACAGCCTCACATCTACTACAGAATATTTATATTTATATATATATATATATATATATATATATATATATATATATTATTGACAACTTCTATACTTACAGACAACAAACCATGGTATTTCCCTCCCCTCCCCCACTTTCCCTTCATAACTCTGCTCTCCTTCATATCCCCTCCCTCTCTCCATTAGTCTTTTAATTTGATGTCAGATGTTTTTAAATGTTTTGTTGTTCATTTTTATTTTTTATATGAGAGTGACAGACAGAGAAAGAGGCAGAGAGAGAGAAGGGGAGAATGGGTATACCAGGGCCTCCAGCCACTGTGAACGAACTCCAGACACGTGTGCCCCCTTGTGCATCTGGCTAATGTGGGTCCTGGGAAACTGAGCCTTGAACCAGGGTCCTTAGGCTTCAAAGGCAAGTGTTTTAACTGCTAAGCCATCTCTCCAGCCCATGACGTCAGAATTTTAATTCATAATTTTTAAACATTTTAAAAGAAAAGTCTAGCCATGGACAGCTACACTGGAAATCTTTACAAATCAATGGCCAAAAATGAAAATTCCATACAAACTCTTTCAGAAGATATGCAAGCTCACTGATTAGATTAGCTTATTCTTGCACTGAATCCACAGGAGGAAAACACTAAAAAATCTCAGAGCAACATCCTTTGTGAGCATAGATGCAAACATCTCTAAGATTTACATCTGCATGCCTATCTATGTCCTAGTCTTTCCTGTGGGTAGAGAAAATCTGAGTTCTATAAGGTATAGCTCATGCCCACAATTATCTTGTATTCAGCTCCATGGTCTTGTCCTTCCTTTACTTTGTGCTTTTCGCTGACATCGATTGATGATTCCATGCCATGGCTCTAGCATTCTACCCTGATGAACTTCCATTACCTCACTTTTGAAGCATATGCAGAAGTAGATAAACCAGTGATGATTAATTTGAGCTATTACTTTTTTAAAAAAATCCTCATTTTAAGGATGTGATTTTTATTTTCTCCCAAATTTTACATCTTTCCAGCTTTATTCCCTCTAAACTTTGAAGGCTTTCTCATCTCAGAGGACAATTTAATCCACGTGTTTCTTGTGGTCTTTCTCTTAAACTATCAGTGTTTTGTGAGGTTTTTGGTTTTTTTCTTGAGATGCATACAGTATCCAAGAAGCTTTGAAATAGGCTTACAAGGAAAGTTTCTTGTTTTTCTTTTTCAAACGGGAAGTGACTCTTTGCCAGATATAAATTAACTCAGGCACCAAAAGTTTTGAGTTCAGGTTGAAACTTCACATCCATAAACTTGAATAGCTCTCAACTTGGCACAGCCAAGTCCATCTTTGGCCCTCAGAGTCATTGGCTAGAGAAGATGGTCTTTTGATTAAAGAAATTTTGTGTTTGAAATAAAGTGTAAAAGTCAAGCAAATGCAACTAATGATCAAACATTGTCCTCATGTTGCAAAGGGAAGGATCCAAATGTCCCTGTCATGAGTTTTGGATCAACCATGCGTGATATTCAAGAAGCTCACAAGCTTTCTTCCCAGAAATCAAACACTAGAATTTCAGAGGTTTCAGTTAAGCTCTTTGTCAAATGTTCATGGTCTTAAAAGTCCATAAAATAGGTCTGAAAAGCACAAATTCATCACATATGATCCCATGCTGTTCTCCAGATTCACCATGATGTCACCTGCTTGGTTTCCTGGGAATTCAGTAGTGGACCCTATGCAAAAGGGTTAAGTCCTGTCAGTTTTATTTCTGTGGCTCACTCAAAAGTACACTTTCATGAGGCACCTTATAAACTGTTGAGTTGTTGATGATAATTGTTATTCAACAAACATGATTTGTTGTCCCAACAATGCATAGAAAGTAAAATCACTAAGTCAAGTGAAGTCTCAGCAGCTCCAAAGGACCTGGTTATACCCGCTATGCACAGAAGCCACATGCAGAGGTGCAAAAATGGGCAGAGAAGTTTTCTGCTTCAGGTGTTGCAATAGCTTAGGGCTTTCTTCTAAGAAGCTAAGAAGTCTGAAATGGTAAATATATAAAATCCGGATTCTCACACCAAACTCCAAGCTCCTCTTAGCCCTTGTACTTGTTTCCCAGGTACTGTGCTAACTGCTCTACTGGACATTTCTTCATCATGTGTTTTCAGTACTCCACACACTTGTTCCTGCCAGTCCCATAGCTTGGACATTCTTCCTTCCTGTCTCTCTGCCTAATTCTTACTAAAACGTAAACTTAAACTAGTCCCCCTTATATACTTACTCTGCTTTCTAGCTTTCTCTAGTAAGAAATCATTACTCCTCCCCAATCCCTTCTCTTCTTCCTTCCTCTATTCCCTTCTCCTCTTTTCTCCCTTGCTCTGTCCTTTTCACTTCTCTCCAGCACCAGTTGTATTTAATACCATTAGTAGTATTCATAATCTAATTATTTCTACAGTTGGAATGTGAAGGTCTAACACCTCTACTAAAATATGTGGATTCTCTGAATTCCTTAAGTTATTCATCTAAAACTTTCCAGTGACTAGCATTTTAAACGTTTTTCCCCCCCTTCGGTACTTATTAAATTTAATTGGTGCTCAAAGGGTACAAACCTTATACTTGAATTCCATACCCTAACATTCACTATAGCAGATACATTATAAAAGTGCATTATGCAGACATTGACATTTCAGTGAATTATTTCCTAAGACAAGGTTGACAGTCTCTTTTTCAGTGAGAGGCTGGATAGCAAATGTAAGTCATGTATGCTTTTTGACACATATGATTGGTTTTCAGCTACAAACTTAGAAAAAGTAAGACTCATTTTTTTTTTAATTTTTTTTGCTCATTTTTATTTATTTATTTGAGAGTGACAGACAGAGAGAGAAAGAGGCAGATAGAGAGAGAATGGGCACGCCAGGGCCTCCAGCCACTGCAAACGAACTCCAGACGTATGTGCCTCCTGGTGCCTCTGGCTAATGTGGGTCCTGGGGAGTTGAGCCTCGAACCGGGGTCCTTAGGCTTCACAGGCAAGCGCTTAACTGCTAAGCCATCTCTCCAGCCCAAGACTCACTTTTTTAAGCTTGCAAATTGGATAATGATACCAAGTCACAAGCCAAAATTGATGAAGGTTCATAAGCAGATACCCTGGCTTAACATAATGCTGAGCAACAATGCTGTGATGGATATGTTTTCTGGGCTGTTTTCTGTGGCTGCCCAAGCCATATGATGCTATGGAGCACATGAAATATGGCTGGTGTAGGCCCAGAAAGCCAAGCGCCACATGGTCTCTCTCATATGTGGATCCTAGCTACAGATGACTGGGCTTTTGCGTGAGAATGAAAATACTTAGTAGCAGAGGCCAGTAAGTTGAAAAGGAGACATAAAGGGTGGAGAAAGGAAGGGAGGAGGATACTTAATAGGTTGATATTGTATATATGTAATTACAATGATTGTAATGGGGAGGTAATATGATGGAGAACAGAATTTCAAACGGGAAAGTGTGGGGGTGGGGAGGGAGGGAATTACCATGGGATATATTTTATAATCGTGGAAAATGTTAATAAAAAAAAAAGAATAAAAAAAAAAAAGAAATATGGCTGGTGTGATGAGGAACTACATATTTAATTTGATTTCATGGCAATTATTTTACATAGTTGCATGTGGCCATTGGCTTGCCTATATGATCATATTTAGATATATCTACCCTCTGGAACTAATATGAGTAGATGCTTTCAAAATGAAGCAATTAGCAGCTAGAATATACCTGTTGTGACATCTTTTTACTCAACATGATACAGAGACAGAAAGCTTCTCAAGTTGTTTAATTCTGTGGAAAAAAAAAATCGTCCTTATTTGTGCACAATTAGAACAAAAGAAATAGTCAAACCTAGTAGATGCATACAGTTGCTTCAGTTGGTATATTTGTAAAGTCAAGGTTAATCCTTGCCATCTGTAATCCTTGAAACCAACCCAATAAACTGCAGAAAGGATTCATTTTGCCTGCTATCTGTTTATAAATTTTCTCAAGGCCTTCAAAGATAACACTGTTCCCACCTTTCCTAAGAATTGGTGCCTGTTAAACAAATTTTGAAGCCCTATAAAATAACAACAGCCTTTTCCTACAGGAATCTGTAAGTCCAAGTGTCAATGAAATGCATACATTTTGCCTTCACCTAGTAGAAGACATCTATCTACTCTATAGTGTCAGTATGGTGAATTACAATGAGATAATACATGGAGCAAGATATAAATTCACTGTCATGGAGTCTAAGATAGCATGTTGGTAGATACAAGGAAGTTGGAATATAAGAGTTGGATGATCATTTGTTATAGACACGGAAGGTATACTGAACTAGTTGAATTGAGTTGAAGCTGAATTAGAGCCAGGAGTCAAAGTTCTCTGAGAACTGGTGGGGTGGCATGACCCTACAGAAGACAGAAAAAGTAAGAAGTACTAGAAGGCTGGGCATATGTCTCAATAAATAAAGTGAAAAGTGAAAGTGGTTTCCCCTATTTATGTATTTATTGAGGATGGGAGAGTTATGATTTTCTAAATCATATTAGCATCAGAAAAAAATTTCTTAATATAGGAGTCTGAACACTTCTCAGAATCTGTGGAGAAAAAGAACTCAGATGGCCTATCTGTCAGATAAAATATTTTGTCTTCTCAGAATTCAGAAAATCTGTTATTTTTTAAAATTAAAACTTTGTCATGAAGGCTGGAGCCAGGATATCAGTTTGTACAAATAGGAACAGTGCTTGGGTTGTCTTTTAGGACCTCCTTCTCCTCCTTCTACAACTGTTCCTCATCCTCCTTCTACAGCTCATGTCTGTATTCTACGTAACACATTGACTGAGTAGGACTATGGCCATCACAGCTAGATTACAGGGTAAAAATTGTTCATGACAGATGGTTTGATTAACACTGGAACAAAGCAAAATCTTCTGAGAATGATAATTTTTCATGAATTCCTACATTACTGAATATGAACTTTGGGGTGTCATAGTGTCAACTGAAAATCAGATTTTGGGGGACAAGAGGCCTTTATCCAGACATAGACTAGTTGAACTAGTATCTTAGTTGTAATAACAGCATACCATAGACCAGGAGCTAAAGCCAGAGGCATTCACTTCCCATAGCTCTTGAAATTGGACATGGAAGATTTGGTTCCTAGTAGATGCCTTCTTGCTACCTTTTAGATGGTTGCTTTTCATTGTGTCCTCACATGGTGGAGAGAAGGACAGCCCTAGTCTTTGCCTCTTCTTAGATGGGTATTAATTGTATCATGAGGCCCCAACCCCATACCCTCATCTACATCTAGTTACTTCCCAATGACTGTCTCCAAATGCCATCACCTTAGTGGTCAGGGTTTCCACATATGAATTCTGAGGGACACAAACATCTCACTCCATAGCAAATCAGGACAAAGTAGAACACAAAACAATGGAATGAACCCTGTTATCATCCATTCTTTGTTCCCATCACAAAGATCATGTTAAAGAATTTTTCCAGGGCTGGAGAGATGGCTTAGCGGTTAAGCGCTTGCCTGTGAAGCCTAAGGACCCCGATTCGAGGCTCGGTTCCCCAGGTCCCACGTTAGCCAGATGCACAAGGGGGCGCACGCGTCTGGAGTTCGTTTGCAGAGGCTGGAAGCCCTGGCGCGCCCATTCTCTCTCTCTCCCTCTATCTGTCTTTCTCTCTATGTCTGTCGCTCTCAAATAAAAAAATAATAATAAAAATAAAATTTTTTAAAAAAAAAGAATTTTTCCAGTTGCTATAATCAAAACTATGTAAAGAAAAAGGATAATTCTACTTAATTGTGCCATAGCAGTAAACATTTAAAATGGAAATAAAAATGTCTCTGAGCTGCACAATGTTTAAGAGACACAATTTAAAAGAAAAAGATCCTTTAAACCAGGCATGATGGCACATTCCTACAATCCCAGAACTCCAGAGGCATAAGACAATCACATGTTCACGATCAACTTGGACTACAGAGAGAGACACTGCCTCAAAGAAAAAAAGTCTTTGGAAGTTATTTGTATTTCTTTTTGAGTTGTTCAAATTAATGAAAATATTTCCAGTCCTGGAAAGCAAAGAGCAGAGATTTGCTGTGGTTCACGAAAACAGTGGGGCTCTGTGAAGAGGCTTGTCTCAAGGAAGCTAATGCTTTAGCTATAGAAGGACCATCTGGCAGCTTCTTTCCACTCTACACATGCACAGGTTACCACGTCTGCACCCTCGTGTCCACGCACCATTTACATGCATCACACACACACACACACCCCACATCATGTCAACTACACACCCATAAGATATTTCCAACATAACCAATGTTTTTGCCCTTTTCCCTAAATCTAATAATCACTAACTCTCATACTCCCTGAAAATAAGTTTTTGTACAGAGTGACTATAGCTCAGCCACAATCTTCAAGGTTGCATTTTAATTTAATTTAATTTTTTGTTTATGTATTTATTTGAGAGAGAGAGAGGGGCAATTGTGTGTGTGTGTGTGTGTGTGTGTGTGAGAGAGAGAGAGAGAGAGAGAGAGAGAGAGAGAGAGAGAGGTGCCAGGACCTCCAGCTGCTTCAAAGAAACTCCAGATGCCTGTGCCACTTTCTGCATCTGGTTTACATGGGTAATTGGGAATCAAACCATCCTTTGCTTTTACAGGCAAATACCTTAACAGCTAAGCCATTTCACCAGCCCCAGGGTTGCATTTTAAGTGGCTTCTCTCCTCTTTCCAAAACATGGGAAAATAAAGCTTTTCTCTTGCTATTTCCTGCCTACATTTTTGCTCATGGATTTGGTGTCCTCTGCCACTCTCTACTGTAAAAGAAGGTGCTTATAGTCAGATATATTTGTCAATAGCATTGACACTATCTCAGTCTTACATAGCATTTCTTTAAGCAAATTGCTTTCTGCATATTAGAAATTCCTAAGGGAATTATAACACTGGGTGATTTATGTGCTATACATCACCAGAAGAATACGGATAAAAATGTGAGGAGTTTTACCACTTCTGAAATTTTCACTGGGAGTCAATTTTAAAGTGAATTCAGAAGCAATTTGGTAAAACATTTATTTAGTTATTTGTTTATTTATTTACTAGACAGAGAGAGAGAGAGCACACTTAGGCATGCCAGGACCTTTTGCTGCTGCAAACAAATGTCAAACACATGTAAAACTGTGCATTTGGCTTTACACGGGTTTTGAGGAATCAAACCCAGGGTGGTGGGCTTTGCAAGCAAGTGCTTTTAACCACTAAGCCATCTCCACAGCCCTGGGAGTCAATTTTAAATGAATGCACAGGTGGTTTTAAATACTTCAAATTAAAAGGAGTTAGGACAGGCAAGGGACAATCCTCACCAGTTATGTCTACAAGACTCTGAGTGTGAATGTATAGTAATACTAGATTCTATAAGACTTGGGTCCTAAATCTAATAATATACTCACTCTGGATTAGGCTTTTTTCCCTCCTCCCTCAGAACAGAGGAGCAAGTGACCGGGTACTCACTGCCTGGAGTCAGACTCCCTGTCTGTGTTCTGACTCAATCTCTCCACACCAACTCAGCAGTAGATATGTGAATTAATATCTCAATTCAGTTTCTTTTTTTTAATGTGTTTTATATATTCATTTATTTGAGAGAGAGAGAGAGAGAATGTGTGCACCAGGGCTTCCAGCCACTGCAAACAAACTCCACATGCATATGCCCCTTGTACATCTGGTTTACATGGGTCCTGGAAAGTCAAACCAGGATCTTTTGGTTTTGCAGGCAAACACCTTAACGGCTAAGCCATCTCTCCAGCCCCTCAATTCGATTTCTTTATAAAATGAGATCTATAGTCCACAGTTAGTATAAACTTTAAGTAAATAAAATGCATGCAAAGCATTTAAAATAGTGCTAATGGGGAGTGATTATTGTCACAGTATTTCCTGTAATCTAAGTTCATTGTTTCAAGTGTCAAGAAAAGAATAAACAACTACTATTTCTAGTGAAAACCTTCAGTTTAGTAATCCCCTTTGCATAGATAAGGAAATTGAAGTTAGAGTGGAAAAGGAGCACTCCCCTTCTATTATAGGAATAACACAAAAAAAGAAGAAAGTACAGGAAGGGAGGAAGGAAGGGGTAAATTGGAAGAGGAAAGGGGGACATAAAGAGGAAAATGTGAAGAGGAATTACCACATTTTATATTATTTCCCTCTCCTGTTCCCTGTGCAATATGACTACTTGAACTGTCTGAGCTCCTGTTTTACCATGTATGAATAAAGAGATTGATGCCCTTCCCTACAACAGGAGACTTACAGGAGGATTAAATGAACTAAGGTAGATAAACCTGCTTTGGGAGCATTGTAGTGTTGGATAAACAAAGGGAAGGTTAGTATTGCAAGTGTTTTCCATTTTTTATAGCTCATGAAAATGCATGCAACAGTTAATCCAGGACTGCCAGCTCTCTCTAAGAACCTCAAGATATAACATGTATTCAATACATTAACTGAACTCCTCAAGGACAGTAGTTATCATTGGGTAGCCATAAACAAAGTGCCATTCTCTACCTTGGTGATCATGGCCCTGTGAAGTAGAGAGATTTAGTAAATAATACATAAATACAAGATGGTGAGAGGCATAATGCAGTGGCAGGCCATTCATGCTTTTCAGGGTAACTCACTTTGCCCTTGGGTGTAACAGGAAGGCTTCACAAGAGGTGGTAGCAGTTTGTACTTCCTTCTCTTCTCTTAGTTGGCATCAGTTACTGTCTAGTCATCAGCTCCTTGGAACTATAGAACCGGCCCTAGGATTCCATTCAATAGGTGTGTAACACAAGGATAACATGATTCCAGACACTGCTTAAATGCCTCATTTCTCCACATTTACATTGTCCACAATGTATTTCCTGTCTACCCCTGGATACTCTTCACTAGGAAGTGCTCAGTAAGAAAAACAAATTTCCTCAGCTGATTTTGGCTTCCACTTTCAGACTAGAGAAACTTCATAGCCAAATTCATGTTTCATTTGGTGACTTCTGCACACACACACTGCTCTCCTTGCAAGTAGAAGGTTTTATATATGCCCCTCAAAGTAATCATTGATAAACATTTGAGTTTTGCATTTCTATTACTTTTCATTCTGTGACCTTCAGAAACCTTGTGAGTGACCTGCTTGCCTGCCACAGGAAACTGGGCATTTCAGAATTGCTTCAAAGATAGCAAAAAATGTGACTGAGAGGATCTCAGGAGATGGGTTCCCACAAGAAGGAAATTAAACCTTAAAGACTTTAGCCTTCTACAAGGTTGTTTTTTGTTTTTTTTTTTCCTTCATACTTTTTTATTTAGCTGGTTTTGCTTCTAACACTTAAAAGGAGACCCAAAATACACTTAATCCCTTTCTGCCCTAAACCTTCCTTGGTCAGTTACTACTAGTTTCTGAATACTGCGAATATCCGCATAGTGAACATAGCATCTGGCCAGACCTTGGAGACACCCCCTGGTGGTGAAGAAGGTCACTTTCATGCCTCTTCTTACCCTGCCTGGGAGTCCCCAGTTCTCTACATGCATAAATTGGTATCAAACCCTAAATATCTGTGGCACAAAGATGAGAGCATGAAATAATTTGAAAACTAAAAAAATTTTAAAACATTTATTCATTTGCAAGGAGAAAGAGAAAGAGAGACAGAAAAAGAAAGAATGGACACACCAGGGCCTCTAGCCCCTGCAAACAAACTCCAAATGTATCTACCACTTTGTGCATCTGGCTTTACTGGGGTACTGGGGAAACAAACCCAGGTTGTTAGGCTTTGTCAGAAAGTGCCTTAACTGATGAGCCTTCTCTCCAGCCTGAAAACTACAATTTTAAAAACTACTACATATATGACCTCTTAAGAAGATCAACTTGGAAGTTGTGTTGCTATGACAATACTGACTTTGTCAGAGTACTTTCCAGAAAAAGTAATATATATGTATTTTTTGTGCTCCTTGAAAATGTATATTGTCTATATAGAAAGAGTAAACAGAAGCATCTGTGTGGCTTAGTGAAGGGGAAAACATCCACTTTAGTTCATTAGAAAGATTTGTGGATCTAGGTTCAGAGTCAGGAGTCATACAAAGGCAATTCTACAGACCTGGGTGGGGAAGTCAGGCTGAATGTTAGTACCTCTTCGGGTGGGTGAATCTTTTTAGGGGCACTGCCCCAGTGATATTGTGTGTTTTCCCCTTTGTCCCACTAATCTCAAGCCTCCCACAGGTTTGCTGTTTCCCATGCAGACCCTCTGAGAGACAGGTTTTCAGGTGATGTGCTGGGATTAAATTCTCCCTCTCCACCACCCATAGCTTCAGACTATTTGTTCAATGGCCCTTCACAATACCTTGGATAATCGTTTGTTTGAATTCAATAAACACTTCATGCATTAATGGGATTTTTCTAGGAGTTGAGCCCCATCCTGAAATTTGATTTCTTCTATTCCCCACCCCGGCCTCCTTTGTAAGAAGCTCATGAAATACTTGCCACATTCCTCTATTTGCATGGTCTCCAATTATAGCTTCCCTATACCTGTGCTCCTGGAATCTCAAGAAGTGTAAAATAGTGCTGTGCTGCACAATGACATCCAGAAAATCCCAACATATTCATGCAAACTCCATAGGCCACAACAGCTCTATTTGGTGAAGTTTGTATGCCAAAATGGTCCTAAGAGTGGCCAAAATAGTCTTCTTCTCTAGAAAAAGCAAATTCAGTATGTTGTAGCTGGTCTTTTCATTCTAAATTTCCAGGTCAAAATACCCAGCACATATACACAATCATTTCTTCTTTCTCCCTATTTCCAAAAGCAAGTAAAGCCCTGTAAGCTTTAAGGCAGAGGGCCAGGGGTCATTGGTTAGACTATATGTGTTGGGCTCATTAAGTTCACTTTTAATAAGTCCATTAGACATGCTGGTTGGCATTCTTGCTACTCTGTGGACTCTGAATTTATGAGTGGTGTGTGGTCTCAATACACTGCCTTAATCTGAAATTCCATCCCAATTTATGACTCATCACCTCAAGTGGAAGAATGAGTGATAACATCTGCTACAACACTGAGTAACTTCTCCAAGTGACTCAGCCCCCAAGCAGTCATAAAGTGGCTTTGGCACTAACAATCTTTTAAATGTGGTTGCATAAGTTGTCTTATGTGAATATAATGTATTTTTATCTGAAACTAAGAGTAATTTTAATTAAAGTGATAGAGTACTTTCCCACATTATCAAAGAGTTCATCCACAGAAGTTAGGCAGTTTCTGTAAACAGTTCCCATTAACGACCATGGTATTGTAAAAGCAGCCAGAATGGTTGCATTCAGGAAAATTTTCAGTTTCTCAAAGGGAAACAGCAACTCAATTTGATCGGAATTTATTTCTATTTAATTTTCCCCTATATTTTTGGCTAGTGTTGCATTAAATTGATATAGTTTAGTGAGGCAAACTTAAGAGGTGCATCTGGAGATGTTCTGTGATTTTTTGGCATGTGCATATGTGTGTGTGTGTGTATGTGTGTGTGTGTGTGTGTGTGTGTGTGTGTGTGTGTGTGTGTGTATGCATGTATGTGATTGTGTATATTTATGTGTGTGCACTGGGAAAGCCAGACAACATCGAGTCAGATCTCTTCATTGGCTCTCTACCTTTTTTTTATTCATACAAGGTCTCTCATTGACCCTTGAGTTTATTGATTTAGATAGTCTTGCTAGCCAGTGAAACATAGGGACCAGCCTGTTTATGCTTCCTCAGTGCTAGGATTGCAGACATACACCACCAAACCCAGCATTTTTAGTTGGATACTGAGAATCTGAACTCAAGTACTTATTCTTGCAAGACAAGCACTTTACCCACTAAACCATCTCTCTAGTCCCTAAGCTGTGATCTTAAGAGTCAACAGTAAGCTATGTGGACTTGATCAATCCCTTCAATTATTTTGCCCCATTTTTCATTTTGTGAAAAACACCACAAGTAAATTTTCAAGGAATTATTATGTTCATTGGGATACTACAATATCTTAAAATCATTGGAAGTTCTAATATAAGAGATAATCTAAGGGGGTTGAGAAAATGTCTCAGTTGATAGAATGTTTGTCATGCAACTGTGGGCATCTCAGTTGGATCCCCAGGCCACACACAAAGGGCCAGAAGCTGTGGTAGATTTCTATAACCCCAGTGTATACATTTAGAAGAAGGGCAGAGACAGGAGAATTTCCCAAAAGCTCACAAGGTGGTGAACAATGAGATACTCTACCTAAAACAAGGTGGTAGGTGAGGAGCAACTTAAAAATGTCCTCTGAAGTCTGCCCTTACACTGTGGCACTTGCATGCTATGCCTGAATGCATTCTTTCTCTCTCCCCCCCCACCTCTCTGTCTTTATCTCTTCATTTCACACACTAAATAAATAAATATTTTAAGTGTCTTAAAATATATTTTAAGTTCTCAACAATACATACCTCCAGTTCCATGCTCACTAGTTCACAGTCAAGGTATTTTCTCGTATACCTGCAAAATAGGACCAAGGAATGCCTAATTCTTTCTATAAGGGTTGAAATAAAATCTGTGAATCTTATAGAGCTCTTAGATAATTCCTAGAACTTTCTATATATCTTGTCATTCTATGATTCTACTGGAACCCCAAGAATCTCTGCAGAGTAGGGGCTTGCTCCATAGTGTTACTATTACTATTCACACATGAGACAATGTCATGCTCAAAACACAGATGTATCTCTTGATAGAACATCAGTAGTCACTGAAGTTTATTTAAAAAGACTTAATTTATAATTCTTCTAGTTAAAAAATGCAAATGAATAGTCAAAAAGTATGTGCTGTTTACCTATATAATAATTCACATTTAAAAAAACTGAAACCACTAGAAAGAAGCTAGGAAATGGGAAAATAGAAAGAGACTGGAGGAGGTTCTAGTCAACAAGTGATCTGAGAGACAGAAAAAAAAGGAAAGAGAGAACATAGGGGTTGCAGTGCCTTGGTGGGTAGGAGGAGGGGAGAGTAGGGTAAGGATTACACAAAGTTAATAATAGGCATTGATACCATGGAAACCTCCTCCTTTGTAGCATTCTACAAGATGTAACCCTTAATAAGGGACCAGGGGATGATAGCCTGGACAAACTGCACTGTGGAAGGTGGAGAAGGCTTAATCCTAAAACCATGGGCACTGGCCAGAATTGTGTTATCCCTACAGTGAGCTATTGTGCATGGCCCAAAACAATGCAGGCCATTGCCAAAGCATTTGATTACTTGCCAGTGCTAAAAGATAAGACCCTATTGCTGAAGACACCACCACCACCTGTGGCCATAGGACATCAAGAAACCATGCTAGAACAGAGAGCAAAAGCAGTTCCTTCCTTGCTAGCCCTCATAGCGCTGGAAAGTGCTAAGGGAGCAGCTGGAGGACAATGATCACCAACAGAATGAATAATCAGTCAGAACATCCTGCGAGCTACAAAATCAACCAGCCAGGCAAGAAGCACACACCTGTGAAACAGTGGAACACAGCCTATTCAGGAAATTAATATTTCTCAGATTGGACATGAGACCTGTTTAGTGGAAGAGAACCCATACCTCATACTAGGAAACAAGTCAGAATCCCATGGATAGAAAACTCATATAATCAAGGGAAGCTCCACTGCTCTTTGGCTAAGGTGAGAGGATATACACATCAAAATCTCTCAAATAGCTATGCTTATTCCCTTTAATCCAAACTGCTCTCATTCTTTTTTTTATTTTTATTAATTTATTAGAGAGAGAGAAAGAGGCAGGTACAGAGAAAGAGGGAGAATGAGCATGCCAGGGCATCCAGTCACTGAAAACAAACTCCAGAGGAGTGGGCCACCTTGTGCATCTGGCTTACCTGGGTCCTAGGGAATTGAACCTGGGCCCATTGGCTTTGCAGGAAAGTGCCTTAACCAATAAGCCATTTCTCCAGCTCCAAACTGCTCTAATTCTTGGTTGAAGAACCTGTTTTATTTTATAAATGGCAAAGAATACTGGGGAGATCCAGGATCCATTAACAGGACAAGAAAAGATAACCGACTGCCTTGCATGAGATGAGTCATCTTTATTGCATCTGCCAGGACCCAGGAGACATCATAGAAGAAGTGGTGACATAAGTGCTGCTCTTACTGCTAGCCTGACAGCCAGTTCGAGAAAGAAAGCTACAGAAACTGTGGTCAATCAAAACAGAAATCTAGAGGCTATGGAGAATTCAACACTAAATCAGACTTCTAACACACACACCAAGGCTCAGTATACTGCAGAAGAAGGGGCTGAAAGATTTTAAGAGTCACAGGGTGGGTAGGATTAGCCTGAGGTCTGATCCCCCTTATCTCCGTACCATACAGATTGACTGAGGCCTTGAGGGCCCCACCGTGGATACCACTAATACTATTGAAAACAGTTTAGTGTAGGTAGGCATTTTTCATTTAGTCTACAGCCTACCTTTTTATACATGAACATATAAACACAACAGACACACACATGCAGAGAGGGGGGCACATATATGGTTTCTGATATGCTGTCATTGGACCAATTATAGTCTAGAACTTTTCTAAATATCCATCTTGAAATAAGAGTTTTCAAATGTCTGAGTGGGCAGTAGACTATTTTTCAATGAACTCTGCCCCACTGTATGTGAGTTGCAAACTAGCAGAGGACAGAGTTGCCACCAGCTGAACCAAGAGTATGAGTTCAAAGCCAATTGTGAATCTTCTCCCCTTACTCTCCCAGGCCCATCTTTAGACTCTCAGGATCCTTAGAACGTGGAATGAGAATCCTTGATCTGGTTTACAACATTCTTCATCTATAAAAGCATTACAACTTTATGGTGCTTATAAAAATTCCAGTTATCATATTGTGTTATTCCAGAGGTCTCCAAATTTATCTCAAGCTACTATCACTTTATCAAATCCAGCATCCTCTAGCAAATGGAATTATTTATTTACATTTAAATCAAAATTTATTTTTAAAGGTTATTTTCTTATATCCCCTACCCCCATGCCACTATTGCACAGGTGTGTGCCATCAAAACACGTGGCTTCAGGGATAAGCTTTCTCCACCTTCTATGGGGCACTTCTGCCTAGGTCCACCGTTACCCTTTTCAGGGTTATAGCTTGTAGAATGCTACCAGGAGAAAAGTTTCTATGGTGCTAATTCATGTTGTCATTAGTTTTGTGTAATCCCCCATCCACCTAAGACCATTCCACTGCTTGTATTCTTTCTTTTCTTTGTTTCTCTCCTTTTTTCTGTTCCTTGACTTGTTGAGTAGCCCACTCACTATGTCCATATTTCCTCTTTTTCCTAGCTTTATTCTAGTACCATGTCAATACTTCTAATGCATACTACTGCTTAAAATCAAACTCCCATTCTCCACATGACCACTCTACCTACAGATAGCCCCAGATACCACATAGCTGACCACTTCTTTTCTTCTAGTATTATTCAAACATCACATTAAAAGGAAGCCTCCCATGGAAGCCCTACTTATAATTATAACTTCCAGTAAAAGCAATTATTAGTGTATATTTGTTGTACAAAGTGATATGTCCCATGTTGACATTTTAATTCAAGTATGTATTTTGACTATATTCATTTCCCATTATCCTTTCCTGTTCCTGCTCCACCTGCTGCTCCTCCTCTTCCCAAATAGTAACCTTTCTATTTTCATGTCATGTGTATGCATGAGAAAGACAAATAGAAAAACAGGGTAAGAGATAAATATGAAAATATGCATTATTTCAATATTTGTCTTTCTATGTCTGGCTTATTTTTCTTAATGTGATGACCCCCAGTTCCATCCATTTTCTGGAAACTGGCATAATATCACTGTGTGTGTGTGTGTGTGTGTGTGTGTGTGTGTGTGTGTGTGTGTAAGAAAGAGACAGAATGGATAAACCAGGGCCTCTTGCTACTGCAAACAAACCCTATATGCATGAGTCACTTTGTGCATATGGCTTTATGTGGATACTGGGGAATTGAACCCAGACTGTCAGGCTTTGCAAGCAAGCACCTTCAACCTCTGAGCCATCTTTCCAGCTTCCTACTTATATACCTTTAAGAATTTCCATATTACATACTCTATCCCATAGTAGCTGCATTAGTTTACATCCAAGCAACCATGTTTCAAGGGTTCCAACTTCCCTGAAGTATCATCAGTACTTATTATTTGCCCTTTAGCAGTAGCTATTATGACATGAGTAAGATGAAATATTAAGTGTAGCTTTGATTTGAATTTCCATGATGGCTAGAGTGTTGAGTATTTTTATATGTCAATTGACCAACTAAACTTAGCCTATTAATAAATTTCTAACCAATTCATTTGCTCAAGGACTGATAAAGTTTTACATATTTTCTACAAACCAGCCCCCTTTCAGATATACATCTACTAAAGATTTTTTTCTCCTGTTCCCCCAATTGTTTCCTTTGCTATGCAGAGAAGCTTTTTAATCTTACACAATCCTATATGTCAATCATAATTTTCCTAAGCTATGGAAGGCCTTTCCTAAAACATCTGGCCAATGCCTATGTCTTGAAGCTTTTCTTATGTTTTTCTTCTAGCAGTTTCAAAGTTTCAGGTCTTAATTTCCATTAATATATCTAATATTTGAATTGATTTTTGTACATGGTAAAAGATATGGATCTTATTTCATTCTTCAACACACAGATTTCCAGTTACCCTAGTGCCATTTGTCGAAGAGACTGACTTTTCTTTAATGTATGTTTTTGAAATGTTTTTCAAAAATTGGGTGGTGTTAGCTAAGTGGGTTTATTTCCATCTCCTAGCATTTTTATTCTGGTTACTTTGGTTTACCTTTTCAATAGCACTTACCCTGTTTGAAAATTACTTATTGTAGTGATGCTTAATTATCTGTGTTCCCTAATGATAATTTAAGCTTCAAAATTAGGTTATTTTTTTCATTGACTTGGATGCTCAGGTTTCTAAAATAATTCTTGGCACATTATGGGCAATCAAGCTGTCTCTGTTAAATTAATGATCAAATATTTAGTAATTATTTTATGCCAGGCATTCTGCTAGATGGAGGACCCTGAGGATGAGCCATCAGAGCAGACAGTGACTATTCTCTTGGAACTTATAGTATAATTGTAAGCTTCAAAGGGAAGCTCTGGTTAATTGAGATTGCTACAATGTGTTTAAACAAACCGGAATGGGTACATAGCCAACTGCAATAAGATGGTGATGTTGGAATATACTTCACCACAGTGGGATTGTCAGGGTACCTATATTTCAAATGATGAAAGAAGAACTGGCATGACAGTCTTCATGAAGGTATAAGGAAGACAGAAGCAAGACCCCTCCTCTCAAAATGAACAGATTTTCATTCCATTCACTTCATAATGCTGACAATAGGCCTACTATGTGCAGACTCAGAAGCCCATAGTTTCTCCTCAAAATGTGAATTTAGTTTAGATGAAGCAGAGTTTTCTGTATAGGCATATTCAGGACAATAATATATGGCAGAATTCAATGACAATTATTATAGCATTGAACTGGGAGGATACAAAGCATAGATCTTATATAAAAAACTTAGAAAAAGAAAAACAGATTCTCCAATAGAGAGTGAAGTCATCATATTAAACTGGATAAGTGTTATTAATTTAGGGAGAGTTTGACATATGTAGCCCCTCTTAGCCAAAGACTAGTGGGATCTTGACATTAGAGAACATGATTTTGTCTTCATAGGATTCAGACCTGGTTGCCAGTTTCAGATATGGGTTCCTTTCCACTAAGAAGATCTCTTAGCCAATCCTAAACCCATCAGTTACCCACCAAGGCTGTGTGCCACCATGGCACTGTTGTGTAATTCCAGTCAGGCTGGATGCTTCTGAGCAGCTTAGACCCTTTCTTGCTCACGCTGTTGTTGCCCACTTTCCCCCAGTAGCTCATGTAGCACTTTTCAGTGCTAGACAGGCTGTCCGGGAACTGGCTCTTTTCCAGATTATAGCCAGGTCTCCTCATGTTGTGTGCCAGCAGCATATGGTGTCTTCAGCAATAAGGTTTTACCTTTTATCTCAGGCAGGTAATAAAGTGATTTGACAGAAGGCTGTCTTGCTTTGGGGACCTCGTAGATCTCTCTGATCAACAGCTCAATGGGTGTAGCAACTGTTTCTGGTACTGTGAGTTACAGGTCAGGGCCATTTTTTTTTAAGGTTAGGCTTCATCCCATCCTCTCAAGGGCCCTTATTTTCAGGTGCTCCCCCTATACTCCTGTTGAGGGTAATATCTTTTAGTCTACCTTCAAGGAGAAAGGTTTCTATAGTACTGGTTCATTTTGGGTTTAGCTTTATGTTTATTCCCCTCCTAGTTCACCTTACTCTCCACCCAAACCCCTCCAACTCTATTGTCTGGGTCTCAAGTTGCTTATACAATGTGGCAAAAACTCAAAGTGATCCAGGTTAGGAACCACAGATGAGTGAGAATAAGCAGCATTTGCCGTCTTGTAATTGTGTATGTTCTCTGAATATGATCTGTTCTAAGGCAAACTATTTTCCTACAAATTTCCTTGTACCATTTTTTTCTGACTTCCAAGTAGAATTCCATTGTGTATACATACCACAACTTCAAAATGACTGGGTCTGTTTGTAGTTCTATATTCATCTTTTTCAGAAATATCCATATTGATTTCACAGTGGTTGTACAAATTTTCATTCCCACCAACACTGAATGCGGGTTCCTCCTCACCCACATCTTTGCCAACACTTATTTTTAATGATTTCCATCCTTACTAGGAGTAAGGATAGTTGTTTTAATTTGCATTTCTCTCATGGTTAGGGATGTAGAACATTTCCTTGAGTGTGTGTTATCCATTTGTATTTCTTCTTCTGAGAACTCCCTATTAAGTTCTCTACCCCATTTTTAGTGGGTTGTTTGTGGTTTCATTGTTTAGTATTTTGAGTTCTTTGTAGATTCTAGATATTTGATATTTGTCAGTGGTATAGCTGGTGAAAATTTTCTCCCATTCTGTGGGTAATCTATTGGCTGTGCTTATGATGTGTCTGTCTGTACAAAAGCTCTTTAGCTTCATGAAATCCCATTGGTTGAGAGATTGTATAATTTCCTGGGCTAGTGGGGTATTGTTCAGAAAGTCCTTCCCTACTCCTATATTGTGGAGTGTTCCTTCTATAAACTACCTCTCATATCTTAACCAAGGCCTGGAGAAACTACACAGGTAGTAGGAAGATAACCAAGAGTGCTGCTTCCATGGTGAACCTGACAGTAAGTACTAGAGTGAAAGAGACAGATACCAAGGATACTCAAAACATACCAAAGCAGAAATCCAGAGGATCCTAAGACCTCACTACTGAACTAGACTTAAAACACGTGCACCAAGGCTCACAAGTTGGGATATCATGACCAGAGGCACTGTCTCCCCCAGTAAATGACTGCTGCTCCTATAATGCATAATCCATAGCCCAATAGGGAATACCAGTATCCCCATTGAGGAGGTCCCCTGTGAAATGGGGACAAGGTGGAGGAAAAAGATGGCACAAACACATGATGGGTCCATACAAAGTATGTTATCAATAAAAACAGTGTTAGGAAGTTGAGAGGCTCACTATCAAAGCCAGCAGAGCCCATGGCCCTCCCATCAGTACACAGATAGAATGAGGGGTTATGCATGGAAAAATGAGTTTAACTGACTGTGCGTGAATCTCTATCTCCTAATGAGACATCTTTTTTTTTTTTTCTTTTTCGAAAGTAGGGTCTCACTCTAATCCAGGCTGACCTGGAACTATGTAGTCTCAGGATGGCTTCAAACTCTCAGTGATCCTCCTACCTCTGCCTCCTGAGTGCTGGGATTAAAAGCAGGTGCCACCACGCCTGGCTGAGACATCTTTTTATTTACTGTCAGAAGTGTATATTTAAGAATAATTCTCATAAATTTCAAGCCTTATCATACATCTTTGGAAGGAATACTGGTTTTGTCGTCTCAGATATTCTCATGAGATTCATGAAAGAAAGTACAGATAGATGGCAAAATCATTACTTGTAATAGCTTACTTAAGCAAATGTACCAGTGACTAAAATGTTCATACAGTCCTACTTCTCAGAGATTGTCATGGCCCTGCTGCAATGACAACACAAGTTCTGAACATCCCATGAGAGGAAGAAAGCTCGGGTTGTCTTTCCACACTATTTCCCAAAAGGACAACACCACTGACAACACTATCTGAGGAACTTCCTTACTTATGTTATAGTGCAAAAGGACAAAAGGCAGAATTGGTACACTACTTGAGTTTGTGACAAGAGATCTAATACTTTATGGCCAAGAACAAAAGCAAGTCTTTAATTGTATTTTTCTACCATAATTTTATCATGAAAAGCAATGCTTGTCTCATAAATATTAATACTGATTGTGGGCTGGAGAGATGGCTTAGTGGTTAAGCGCTTGTCTGTGAAGCCTAAGGACCCCGGTTCGAGGCTTGATTCCCCAGGACCCACGTTAGCCAGATGCACGAGGGGGCACACGCGTCTGGAGTTAGTTTGCAGTGGCTGGAGGCCCTGGCATGCCCATCCTCTCTCTCTCTCTCTCTCTCTCTCTCTCTCTCTCTGTTTGTTTGTTTGTTTATTTATTTGAGAGCAACAGACAGAGCGAGAAAGAAGCAGAGAGGGAGAGAGAGAGAATGGGCGCGCCAGGGCCTCCGGCCGGCCACTGGAAACGAACTCCAGACGCGTGTGCCCCCTCGTGCATCTGGCTAACGTGGGTCCTGGGGAATCAAGCCTCGAACTGGGGTCCTTAGGCTTCACAGACAAGCACTTAACCACTAAGCCATCTCTCCAGCCCTCTCTGTCTCTCTTTCTTTCTCTCTCTCTGCCTTTCTCTCTGTGTCTGTTGCTCTCAAATACATAAATAAAAATGAACAAAAAAAATCTTATAAAAAATTTTAAAAATACTGATTGTATATTATAAATAAAGGGAATCATATTAAAATACAGAGGCTATGTTTTTATCCTAGTTTTCAGAATATAAACATGTATATATGTGTATGTGTGTGTGTGCATGTGTGTGTGTATGTGCACATACATATCCGTGAGGAGGACTGTGATGTGAGTTAAACAGGTATTTTAAAATGCTAAGAAAGCATCAGTAGGTATTAGAATTGTGAGTAATTTTCTTCGGGCTTATGTATCTCTCACAATCTATTACCACACATATTTCGTCTCTAATCAGGAAACAACATATAAAACTACATTAACAGGAGCACGCTGTGGCAAAGACAGATGAGGGGAGACAGAGGAAGTGGCTGAAATGAATGAGCTGAGGTTTTCTGCACTGCACATCAAGATCCCAAGGCATTAAAAGAACTTGCAGATGTGGTCACAGAACAAGTGTCCATCATCGTAGAGGAATCACAGCTAGAAGGCATGGTTCCAGAGCTTTCAAACTTGTAAATGTTGTCCAGATTTTCAAAAGAGGGGACTGGTAAGTTTTAAAGACTAGATCCCAAGGCATATGACATCAATTCCCATGTGAATCCAAGAATAGATTATTAAACAGATGGTTCAGAACTCTTCACAGAGGAAGTATTGGGCTCAATAGAAACACATCATGCCAAACTAAATTCATTTCTCTTTTGGTTGGACTAAGAGGATCCAAAGGAGAAAGAGGATGTTGTTTCAACAAGGTACCAAATAATCTCTACTGACGTCTGCTAACCCCAGAGCTTTCTTTCCTGGTGGAATCAGGCCAACTAGAAGAGACAACAGCAGACACACCCTCCAGGATGGAAGAGGCATTTGGGAAAGTGGTCATGTGGCTGAGATGGTAAGGAAAGGGTGAGGCAAGTTATGTTTCAGTGCAAGAATATCTCCAGAGACTCTCACAAGGCTGGTTCATCACTCAAATATGACCTGTGAGAGAGGACTCCCCTGACCACCTAAGTTGAATTCACCTCTCCCATACCCCTCACAGCCACTCTATCAGTCTGTTTATCTTTTCAGCATTCTTTCATCAGGATCTTCAACATACATGAAACATCTTTATTAATCATTGAGCTCAGCTTTAAAATCCAGACCCCACATTAATAGTTGAACAATGGTAGGCAGATACCACAACAAACGATAATAAATAACATCAGTATGAGTGTAGATTCAAAGCTACCTATGAGATCCTGGCTATGTCATTCCCACTACCCAAAATTGTACTTCATTGTTTCTTAGATTAAAAATGATTTTAACTTTCTGATGGTAATATGCTGTATTTAGAAGAACATACATCTGACAAATTCTTTACAAGGCTAAATACCATTATTCAGACACTTATAACTACGGGAAAAAGCATATAATAACTTAAATGTAGAACTTTAAGAATGCATCCCTTACTTGTCCACCTGGCTCTGCAGCTAATGGTCTATGTGACCTTGTAAAATTCCTCTGGGCTTCCATTTCCTCATCTGTGAAGTACAACAGAAATCCTTAATGTCCCTTTAGAATTTCATTGGAAATTTCAAGCCAAGTCTTTTGGGGATATAGGTCTTGTGTTGACAAAGCATCATGCATAAGTACTCATTGTATTAATTTAGTTAATAATTAATAGATTGGTGCATAGCTACTGGCTTACAGTAATGAGCATTCCTAAAAATGTCCTCACCAAATATAGAGAAACTGAGTTTTACCAAGCACAATAATTTCACTCAGTTCAGCCATCTCTGAAAATATAGGGGTCTCCTTATGGTCTATGCAAGTGTGTTTTGTAAGGTCATCTGTCAAACAAGTTAATCAGTAGTGTAACTTATATAGTGCTAAATTATTGTTGGTATACAATTCATTGAACCACAAATATTTTTGAATTTTTGAATACTATGCAACCAGTCTTGACCTTAAGACACTCATATTCCAATAGAAAGAATGTTATCTGTAAACTAGGTAAATAAGCAATATTATAATAACCAGCAATAACTTGATAAATTAACAATATGGCTAAAAAATAACCCCTGGAATTAGATGTAACTTCCTAGAAAAGGGTAATGAAGGAAGGTTTTGCTAAGTGGTGACATTATACTTACTCCATCACAAGAATTTACATAGTATGAAGATATAGAAGCACCTTCATAAGACAAGGAAAAGTCAAGTTCTAAGAGTAGAAGGCAGGAACAAGTTTGTAATATATGAGCAATTAAAGATGGACCCAAGTGACCAAATACTACAGGTATGGGGTAGAAAGCAGCAGTTGAGATGGAGATGCCAACACGCATAATGCAACATGGCAGACCATAGAAAAAAAATGGAGATATTTGTGTAGCAGCAATGAAGAATTGAGACACTCCATAAGATATACACCATCAGCCAACCCCCTCACAGATTGAATGCCCATAGTCTGTGGCACTCTCTATCTCTGGGGTTCTTTCTGGCTCAACAAATTGCTAACAAGTTCTACTCACTTTTTGCATGAATATATAGTGTCATAAATTATTTCAAAATACATAATATGTACAGAATAAAAGCCTAGGGCTGGAGAGATGGTTTAGGAGTTAAGGCACTTGCCAGCAAAGCCAAAGGACTTCAGTCCAATTTCCCAGGACTCTCATAAGCCAGATGCACAAGGTGGCACATGTCTGGAGTTTTGTCTGGAGTTTTTTTCTCTCTCTCTTTGTCTATATGCCTCTTTCTCAAATAAATAAATAAATAATTTTTAAAGCCTAATATGGGTGACAGATTTTTGGACTAGAAAGATAGTCAATCCATCATAAGTGATCTTACAATTAAATAAACTTAAATGGTTCAAATATCATCTATGCATACCCAAAGTTATCACAGATACAAGAGCAATAAATGAAATTTACAAGGAGGCAGACTGAAATCCAAGTAAGAAAGAGCTCTTCATTATTTAAGAGTTTTACCAGATAAGAATAGAACATGAATCCAAAGAGTTTTGCAGAAAGGTTGTATATGACTTATTCTTCACATTGCTGTGAGTATATTCCTGACAAGAAGTGACTTAATGGAGGAGGATGTATTTGGCCTCTCTATTTCACAGCGCAGAAGGTGTGATGGATGAGGCTCCTTCTCTGGTGAAGGAAGTTTGCTGCTTGGTCTGTTCCACTTCTGAAGACCAGAATTCCAGCTAGAACCAGGGTGGGAAAAACTATATAGCCCCGACCCTATAGCCTAAGATTTCCAGCTAGACCCCATGTCTAAGGTTCCCCAACATCCTAGAACAGCATCAGTAGCTGGGGACCAAGAGTTCAAACACATGAGCCTGTTTGGAGCATTACATGTTCACATCATACTACATGGTCATATGTACTATAGACTTTGTGAGTCATGCAATCTCTGTAGCAACCATGAACTCTGCATCTGTGGTAGAAAAGCAGCCATGAACAATACATAAATAAATATGCATAGCTGAGCTCCAACAAAACTTGGTTTACAAAAACAAGTGTGCAATAGATTTGGTCTATAGGGTTTATTTTGCCCATTCCCGGAACATGCAAGAAAAGGCAAAATGACAGGTCACAAATGTCACCCAGCCCTCAGACAGGCTTTTCTTGGGGCTTAAACTGTGATTCCAAATTTAAAAAGAAAAAAAAAAAAAACATTTCAAAAGAGGATTTTACTAAAAGTGCAGATTTGTAGCTTTCCTTGAGAAAGGGGATGGTTAGTAATCCAGGGCCCACATTCCTGTATGTCAGCAAGTGTCAACCGTTGTCTGGAGTTGAGTAATAGCTGCCCACTTTGGAGGGAGAGAGAGCTCTGCAGGCCACCACAGACCCACTGCCTGCCTGACTTTGGCATTTAATATCAGGTGCCACTTAACATACTAACCCATTTTTTCCCTTATGGCAGAAAGTTATTTCTCTAAACCAGCTTCTAGATCAAATGTAGGAAAATAAAAGGCATATTGAGAAAGCCAAGTTTTGAGAAAAATGAGAAGGCATATGGGTTTAATATGCATACAAAGGATGTTGTGTTGAAAGGATCAATGTTTCTATTTTCCAATTTGTATATTTTTCTAATTTAAATTCAAAATATTTACATATCTATATCATGTTACATCCTTATGTCATAGTTCAGTAACAATAAAAATAGTTTGAATCTCCTTCTGCATTTGATTTTCCTTTTCCCGGTTTGTTTAATCCAACCATGTTACCTGGGAAACTTCCATAGGCACAAGTTAACAGAGCTCCCTCCCCACAAACTGAAGGCGAGAATGCTCACTTAAACCCATGCAACTTGATTATCAACAGTGGCATTCTTGGACAAGGGAAAAGTAAGGAGACATTCCTTCAGCATATGCTACCATACAAAATCTTGCAGAATGCTCCTTTCTGTAGTAAGCATCACATATCCTGACTTCCTATGTTTTAACTAAGAAACAAAATAAAACAAAGCAAAGCCCAACTTATTCAATTTGTCTTTCAAGAATGATCAGAGTTGAGCTGGGGAGATGGCTCACATCATAAAATGATTTCTATACAGGCATAGGACTTAGGATCTCCAGTACCCACATAAAAGCTGGGCAGGACAGTGAATGCCTGCAGCCCAGTGCTGGGGTGGTGAAGACAGGAGAAGCTCTGAGGTTTTCTAGCTAGCTAGTTCAGATAAATCATATTTATTAAGAGATTCTCTCTCAAAAAATTAAAGAAAAACAAGATGAAGAGTGACTGAAGGCACCTGACATAGATCTCCAGTCTTCACATCTATATGCACACATACATATGCATTAAACACATACATGTGCGCACACACACACCACATACTAAGACAAAAAAATGGTCAGAATTTATGATGGTTCAAGATTCAGAAAAGTTCACTGGCTACTTGTTTATAAATGAGTTTTCCTTATAGTGTACTTATATGCCATGTTATACTTTATACTTATACTTATCATTTGCTTATTTTAACAAGAATAATGTAGCATTATGGAGAACTTACAGCAATATCAAACTCCCATATTCTGAAATAAGTTTTGTTCTTCATGCTTCCAGTCACTATCCCAGGATATCATATGTATTTGCAATTATGATCATTCTGTTTCGGTTTGTATAAATCTTTGTGGTCACTCTTAAGGCCATTAATTTCCCACTTAGTTGGATATTGTTTAAGATGAAAGGTGTTAGTATAGATTTATGTATGTGACCAAACTTTCCTCAGCTTCTTCTCAATTTTTGATATTCTCATTGAAATTAGGATTATTTCAGCACAAAATAAAAATAAAGGCTAAATAGTAAAGCTAAATAATGTTGTGCCCAAAAGAATGAGTTGGGATATGCACACTTTGTTCAGAAGTTGGGAAGTCAAATGGGAAAGAAAGCACATTAGTACCTAATAAGTCTCAGGAGAGGAAGACAGGAAATGGACTTGCCTATGGAAAGAAGGAGTGTTCTCTACTTGCCGTATAGCCATTGTCTACTTTGTGACTAAGTCTTAGTTAGGCTATATTATTACACTTAATATATATCCAAAAACCTCTCACTCTGAACTTTGTTCACTTTTGTGTCTCTATTTTTGAAACACATGATATCTGATGGGCTAATTATTGAGTCAAATGCTGAGGAAGAGTGCACATGTTTCAGTCTGCCCTGCCACAAGTGGGACCCAGACACTTTCCAAGGTTCTAAAATCATTACCAGGGGAGGTGATCAAACACAGCTCTAGCCACAACCCCATATTTCCAAACAATAATTTTTGTTGAATATTTTGCTTTGGATTAGTACTCATCAAACCTCTTTGATGTAGAATCAGACTAATTTCTACAAATGAAATGCAACTTAAAGTTATCTAGACCAACTTACTGGTGAAACATGCAAGATATGTGGGATTCATTGGTTGATTTCAAGCATCTTAGCACCAAAGTCAGTAATACCGTCCTGTGTCTGTATCCAACTTCCATGGTGCTTGCAGTTATTTGCGCTGCTTTCCAATGGCACTGTGACCAAAACCTTGCAATGGACCATCTGTTTCCATCATATGTGGAAGCATTTTGTTATTTTGTTTTCTTGTAATCTTTAGAAAAATGCTGACATTTTTGGCTTATCATTATTTTATGTAATACATTAGCTCTATAGACTTTTAACAACTTCTTTGACATCTTCTGAATTGTAGAGATGTCTTTTAAAATAAAAACAAAATCCTAAAAATCCTTTGCTTATGGCAAATGAGTATTTTTCTCCCCACCCTGCTGAAAGCCTCACATGAGTGACACCAATGATATCTTCATTGCATTATAAAAATTGTGCCTGGGGCAACATTAGTCGGTGAAAGAAATATCTAAATTAAATGACCATGCACACCTGGAAATTAATTTCCCATGCATGACTTTTCATTTGGAGACCCATCAGCCAACTGTCCTCAGTTAGTTTCTTGAAGTGCCTATGGCATGGTTTCTCAACTAAACCACAATGGAGACCACAGACCCCAGGATTTTTTTTGGGGGGGGACAACAAGCTTCTTCAGCTCTCCACTCCTCACCCCACACCCTTGCTTGTTATTTACTGCACTTTACACATGTATTTTATTTCATGCCTTTATTAATCCAAGTCTTCCCTTCCCCCATCCCAGCAGTAACAAAAGAAGCTGTATCAAATCAATGAGCTCAGAGCTGAGAAAGAGGGGCCAGCCCTGCTTACCCTTTCGACCCACCAGGCACAGGCTTGTTGAGTGTAACCTGAAGTCTCATAACACTCGCTAGACCAGCCTGAAAGTGCAAACGGGAATTGGTTTGTCTTCCAAGTCGAAGCTTAAAATGAAAAAACCTGGTGCTGTTTACACTGGAGAAGAAAGGGTGACAGACAGTAATCCTTCACTGAGGATTACTGGGAGAAAGAAAGCAGAGCAGAGGTTCTGTTTTCACTTTCAAATCTCAGAATTAAGTCAGGGAAGGAGGAAAGGGGGAGATGTGGCTGGGTGTCTAGGAGGACGCTGACACGCATAGTTTCATGCGTTTGTCCTCTGGGCTCAGTTACACACACCTCACCATGGATAAACTGAAAGGCCTGTGTTCCCGCTGACAGATTGGCAGCAAACGGTCTGCATGGAACGTCAGCAACTGAGGGACCACAAGGGCCAGCCCTATTCTAAAAGGGAGTGACAACATACATGGCCAATAAGCTCTTCTTGCAGCAGCAGTCTGAGTGGTTGACAGGACAGGCATGGTCAGGCTAGAATAGCAGCACATTCCTGATGGATCTCGCTGGATGGTGGTTGAGATACTAAACCAAGTAACAAAGAGGGGAGGAGGGAGAGATGCACCAGGCATCCTCACTTGGGTTTCAGAGTAGAGATTCAATTCAGTTCCTTGGATGGGATAGGCACGTGGCAGGCATGTAGCTCTCATGCAGCTGATGACTAGTCAAGCCAGGAGCCTCTGAACACTGGCTGCCCACTCCTCCAGAAGCAAGGCTTCTGCTTTTTTTGGCACACCCTTGGGAAGGTTTTCCGCTCATGCTGTTAGATGGTATGGGCAGTTGAGAGTAATTAAACTTGAAATGCTGTCATGACATCACACAGATTACAGAATGAGTAGATTCATCCTCCCTCAAAGGACCTTGTGGTCAGCATAATGCTGTTTCTATGAGGAACTGGGCAGAGAGGCCTATAACAAGATCTCAAGACATCTCATCATTTTCTCTGTGTGGAAGCCTTCAAATAATAAGCAAAGCAAATTATCCGAGGAGGAGATGTGATGTTGACCTCTAGACTCCACAACCATGCACACCGTACACAAAGATACACATGCAGAAAATAAATTAATAAATAAAAATATTATCCAATAGAACAGAGTAAAAGTTAAACAAATCTCTAGAAGAAAAGGATGCAATATTGTTTGTACTGAAGTTTTGAGAGTTTGTGGACTAAGTTATTATTCATGTATTATCATGCTATTCCTATTATTCCCTCTAAAAACATTGCCCTTTGATTATTATATGAAAATTCCCATTATGTCATTAAGTCTTTCTTTTCCCATTCTATGACCTCTGTAGACATGTGAAGATTCTTCTTTCCTCTTCGCTGAGGTGGGAGAATCACTTCATATGGGCACATGATGGTTATGAGGCACAATCACATAACACAGCCATGACTGCAGAAAGGCATGTAGGCTGGGGCTCAGGCCTCATGGAGTCCAGGAGATAACTGTTACTTTTCCACATCTACCTGAGTGTCATAGTGATATCTTGATTGACTTGAAGTGGCAGCTCTCCTTATGCACACGGAGCCCAACACCTGTCTTCTTCAATCATGCAAGATTGTGTGCAATTTTTTGAAATACTTATAGCTAGTCCAAACTTGAAATACTGTTTTTCTTTGGCTCAGTTTTAATCAGTCAACCTAAAAACATTTAGGATGCACACAGTCCACAATCAAAGAATCTTAAATTCAAATTACAGCCCATGTAATGTTATCAAAAAACAGATTTGTTTTAAATTCTAAAGTGTGAATCATGATGCTTCTATCCATAGATATTTGTCTAAACATTTAAAAAATGATTATAAGATGTCTACCTCAATATTTAACACACAAAAGGCAACTGTTTGATGGTAATTGTTATATATCATTTATAATTTTAAAAATTTCTTTCTTTCTTTCTTTTTTGGTTTTTTGAGTCAGGGTATTGCCCTAGTCCAGGCTAACCCAGAAGTCACTATGTAGTCTCAGTGTGGCCTCAAACTTACAGTGGTCCTCCTACCTCTGCCTCCCAAGTGCTGGGATTAAAGTCATGTGCCACCATGGCCGGTTTATCATTTATAATTTAAAAATTTTATACTCAATAAATTTTATATAAGAAAGATACAAATACACATCACATTAAATATATAAATAAATGTAATATTATTTTCTAGGTGTCAGAAAATTTAACAGATAAAAAGACATGTCCCTTATTTTTCATAGGAAAAAAATTCAATAAACTTGAAAGGTCAATGTTTATACACTGTATGTGAAAAATAACAAATTTGGAGATTTTTCGGGTAAAAGTGCTCTTTCACTATAAGGGTAAAGAGAAAATGTTAGGAAAAGTTTCAAGTTGGCTCAATCATGCAGCAATTAAGACTAGACATTAGAAAATTGGATCTATTTCCCATGACATAGTAACCAAATATGCATGATTCAGGGTTGGGGTGCCCAGGAATGTTTCTGTAGCCCAGAGGTCTATTGGGGCTGTGGGTCTGCTCACTGCTCCAAGACTGAAAACACTTTCCTGACCACATAAAAATCAATCTACATTCTCCTCCCTCCAGGAGATGGAGCTCAATCTCCCACCCCTGGAGTGTGGGCTGCATGTAGTGATTCATTTCCAACAACGGTTGCTTTCTTTTCTCACTCACTTTCTGTTGGAGATGCCGCCCCAACCAAGTGATCAGGGTCAACATCACAGAGTTGAGTCAAGTCAAAGCCATGTCACTGGCTATGATGTGTTGAGAAGAGCAATGAGGTTTTTAACTTCTGTGGTATTCTTCCAGAAAATGTGTAACCACAATCTACTCATAGAAAAAAAAAATGATAATTCCAATTAAAACACATTATACAAAATTACCTGGCAAGTATGCTTCAAAATTAACAAGGTTATGAGAAAAAAAAAAACTGACTGAGAAATGGACATAAACCGCAGAGAGCTAAGAAGGCATGATAACCAAATGCAATGTTCCAGGATTGGATCCTGGAGCAGAAAGACATTAATGGAAAGCTGAAAAATCTGAACATGATATTTGGCTTAAACAATGGTGTTGCACCAATCTTAACTTCATGTGAGCAAAAGCCAGGTATGGTAGCACATGCCTTTAATCCCAGCACTTGGGTGGCAGAGGTAGGAGGATCACTATGAGTTTGAGGCCACCCTGAGATTACCTAGTGAGTTCCAGGTCAGCCTGGGCTAGAACAAGGCCCTACCTCAAAACAACAACAACAACAACAAAATTTCATGTGAGCCATGTCAACCTTAGAGGAAGCTAAGGAAAGGACTATTGAACCCTTATAATACCACACTAACTCTTCTGCAACTCTATTATTTTAAAATTCTAGAATTTAAGAAAAGGGTGGACATGTAGCTCAGTAGGGTGTGCAAGGCCCTAAGTACCATTCCCAGTGCTGAAGGAGAGAGGGAGGAAGGGAGAAAAAGAATCAAGTAGCCAATAAATATTGCATAGATGAGAATGATAGAAATTTTGTGAGATACAAAAAAAATCAGTCTGATTCTTTATAGAACATGACAAATAAATGATTAATTTTAGCACCTATTCTCTTACATACAAATATATATAATCACATAATCATAAGTAAACTTTTATAAAAATAAGTATACATGCACATATGTCATATAATTATGTATGTAAACTATTATTTTTATTTTATATTATTTATGCTTTTATATAATATACAAACAATGTTATATATGTGTGTGTATATGTATATATTAGCAGAGCACCCCAATTTATGATGCCATGATTTCTTTAACCTCAGAAGGTATTTTCTCATAAATGAAACATATAACCTCTGGTTGTGTTACCATAGCTATTCCAGGAGTAAAATTACTTCCCACCACCACATAAAAAGACAGTCAATCATGTTCCTCCTTCAAGAGGCAGAACTTCAATTTACAGCAAAATATGCCTAAAATATAATGAATACAACCTACAAATACCAAATTATTTGAAATCCAAAAGGTATTTGTAGGTGAGTATCCTCAAGGGAAAGCATAGGAAGGGGCATTAGACAGACTATAAGGCTCACTTCTTTCAGTTACCTTGCAATCCTCAGCCAAGCATTTAATCTTTCTGGACCTTTGATCCTTCATTGATAAGTGACAGATGATAACCACAACCCAGAATTACAGATAAATGAAATGAGACAGTACACAGAAAGCACCTGCTGATAAAATTCAGGCACCGTTGTGGTAGGTATAATGCAAGCCGCATGTCTCCCACATGAAAGTCCAGAGTATGCAACATTCTTGATCTGAGGTAAAAGTTCGCTGATCTGGGCTCAGTTCTATCAACCAGAGAAAATTGTAGTAAATCATCATTAAGACTGAACAGGAGAAAAAGGAGTTTGGACTGCAAATAAATGAGTACATCCTAAATGCATATTTATATTATCCTGAACCACTTGAAAGACTATAAAAATCCACATTGGTTTCCTTCTTTGTATTCTAACTATGTGTTTATCCAGAGTGATATAACAGGACATTTTAAAACACAGTGACTTCAAATGGGAAAAAAAAAAAATATATATATATATATATATATATATATATATGAGATTAATTTTGTTTTCAAGTCTGCAAATTGTATTGGGCTTAATGAGGATGGTTCACTTTTGCTTCGCATAGTATCAGGATGAGCAGTTCAAAATGTAGCAGCTGGAACTAAGCACAGGCTCAGTCATTAGTACATCTAGGGACTGATGACGGCTACTGGTGAAAACCAGGGCTGGAGCTCTTAGCCAGAACGCTCCTGAGTGGCCTCCCCATGTGTCCGGGGCTCCCTTGCCACAGGGTAGCAGAGTTCTAATGGATGCCAAGAAAGAGAACACAGAAGATATACCTTTCATGATTTAACATCAGAAGTCGTGGAGCAAGGGCTGAGGTAGAAGTACAGTGACAGAGCATTTCCTTAGCATGTACAAGGTCCTGGGTGTGGTCCTCAGCACTACAGACAAACAGCCGAACAGAAGTCATTCAGCATCTCCTTCACCACATTCTGTCCGCCAAGGAAAAGACCCACATGCTCCCAGCAGAGGAGCCTTCAGATTGGCGATGTTCAGGTCTAAAAGAGCATACATGTAAGACTATAATGACCATGGTGGCCACTGCAAGAAAGCACCTTCTGCCATGCCTGATGAGTTCCTGACAGCAGGTTAGCAAGAGGAGGCAAAGCAGGAGTCAGGTATGTTTACATGTTCTAGAATCAGGAAAAAATGAAACACTGCTGAAGCTGGCAAGAAATCCCGCCTGGCAGATCTCTCCCTTACCAATTTCAGTGCCACATGCCCTCTCTTCTCTGTCTGTGCACACTGACTACGTCCTTCAGCTTCTGCCTGAAGACCAACTTTGATTTATTCATTAGTGCATTCAGGGTCAGAAACTATGCCCTCAGCCCCTCTGTTGAAATATCTCATCTACCATTCACTGTCTGCCTGATCAATGTTCTTCTCATTCCTCTCTAGCCCGGAGGACTTCCAGCCTGCTGGCTTGCAGCTCCTCATCCCAGCATTATTTCTGTCTAAAAGAAGCACACATGAATTAGCACCTACTAGAAGCTTCTATTAGGCTATACACAACACAAGTTGACCAATAAATACTTTAATTGCATTGCCTCCTTGGATGAAATAACTCAGAATTCCATTCCACAGTAGCTTTCAGAGTCATGTAACTGAACTAAGCTCCCAAACAGCCATTGTTTATTGATAATAGTATGTCTTCTTGGTAGTTTCACTCACATAATAGACATTCTCTGAGATCCCTTGCCTAATAAGTTGCTGCACTCAAATTCTTTTTTTGGAATCATTGGAGAAAAATCATAGTAAATTTTTTAGTCTCTCTCACTGAGTCAAAATTAAACCCACAAAAGAATAGAACAATTGTCCCACTTTAGACATATTCCTTATGCAGTCTCCTGTAATTAGGGGACAAAGTCATGGAATAGAAAGCATGGCTCCTCAGTCCTTCCCACCATCAGGTATTATAAAGGGGGAAGAGCAGGTCCCAGAGGAAGGGGCAGAGAGGTACTTCAGAACACAGATGCCAAACTCACCCTCGTGGATTGCTAACATGCATTCAGTTTTTGTTATATTCAGATACTGCCACCCAAATCTTATCAAAGAAGTTAAGTTAAAAATAGACTCTCCATATCTGAAATACTGACTTTACTATATAAAATAATGTCCTTATAGAACTTATAGAAACAGCGAACTACCAATTTTTAGTACCTATTGGTTAAACACTTTCTATACAATCTCCCATGTTACTCTATAATTATACATTCAGAACATAAATACATATTAGAAACAGTCTTTATACTAGACAAGGTTTTAAATAACAAACATATTTAAGAGTGATTAGTTCATATCATCATCCTATTAGGTTATTGTAAAGATTTATCAGAATTTAAAAAAACTTTAAAAAGTAAAATTAAACACATAAAGTAATATTATCTGGAAATATGTGAAATTTTGGTCTCAATTGCTTTATTGGAAAAACTTAATTTCAAATAATAAAAAAACTTAAACTATTAACAATTTGGCTCTATAATTCATTTCTATTTCAGCCTAAATGACTCCAAAGGTGGTTTATAGAAATCACTCAAAAGTTTTATTGTTAAAAATAAACTTCAAAAAACTGAATTTAAAAGCTCCAGTTGCATTCGCTGGAACAGCTTCTATTAATTGCCAACCCAGTTCATAAAGTAAGAACTGGGAAACTTTTTCAAAGTGTCTTCCTGTACTTGCTGAGGTCTTCAATATAGAGCCATTTTGTCAGCTCCGTCACTATTGGCCTCCAGTGCTTCCAGCCGAACTTGCCAATGCCAAGTCTGGCTTTGTGAAAGAGAGTCCTGTAGCATGGTAGCAGCTGTGGATTCCCACTAGCAAGGGCAGTTGGATGTATGGACATAGCTAGGAAATGACCTCTCTCTGCCTTCTGATCATGGGTTAAAATAACCTTACACTAACCCAGAGTTTCCCATGAGTTTAATTTTTATCCTACCTACTCTTATCATAGAGGCCTCACCACCCACCCAAGGGTTTGTTGGGACAACATTTCCTTCTCTATCTAAATAGTGTTGGTTCTATGCACATCCTAATGAAACATATGAATGAGAGGAAGTGTGAAGACAAAGGTTGCGACGTATCTCTCACTCCAACAGAAGCACGAAGATGTTATGTCCAGTTCCTTAAAAATTACTAGTGTTACTACTTAGCTAAATTAATTTTATTTGAATCAAAATGACACTACTGTCTTAGTATTGGGTTGTATCTAAGCAATACTCACTATTCCCACTGAGTTGGACTCCACAATGGCACAGTAGACAATAAGCATCCAAGAGGGACTAAAACACAGTAATAGGAAGCAAGAAAAGCTGAATAAATGTCTGAAACATATGCTCAATAACAGCTGAAAAATAACTGGGCAAGTCTGAAGACACCTGGAATTGAAGAAGCAGACAACTCTGCCTGGTGGGTGACAATCATAGTGTGACATCAAGCTCTGTATACACAGCTCCCACTTCATGTCAAAAATGCCTTTTCTGCACTGAAGAGATGGCTTATTGGTTAAGGTGCTTGTCTGCAAAGCTAAAGGAACCAGGCTGGATTCCCCATGATCCACATAAACCAGATACACAAGGTGGTACATGTGTCTGGAGTTCATCTGCAGCAGCTGGAGGCCTTATAGCACCAATTCTCTCCTCTCTCTCTCTCTCTTTCTCTCTCTCTCTCTCTCTCTCTCTCTCTCTCTCTCTCTCTGTGTGTGTGTGTGTGTGTGTGTGTGTGTGTGTGTGTGTGTGTGTGTGTTTGTCTGTCTGTCTGTCTCTCTGTCTCTATCTCAAATAACTCAAATAAATAAATAAAAATAACAATATTTTTTAAATGCCTTTTCTATGCACACACCTTAGAACACTTCCAAATGCACAGTCACCTCTCCACCAACACTAACTTGCTAAGAATGAAACTATGACACTGACATAACTGTAAACAAAACCTGCTTCGTCAATAATAAACTCTACACTCAGTACCTCTGTTATACTTCTACCCAAGTACCTGGCCACCTGGTGAATTAAGTAGACATGGTGAATAGAGGATGGAATCCAATGTTAACTCTCAGCATCTGCACCCCTCAAAAACAGTTTTGAAGCTAATATAAATTGAACACATTGTACCCACCCTATATTTTTCATTCCATCGAGAAATTTTATGAGGCAGGTCCTACTGCCTTTGGAAATCTAGGCTAAGAAATGTTAAGTGATTTTCTCAAATCATTGTGCTAGGCATAACATAGAGCCATGGCACATGCCACACTCTTACTGTTACCATTATTTTAGATCACTGATTCTTTTTTAGTCACTGCTTCTGGCTTGGGCAGTGGGATATTAGTAGGTGTCTTTTTATGAAGTTGCTGCAGTCAACTTCTCATTGCTGGGACAAATACCCAACCAGAAACAGTTTATGGGAGAAAAGAGTTTATTTCAGACTTACAAATTCCAGGGGAATACCATTAATGGCAGAAAAGGTTGGGTCACTTTCATAAATAAAAGCAAAGAGACACTACCAACAGCCAGAACTACAAAAGTGCCAGAGCTCAAACTGCTCTTTTCATTCAATAGGGAAAAACTAGACATCCACCCCCAAACATACCTTAGGGCTAGACTCCAAGATCCATGCCCAGTGACACCTCCTCCATCCAGGGAGACGGAGACTCAAGTCATAAGATCAATGTGAGTTTTTTGGGACCATAAATTCAAACCACCACAGAAGTCCATGTCCAGAAACTAATTAACTCATCTTTGTCAGTGAAGAACTATTTTCCAGTCTCTCCTCTTTTAAATAGAGTACTGGCAGAATTGAAGAGTGGTTGACAGTAATCATCAAACTCTAACGAGCTTCAAATAGAGCAAAATAACACTTACAGAAAGACTAGTTGAAGGTAGTGCCCCCACAATTCTAGGGTGTTAATTGACCTGGGAATTGCTGTCAATTCAGTTTGCTCCTCCTCACAAAGCACCCACAGTGGGGCACAAATCTTTGCAGAACTGTATGACATTTTTAAAATGTTCATATGCCAAACTCTTGCTGTCATGAACTGTTGCAAAACCATGCAATGTAGACGATGACCACAGTGTCCCACTAAAGAGCCACTGGTGTGCTTTTAGTGTGATATGTCCCTCTCAGGCTCATGTGTTGGAATACCTGTTCCTGAAATGATGGCACTATTTTTGCAGGTTGTGGAACCCTTGTGATATAGGACCTAGCTGACTGACACAGACCACTGCAGGTGGGCCTTTCAGATTATGCATAGCCTGTTTCTAGCCCAAGCACTCTGACATCTTATCTGCCTTGAATTTACCCAGCACCCTCAAGCTCCCACCACAGGGCTTGTCCTGCCATGATGGACTATACTTTTTGAACTATCCGCCAAAATGAATCTCTCTTCCTTTAAGTTGCTTTTGCCAGGCATTCTGTTACAGCAATGGGGGAAGTAACTAATGAAGCCACAATTTACCTTCTACTACTTACTAATTTTGCCAACATCTGAACAGCATCACTTGAAGGAGGAGGATAGGGAACTTCCTAACTGAGGTCTATACTGAGGATTCTCCCTTACACATCTCACTGGTGCTTCACACGAAACCATTTAACAGTCCTTCCTCTCTATTTCGCAAATGGAAAAGGAGAGCTTTCCAAAAGTCAAAAACTATAACCAAGTACATGTAACTGGTTGGTGCTAAGCTGGCATGACATCCCAAATGTAATTCAAAGACCATCCATCTTTTTCACTGATCAGGCAAGTTGCCATATTTTCCTGAGTTGGGTATATATGAGGCCATGATGCCACTTTTGGATGCATAGAGGTAGGTTATCCAACATATTTAAATTATAGATCTGATTTAAGAACCTCACATAAAGATGTGAGGGAGAGGCAAGACCTGAAGGGACGGGGTGATTCATACTCATGATGCCTCTCAGTCCCAGAACTTGTTAAAAGTGGGGCTGAAGAGATTGCTTAATGGATGAGAGTGTTGCTATACAAGCATGAAGGCCTGGAGTGCCTGAGTTTGATTCCCCATCACCCACATAAATAGCTAGGCATTCCCACTCCCACATGTAACCCCAGTCCTGTAGGGAGCATAGACTAGAAAATCACTGGGGCTCACAAAAATGGCAAACTCTGGAATCAGTGACTCTCAAGAAAATGAGATGTGTGGTACAGAAAGAGACCTAGTGATGTTCTCTGGCCTCCACAAGTGTGTGTACAAGGGATGTACATCTACATATACCCGTACATGCACCACACATAAACCATGCCCCCCCCCCACACACAGACCTACACATGCAAAGGCAGAAAAGAAGGAAGGAAGGAAGGAAGGAAGGAAGGAAGGAAGGAAGGAAGGAAGGAAGGAAGGAAGGAAGGAAGGAAGGAGAAGGAAAGGAAGGAGAGGGAAGAAGGAAGGGGGCCATTTTGCTCTTGGAAGTCCTAGTATTTTCTGGACTGTGAACCCATTCAGACACAAGTCATGGGGGAATTGTTCTTTTCATTGGCAGCACATGCTATCTATGCTATCTGCTCACTTCCTTTCTTCTGCCTCTGACCCATAAGCAAAGTGTGCAGGCATCTTATAGATGCATTGCAGTTGCCTAGGAAATCTGGCAGAGCAAGAAAACAGTGGTTTCACACTGGCCTGGGTGTAAAGTTAGAATAAGATATTCTATCTTTAAAAAAATTGATTTTGTATACTCCTTGGTCTAGCTTCCTGGGATTAGAAGTTTAACACTTCACATTTTCTTCAGGCTTCTCAGATATCAGCAGAAGTCTAGAAAATGCAGACATGACAGAGCAAGTCATAACTCAGGAGCAGGGTAATAGGTGAAAGATGCTAATCCCAGTTGAGAGGGATCCATAGAAATGGAGTCTGGCTGCCTCTGGGTAGCAGGAGTGCAGCATCATGAATATTTATGGTGGAATATGGGAAGTGTTGGGAAACAAACCCAGCAGGCCCCAATCTACCCCAACAGCTGGGGATCATTTGGGTGTTAAGGTAAAGTTTTAAGGGATACCATTTAGATAAAAATCATATTTGAAAAGAATTATGCCTATGTTCCAAATAACATTGAGGATAGAGCCATGTTGAGTTTTATATGTATTTCAAACATCTGCTTGCTTTTAAACTTAACTCATATTATTCCATAAAGTTGGATTCAGTTTCAAAAATCTCCCATAATTTTATGTTTGGGTGACCAAGCTACAGGGTTTTATGAAAATGTTGAAAAGAAAAATAGGACTTCTGGTTAAGATGGCAGTATAGGAACCACACCAAACCAGCCTAGGGGAGAAAAGAAACATCAGCAAAATAGACTCTTCTACTAAAAAATGAAGTGCATAAGAAATTATAGACTATAGAAGAGAAATAGGAGAAATCCGGAGCATCTAGAGCCCAAAGAAGTGGGCAGAAGCCGCTCCAGCAGCAGCAGAAACAGGTGGGTGTGGCCACGGCCACAAGGCTCTACCTGAGCCACATGAAAAGTCAGGTGAGGGGATTCTCCACTCACACCAGCCTCCTCGCAAACACAAGAGATGACAAAGGCAGCATCACAACAGATACCAGAGAAATTCAAAAAATCTTAGGGACATACTATAAGAATATATATTCTACTAAGTTTGAAAATCTGAAAGAAATGGATGATTTTCTTGATTATGACCTACATAAATTAAGTCAAGATGAGATTAACCACTTAAATAGACATAAAACAAGTGTGGAAATCCAAGCAGTTATCAAAAATCTTCCAACTAAAAAAAGTCCAGGCCCAGTTGGTTTCACTGGTGAATTTTACCATACCTTCATAGAAGAACTAACAACAATGCTTCTTAAACTTTTACAAAATGTAGAAAAAGAAGGGATCCTACCAAACTCCTTCTATGAAGCCAGCATCACCCTGATACCAAAACCAGGCAAAGATAAAACAAGTAAAGAAAATTACAGACCAATCTCCCTCATGAACATAGATGCAAAAATTCTCACCAAAATATTGGCAAACAGAATACAAGAATATATCAGAAAGATCATTCACCTTCACCAAGTAGGCTTTATCCCAGAGATGCAGGGATGATTCAACATATACAAATTGATAAATATAATACATTATATAAATGGACTGAAAGACAGAAATCACATGATCATCTCATTAGATGCAGAGAAAGCATTTGACAAAATCCAACATCCCTTCACGATAAAAGTCCTACAGAGGCTGGAAATAGAAGGATCTTATCTCAGTATAATAAAGGCTATCTATGACAAGCCTACTACCAACATACTACTAACTGGAGAAAAACATGAAGCTTTTCCACTAAAATCAGGAACAATATGTCCCCACTTTTATTTACTATAGTACTGGAAGTCTTAGCCATAGCATTAAGGCAAGAGACACACATAAAAGGGATACAAATTGGAAAGGAGTCAAGTTATCATTATTTGCAAATGACATGATTCTGTACATAAAGGACCCTAAAGACTCTACCAGCAAACTGTTAGAGCTGATAAACACCTATATCCATGTAGAAGGATACAAAATAACCACTCAGAAATCAGTAGCCTTCCTAACAGTACCAACAAACACACAGGGGATGATCAGAAAAACACTCCCATTCACAATTGCATCAAAAAAGATAAAGTAATTTAGAATAAACCTAACTAAGGATGGGAGGGACCTCAACGATGAAAACTTTAGAACACTCAAGTGAGAAATTGTGGAAGACACTAGGAAATGTAAAGACATGCCTTGTTCTTGGATCAGAATAATGAATATTGTGAAAATGGCAATCTTACCAAAAGCAATCCACACATTTAATGCAATCCCCATCAAAATTCCAATAGCATTCTTCACAGAAATAGAAAAAGAAATCCAAAAAATAATTTGTAAGCATAAAAATCTCAAATATCTAAAACAATTTTAAGCAATAAAAATAAGGCTGGTGGTATCACCATACCTGGTTTTAACCTATACTATAGAGCCATAGTAACAAAAACAGCATGGTACTGGCAAAGAAACAGACATGTAGATCAATGTACCAGAATAAAGTACCCAGATGTCATCCTGGGTAGCTGTAGCCACCTGATATTTGACAAAAATGCCAAAAATACTCATTAGAGAAAAGACAGCCTCTTCAGCAAATGGTGCTGGGAAAACTGGATAGGTATCTGTAGAAGGATGAATATAGATCCTTATCTCTCTCCATGTACAGTAATTAAGTCCAAATGGATCACAGGCCTTAGTATTAGATCTGAAACTGCTAGATTAAAAAGTGCAGGAACCCTTCAACATATTGGTCTTGGCAAAGATTTTCTGAATATAACCCCAATTGCTCAGGCAATAAAACCACAGATTAACCACTGGGACCTCATGAAATTACCAAGCTTTTGTACAACAAAGGGCACTGTGAATAGAGCAAAGAGGCAACCTACAGAATGGGAGAATATCTTTGCCAGCTATACATCTGACATAAGATTAATATCCAGGATATGCAAAGAACTCAAAAAACTAAATAATAAGAAATAAAACAACCCATTTAAAAAATGGGCTATGGAACTAAATAGAGATTTCTGAAATGAAGAAATACAGATGGCATATAAACATCTGAAAAAAATGTTCTATACTCCAATCATCAGGGAAATGCAGATTAAAACTACATTGAGATTCCATCTCACTCCTGTCAGATTGGCTACCATCATGAAAACAAATGATCATAAATGCTGGGAATGATGCAGAAAAAGAGGAATGCTTCTACACTGTTAGTGGGAATGCAATCTGGTCCAGCCATTGTGGAAATCAGTGTGGAGGTTACTGAGACAGCTAAAAATAGATCTACCATATGATCCAGCTATAGCACTCTAGGCATATATCCTAAGGACTCATCTCACCACCTTACAGAAACTTGCTCAATCATGTTTATTGCTGCTCTATTCACAATAGCTCAGAAATAGAAACAACCTAGATGTCCCTCAACTGATGAGTAGAGAATGAATATATCCATTTAGACAATGGAGTTCTACTCAGTGTTAAAGAAAAATAAGTTATGAAATTTGAGGGAAAATGGGCGCATCTGGAAAGGATTACAATAAGTGAGGTGACCCAGGGCCAGAAAGCCAAACATCACATGTAATCTCTCATATGTGGTTCCTAGCTACAAATGATTGGACTTCTGCATGAGTAGGAAGAAAACTCAGTAGCAGAGGATAGTAAGCTAGAAAGGAGATATAAAGGGAAGAGAAAGGAAAGGAAGGGGTACTTAATAGGATGGTATTATATATGTAAGTAGAAGAATAGATAAATGGGGTAAAAAGGCCCCAGTAAGGTCAGGGAAAGAGATTGAGTAAAGGAAAGGTGGAGGGAGGGCTAATCAAAATCTAAGAGGATGTAAATAAATCCTATGGAAACCTACTTTTATAGGCAATGGAACACTCAGAAGACATAGATTGTCACTAGAAAATTTTCAGTACCAGGGATGTCATACCTTTCAGTCAGTTGTTGGCCAGGAAGGTCCCTGATGCCCACAAAACATTATAGGCCATTACTGAGGTCCTTGGTTTCCCACCAGGAATAAATGGTAAGACCCAGTTGTTGGAAGACTCCACATACTTGGGCTGAAAAGTCAATGGAAAATCCTGCTGGAACTGAGCTGAAAACCCCTCCATGTAGACCAGCTGACAGGAAGCTGAAAAAAGCCTTGCTGCATGCAGCTCAATGGGAGAGAGAAATCACCAGTGAACCTACTCCAGTGTGGACACTGAAAGCCTTATATTTGGCCAACCAGGCCAAATGAGCCAACAGGTGCAAGAGTGGCACATCTGTTATGGGAGAAACCAACTGCCCTCTAGTTTGACTGGAGGCCCACTCCATAGGAGGGAATACATCCCTGATACTGAAAACCTACAACAGACGTACAGACGTAGTCATGAGCCCTAGGGATGTAACGTCTGCTGCTGTCTGGCTAAATGTATATACTATGCTCATCAAACTGCCTAGTAAGCACTTCTCTTAATGTTTATACCCATATATTAATGCTACTCTCTCCTTTTAACTAGAGAACTTTCTGTTTTCAGATGACAGCAACCTTGGGATGACTCAGAAGACATCATGGTATTGAGAAGAAGTGACAGAGGAGTGATCAATTCTGCAATATCTCTATCACTCCTTCCAAGGGTCAGGGTCCATTGTGGAAGAGGTGGTGGAAAGAATGTAAGAGCCAAAGGAAGGGTAGGCCTCCTTACAATGTCCTCCTTCAAACACAAAATAGCCTGGATATACATGACCTCACAATGTCTGATAGTACCTACACAAGACCATCATAATAGGAGGAAAAGATGATTACATCAAAAAAGAGAGAGAGAGAGAGAGAGAGAGAGAGAGAGAGACTAATTGAGAGGGGGAGGGAATATACATACATACATACATACATACATACATACATACATATATATATATATATTTTTTATTTATTTATATATATATATATATACACATACACATACTCTTCAGAAAGCAGAAAATTTAGATGGTGATATGGATAGTGGCTAAGCCTACAGTTTATGGAGCTAGACTTCCAGAGCCCAAATCCAGAAACTTTAACTTTCTATAACTTCTGTGTGGTCTTAGGCACGTTCCTTAACTTTCTTGTGCTTAGTTTCCCAACTTGTCAAAGTATAATAATGGCATCTTGCCTGCAACGGCTAGGAGTTCCTGACCCACAATAAGTGCTATGAAAGCACTAGCTCTCATCAGTGTTATTAAAGTTATCCTCATGTAATTGGAGCAGTTAGGTAGAGTATAAAATGAAAACCATGCGCTTCAACATTTGTTAAAAAAATTAAAATATATAATGAGCATTTTAAGTATGTCAAATGTTATGTGTAGAGTACTGAAATAGAATTACTATTTTTATTTGGTTTTGTTTTTGTTTTTGAATTAGGGTCTCAATCAGACCCAGGCTGACCTGGAATTCACTATGTAGACTCAGGGTGGCCTCAAACTTTCAGCAATCCTTCTACCTCTGACTCCTGAGTGCTGGTATTAAAGGAGTGTGCCACCACACCTGGCAGAATTACTGTTTTTAAACACAAACAAAACACATAATAAAACCCCACTTTGATCATTAGCCATTGAGTGTTCCTGAAATTAATTTAATTATTCCCCAACCAAAGTAAGTACTGGGATGGAAAGATGGCTTAGTGGTTAAGGAACTTGCCTTTCAAGCCTAAGGACCCAGGTTCAATTCCCCAGTACCCACATAAAACAGATAGTCAAGGTGGCATATGTGTTTGGAGTTCGTCTACAGTGTCTAGAGGCCCTGGTATGTCCATTCTATCTTTCTCTTACCCTCTTAATCTATCTCTCATGAATAAAACAATTTCTATAAAGTAAGTACTATCAAACTGGAGAGATGGGTAAGAAGTTAAGGCATTTGCCTGCAAAGCCAAAAGATCAGGTTCAATTCCCCAGAACCCACATAAGCCAGATAAATAAGGTGGCATATGCATCTGGAGTTTGTTTGCCACAGCTGGAGGCCCTGGCATGTCCATTCTCTCTCTCTCTCTCTTTCTGTCTGTCTCTGTTAGTGCCTCTCTTGAGAGCGTGTGTGCATGCTCTGTCACTTTCTCTCAAATAAATAAAAATAAAATATTTAAAAATAATAAAAATAACAAAAAGAAAGTACTATCTACCAACCTTGTGGTTCAAAGCCTGTGATTTTACCCAGTGCCCAGTTTACTTTGTGCTTTCATCAGGGTGATCCATGTCGTGCAAACTCAGCTAATCTCTCCTCACTCTAGGAGAGATTTTCCTTACTATCTTTTTCATTTGTCCAAAACAAGTCAAATAGAAATAAAGTCACTGATTGAAGGGAAGAGCTGTTTCCTTGTAGATTGTTTTTAAATATTTACATATTTATTTAAAAGAGAGTGAGAGGTAGACCAGAAGAGACAGAAAGAGAGAGAGAGAGTGGTTGAGCAAATCTCTCTGAATTGAGGTATGAAGCTTTTAGGGTACATGCCCAGTAAGGGAATAACCGGGTCTGTTGGTATCTCTATAGTCAACTTTTTTAGGAGTCTCCATACTGCTTTCCAAAGTGTTTGTACCATCTTACATTCCCACCAACAGTGGATGAGTGTTCCTATTTCTCCACATCCTCACCAGTATTTATTTTCATTTGATTTTTTTAATGTTTGCTATCCTTACTGGGGTAAGGTTGAATTTCATAGTTGTTTTAATTTGCATTTCCCTGATGATTATGGATGATGAACATTTTCTTAAGTGTGTGTTTGCCATTTGTATTTCTTCTTCTGAGAACTGCCTGTCCAGTTCTTTGCCCCATTTTGTGAGAGGTTGTTTGACTTTTTATTGTTTAGGTTTTTGAGTTCTTTGTAGATTTTAGAGATTAGGTCTCCATCAGTTGGATATTCAGCAAATATTTTCTCCCATTCTATGGGTAATCTATTGGCTCTGCTTATTGCATGTTTTTGTGTGAAGAAGCTTTCCAGTTTCATGTGATCCCATTGGTTGAGTGATTGTTTAAGATCTAGAGCTACTGGAGTTTTGTTCAGAAAGTCTTTTCCCATTCCTATCTCATGGAAAATTCTTCCTATATTTAGTTCCAGTAGTAATTGAGTTTCTGGTCTTATATTGAGGTCTTTGATCTTTTTAGACTTGATACTTGTGCATGGCGAGATACGTGTATCAAGTTTTAGTTTCCTGCATATAGTTATTCAGTTTGTCCAACACCATTTGTTGAAGATGCTATCTTTTTTCCAGCTTATACTGTTGGGGCCTTTGTCAAATTTCAAGTGGCTGTAATTTCTTGACCCAAAGTCTGGATCCTCGATTCTATTTCATTGGTCTATATTCCTGTTTTGATGCCAGTACTATGCTGTTTTTATTACCATGGCTTTATAATATAGCCTTCAGAAATGTTTCTTTTGCTGAGGATATGCTTGGATATCTCAGGCCTTTTGCTTTTCCATATGAATTTTCAGATCATTTTTTTTTTATCTCTGTGAAGAACAATGTTGGGATTTTGATTGGTATTGCATTAAATCTGTACATTGCCTTTGGTAGGATGGCCATTTTCACAATATTAATTTTACCTACCCAGGAGCATGGGAGGCCTTTACATTTTCTCAAGTCCTCCTCAATTTCTTTTTTGAGTGTTTTATGTTTTCATTGCATAGATCTTTCACTTCCTTGGTTAATGTTATTCCAAAGTATTTGGTTTCTTTTTTGCTATTGAAAATGGGACAATGTCACTTATTTCTTTCTATGTATATCTTTATCATTTGCATATAGAAAGGCCACTGATTTTTGTGCTTTGATTTTGCATCCTGCTACTTTGCTGAAGGAGTTAATCACCTTTAAGGGTTTTGGGATGGAGGCTCTCAGGTCACTTATGTATAGAATCATGTCATCTGTGAATAGAGCTAACTTAACTTCTTCCTTTACAAATTGCATCCCTTTTATTTCTTTCTCCTGTCTTATTGCTTGAGCTAGGACTTCCAGTACTATATTGAATAGCAGATCCCTGTGGAGGGAGGCAGTCATGGAGGAGGCTAACAATGGTACCAACTTTACTGTATTCACTGGGTACAAAACTAATTAAAAAGAGAGAGAGAGAGAGAGAAAGAAAGAGAGAATGGGACTCCAGCCACTACAGACAAATTCCAGAAGCATGTGCCACCTTGTGCCTCTGGCTTACCTAGGTACTGGGGAATAGAACCTGGATCCTTATGCTTTGTAGGCAAGTGCCTTAACAGCCAAGCCATCTCTCCAGCCTGGTTGTAAATTGTTTTTGAGGCAAGCCCAACAGCCTGGCATTGTTTTATTATTATTACCTGAGAGAGCGAGAGCAAGACACTGAGAGAGAGAGAATTGGTACATCAGGGCCTCCTGCCACAGTAATCAAACTCCAGACATGTGTAACACCTTATGCACATGTGTGACCTTGTGCACTAGCATCACGCTGTGGCTCTGGAAAGTTGAACATGGGTCCTTAGGCTTCACAGGCAAGCACTGTAACTGCTAAGCCATCTCTCCAGCTTGACGCTTGTAGATTTTTATTGCTAGTATAGTTTGTTAATTTCAGCTCACTAAAATTCCAAATATGCTGTGGTGTGATTAATAATCTCCACCACACCCTTCCCAGGAAACACCCAAAAGTAGGCACTCTGGTATATGGAACCCAGATTGCTGCAGAAAGCTTAGAACTCTGCCTCCTCCAGAGGAACAATACCTTGCTCTCAGGAGTTCATTTACTTTACAGCTGGGTAAAATGCATATCTAAGAATTTATTTTCTCTGATAAGCCTTTGATAACTGCACAGTTCCCTTGGAATGAAAACCAACTCTTTAATGGAGAGATGACACTACATGCCTTTGTACCAGCCTTCTACTTTTCCCCCAGTACATTTGTTATGCTTGCTTCCCTCCTTGCTCACTAGGGGGAGCTAACATAGGTCCATGGAAGATCAAGAGTCAGAGCCCCTTCCAGCTGATGCTTTGCAAACATTTTTTTGGATATGTCTGTATTGAGAGTAAGATGAACCTAATTTTCTGTTCATAAAAATTATTTTAGTGGGTTTATATACAATTTGCTTTACTTGGGTAAAGCAAAATCAGTATTCTGAAAGATGTGGAGGATTGTCTTCATTTGTTTTCTAGTGTTTGCTTTTCTTTGGCTTTCTCTGGTCAATTATTAAACAATACAATTTCTTAAGGCTGAGGGGAGTGTATTAAATGGTTTTATATTTAGATCACAAAAACTGCCACCTGCTCTCTACACTGTGAACTATCCTACGCATGAGGTGGTTTTGGAATTTCAGATAGTCACTGCCAATTCTAAATATAGTTGTCCCAAGAAATTTTGTAAGTACATATTAAAAGAACCCAAGAAAAATATATTAATAATGGCTCTATTTTGCACTCAGAATCCCCCCAACCACTTATCCATGAAGGAAGCTATGCATATCTTGAAGAAGATAAGAGCTCCTGTGCAGAAACATCAGATGGCTGCTGCTGCCTTGCATGCTAGTCTGGAAAGACTGTAACTTGTCTGCTCTATGCTGTCCCGATGAGCTGCCCAGCTATATGCCCCTCACATCTTAGTTTTCCAGTCTAATCCTAAATGTCATCTCCTCCAAGAGAAAGTCACTGACCCTGAAGTCCACCTCGTAAACATGGTTTTATTTCAACGACTACTATTGTTATGTCTTACATCTCTGCAATCAAGAGATAGCTTTCTTTCAGCAATGACATTTTTAAATCTCATCAGTAGCTGGGTGTTCTGTCCTTGATGTCTTTGACAGTGTGTTTAAGCTATGGCATATGATTCCCTTGCTTTTAAGGCAAGAAATGATTTGAGGGCCATTTGAACAAAGAGAATTTGTCTTAGTACATGCCTTAAATGTATTGTTGGTGATGTGTTATTAAGATCAAGAAAGCACCTGCACCAGATCTCCAAGAATCGGTGTCAACAGCTGGGAAGAAAACCTCACTGGCCACTGTGAAGGCTGGTCAGGAAGGTTGCTTGCCCAGAAATCTTGATGGCCAGAAAACAGATGCAGAAAACCATGGTTACTGATTGCTCTGAGTCAAGAAGTGATTCAAAAGAGCTCTACTCTCCAAGTGGAAAAGCCTTTAAAATGCCAACTTACATTTCCCTTCTATGTATGGAACAGTGACATACCACTTAAAAAACTATGCTGCAATATGCTAAAATGAACTCTTCACAAAGGATGACAACAGAATGCATAAATAATAAGAATACATGGAGATATAGTTTAATCATCAAGAGTTGTATCTTAGTAGCACAGTCATGTACTACATCAAGATGCTTCAGTTGACAGCAGATTATGTAAAAAGTAGCAGTCATTTAGGATTAGACTGGCTAGTGTTGTCATCTTAATCTGTGGAAGAACACATAATTGTCTAATCCTTGGAATACATTCCTATCACTAAGAGATATACAACCATATATAAAATAGTTCCATACATATTTATAACTGCCTGAGGTTTTCATTAATTGATTTTTATATCCAATGTTTGGGATTTATTTATTTAATGTGTGCTTTTCAACTTCTCTATCAATATGGAGTCAATGCCTTAAAGTAGCACTCAATAAATATTTCTGTGAATGAGTTGAATTAATATATAGATGAGTGAGTGAATGAAGATTTTTTGTGAATTAGATTTTTGTTCCTGGATGTCCTGGATCACATGAGATCTTACAATCCACTGATTAATCTCCAGTAGTAGAATTGTAAGTCAAGTGTGGCTCCAAATGTGTTTTGCTTGATGGAATATATCCTTTCTAAAAATAAAATTGAATGCCTCTAGGTGGGGCATGAATCCTCCAATTCACACTCCTGGTTGCTCTTGCCTTTTTACATCTACACTTTTATTTGCCCAAGGCTGTTGAGTTTTAGATGTCTCCTTTATGATTTTGCATTAACACTAATAATAACATTCAAGGATGTTTTCCTGACTCGTGGGCTGTCAGAATGACTAGCTTGCACAGTTATCATAATAGTTCTTCACAGAAACCCTCTTGGCCAGAATCACGTGGGTGCTGATGCTCCTACTGTCCACAGGGGGCAGTGGTCCTTCATATCTGCTAAACTCCCAAAGGCCAGTGTTTTCTCTAGGACCCCCAAGCTGCAGCAGCAGATGACCCCAGTGCTGGGGAGGTTTCTCTGACTTCTCATTCTGTCTCTTCTGTGTTGATGTTCACGCACAGTGTTAGAGAGTCAAACCTAGGAATTGTCATGTTTGCATTGCAGTGTGCAACTGAAATGATTTTTTGTTTTTCCATGTGGCTTAAACTAAATACCTTTTTCCAATACTTCATTCTAAATAGGAGCAGGAAGGGAAGAGTGATGTTGCTGGTCATTTTATTCATTTGGTGTTTTAATCTTTCTTTTAGTACCATTCTAATACCATAAATGCAATGGATCCTCAGTTTAATGACTTAAAAATTAAAGATGTTTTAGCACCTATGTTTTCTTATGTGTTTGTATTGATAACATTTTATATATGCATAGATATAACAGATATAGATATGACTCAAATGTTAAAGGAATGAAAATTAATCAATATGTTAGCTCCAGGAAGTTCCTACAGATAACCTAATATTGAATAGGTTTAAACAGTAAAAACAAGAATTCAGTTTATTATCTTCCTTTGTTTAAATCTAGGCTAAATGTGTTCTGTTTGTAATTCAGTTACCAAAGTCCTCCAGTATGCTTAAGAATATCTCCACAGATGTGGCTTTTCCTTGGTCACGCATAGCAATGTTTTAAATGCTTCCCTGTTAGGCCAAGATTTCACTAGAGTGAGGACTAAGGGATAGTAGATTATTCTCCCCAGACAAAAGTTAGCCCCACTGAGCATATGACCACTTATCAATGGAGTTTATTGATGGTACTTTGAATAAATTTCATCCTTACAAGAGGACAAGAGATGGCATTCCATTTATTTTTGGGCTATGCTACTTGGAAAATTCTCAAGAAAATGTACAGCTTTAAAAAGTAGGTATAATGGGGGCTGAAGAGATGGCTTAGTGGTTAAGGCACTTGCCTGCAAAGCCCATAAGGACTCATGTTCAACTCTACAGGTCCCATGTAAGCCAGATTGCAGTGGCTAGATGCCCTGCCACACCAATTCTCTCCTCTCTCCCTCTCTCTCTCTCTCTCTCATTAAAAAACAAAAGGCCAGTCTGTTGGGCTTGCCTTGAAAACAATGTATAATGGAATAGGTAGAAACCTGCCTCCACAAGCCACTTGTAGAAAACCATCCACAAATATGTCCCTTTATTTCTAGATCAGGTAAACCAAGCTTAACACAAATGCTTCATCTAGACCTTTAAATAATGAGAAAACACACATTGATAAATAATAAACATTAATTTTCTTTTTCTTTTGTGTAAGAGATTTATTTCCCCTTCAGTGTTGCTCAGAAATGGTTCTCTCCATTGTAGCTGTAAACATCTGGTGCCTAGGTACCCCCCACACACATTTGCACAATCACCCAGGCTGGGCATGAGCCCCTGGGGGTCTTTGGAGTCCTCCCTGCAGATGTTTCTTCTGCCCTCTCTTAGGTTTATGCAACTCTGCCCAAAACCAATCAAGTATCACTTTGTCCATCTTCCAAAGGCTCATTCTTCTGCAGTTACTACCATACCAGGGGCATATTTGGACATCAGAAACTGAGCAACATTCACAATTCTTTGCTTCATGGACAGGCAGGAAGGCATTGGTTCCCTCAGACTACTTAGGGATGGATCTTTCATGCAACCCAGATTCAAACCACGAGGATCTCAATGGAGTCAATGAAAATTAACAAACCTAAACACCAGGCCAGCATGTAATTCAGAAGCAACATTCACATCTTCAAGCAAGCAGGGCAATCATATTTGTTCCTGAAAAGCCAGATATCCTATCTGTATTGTCTCAATTGATTCTTAGAACAAACCTCTAGAATTTTGCGAGAGTTTTCATGACTCCTACTTCACAAGAGACAAAAATTGAGATTTGGAGATGTTAGTTAGCTCACTTACTGAGTAGACCTGCATGTTAACTTATATCCATCCACTTATTAATCCTCTCATTCTGTTACTACCCTTACCTGGAAGTCTAAATATTTTTATGCTTGAGCAATGGCATGGAGTGCCTACAAAATAATTAAACTATGCAATTTATTCCCTCCATTCCCCTTTAGAGAATCTTAGGGATGGGAAGGAATTTGGTATCAACTATAACTTCGGATATGGCAAGTCCTTCATAATAAATACCTTTCCTTTGAGTTCAATGACTCTAATGAAAAGGAAAGTCCTTTCCAGACTATAATGATTGACTCCAGTACCAACAATACAGGTTAGATACAGCCAGTCCCTCAATGTTCAAGGAATTAAAAAATAATAATTAAGAATGATTCTATACTTACCACCAAAGCCCAGGTACTTTTGGGATCACTTTATCTTGGCTGTTATCTTTTTCTTAATTTATTTTTTATTTTTTATTAATTAGTTTTGTACTCAGTGGATACAGTCAAGTTGGTACCATTGTTAGGCTCACCCATATGCTACCCCCGCCCCCTGGCCTTTCCTTGTTGAGGTATATGGGTTATGCATTGTGGAGTTAGCCCACAGTTATGGGTAGGAGAAATGTCTCTGTGTATAATGACCCAATGTGTGGCTCTAACATTCTTTCCTCTCCCTCTTCTGCAAAATTTCCCTGAGTCATGTTGGGTTCATTTTTTGTCTGCTTCAGTGATGAGGTGTTGGGGTTGGCCTATATCTTTAATGAACAAATCAGACAGCATTAATTTTCCTCAGAGACACTCACAATGTACAACATTTTGTTATGGTCTTTACATCTTTCTGGTTCCATGTTCCAACTGATGGATGTTGAATTGCAAAGAGAAATTAAGAAGACATACAGAATTATGAAGTGCATAAGCTTTTCCACTGAGAGCTCTGAACAGCAAACCTGCCAGAGCTTGTGCCTGGTGATTATAAAGAAAACCACTGGACTTCCAAAGAGATTTTCTGATTGGCAGCTTCCAGGGGATGGCCATATATGTTAGTCCCTTAGATATGGCTATTAAAGCACACATCTTCACTTTCTAGAACATTCGGCTTGGCTGGGGATTACATATAAAAAGTGAAGCCTTCTTTATTCTGTTTGAACAAGGTTTCCAACTGCTAAAAACCTCCATACTCTGGTTTCAGCCCTTTTCTTCCTTTACTCAAGAAAGATGGAAACTTGATAAGCAAAAAAGTACTAACTGAAGCAGTCGTGTGCTGCCTTGTGTACACTAGAAAGAAAGTTAACTCTAGGGATGTCTTCTTTCTGGGGCCTTGAGATTTTTATCTACCAAAAACTGTTTCTCTTTTTCTGAATTCATAAAAATAGATGAGTCTGAAAAATGCTGTGAAAAGGTTTAGGATTGCTGACTATATTACATTGTTTAGGCTTGGACCCCATCTATCAGAAAATAAGACAGCCAAATTATCAGCCAGCACACACTCCATATTCCTACATAGAATATTCACAGGTCTATAGACATCAGCTCTATTTTTTCTTATTCCTGTATTCATTGCTACTAGAAATATTTGTGAAAAAAGTAACTTATTCCAATAACAATATTTTCTTTGAGGTTGCATGGTTATTTTATATGTATATTTGTTGTGTAATGGTCATCAGTGGAAACTAAAAGTAAGTTACGCTCTGAAAGAACTCTCAGAAACCTAGATCCAGATTGATTTTGATTGGTTTTCAGTGAGTAAAATAAGATTAAATTAAATATTTTATAAGAGTCCTGCTTCAATGAGATCATGCCCTCATACTTCTATGACATAGTTACATGCAATTTCCTGATATACTACAGTAAGCCTTGGAGAATGAGAATGGAGGTCATACTTTGCCTCCAACTTTTGGAACCCCCTTACTATTGGATAGTATCCCAGAAGACACAGTGTTTCCAGTTCTCAGGTCTTCTATCTATAAAGAAGCCAAAATATGAATGGTCAGTAAGGCCTTTTCAAGCTTTACTGTATTTGTTTTCCTATAGGAGACATATTTATTTTGCTTTTAGAGAGAGCAAGAGAGACAGAGAGAGAATTGGTACCCCAGGGCCTCAAGTCACTGAAATTGAACTCCAGGTGCTTGCACCACCTAGTGGGCATGTGCGACTTTGCACTTGCCTCACCTTTGTGCATCTGGCTTACATGGGATCTGGAGAGTTGAACATGGGTTCTTAGGCTTTGCAGGCAAGTGCCTTAACTGCTAAGCCATATCTCCAGCCCTAGTAGGCATATTTTTAACATGTATACAGCATGAAGAGGAAATTTTTCACTTTTCAAAACTCAAAACTAACATTTCTTTCTAAGCATGATTCCTCAATAGTAAGTAAAGCTAAGTTGGGATGCAAGTGAGAGAAAATGGAGTCAGAATGGCTTTCCACATTTGGAGAGCTCCCCAAAAGGCTCACAATCCTATGGAAGCAGGTGAACATTTTCCTCCAGTTAGTGCCCTATGTGATCAGTTCCAGTGTGTGTCTGTACAGAGGGACCCTTGGATCCTAGCAGCCCATCTATGATTCAGGAGGGGATGGAGTGCCTACCAGCACAGCAACTATACAGCACTTCCCTGGCCTCCGTTCTGTGAGGATGACTATGAAAATGGGAATTGGATTTCAGGGCCACATCATTCCTCCTTGGAATCTGGTTTCGTTACTGATAATCCTTTTTGGCTGACCCATGTAAACTTATGTGCTCAGGAGCACCTGCCTGTCACAGGTGTTTATGAATTGAACTCAGACAGTTTCAGCAGTGAACCCTGTTAGATGAAGTCTGAAACAGAAACTTAAAATGATAGGAGGAGTATCTTTTCACCCAAAGACTCCTGCAATTTAGAGAGATGTAAAAGCTCTTCTGATAATTATGGCATTTCCTGTGAACAACTTTGAATGTTTCAGCATGTATAGATGTTCAGGGCCACATCCCACTTCCAAATTCAGACCTTGGCTGGTAGGGGACCCTGCATGTCCTTATCATTTGTTTTCAAAAATTCTACCAGTCCCATCTTACATATAAACAACGTATAGTTTTTTTAAAAAAAAAAAAAAAAACTTGTGGCTTGGCAGTGGAAGAGGGGAACTTATTGAGGGGACAAGCAGGTGCCTTTCTCACAAGGGACTGGAGGGAAGAGACTGAAGGTTCTAGGAACAAGGATTACATGTCCCAGATTAATGTGACCTTATAAGGCTGCCTTACGTCCTCACAGTAAAGGCCCCACAGTTCCTAGTACATATTATGTACGTACATAGCTTACCCCCTGTGTCCTTTCCGGCACTGACATGGATGGATGGAGCTATGCTGTAACATTTAAATGGCACGGAATCAATTTCTTTCACCTAATTCAAGCTTTAGATGGAGTCATGCTGCTACTGATGATTTACCCTCTTATAAGGGTGTTCGGGTGGTCAGTGACAGATGTATACCAAGGGCAGCACCTGTGGTGTCCCGCACACATTTGAGCACACTCAAAACTAACTCCTGCCGTCATGTATGCCCACAGACATTATGAGGAGATCCCTTAGTTTCACAAAACCCAACTCAAAAATGCACTAAAGGAACTTCTGTGATTCATTTGAATATATATTACATATATATTATATGACATTACTTATATATACATATGCTACATTTCATCTTTCAGGGTGCCAAAAGATTCTTGATCTTACATCTATTCAATATCCAAATTTGAAGAAATCAATCCCTTAAAAGTTTCTTTTTCTGTCCTTAAATTGAGGCTTTGAATTCTGGTCAAGTACCCAAGAAAATTATCACCTTATTATCTTTAACAGCTCAAAATATAAAGGAGGAAGAAGAATCACTTCATGTGGCTGAGAGAGATCCTTTGCTTTTCACTTTTTTAAAAAAAAATTGTTTTATATTTTTATTTATTTATTTGAGAGTGACAGACAGAGAGAGAGAAAGAGGCAGAGAGAGAGAGAGGACAGTGGGTGCGCCAGGGCCTCCAGCCACTGCAAACGAACTCCAGACGTGTGCGCCCCCTTGTGCATCTGGCTAACGTGGGTCCTGGGGAATCGAGCCTTGAAGCTGGGTCCTTAGGCTTCACAGACAAGTGCTTAACTGCTAAGCCATCTCTCCAGCCCTGCTTAACACTTTTCTATACACACACACATACACACACACACTTCAGAGGGCATTTTCTACATAGAAAACAGACTTAAAATTCCACTTTCATGAGACAAAGAAATGGCCACAAGCTCAAGTATCAAGCCACAAACTAAGAGCTCACATCCATGGAGAATAGTGATCAAATCTGCCCCTACTGTGGTGGAAACCCAAGTCTGAACTCCATGCCCTGTGAAGTCTTAACTTCCTTCATGGAAAAGAAGGAAGGCAGATAGACCCTCAGCCCAGGGGATGCAGCAATATCATGCACTGGCTAAGTCAATGAAGCCTGATATTATGGTAGAGTGAATATTAAGAGACCATGAGTACAATCTGCTTTTGCCATGTGTGTCTCTAAGGGCCAGACTGACACCACATCACAATCCACTGCAAAGAGAAAAATAGTATCTTTGAAATGAAAACCAAAAGTTTTAATTTCTAGTAATAAGTCCATGAATAAAATTCCCCAAATCACTCTAAAAAAAACCTTAATCAATGGGCTTGACCATAAACTGGGCATGATTAAAGTAATAATTAGTAACTTGAAAGAGATGCAACTCATTCAAAACATAGTACAAAAAGATAAACGGTCAAAACTATGAAAGGGAAGCTGACACACAGAAGATGCATTGTAAAGCTCAGCCAGGACTCTAATATAGGACTCTGGAGGAAAGCATGAAAAGGCATATTTGAGTGCATTATTTCTGAAACTTTCTAGGTCTTAACCAAACCTGGATTAACTGGCAAAAGCTTGCTCCTGTTACAAAAACAAGTCAAAAGTAAATAGGTCTATATATCTAAGTGATTCTTGTTTGACCTAACAATTATAGTAAACTCAGGATGAAGTATTGACAAGGGACATGAGTGATATTTTTCTAGTAATTTCATAATACAGTAAAGTCTGTTACTGCATGTAGAATGACATGTTGCCAAATAACAGGCAAGTAGGCTCCCTTTCATAGTTTTCTTCAGGTATCCTGGGATGTTTTTGGTTGCTGTTTGCTTTGTTTGTTTTAGATTCAATTGGTTTGGTTTTGTGTGTGTCACTGTTTTTTTGACACAGGGATTCATGTAACTCAGGCTGGCCTCCAACTCCCTATGTAGCTGAGGATAACCTTGAACTTCTAATCCTCCCCTTTCCACCTCTTGAGTGCTGGCATTATAGGCATGCACAACTGAGCCTAGTTGATACAGTGTTTGGGCTTCATACACTCTAGTAAGAACTGTTCCAACTGAGCCACATCCCCAGCCCTGATAGTTCCCCTCTGTGAATCCACTTTGCAGGGTCTGCTCAGTAGAGAATGCCATCCTTATAAACCTGCTCCCTTGCTCGAAGTAACAAAGCATGTGGTTTTAAATTTGGGTTCCTGAATACTAATGCCTCAGACTCCATTGAGCTGGATAAAGAACCTTCATTAGGAAACACAGTAATTGGCAAATCTTAGTTTTACAACCAATTGATACAAAACAATTACTCACAGAGTAGAGAACTGTGATGAATAATTTTGAGATTATCTTATATTTTAACTGATCTGGAAAATGTCTCCCTGGTATTTTTCTTTATTTTTCTTTCTTTATTTATTTTTGGAGGTAAGGTCTCACTCTAGCTCAGAGTGACCTGGATTTTACTATATAGTCTAAGGATGGCCTTAAACTCATGGTGATCCTCCTACCTCTGTCTCCTGAGTGCTGGGATTAAAGGCATGAGCCACCACGCCGATACCCTAGTGCTTTTCAAATGCTAAGCATCTAGTAAAGATATTGTATATATTTTGGGATCTAATACTTGAGGGCTAAATAGACCATACATGATATGGTAAACCTTAAAAGGTGAGTGATGTGGGATGGAAAGATGGTTCAGCATTTAAGACTTGCCAGCAATGTCTAATGATCTGGGTTTGATTCCCCAGTACCTACATAAAGCCAAATATACAAAGTGGCTAGAGGCTCTGGTGTACCCATTCTCTCTCTCTCTTCCTTCCCTCCTTACTTCCTTCCTTCCTTCCTTTCTCTCTTTCTTTCTTTCTCTCTCTCTCTCTCGTTGCAAATAAATTTTTAAAAAGGGTAAGTAATGTTCATGATGATGGAAACATTAAAGGATTCATCAATTAAAGGGCAAATGAGGAAAACTATAGAAAGACCCAAGGCTTCACTGATTTTAGAACATATTATAAGACACTGAATCCATTTCATATTGAAGGTCAATAAATTCCAAGCCATTCTAGAAGAAAATCAAGTGTAGGGTACTGGAAAGTCCACATTTGTTGTTGTTTGTTCCTTTGTCTTAATCCTGATTAAGATATTTTAAGTTAAGATTTACTCATTTTAAAATTTATTTTATGAGTTTATGAACAATTTGTTTCACTATGCTGTTCAGCAAACAAAATTTTGTTTTTTGTTTACTTTTCCCTACCTCCTCTCCTTTTCTGATCTCCCTCTACCATAGCATCCTTTTCACTTTCATACCACACTTCTTTTTCTCCTCATCCCTTTCTCATCACCTCTTATTTCACTTTTGAAGTCTTATATCTTGTTTCATATCATATAACACCCCTTAAAAGTAAGGATATGAGTATCAGAAAAAAATATGTGACTTTTGTCTTCCTGAGCCTGAGTTACCTCAGTACTATATTTTTATTTCAAAATCCATTAATTTGCCTGAAATTTTTTGTAATTTCATTTTTCTTTACAGCTGGATAAAACTCCAATGTGTACATGTGATACATTTTCATTATCCAGTCTTCAGTTTATGGGCATCTAGGCTGATTCCTTTCCTTGCCTATTGTGAAAAGAGCAGCAGTGAACACGGACGTGCAAGTATCTCTTGGCAGGATATAGCAACCTTTGGGTATAGGCCCAGAAGTGGTATAGCTAGGTCAAAAGGTGGCTGTGTTTTCAGCTTTCTGAAAAACTTCCACATTGGTTTCCATAGTTGATATATCAGTTTAGACTCCCACCACCTTGAATAAGAATCCCTCTTTCCTCACAACCTGGCCAGCATTTGTTGTCATTGGTTTTCTTGAGGATAACCATTCTGACTAGGGTGAGATGACATCTTAAAGTGGCTTTAATTTGCATTTATCTGATATCTAAGGATGATAAGCATTGTTTTCAATTTTTACTTTTTAATATTTTATTTATTTATTTTCAAGAAGAGAGGGAGAGAATGAGAATGAGCATATAAGGGCCTCTCAGCCACTGCAAATGAACTCCAGAGGAATGTGCCACTTTGTGAACTGGCTTTGTGTATGTACTGGGGAATTTGAACAAGCATCATTAGGCTTTGCAGGCAAGTGCCTTAACCATTGAGTAATCTCTCCAGCCCCAAACATTTTCATTTGACAATGTTTATGTATATGCAAAAATAGTGAGTTTGAAAAGATCTAAGGGAGCTAAGGGACAGGATGTGGAAAGATTATCCAAAACCAAAGATGATATGAATAAACCATATGGAAACCTACTTCTTTGTTACATAATTAAAAATAAAATTTAAGGGCTTTATGGATGGCTCAGTGGTTAAGTATACTTCCTGTGCAAGCATAAGAACCAAAAGAGGACTGAGTCCACCAAAGTTCAAGTCTCCAGATCCCACATAATACATCTCGGAACTCCAATCCTGCAGGAGGAGCAGAAACCCAAGAATCATCTGAGCTCCACAAGCCCTGGAATCAGTCAAATGATAATCAGGCTCAAAACAATGCCAGGAAGAAGAGTGATAGAACACGCATCCTGGCCACCACAGGTGAGCAACTCCCACTACAGGTGAGTATGTGAGGCACCCCAAGTGAGTATACACATGTATACACCACACAGACATACTCACGCACATGTATAAGCAAAAAATAAATGTTATAAGAAGTAATATATTGGCTGGAGAGAGATGGCTCAACAGTCAAAGGCAGATGCACAAGGTGGTGCATGCATCTGGAGTTTGCCATGGCAAAAGACCCTGATGTGTCTCTGTCTCTATCTTTCTCTCTATCACTATGAATAAATAAATTAACTATTTTTAAAATAATAATAAAATTTAAGCAATAGGCTGTTGTAGGAAAATCCCAGTGCCAGGAGTGATAAACCACACTGGGAGCTAGTGGTCAAGGATCCTCATGAACGAACCCTTTAAAAGAATACAGACTACTGCTAATGCTCCTGAACATTAAAAAAAATTCTGTTGATGACTTGAGAACTGTATTTATTTCATTAGCCTGTTTAATGATCAGCAAGATTTTTGGTGGAAGAGGATTGTCTAAAGGAATAAATGGCAAAGATTTTCACCCATTCAATATACTTTCTGACCTCTCTGCTTATATTTTCCTTTGCAGTGAAGAAACTTTAATTTCATTTAATAATGTTTGCTTATTTGTGGGAGTATTTCCTATATTATTAGAGCCCTGTTCAGAAAGAATTTGCCTATATCTAAAACTTCCAGTGTATGTGCATGTTTTCCTTTACTATTTTAAGCATTTCTGGTTTTAAATTAAGGTCTTTGGTCTATTTGAATCAGTTTTTGTGTAGGAGGAGAAATGTGGATATAATTTCATTCTGCTGCAAGTGAACATATAGTTTTGCCAGCACCACCTGTTGAATAGTCTGCTTCTCTTTTTCTAGTGTATTGCTTTAGATATCTTTGTCAAAAACTAGGAGGCCATATCTTCACGGGTTTTCTTCTGAGCCTTCTATCCTATGCCATGGGTCTGTTTTTGTGCCACTACCATGCTGGCTTTGTCACTCTGGCCCTACAATGTAATTTTAGGTCAGGAATTGTGATACTTCCAGCAGTGTTCTTTCCACTTATGTTTGCTTTGGCTATTATCTGGTCTTATGTGTTTCCCTATAAGTTTTTGTTTTCTACTCCTGAGTAGAATATCACTGGAACTTTGCTGAGAAATGTATTGATTACTTTTGGTAAGAGAACCAATTTCACAGAACATGGAGAGTCACTCCAACATCTGTTAGGCTTTTTTGGTGGTGGGGGCATTGTTCTCGTGTGTTGAATGTGGTTGTTGGGCTAAACATGGTTTGCTCTCTTGTGCTGAACATGGTTGGTTAATTTCTAGGTCTTCTTTGTTTCCTTTTCCCTAGTGAGTATTCTTATACACACCGTGATGTGTGAGACTGCTTTTCTTTCTCCTATTAGTATGACTTCAAAATTTCTCTTTAGTCATAATTTGGTTGTTATAAATTACCTTAGTTTGAGTTTTTCTTAAAATCTTTATTTATCCATTAGTTTTGACAGGTATTTTTGCTGGATATAGTACTCTTGGTTGAGAGTTGTTTACTTTCAGGGTTTGAAGTATAGCATTCTATACTTTGCTGGCTTTTAGGATTGCTGATGAGAAATCTGAGGTTATCCTAATGTTCTTCCTTATGTATTTGACATTTCTCCCTTAACAGCCATTAGTGTTGGTTCTTTAGTTGTTCTTGTTGTTGTTGCTTTGAGGTAGTGTCTCACTGTAGCCCAAGCTGACCTGGGATTCACTATGTAGTCTCAGGCTGACCTTGAACTCTCAGTGATCCTCCTACCTCTGCCTCCTGAGTGCTGGAATTAAAGGTGTGTGCCACCACGCCTGGCAGAGAAAGAATGGGTGCACCAGGCCTCTAGCTGCTGCAAACAAACTCTAGATGCATGTGCCACATTCTTGTACATCTGACTTTACGTGGTACTAGGAGGTTGAACTAGGGATGTTAGGCTTTGCAGATAAGCACCTTAATTACTGAGCCATCTGTCCAGGCCCACTTTGTAGTTTTGATATCTTGACTAGTTTTATGTGTTTGGATTCCATATTCCTCTTTGGTTTGCATTTTGACTACTGTCTATGTTTTGGAAATTTTCTCCTATGATTTCATTGAATAATCCTTCAGCTCCTTTAAGTGTCCTCTCAGCTCCTTCTTCTACACATGGATTGTAAGATTTGGTCACTGAATGTATCACAGACTGCTTGGCAGTATTGCTCTTGTTCCTTGCTTCATGCTTTTCTTTACATGTGCCTGCACATATTACTCCCTCCATCTCTGAACCTCCATCTTCCACATGAACTTGTCTGTTGGTGATGCTCTCTGTTCTGATTTCCACTTCAGTAATTGTCTCACCATTTCCAGGATTCTTGTTTGGTTCTTTTACAGTGTTGTGATTTTCTTGCTGAATGTACCCTCCCTATTTGAATGTTCTCCTTCAATTTGCTGGCAGTTCAATTTACTTTAGCAACTATCCTGTCAAGGTCTTGGATTGGTTTACTTCCTTTGTTCATCTGCTTGTTTGAGCCTTCATATGGTCACAGACCCTGTTTAGAAGATTTGGAGTTCTTCCTTTGACATCTTCTTATCTTGGTGATTTGGACTGAGAATAGGCTGTGGTAGTTGTTCCCTCATATTATTTGTGCTAATTAGGTTTTTTTTTTTTGCATCTTTTTCAGATCCCCTCTTTTCAGTACTAGCTGGGGTTTGTTTCATGTTCTGGAGGACCTCCTACAGACCACTTTGCCAGTGATTACTTTCTTTACAGCCACTTAAGCTGAAGTACAGTGGTGCCTCCCTCTTATTTATCAGCCTATCTGGTTACACATACCTGTAGAAGACTGTTTTGAATAACACTTGTGACCCTTGGTAAAGCTCGCCTGTAGAGCATTGATGTTTGTTTGTAGGTATCAATGAAACCTAAGGACAACCCTAAACTCAGTACCCTTTCCTGTCTGGAATGCATGACTGTGGTTTCTTGGGTGCTGGTTGGCACCTCCCATGTGGGCTAGGTTGGGGAATTGGGGCCTACATTCCAACAGGTGCAGGCTATTGTCTCTACAAGTCTTTTGACAAATTTAGTCTTTCTTGATACTATTTCAATAAAGTATTACAACATGTCACTCCTAAAATACTAGCCGATAGAATCTTTATGAACATTGCTGAAAGAAAAAAAAATAGTTTTGGTGACAAACAGGACAAAACTTCTCAAAATTTCTTCACCAAAACTTTCTCCCTGCTTAGATATGGGAAGACCATAAAAAAAAAAAAAAGGCAAGATGTTCATCATCAGTAATATTACAGTTAATTTGAGCTTTTTGAAGGTAGGGTCTCATTGTAACACAGGCTGATCTAGAACTCATTCTGTAGTTTCAGGCTGGCATCAGACTCACAGTGATCCTTCTGTCCCTGCTTCCTGAGTGCTGGGATTAAAGGTGTGAGCTACCACACCCAGCTTAAATTATCATCAATTTTTTTACTTTATCTTCCCAACAGACTTTTTTTTTTTTTAGTTTCTTGGGGAAGATAAGTTGCTATAATGTCATATATCCTAAGTGCATGATTGAGTTTTCCTTACTTTTTGTTGTTATAACATAAAATATTTCCAACTTTCAAACCAATTGGTATAATCCCAAAACTAATAGGATCGCACCAACTCCGATTGAAAATTCTGCTCTGAGAAAATGAAAATGTCACAATACTTTGTATGGTAATAGCAATGTCTTGAATCTTGATTCTAAGTGATAGCATTCATCTCCTAATTAGGACCTTTGTGCTCCTCCCTGCAGTGATTCATGGATCTTGTCCAGAATAGAGCCACACATTCACATGGAACTTTGCAATGGTACAATCCTTAAAAAGTCCTTCTGCCACATGACCCAGTGTGTGAACAAAGATCTGTACTCAAAGGTCAATTAGCCCAGGATTTAAAAGTAATTGCAGAGTTATGTACAGAAAAGTCAAGAATGAATTCATTCATACTGTATGACTAAAGTTCTAGAATCATCTTTCCATACCTCCTTATCTCACACTAAGGGAATTAGCCCCAGAGAACCTGTTACTTCACTCTAAACCTTCCCAAATCTGACCACTGAATACATACACATGGCTTCTCTTACATTTCCCCAGGCCGCTAAGATTCTTTTCACTGTATTCTACCCACCCCTGTGGTTTGCTCTTGGCATGTACAGGAAGGCAGCTCACACAGAAGCTGCCCTTCAATTCTGTGGTGTCCATGAGGAGGCAGAGCCGTTTCCCCAACTGCAGAGAGAACTTCTGTGAGAGGCAATGTGGGGAAGCTGAGTTTTATGCCTCACATGGAGAATATTTCTATAACATCCCACCCAATTTAGTCAATACCACAAAACTACTACTTCAAGAGAAGATGCAATTTGGGCTCAATGTTACTGCAAATGTCTGCTATAAAACAGATATTTTTCTGTCCAATGTTAAGAGTAACAAACAGCTAGAAGCAGAGAAGAGTTTTATTAGAATTATTGTTTGTTTGTGTAAAGTTTTCTTTTAATTGTTGTGGTTTCTTCTCAAGATTGGTGAAATTCCAGGTTATTTTATCTCAAGGAAACAGACAGATAATCAACCTTTACATTTCACCAGCCATTTCAGGCACAAAGAATGATCCAAGACTGGAGTTACAGTCTGGTGCTATTTAACAGTAATCCCTGCAATGAAAGCTGAAGCACCTGGAGAAATGAGAAGGGGTTGAAGGTAAGGACTTCTGTTTTTATAGTGTTTTCTTTTTCTAAGGGAAATTTAAAATATACACCTCTAAGTTTATTTGCTTTGTGCTGAAAAGCTGCATCAACTTACTGATACTGTTTTATCCGTTTCCACAAGTGAGCCATTGGGGAACTTCTGCTTCAACAGACAGGACTGGTAGTAGAATTAGGAGCAGGAGGTATCCTGGGACAGAAGCCCATCACAATAAGATTAGCCTTTACATTAAAGAATAATACCCCTACTCAGATCTTTCTGAGATGCACTTTTTACCCATCCCCCCAAAATATTTGCTGTGTTAACTACATCCCTGGTGATGTTACAGGGACAGAAATGAATTTGATAATCTTATCCCTGTTACCCTAGAGGGCAGACAAACCCAACAGTAAACTGAAAAATAAAATAATTACTACTGTGAAAAAAGTGCTATGAACAAAACTAGCTGAGGATTGGTATACTGAGAGTCGAACTAAAAGCTAAAGTGGTCAGGCAAGTCCTTTATAGAGACAAAACTCTCTTCCCTGTAATGTTCCTTCAAAGATTGGAAGCCTAAAAACAATCATTTTCTTCTACAGGGAACAAAAAAGATATGAAGCCTGTAGCAGACAGCTTCAGGTTCATTGAGATGAACTTCCAGACCAGGCAAAGTTATGGAGGAAGGGATATTTATTGAAGCTTACAGATCCAGGGGAAGTTCCATAAATGACAGAAGAAGCTGGCCTGCCTTCACAGGACCAAGCAGAGAGATAGGAGCACAAGCCAAAAAGCCAAAAGCCACACAGCACACTTCAGCAGCTCCAGCTACATACACTTTGCATATCTATAGATTGAAATCTGAAACCCACCATCACACCTAAAGATTCACCCAGTGACACTGCCTCCAGCCAGGTGGCTATAGAATGCAAACTACAAACAAATAAACAACTGAATATATTGGGGGGTCATCTATTCTATTCAAACCACCACAAGGCCCCTTCCATATTGCTCCTGTCTACCTCTAGACACAAGGCTAATATTTGAGACAAAAAGGCCATCTCAGCTTATTGTTGGCTTGTCAGCTAAGTAAGAAGGTTTCTATCTTATACCACTTACTATAATTAGGAAAAATATGACTCTAAAATCTAAATTCTAAATCTTTGGTTGCAAACAGTCATGTATCTCTAGAAAAGTCCCTGGAGTGAGGTATAGTCATAGTGTCAGTTGGTACCAGTTACTCTGAAAAGTCAGACCCACGCTGAAGCTTCTAGAACCTGGAAGTCAGAGCACTATTAACTTCCTGTTGTGTAAACCACCTATCTCTTTCCCTTGACATCTTTTCAGTCCATTTGAGCCTCCTTCTTCTCTATCTCCTATGTCCCACTTCACAGGACCATCTCAAGGGTCCACTGAGAGGTGAGGGACAAGGGAAAAGACAAATACTGGTTCTTGTTTGTTCAATATTTGGGTAGATCCTTCTATCACAAGATGAGGGTGATATTTTAAACAAATGAAACCAAGCTTTTCAAAAATAATGGAAACATTTTCAGCAGAACATGCTGATGTTGACCATGCTCTAAAGAAGGAATTAGTTATATTTACTAAATACCTTGTTGCTGGGTTGGACTGGGAAGTAGCCAGTCAGAACTACAAAAGATATGAACCTACCTGGTTTGCATATTGCCTTTTTTTAATTATAGTTCTCCAAACTCCTAGGTCTGTAAATATTTATTCAATATTTTACCATATTTTAAAATTAAGAATCCAGTTGTCTCATAACTAGGTCTTAAACACCAAACAGAAAAGCCAGTCCCTGAGATGGCAGAGATAGCATCTGACTGACATGCTGAGCACGGGTTACATATTAAACAAGAATGCCCTTCTTGAGCCAAGTTCACTGTGAAGTAGAAAGCAAGTGACCTTCTCAGCCAATGATGCATTCATAAAATGGCTGGAAATCTGCCCTGTTTGCACATGGAATCAGAAAATAAAATGAAACAAAAAGAATGCATCCCATTCCTCTAATTTCATCATCTTGCTACAGCCATTCTCCCCAGAGCTTTCCTCTGACCCAGTTGCCAAGGAGGCGTGAGGGGTTATCCTCTCTGAAACACCATTAAGGATCCTGTGGGCTCTCCTGGGGATACTCAGAAAGCATTCTGTAGGGAAACTGGCTGCTTCTCTGTGCTCATCATATGGAAAGTATATTTCTCAACACAGCTGGCAAACAAATCTCTTTGAAGGAGATAGCCAAGAGGCCTGAGATTGGCCCTCATATAATGAGTTCAGCATCTTTCCCTCTCCCCAGCCTATAATACTGTTCCTCCCTTATAGTTATTTATTATTATCCAATATTTATGCAAGCTATAAATGTGCAGAGCACTGCACAATATCACAGAGAAAGCCAGTGCAAGAATAACACCTTCTCCTATGGACTAGAAAGTGACAAGTCCATGAGCAGTGGCTGCCAAGAAGAAAGGAAAAGTCATCCCTTGTCAGGGGTATATTGTAGGTGTCATTGCTGTTCTACACTGCTTTGAATTTGAGAAGGAAGTGGTCCCATCACTCCTTGCCTTTGGCTATTCTACGCTTGTTTTGTAAACAAAAGTAGAAATAGTGCCCCAGAATTAAGATATGCTCCATAAACTACAACTCATAGTCTCGGGTCATATCTCAGGTATTGGATGCTATTCAAAGCAGTGCTTGTGAAGTCAGGGTACATAAGCTGTGAGACACCCCCATCAATATTTCCTATATCATATTTGATAATAACCTGCCCTGATGTTCTCCCTAAAGTGGATTTAAGCATGTTTTTGTTGTTGTTGTTGTTTACCAGGAAATGAATGCAATAAAAAGGCAATGGAGAAACAATCCAAGGTCATCACAAAATGACAGAACTGAGGTCCAACCCCAAATCCCCTAATCTAAGACAACTACTCCCCCAGAGTGGAGCTGCTGCCTCTCCCAATCCCTTCTTTGCTTACTCTGGACTTTAGTTCTTTGGCTGCCTTCCTTCCTCCTCAGTTGTTTTCTCTGATATTCCCCAAATGCCTATTCATCTTTCACCTTAAAGTCTAGGCATTCTGCAGCCCCCTTGATTCTTTATTTCCCTCCTGGGCTCCTTTGGTTTTTTTTATTATTATTTAAATTTTTTTCCTGGGAAATCCCACCCATCCTCTCACATTTCAACCCTCAGCTCATCTCTATGGTGAATTCCATTACCTCTCCATCCCTAGAATCTAAAAGTTTCAAACTTTGGAGTGAAGAAAGCATACAGTGAAATATCAGCATGCTACCACTATAAGACTTTGTTAAGCTCTCTAGAACTATTTTTCATATTTAATATAAGGATAGTACCTCCTAGTAGAGACAGAGACTTCTGCATGCAGCCCAATGTCCTTTCTCTCCCAGTTTCTTGAGCTCTATTGGTTGTATTCCTCTGGAGACCCTGACTAATACAAGTGAAGTGTACTCATAGGAAATCTTTCAAAACACAGAATTAATCTTTAATATTTCTACATTCATCATGTGCACAAGATATGGAATCCAATGTCAGACTTAATTTTCCACTTCCATATAATATATTTTTTTTCTCCAAAGTCTTATCTGAGCTTCTGTTCTTTATATATGTATGCTTTCTCTTGGTATTTCTATATTGAGACTATTATTCCTATGAAACACAGTATGGTCTTTTTCAATTATCACCCTGTTTATTCCATCCAGAAGTAGTTCCTTTTGAAAAAATAACTCTGACCCTATAAGATCCAATAGAGCTGCAACAGTATATTGTGTGTGTGCATGTGCATTTGTGCGTGTGTATGTATGTGTGTGTGTTTACCACAGTATTCTCAGTATGCAGATGAGACTTGGATCTAGCAAGTGTGCAAGTGCTTAACTATTGGTTAGATTGAATAACTGTGTATCTACTGTACACCATTGTTCCTCTACATGTCTATTTCAGTATTGATCACAAGCTACCTTATATTTCAGCAATGTCAGACTTGTTTTCCATCTTGTGACAAGTAGTTAAAAAGAATACATCTTAGTAATCTTGGCATCTCCCATATTTTAAAAAATTCATTTAAAAATTAGGTTCATGGGCTGGAGAGATGGCTTAGCAGTTAAGTGCTTGCCTGTGAAGCCTAAGGACCCTTGTTCGAGGCTCGGTTCCCCAGGTCCCACGTTAGCCAGATGCACAAGGGGCACACACGTCTGGAGTTCGTTTGCAGAGGCTGGAAGCCCTGGCACGCCCATTCTCTCTCTCTTCCTCTATCTGTCTTTCTCTCTGTGTCTGTCGCTCTCAAATAAATAAATAAAATTTTTTTTAAAAAATTAGGTTCATAAGCAATATTTGAAAAATGTAACAGTGAAAACTATTACTCCTTTGGTGGCCAAGAGAAAGGTTTGAGTCCAATACAGCACCCATCTTTTCTTCACAAATGCAAAAAAATAACATTGGGAAAGTTTATGCTATATATTTTTAAATCCCTAAAAATGATGTAATCAAATTTGTATCACTTACATTGCTTGATTATAACATTTTTAACTGCAATAACTATTATCGTATTATGTGACGTCTATTCTCAGATTGTCTACCTTGACCACAAAAGTTATATTCTGGCACCTCAAGCTATGGAAATAATGTAAATATTATATTACTTGTCAAATAATCTTGCTTTTACTATCCAATTATCTGTTTGGGAAGGATCCATTTCAAAATTAACTCAGTATTAATTTGAAGTCTTTTATTATTACTACAAATAGAGGATGTTTTCAAAACAACTGTGGTTTTAAATATTCATTTTGAACTTTTAAAGGTGAGTTTAAGAAAAGACTTTAACCCTTTGATAATAGTGGATGAAACTAAACCAAAACATTGTGATTTTAATTTATGAGTGAAAAATATTTATTGCAGGAGAAATTCTTTTTCAAAATAATCATAGAATCAGGAATGAAGGCATATCCCTTGAGAATAATGACAAGGAATTGAAAATATAAGGAGGCTATCTGGGAAGAGGGTGAGAACTAGCAGGAGTGGGGGACAGCAGAGAGGAATGGGGGTGATTATGGTAAAAAATATTAATATTCTTGAAGAAAATGCATTATGAAATCTATTGCTTTGTACAATGAAAACATACTAATACAAATTTGGAAATAAGCCAGACATAGTGGTACATGCCTGTATTATCAGAATTCAGGAGACTGAAACAGGAGAATTACCAAGTTTCTGGACTCCAATAGGAATTTCAGACCAGCCTGGGCTAAATTAAAAAAAAAAAAAAAGCCAGGCATGGTGGTGGTGGTGCACGCCTTTAATCCCAGCACTTGGGAGGCAAGGTAGGAGGATCACAACAAGTTCTAGGTCACTCAGAGACTACACAGTGAATTCCAGGTCAGCTTGAGCTAGGATTAAACTCTACCTTAAAAAAAAAAATAATGGGCTAGAGAGACGGCTCAGTGGTTAAATGCTTGCCTGTGAAGCCTAAGGACCCTGGTTATAGGCTCAATTCCCTAGGACCCACATTAACCAGATGAAATGGGGGGGAGTATGTGTCAGGAATGCATCTGGAGTTTGTTTGCAGTGCCTGGAGGCCCTGGTGCACACATTCTCTCTCTCTCTCTCTCTCTCTCTCTCTCTCTCTCTCTCTCTCTCTCTCTCTTTCTCTGTCACTCTCAAATAAATAAACAAATAAAATTAAAAAAACAAATAATAATAATTGTTGTTGTTATTAATAGGAGAGAAAAAAGAAATCATGTATACTAATTCATACAAGATGAATTTCACAGATCAGGAAGAATAGTTCTCCAACGTTCAACGTATTATCCATGCACCTTGATGAACACCAAATAAATTCTCCCCTCATTTTAGAGACGTTCTAGAACTTCTATTCCTTGCCCTGCCAACATTCTGCTCTCCATCCATGACTTGCCTCCAGGATCCTCCTTGTGTAAAGCTAATACTTACTCAGGTGGCCTCACCCCATCACAGACCATGAGTGTGCTTCTGAGCACTACCTTGATTTTACTACCTCTGGGCAAAATGCAAACGTGGAAGGTCATCCTTCTGAGGCATAGCCAGTATCTGCTTGCTGCTTCTGCTCCCTCTCTCGTCCTAAGCAAGCCAGGAAGAATGAGCCACCCGCCACTCTACAATGCCTGTCTTCAGTGAATGCGGGGTGAAGGAAGGTCCCACTTCCGTTCCATCTTTGCTGTCACTAAAACTCATCTTTCGATAACCACCAGAGTTTTATAACAAGACCACTAAAAGTATCTGTCTTAGTTGTATAAGCTATTGTGAATTGTCTCATTCACTTGCTTCCCATTACATTATAGGAATGTTCCAGACACTATGACCCCTGAAGAGCACCTTCACACACCTCTGAATCCTCTTTATGGATGTGATAGTCTCGGTGTGTAGGCTTGCTTTCAGTCCAAAGGTAAAATTGAAGACAGCTGAACATCAACACCCCACACAGATAGTGAACGGTGTATTTAAACCGTGGTACCATGCTGCCGCTGTCAATATAGCAGGGTTGGTTAAGAAAATCTACCGTTTTTACTTCTCTGGACCTGGAAGGCAATTCAAAAATTTCTCCTGCTCCACAAAAGTAAAACCAAAGGAAAATATCATCTCCACTTAGGAACAGATTTACTGCTTCATAAATCCCCCCCCCCCAAAAAAAATGCAAGCAGAGTGTGCTCTTAAGCAGTTTCAGACAAATGAAGGGTGGCTAACCCTCCCCATCTCACCCTACACTCCCCATCCCACTATGAAAAACACACACACACACAGAGTGGCTCTGACTACACATGAGTTATTTGCACCCATGTGGATAATTTTGACAGTGGCAGAAAGGAAAGATTTCTTTGGGGAAAATATGTACTAAAGACTCACTTTTCCAGCAAATGCTTGTTAGTGTTGCATAGCTTCTCAGGGGAAGGGGCATGTGTCCTGAGGTTAAAGACTTAATGAGAATTTTTTGGAGAGCAGACAAAACTGTGGTTACAGAAGTTAAATTATAGGCAATTAGGTCTACATCTGATCCATTTTCCAAAGCTTCGCTCACAAGTAGTCTTCAGACTCACGTTTTCCTTCAAAAACCAAACCTGCTTTGGTTTTGAGAACATACTTCATTGGAGATGAAATGTCTCTGGGTTGATACCCTGAAGTCTAGCTATAAACAAGCGCCGATTATATTTGCAGGCAGCAAGGTATTGGGTTACCAAGTCCTTCCGGAGCACATTTGTTACAACCCCATTGAAAGTCAGCTGGGCTGGCAGAGAGGCACTCATTTGCAAATGAGAAACACGAGTGAGTCTTATGCCAGTCACAGGGCTGCAGAGCAGCAGGTGTTTGCAGTGATCACCCAACACTGGCTCTCAGCCTGGCTGCATTAAAAGTATCTGGAGACACTCCTGAAAATAAGCCTTTCCTGAGCTCTACCTATTGTAGGCTGATTTGGGTCTCCCAGACTTCCCCTTGATTTCTAACACCTAGTACATTAAACTACGACCAAATTTGAGAATAGGTTCTTAAATTTTAAAGTGGTTAATGTGAAACAAGAAGTGGGCCTAGTCTAATATGGCCAGTGTTCCAGTGAGAAGCAATCAGAATGCCAACCAGCCCAGATGGCAGCCCACCTGAAGACAAAGGAAAGTGTGCCTATGTGCATGCCTGGAGCAGAAGCCTCAAAAGAAATAACCCACCTTTTCACCTTCTCACTGACTTCCAGAACAGTAAGAAGACATATGTCTATTGCTTAGGGCACCCACTGTCCAGAACGTTGATACACAGTCTAAGCTGACCAGCATATGACCAACACACAATAAGCAGATTGCCTGGAAGTCAGGAGTAGGGATGGGTCTTGTACACCACTGGTTGGAACCAATCACATGGATTTCCTCCCAATAAGCTAAACAGCTTCCTAAAGTGTCCTCTCACCTTGAGCTGTTCTGACTCTGGCCAAGTTTTGGACTCACACTTGCTGTAGAAATGCTCCTGTTTTTTCACAGTGAAGTCTTGATTCCTTCCTTTTAACTTGATTGCTAATAAAGTCATTACCATATTTTGATTCTAAGAGTTTCAAAGAAATGTCCTTTCTCAGGACCACTCTATCTTCTGCCAAAACCATTGGGAGGATGCCTCAAAGTGGTATTTTTAAATGACACAAAAATCTACTTTCTGGATGGGCATTGTGGTGCATGCCTTTAATCCTAGCACTTGGGAGGCAGAGGTAGGAAGATTGCTATGAGTTCAAGGCTACCCTGAGACTACATAGTGAATTCCAAGTCAAACTGAAATAGAGTGAGACTCTACCTCCAGAAACAAAACAAAAAAACAAAACAATGGTACCAAACTGCCTGTATTTGCTGAAAAGAAAACTAATAAATTAAATTTTTAAAAAATGTGCAGGTCAGGACCAAAGAGATGGCTTAGCAGTTTAGGGGTTTGCCTACAAAGCCAAAGGACCTCGGTTCAATTCCCTAGGACCAACTTAAGCCAAATGCACAAGGTGGCACTTGCGTCTGGAATTTGTTTGTAGTGGCTGGAGGCCTTGGCATACCCATTCTCTCTGTGTGTATCTCTGTCTCTGTTTCTCTTTCTCTCTCACTCTTTTAAATAAATAAATAAATGTAAATTTTAAAAGTGCAGGTCATGGAACATTATGAGGGATTAGCCTGTTTTGAGTTGCTATATCAAAGTATTAGAGACTGATTAATCAAAAAGAAACAAGGTTTACAGAGTGTATACTTTGAGAAGTCTAAAGTGGATGGCATCAGCACCGTCACATTGCAGAGAAGCAGAAAGGCAGACAGCCATGTATATATGGGGAGATTACAATGGGAAGACAGGAAGCAACAGGGAATCAGAGACTAGCAATTCAGGCAACAGGAATTCAGCATTTTATAACCACCCATTTTACAAAAACTAATTGGTATCTTGGAAGATTACATTAATTCCTTTGGGGGTGCATCCATGACTAACCTTGTACTAGGTCCTACCTATTAAAAGTTCTACCACTGTCACACTGGGGAGCAAACCATCTGCATAAGGAGTTTTGGGTGATATACTCACACCATATTCAAACCACAGTATACAAACTACTAGTCTAAAAGGTGTCCAGCATGCCCAGGAGCTGATTATTCCCCTAGGTACTATCATGGAAGGTTGTCATGCACAATCCAATTCATAAATTACAAGGCGGCTGTGCTCAAGAGTTTGCACTATACAGTCTAGCTTGAATACTTGCTTTGTAATAACCAGAAGTCATGCAAGGTCCCCCATGAGCACAGTTCCCAAGAATCCACAATCCACCTGTGCACAAGAGACCCTTGCATGCCATTCTGTATTGGCAACTGTTAAGCTACCCAAACCTGGAAAGAAATTATGAGGTCCTCCTACCATTGTCATTTAAATCATCCAGTTGGTTCCCTAACATCATGTTTCATAATTACAGCTCCCAACCTAAAAGATTTGCAACTTTACATTTTATTTGCCTAGAAGCAAATTGGACCAACAATACCTGGGCATATGTGCAGGGATTTCTGTGACCCAACTCTGCCCTAATCAACACTATCTAATAACCTGTCATGCACTGAATTTCCTGGCCATGTATTCATTTGTTAATTCAATAAATATTTAGTGAGTATCTATTACCTATAGGCATATTCCACATCCTGGTGACATAGTAGTAAGCACAGATGGATAAATCCTGTACTCATTAAAATTAATTTCATGTGGCAGAGAAAAACAGGTAAATGAACAACAGACCAGAATCATCTGGGAAATTTTTAAGAAAGAAAATTCTCAGGCCTCACTTAGGACTCAGAATCAGAAACTGTGGGGTGTGGCCCAGAAATCTGTTCTTGATTCAAGCATAATAAAGGGAGAGTTACTCTGCAAGGTTAGAAGAAATTTTTTCTGATAAGATGACTTGAATGTCCTGATCTGAATTCACCATGGTCTCTTAAGCTCTCCTAAAGTCATTGCCTTTATGTGGTGTTTACTAGGGCCAGCTTTATGGCAGTGTTACCTATATAGTCACACAAATCCTTATACCCAGAGAGCCCTAGACTAGGCTTAATGATATGATGTCACCACTTTGAAATTCTCAATAATTTTGTCTTGGAACTTGTGTTTTGCAAATGAAATCCAGCAAGACAATTAGCATGCACTTGAGCAGAGGGGACATGGAAATTGTATGTGCCATCCCATTTCCATGTAGAATTCCTTTTGCACATGGAAGTATAGAAGTCTGATGGATCTGACAGGCATGGGCATTGAGTGAGAGACACATGCTTTGTCTCCAACAGATCAAACAGGTGCACTGATGACCTAGGAAGCCATGCTCTCCATTCTAACCAGAATTGGATTGAAACATAGAAGGAATGCCATGGTGTTCTAAGAAACAAGAACAACCATGGAGCAACATTGTATTTTTGCTATCCATGTTTTTTCCACTTATGGAAAACCACTTCATTTGAAAAAGAGGGCAGCTTAGGACCAAGCACAGCAGCCCAGCTGGAACAATCCGTCTATTTCTGAGCTGTACTTGGACCCCAGGAGAGTGACTCAGGACTGAAGCCACCTGCTCGATGAGGAAGCAAGAGGGTCACACATGCAAGAACTTCCGTGTCACATAGAAGACAACAAATATTGACCTTCCAGGCTAGCAACCCTTAAAAAAGATGAAAACTTTTAAGTTTTATGAAGAATACTGTAATATTCTTCTCGCTTCAATGGCCCCACACAGGCTGAAGGCAGGATGGTGTCTTGATGCTCCTTCTACGGATGAGGAAACTAACAACAAGGTTCCAATTCACAGGTCCAAGTGGAAGAGCTGGGATTCACACTCCCACCTGCCATGCTCACTTCCTTCTAGCTCGCTCTTATTCTTCAACAAGCCAACACAAGTGTTGGCACACAGTGAGTGAAAAAGAAGAAAGAAAGAAAGAAAGAAAGAAAGAAAGAAAGAAAGAAAGAAAGAAAGAAAGGAAGGAAGGAAGGAAGGAAGGAAGGAAGGAAGGAAGGAAGGAAGGAAGGAAGGGAAAGAAAGAAAGACAGGCAATTGGTTTCTTTTGTGTGGCAATTCTCTATTGTTATGGTAAGAAAATAAAATACATACGCATGTGTGAGCTACAAAATACCCCCAGTAGGATTTCAAAGATTTTATGTATGACATAAATTGCTCTTAAATTGACTTTTAAAACTAGCATGGCAAATATAAAGAAAAATGGCAAAATATGATAACTGCCTAATTTTAAACTTTACTTAAAATGACATTTAGTAACAAATGTTGAATGCCACAAGTCAAGAGAAAGAACATGGCCCAAAGAGAGGCATTATGTTTTAGTTCTTTCAGTGGCTAGCTTTTCTTCTTGTTTGTTTGTTTGTCTTTTAACAAGAAGCTTCAGTTTCATTTTGCACTGGGCCCCATACATAAGGCAGCTGACACCACTTACCATGAAAGTCTTTCACCAAGAGAGAAGTCTTACACACTCACTATGTGGGCATGAGCATTCCAAGCCATGCTGCAGCTGTATCTTTCTTCATCACAAGGGGGTCAGCAAGTTGAGCATCCACCTTGGGGAGGTGCCAAGCAGCCTTGTTATGAGATGAACACAGCTGCATCTATAAAGTAAGGAAGGGACAGACAGTCTTCATCACACCTGTACCCCATCACAGTAGTGGCTTTTGGGGGCATAGACAAGAGAATGGTTTTCAAAATCTAGTATAATGCTGAATCTCTGAGGAATTAGTCCACCTTTTATGAGACCCCTGGGCCACTCCCTAGGAGCAGGAGATGTGAATGGGACTAGCAACTCAGACACAGCCTGGAAGAAAAACGGCAGGAAAGGAGCCAATTGGCTAAGGCTAAAATATACTCACAGCCCAGGGTGCCTTGAGGAATGGAGATTCAAATTCCTTAAAATGATGTACGCCTTCTACTATAAACTCAAACTACACCCACATTTAATGGAAAGAGTTCCCCCCATTCTAACCCATTTCCAACTCATATCAGATACTTTTAACAGCCAACCAGTAGGGAAACATTCCCTTTGTTTTGTCTGCCTAGAGTTCAATACTGGAAGCTCCACTTACAGTTCTAAGACCTGGTATGTGTCACCTCACACAACAGGATACATCAACCCAGCCACTCCAGTCCACAAGAAACTTGGAATCCTTCTCACACATGGTGCCCGGTGAGGTACAATAGCTGTTTTCATGAACTTCGACAGGTTTATGAGGTTGAAAGTGCCAAGATTTTGGGGTTGTAGCACTACCCTATTCATTTCTTATTAAGATGCTCCTTCATCATTGGAAATGCCTTTCAGTCCCAAATGACTTCAGCCCTATTACTGAGCCATTAGTTAAATGAAAAAGCTTAGAACGAAAATCCTCACCTCCCCATCAAAACCATTAGCTTTAAGAAATCCATTTTTACAAGTTGCCTAAAGACTACCCCTGAGGAATATGGCATTCTACTAGCGAAAACACAACATAAGTAATAAAGTTATTTTTTGCCTTCACAATAAAGATATGAACATCTTTCAGTGATATGCAATGTGTGGGAAATATTCAGAAGTGTTCAGTGATGGATTTCCTCGATGTACTATAAAACAAAGAAGCTGTCTCTGGTACCAACCCTGCACAGAGGCCAAGAGAATGTTGGGAGCCCAAATGATTGCACAGCTATGATAGGACAGGCCCTACTCTTCCCCCCACCCCAATTAAACACTTTTTTCTCTCTTTCTTTTTAAATTCATTTTTATTAGATATGGACATATTTAGCATGTAAACAATACCTGTTGGTACCATCCTTTCCCTCCTTCCTCCCCCTTTTCTAAAGAGGCCTTCATCATTGGGAATGCAAGTCATCCCCATGGGGATTGTGAGTCATGCATTATGGGGGCAGCAGTCACATATGGGGGAAAGGCAATGTCTCTGTGCAAAATGGCCTGATTTGTAGCTCTAACAATATTTCCTCCCCACTTCTGCAAAATTCCCTGAGCCATGTTGGGAGCCTTTTTAATTCTACTTCAGTGATGGGCACTAAGGAGCCTCTGGATCTCTGGCTTGGTAGGTGTTGAGTCCTCCATGTCCATCTCCATCACCCTTGTGCTGATTGACAGGCTCACCATGAAAGCAGCACTCTTGCTCATTTCCCCAATTCCTCCCAGATATAAAAATTAAAGATGAAGTCACACTAGAGAAGGTAAAGTGTGTTGTGGTGACCTTTGTGCAGCTGAGATAAAGCACCCAACAAAAATAGGTGCTAGGAAGAAAGGTTTGATTTTGGATTACAATCTCAAGGGGAAGCAGGAGAGAGATGGCCTGAGGAGAGACTGGGCATCATCTCCTTGCCACAGCAGGTAGAAAGTAGCAGCAACAGAGAGTGAGCCCAGCTTAACCCTAGCAAGCCAGGGGCAAATAAACTTCAAGGTCCTCTCCCAGTAACACACCTCCTCTAGCAAGGCTCCACCTCTTGAGTTTCCATCAGCTGGGGACCAAACATTCAGAACACATGAGTTTATGGGGACATCTGAGTTAAATCACCTTTAATCTACTATAGCAAGTATCCTTATACCAAGACAACGTGAAGACAGGAGGCAAGAATGGCATATGACAAGGCCAGTGGTTGGGATTGCAGGGCTACAAGGTTTAAATCCAGAAACCAACAGAACAGCATGAAACAGATACTTCCAGTAACACCTTGATTTCAGCTTACAATCTGTAGTGAGAGAATTAGCTTAGGTTATTTAAGCTGCCCAGTTTATGGTACTTTGCTATGGCATCACTAGGAAACTAACTTGTCAAGTTTGCAAGTGGTAAACGTGACTCTTAGAAAGGTAGTTCTGCTATCTTAAGTCCCAGTACCAGAGTACAGATTATCCAGCAGTTGTGAGCCTCCTATCTGCCATCTTTCACAGGCAACAAGACCCATCTTTACGCTGATTCTCAGTGTGTCATTATAATATTCTCTAGGTCATAGCCGGCCGTGTGGTCCCATCACCTCAAGAATCTCATCCTTTCACAGAAAGAGATTTCAGGCATAAAGTTTAAAGACTTTAAAAATATTCAAAAGGAAAAAATAATCTCCATGTAAAAGGATTCCAAGGGATCATGTTCCTACAGGGGGCAGGAAAGCATTGTATATTCTGAAAGTTCTGAGAAATAGGCCACATTTTCATTTGACAGGAAAAAAGCACTTCCTGTTTTTAATATCACTGGATATTAGGGTAATCAAAATGTCAAAATATCAAGCTAGTGGTACTTATCAACCACTGAGTTTACTGAAGGGGCAGCAAATGCATTTTAAGTGGAATAATTTTGACTAGTAGCTTCATTTTGATAAAGGATTTAAAGAGAAATCCAGATTTCACAAGTAGGACATTTAGTTTTATTCTGAAAGAAAGCCAATAAATAGGAAACCAATTTTAGAAAAAATAGGTGCCAGTAAAATATGATAAATAAAATTAAGTTAGGCAGCTGGATTTTACATGACAAAATTGCCCCTGATCTAAATTAAGTCTTTTTTCATTTTACTTTGAGAATGAAAATTATTTTAAGAAATATGGTCATGCATTGCTTCAAATATTTAAGATGAAACATAAAGAAATCCAGTTCCTCCCCATTGGAATTTGAAATAGCTTGTTAAGTGATCACTCACCCCTGTGAGATACTTTGCTGTCCCATCTATCTCTTCCCTTCCCTTTCCCCCTTCAACCTGCCCTTCTGAATTTACTACTTTAATTTTTCACAATTGCAAACCTGAGCTGTAGTCTGCTGCAACCACCTTAGGATAAGTTCCATTGCTTAAAGTGAGAAGTGTTTGCCTGATATCCTGTCATTAGCAAACATGTGACAGGCCACCAGAACTGCCAGCATTGCAAGTTAAAGATGTCATTCGCTTCACAAAATGATTCCTAATGAAGCCTTTTAACAACTAGAATTGGTTTACTTAAATTTTGACTCAATGAACAAAAATTTCATTTTCATAAAACCTTCAGGACCAGAAATAACATATAAATTGAAGTGAGATGATTTATATTTTCAAGAGGATAACTACAGTGTGCCAAAAACAACAAATGTGACACAAATCTTAGCTGAATACTTCCTAAATTTGCATCATATAAACAAATACAGAAGATGGAAGGAGATGGATAATTGCTTGTGGGAAGTACAATCCATGGCAGAGTGCTCTATGTCTCCCTGAGGGCTGCATGAGGACTGACTGGCTTTGTTGTCTCTCATTCTCAGCTTGCTGCTCAGAGGGATGTTTATATTGGGTCCATCTGCTTGGAAAGCAAAGGAACATCCCCAAAGGAGGGTTTGGAATCACTGACTCAGCAGGATCCAGGAGTTTGAAAAGGAAGGTACTTTTCCCCTGTTTTGACCATTACACATGATAGCCTATTAATATGTACAAATATTTACACATTTAAATTACAAAAATAACTTTTAAAAATTTAAAGTTGAGGGCTAGAGAGATGGCTTAATTGCTAAGGTGCTTGCCTGTGAAGCCTAATGACCCAGGTTCGATTCCCCATTATCCAAATATGCCAGATGCACATAGTGGTGCATGTGTCTGGAATTTGCTTGAAATGGCTAGAGGCCCTGGCACATTCATATATATCCCCTCTCTAATAAATAAATAAATAAAAACAGTTAAAATGATCTAGGATTGTTAAGGAGCTGCAGAGCTAACTTCTTTCCAATATATATAAACATGATGGAATTATGAATTTAGGAAAGTGATGCCTTCAGAATACTGTAATTGTTGCAGTTCCACAGAACAACTAGACCTAGTTCTTTGTGCTACAACTTTAACCACACGTTTTCAGTATATCAGTATTTCCCACATTAAAATAAATGTTAAATTGATTCCTTAATGTAATGTCAGCTTCAAAAAGATGCCATCATTTTGGTTGCTAGTAACAGATGAGCCTTGAGAAAGTCTGATAGCAAGAAATTCTTAGATCTTCATGGCTGTGCAGAAGTTTTCTGCAAAGAGTTACTTTACTCATAACTTGGCTGTAATGAGGCCATTTTCCCAACAACCCAGTCCATATCTTAGATGTTCAGGATCAAGAATCTGAATGGCATCATTTGAATCAAGTTCCTGCCCCTAAGATTCTAAAGAGTTGGGTCAGTATGCAGCATGTCTATTCACAGTGCTCTCTCCCCCCTCTGCCCCATTTCTTTCTCTAAAACTGTGTGTGTGTTGCTTTCCCAATAAAGTACATTTATTTGTTTTTACTTTTTGAAACAAGTTCCCATATAGTTGACTATATAGCTGAGGCAAGCCTTCAAGTCCTGACCCTCCTTCTTTTGCTTCTCAAGCGCTGGGATTACAGCCATGCACTAACATGCCCAGTTTAAAACATATTCCTAAAGGAGTACTTTCTTAGCTTACCAGGTTGCTTGTGAGTTTTACTCTGGGTATTAAGCCCACAGCTATGGGGTCTGCTTGGAAGGAAAGCAGGAGTTGGAAGGTATAAAGATGACACAATGTACATCCTGATGCTCTGCATTCATCTCAATGTGTGGGAACTCCTTGGGATTTGTTCTTCAGACTATGAACATGGGAAACTCATGATAATTGGCCTGCAGAGATGCTTAGTGGTTAAGCGCTTGCCTCTGAAGCCTAAGGACCCCAGTTCAAGGCTGGATTCTCCAAGGACCCACGTTAGCTAGATGCACAAGGGGGCGCACTCATCTGGAATTCGTTTGTAGTGGCTGGAAGCCCTGGCATGCTGATTCTCTCTCTCCCTATCTGCCTTTCTCTCTGTGTCACTCTCAAATAAATAAATAAAAATGAACAAAAAAATTTTTAAAAACACTCATGAAAATTGAGAGTCACTTAGAGCCATAAGCAGGTTAGAATCCCCAAGTCACCAGGGAACAATGAGTTTCCTTACTTAAAAGCTCTATTCAGAGCTTCTGTCCCATTAGATAGCCCGAAGAGTGACTCCTTGGAATTAGTGCCCTTTGATTTCCCAATACTACTCTGACAAAGAAATTGAGATTAGCCAGGCATGGTGGCACACGCCTTTAATCTCAGCACTCGGGAGGCAGAGGTAGGAGGATTGCAGTGAGTTCAAGGCCACCCTGAGACTCCATAGTGAATTCTAAGTCAGCCTGGGCTAGATTGAGACCCTGCCTCGAAAAAACAAAAAAGAAAAGAAAAGAAAGAAATTGAGATCGATCAAATACAAGTAAATGAAAATATCAACTCTCCTCTCCCCACCTCAATAAAAACAGAAAACAGAGAAAGCATCCACTCAGGACTGACACATGCAGACTATCTACATATAGAACCTCCCTTCTTCATGCAACAAATGTCTACTGTTCCTTGCTGTCAGGAAGGTTGCTTGATGAGCTGGGTTTTGAATTACACGAAAAGACTTATACACAGTGACGGCTTTGAGTCTAATGAGAAATGCCAAATAGAAAATGTAACTAAAGGAGTCGTGCTTAAAAAAAAATCCCTGCTGATGAAACCTGAAATCAATACTGATGAATTTGGCTTGCCCATTTTTTGCTGACTGGAATGGACTGGGTTGGTAAGAACGAAGTTATTTTAGCTGTATTTTCTTGGCATACCAATAGTTTTTTCCAAAATTCTTTCAGCTACACATGTGGCATGCATTTATTATTTACAGTATGCACACAGGAAGTACTTGATTGATGATATAACCCCTTTTTTCAGAGAGATCATTTCCAAATGGGCTTTTATACTGGATGGGCTAAATGAAGTTCCATAAAATCAGCAAGATATACCTTTTCATCCCTGGATTTTACTTTTAATAAAATATTACAATGCTGATTTTTATAGATAGTATGTTAGGTAAATTATTATCACAGATAAATATAGATTTACCCTCCATGTTTGTCTATTTATGTGTACTCTAACATGCCATGTGGAGTGTCCCCAGACTTATGCAAATATGACATTGGATGATAGAAGTGTTGCAAGAGAGAAGAGAATGAGAGAGTATTATATACTTAATTTTGAAATCTTATCATTGCCACAATAGTGATGTTCTCATTTAGAGGTAGAAAACTTTTTCCTATAAAAGACTCAGTAACCCTTACAACAATGTCAAATTTGTATCACTTCAACTGGGATGAGCTATTAGTTTTCAATTTGACCTCTTTCAAATGTGCATTGGCCTTGCTTTGTGACTTTTAAAGACTTTCTATATAATGGTTAGAGAGATGGTTCAGTGAGTAAAAATATAGGAGGAACAAACATGACAACCTAAGTTGAGATACCCAGAACCCACCTAAAAACAGAGATGGTAGTAGGTATCTGTAATCCCAGAAGAGCATGCCTCCAGTGAGAGTGGAAGCCAAGACAGGAGACTCACCAGAAGATCATAGACAAGCCAGATTGGCATGATAAAAGACCAAGCCTCAAACATAGTGAAAGGTGAGGACAGGTATCTGAGGTTGTCCTCTGGCTCACAAGCACACCATACTATATGCAGACTCACACACAGCTCCACACACACAAAAAGATTTAAAAATTTTTGAAAATATTTTATATAAGTGAAATTCCTTTTAAAAAGGATAGTTCTTGCCTCCCAGTACCCTGGTATGGTTTCTCTATCTGGACAATGGGTGGTGCAGCATAGTGGTATAGAATGAGTAGGACAGACCCCATCTCCCAGCTCCTCCCAATGCCCTGGTCGGTGTTGCCTGCAGGGACCTGTGCATGCAGGTTTGACTCTGTGGAGTGAGTAAGTCAGACCCCTGTCTCCTGGCTTCTCCCAACTCCTCTCAGTCTGCTGGTCCTGATAGATCCCATTCTGCCTTGCTTGGAGAGGCCTGCTCCCCAAGTAAGCTGTATCAGGCCTTTGGCTCTAGGACCTTGACTGGCTACCAGGTACCAACATTCCTATTCACTCAAGCCAGAGGGTGCTCAGTTCAAAGGACAAAAACTTGCATCCTCCTCAATAAAATTGTCTCCCTAAAATGGCCTAAAAAGCTAACAAAAGTCAGAAAATGGAGGGATCTCCACCAAACATACCTAGTACTACAATGGAAGCCTCCAGTGAAATCACAGATAAATCAATAAAATTTATTCCCCAAACAAAAACACAGCAACCATTGGTAAAAATAAAAGAAAAAATATTTAAAAACCACTGAAATGGAAGCAAACCATCAGAGAACCAACAATCATATCAATGAAATTGAACAGAATCATCTCCTAGAGTGTTCAGTTTTTGAGAGTAGGCTTAATTTGATGGAATAAAATGTTAGAATACTCCAAAGAGATATGAAGAAATTGAAGGTGGGTCAAGAAATGGAAGACCTCTACAAACAGTTGATTAAGCTTATAGAAGACTTGATCAAATGCAAGAATGAATTCCAGGAAGCATTAAGAAAATCAGAACTCGAATTGAAATCATACTTCATAAAAGAGATGGATATGATGTGAAATATCACAACAGAAAAAAAAATCAAATATAAATTTAAAAAGCTCTCTAGAACCACTCACCAACAGAGTTACTCATTTGGAAGATGGAACCTCTGACTTGGAAGACAAGACAGAAGAAATTGTTCAGAAGGCCAAAAACTTTGCTAAGTTCAAAAAAATCAAGTGAACAGAATACAAGGAAACTGTGGGATACCCTAAAATGAACAAACCTCCAGATCACGAGTATACCAGAAGGAGAGAAAATCCAGGCTAGATACAGAGAAACCATATTCAAAAAAATTACTGAAGAAAATTTGCTGAATCTCTCAAAAGAGAGGCCCATCCAGATACAAGAAGCCCACAGAACACCAGACAAGGCCAAAGAAGAAACTTTCCAAGACACATCATAGTAAAAACTCTCAGTAGCAAAAACAAAGAAAGAGTGTTAAAAAGCAGCAAGAGAGAAACAACCCACAACATACAAAGGCAATCTTATTAGAATTATATCAGATTTCTCAATGGAAACCCTGAAAGCTAGAAGAGCTTGGAATGGAACACTTCAAAGTCTGAATAAACTATGGCTTTCAACACAAGCGATGCCACCAAGCAAAAGTATCCCTCAAAATAGATGATGAAAGAAAAACTTTCCATGAAAAAATCAACTCTGTGATTACATGAACACAAAACCAAGCCTTCAGAGAATATTTAGGGGAATACTCCACACAGAACAGTCAAACAACCAATCTCAACAGCCAACAAGATTAAGATCAAAATAACCAAAATAGACCAGACTCAAAATAGTGAAAAACACAAGAAAGCACAAAACTCCATATAACACCTCACTATGGCAGGGAATAAATCACACCTCAAGGTAATAACTTTAAATATTAATGGACTTAACTCACCCATCAAAAGACACAGGTTATCAGGATGGTTCAAAGAACCGGACCCTTTCTTCTGCTGTCTTCAAGAACACACCTAAACACAAAAGAGATACTTCCTCAGGGGGAAAGTTTACAAAATGATACTCCAAGCAAATGGAAAAAAAGCAACTGTTGCTATATTAACACCTCATAAAATAGACATAAAACCAAAAGTAATCAAAAAGGACAAAGAAGGCCACTTCTTATTCATCAAGGGAATGATCCAACATGAGCACATCACAAACAAAAACATATATGTGCCAAACACAGGTACACCACAGTTTATAAAACAAAATCTACTCAACAATAAAACATAAATAAACATCAACACCATCAGAGTCAGAAAATTTGATACTCTACTATCATTAATAGACAGATCATCCAAGCAGAAAATCAACAGGGTAATAATAGAGCTCAACAGTGTCAAAGATCAACTAGAACTAATGGATATCTACAGAACTTTCCACCCCAACTCTACAGAATACACATTTTCCTCAGCAGCCCATGAAACCTTCTCCAAAACTGACTGTATATTAGGATATAAAGCGTGCCTCCATAAAATCAGGAAAATTGAAGTTGCTCCCTACATCATGTTAGATCACAATGCTTTAAAGATAGAAATTAACAAGGAACATATCAAGAGCTCCACCAGCTTCTGGAAACTAAAAAAATACAATTAAACAATGAATGGGCTGTAAAAGAAATTAAAAAATAAATTGTAAAATTTCTAGAATTGAGTAATAATGAAAACACAACCTACCAAAACTTATGGAACACAATGCACGAAGTCTTAAGGGGAAAATTCATAGCCCTAAATGCCTTCATTACAAAAACAGAGAGATCCCAAATCAATAATTTAACTGCCCATCTAAATGCACCAGAAAAAGAAGTAGAATCCAACCCAAAGGACTCTAGATGGAAAGAAACTATCAAGATTAGAGCAGAAATGAATGAATTAGAAACTAAGAAAACAATTTTAAAAATCAATGAAATGAAAAGTTTGTTCTCCAAAAAAATAAACAAGATTGACAAACCTTGGGCCAATTTGATCAAGCAAAAGACAGAGAGAGAGAGAAAGAGAGAGAGAGAGAGAGAGAGAGAGAGAGAAAGAAGTGTCAAATTAAGTAAATCATAAATGAAAAGGAGAGATCACAACAGACATCAATGAAATTGGAAGAATCATCAAGGCATACTTCCAGAACCTCTACTTCAGAAAATAGAATAATCTAGAAGAAATAGATGAATTTCTAAACATATCACCTACCAAATCTAAACTCAGAGCAGATTAATCTCATTAAAAAAAAGTATCGCATCCATGGAGATAGAAAAGGTAATCAAAAACCTCCCCCAAAAGAAAAGCCCAGGACCAGATGGCTTCTCAGCTGAATTCTATCAAACTTTCATTGAAGAACTAAAACCAATTTTTCTCAAACTGTTTCATACAATCAGAGACCAGGAATTCCATTCCTAACTCCTTTTGTGAAGCAAGCATCACCCTAATAACAAAACCAGACAGAGATGCAATAAGGAAAGTAAATTATAGGCCTATATTCCTAATGAATTTAGATGCAAAGATCCTGAACAAAATTCAACAGTACACCCAAAGAATTAGCCATCTTGATCAAGTAGGCTTCATCCCAGAGGTGTAAGGATGGTTTAACATATAGAAGTCGGTCAACATAATACACCACATAAATAAACTGAACAAGCTGGAACCAAAAATCAGTAGCAGAGGTCCATAAGCTATAAAAAGGCTATAAGAAAGAGAGGAGGGGAAGGTCTTAAGGAGACAGTATTGTATATATGTAAGTAGAAGAACAGATTACAAGGAGGGAAAAGGCCTAGTGAGGTCAGGGTAAGAGATTGTATAAAAGAAGGGCAGGGGGAGAGGGTCAATCAAAATTCAAGATAGTCTGAATAAGACATATGAAAATCTGGTTTCTTGAATAATGGCATATCCAGAGGCCACAAATTATTACTACAAAATTTTCAGTTCCAGGAATGGGATACCTTCCAGTGAGTTGTTGGCCAGAGAGGTCTCTGTTGCCTCCAAAACATTATTGGCTGTTGCCAAAGCCCTTGGTTTTCTGTGAGAAAGAGAGGGTAAGACTATCACTGAAAACTTCACATGCTTTAGCAGCAAAGTCACTGAGAAATGAAGCTGGTGCTGAGCAGAAAACCTTCTCCCTGTAGCCCAGCCATCCTGGAAAAAGATGCACTGTATCCAGCCTTATGTGAGCCAGAAGTCATCAGAGGAGAAAACAGTGAACACGGGAAGCCTCAAGTTTGGCCAGACAGGCCAAATGACTGAACAAGTGCAATGATGGCACGTCTGCTCTGGGGAAAACCAACTGCTCTCTAATTGGACTGAAGGCCCGCTCTATGGGAGGGAATACATACCTGGTACTGACAACCTAATCAGAAGAATATGGCAGGGCTGGAGAGATGGCTTAGCGGTTGCGCGCTTGCCTGTGAAGCCTAAGGACCCCGGTTCGAGGCTCAGTTCCCCAGGTCCCACATTAGCCAGATGCACAAGGGGGCGCACGCGTCTGGAGTTCATTTGCAGAGGCTGGAAGCCCTGGCACGCCCATTCTCTCTCTCTGTCTTTCTCTCTGTATCTGTCGCTCTCAAATAAATAAATAAAAATAAAAAAAAAAAAGAATATGGCAGAAGATGTCATGAACCTTATGGGTATAAAGCCTGCTCTTGTCTGGGCAAATACATATATTAGTCTCACAAAATTGCCTTGAAAGCACTACACTTTATGTTCATACTCATATATAAATGCTACCACCATTTCTGGTTTGAGAAGTTTCTCTTTTTAGATGGTGATGACCACTGGAATGACCCGAAAGGAAACAGAGTACTGAGAAGAAGGGATAGAGTAGTGTCCAGCACTGAAACATCTCACACCCACCAAGGCTCAGGGTCCACTGTGGAAGAGGTGGCAGAAAGAATGTAAGAGCCAAAGGAAGGGTAGCACTCCTTACATACAACTTTCTGGGCAGAAATTGGCCTCAATATCCAAGACCTCACAGTACCTACACAAGACCCTCTGAACCACAAGACACTGGAGAGGGTAGGATCAAGACTGACCTAAATCTCCTACATCTTCCCTCCCTCCCTCTCCCCTTCTCCCCTCTATCTCTCTCCTCTCTAACTCTTGTATATTAGTTATGTTCTTCCTCAATTTCTTAGTGGACACTGACCTGTAACACCCACTTCCAGCTTGGGCCTACCATCCACAATGAGCTTTTGATCAGAGAAACCTACAAGGTTTCCCAAAACAATGACAGACTTCTGTCAGAGTACTTGATGACCCACCAAAGGCCAGTGGTAAGACCCTATTGCTGAAGACTCCATACACAGCTGATGCGTAAAATGGAATGACATGGCTGGAAGCCAGGAGGAGTCAGTCCCCAGACAGTCAGTGTGTCCAGTGCCAGAAGGTGCTCCATAGGCAACTGGGGAAAATGACCAAGATCTGTCCAAGCAACACATTGTTTAACCTAATTAGCAACAAATAACCGGATGTGATGCCCACACAAGTGCAATAGTGGCACACAGCCATGGTGAGGAACCAATTGCTCTTGATTTGGCTAACTGATCCACTCAGTGGTACTAGACCCATAGCTGGAGCTGGGAAACAAGTCAGAACCATACCCAAACACAAGTCCACTCTACAATATCAACCTACCATCAATCACGGGGTATAAGAGGGCCTACACCTATCATACTGTCTATCAAAAAAGTGTTATCTCAATTTTCCGGGTGCTAACTTACTCTCCGTTGGAGAATCTGCTTCTCTTTTCCAGATAGATGCAGATCCTAAGAAGAGAGCTTCCCCAACATACCTCAAAAGTGGCCCAACTGAAACTAAGGACAACTGGCGAAATAAGCAAGGGTGATGTTTTCCTGTGAACCGGATACCAGCACAAAGGGGAAGGAGACCAACGCAGAGAAAAATCAACTCCTACCAAATCAGAGAGCCAGAACTTCAGAGGCCCCCAACACCTCAGCACTGAAGCAGACCAAAAATGAACCCAACATGGCTCATGGAAATTTTGTGGAAGAGTGGGCGGAAAGAATGTCAGAGTCACATGTTGGGTCATGATTTGCAGAGATATTTATCATACCAATAACTGGGGGCTAACTCCACAATGCACAACCCATTTTCATTAACAAGGAGGGTCTAATGGGAGGGGGTAGATCACAGATGAGCCTAAATAATGGTACCAAATTGCCTGTATTTATTGAAAAGAAAACTAATAAATTAAATTAACAATTTTTTAAAAAAAGAAGAAGAAATAGATGATGACATCAAATTAAAACAGAGACTAGTGGAGAGAGGGAGGGGATATGATGGAGAGCAGAGTTATGAATGGGAAAGTGGGCAAGGGGAGAGAAATACCATGGTTTGTTGTCTGTAAGTATAGAAGTTTATATATATATATATAAAATATCCATATATATATGAATAATAAATAAGTTTAACGATTAATGGTAAGAATCACATGATTATCTCAATTGATGCAGGAAAGGCCTTTGACAAAATACAACATCACTTCATGATCAAAACACTGGAAGATCTGGGCGTGGGGCACACACCTTTAATCCCAGCACTCAGGAGGCAGAGGTAGGTGGATTGTCATGAGTTCGAGGCCACCCTGAGACTACATAGTGAATTCCAGGTCAGCCTTGGCTAGAGTGAGACCCTAGTTTGAAAAAAAAAAAACCCACAGGAAGGATAGGCATGCAGGGTTTATATCTCAATACAACAAAGGCTATATATAAAGTTTCTAAAGCACAAATAATATTTAATGGGGGGAAACTCAAGGAGTTCCCATTGAGATTGGGAATTAGACAGGGGTACCCACTCTCACCATTGCTCTTCAACATAGTACTAGAATAATTAGCCCAAGTAATAAGACAGGAGAGAAAAATAAAAGGAATTCAACTTAACAGGAGGAAGTCAAGTTAGCCCTATTTGCAGATGACATGATCCTATATATAAGTGACTCAAAATTCTCCATCTCAAAATTTTTAAATTGATAAATTTCTTGAGCAGGATAAAAAATGGCAGGATAAAATATTAATGCACAAAAATCAGTAGCTTTTCTATTTGCAAAGATCAAATATACAGAAAAAGATATCAGTGAGGCTGTCCTATTTTCAAAAGCAATAAAAAAATTAAATACCTTGGAATAACACTAGTCAAGGATGTGAAAGACCTATTAATGAAAACATTAAAAAAAAAAAACTCAAGAAAGAAATCAAGGAGGATTTGAGAAACTAGAAAGACCTCCCATGCTCCTGGATAGGTAGAATTAATAATGTGAAAATGGCAATTCTACCAAAAGCAATATGCTGATTTAATGCAATACCAATAGAAGTATCAGCATCACTCTTCACAGAGATTGAAAACATGATCCCAAATTCATATGGAATGCCAGAAAGCCTCAGATATCCAAATATATCCTCAGGAAAAAAAAAAAAAAACCTCTGGTAGTATCATATCTGATCTAATATTACAAAGCCATAGTGACAAGAACACTATAGTACTGAAATAAAAATAGAAATATAGACCAATGGAACTGAATTGAAGACCTAGGCCTTAGGTCAAGTAACTACAACTGCTTGATCTTTGACAAAGTTGCCAATAATGTAAACTGGAGAAAATACAACATTCATCATATGGTGTGGACAAATTGGATGACAATATGAAGAAAAATGAAATGAGAACTGCTTATTTTGCAATCCACAAAAATCAGGTCCAAATGGACTAATCACCTCAGTATAAGACCTGAAACTCTTTAACTACTGGAAGAAAAAATAGGAGGCACACACCATGATAAGGGACTGGGAAATAACTTCCTGAACAAAGTCACAGTAGTCCAGGAAATTAAACAAGCTCTCAACCAATGGGATATTATGAAGCCAAAAAGCTTTTGCCTAGACAACCATACCATAAGTGGAGTCAATAGGTTACCAACTGAATGGGAGAAATTCTTTGCAGCTATAACATTGAAAAGAAGCCTAATATCTAGAATCCATTAAAAAAAAAAAAAAAAAAAAAAACCTCAAAGAACTAAACAATGAAAAAGCAAATAACCCTCTCCAAAAGTAGGGCAGAGAACTGAATAGGGAGTTCTCAGAGGAAGAATTACAAGTGCCTAACACTCACTTAAGAAAATGTTTGACATCCCTAACCATTAGGTAAATGCAAATTAAAACAACTATGAGATTCTACCTTACCTCAGTAAGGATATCAAACATCAAAAAATCAAATGAAAACAAATGTTGATGGGGATAGGGAGAAATAAGAACACTCATTCACTGTTTGTGGGAATGTAAGCTGGTACAACGACTAGGGAAATCAATATGGAGATAGCTGAAAAGATGAATATAGAGCTACCAAAAGACCCTGTTCTTCCCTTATTAGGCATTTACCCTAAAAGCTCCACATCTCAGTTCAGAGATATTTACCATGTTTAAGCTGATCAATTCATAATACCTAAGAAATGGAATCAGCTTAGTTGCCCATCATTGGACAAATGGATAACCAAGATGTGATATATCTACATGATGGAATTCTACTCAGCAGTAAGAAAAAAATGACACAAAGAAATCTGTAGAGAAATGGTCAAACTTGGACCAGATCATTCTAAGTGAATTCACACAATCACAAAAGACAATCGTTGCATGGTCTCATACATCTGCAGTTCCTAGCCTGGATCAGCCATAATTGCTGACATTCCTGAATGCCATCTGGAGGCTTAGACAATAGGGAGGGTAGGGCTCTGGAAAAGGGTAGGGGAAGGGAGGCACAAAACTAAACCCAAATTGAACTGGTACCATAGATTCCTATATTAGTTACCAGGTGAAAGTGACCAACATCTGTCCAAGCAATTCAAAGTCTAAGTGACTCGGAAGTAAACAACTTGACATGATGTTCACACAAGTGCAATAGTGTCACACAGCCATGGTGGGTAACCAACTGCTCCTAGATTGGCTAACAGATCTTCTGACAGGAAAGGAAACCATATTTGGAACTGGGAAACAAGTCAGAATCACATCCAGATAATGAATCTGCTTTCCATTGTCAAGCACCCACTAATCTTGGGCTAGAAGAGGGTCCACACCTTTAAAATCTCTCTGAGTTAATAATAGTTATTCCATTTAACTGGTGCTAACTTCACACTCTGTCAGAGAATCTTCTTCTCTTTTTCAGATGGGAACTGGACTTTCTTAGAGAATTTGATATCAGCACAAGGGTGAAGGATACAGACACTTTTGTCACTCAACACCTACCAAACCATAGGCTCCTAAGTGCCCATCACTGAAGTAGACTTAAAATGCAATCAACATGACTCAGAGAATTTTGCAGAAGAGGAGGTAGAAAGATTGTTAGAGCCACAAGTTGGGACACTTTGCACAGAGACATTGCCTCTCCCCTCCCACCATAATGCATGACCCACAATCCCCATGGGGTTGACCTGCATCCCCAAGGAGGAAGGCCTCTTCAAAAAAGGGGTGGTACCAACATGAGTTGTTTACATACTAAATATGCCCATATCTAATAAAAATAAATTTTAAAGGATAATTTTTGGCCTGGTGTGGCATATGCCTTTAATCTCAACTCTCAGGAGGCAGAGATAGGAACATTGCTTTGAGTTCTAGACTACCCTGAGACTACATAGTGAATTCCAGGTAAGCCTAGGCTAGAATGAGACCCTACCTCAAAAAAATAATTGTTTCCAAATTATTGCATTGTAGGTTTTCTCTAATAATATTTTCTAAAATCTTATTACATGGGCAACTATATTCATATAATATAATCTTGGGTTGGGGCTGGTGTTGGGGAGATGGTTCAGTGGTTAAAAGCACTTGCTTGAAAAGCCTTACTGCTCAGGCTCAAGTCTCCAGGGCACACATAAAGCCAGATGAACAAAGAAGCCCTATCATTCACATTAATTCTCTCTCTCAAATAAATAAAATAATTCCTGAGCCATGTTGGGTTCGTTTTAGGTCTACTTCAGTAATGAAGTCTTGGGAGTCTCTGGATATCTGGTTTGGTAGAAGTTGAGTGTTCTCTGTGTCTATATCCTTCAACCTTGTGCTGGTACCAGGTTCATCAAGAAAGCAGCACTCTTGTTCATTTTTCCAAGTACTCTATGGTTTCAGCTGGGGCCCTGGTGAGGTGCAATGGGCTGATTCTCTCCTTAGGTTCTGGGTCCATCTGAAAAAGAGAAGCAAATTCTCCAATGGAAAGTGAAATCAGCACCAGATAAATGGGATAACCATTATTTTTTTAGTGAGAATTTAATTATTATAGGCTCTCTTGTAGGCCACAATTGGTGGGAGCTTGATATTGGAGAGTGGGTTTGTTTTTATGTTTATGGTTCTGACTTGTTTTCCAGTTCTAGCTATGGGTTCTATTCCACTGAATGGATCAGTTAGCCAATCCAAGAACATTTGCTTACCCACCATGGCTGTGTGCCACTATTGCACTTGTGTAAGCATCATGTCAGGTTGTTTGCTGCTGAATAGCTTAGACCATGAGTTGCTTGGACAGATAACTCATGTGACAAGAAAGCTTTGATTATCATACTATTTAAAATAGATCTAACTATAATAATACACATGTTATTTTTTAATCATTTAGGATCATCAAGGCAAACTTTCCCTATGTAGAATTTATGAAGGCTATTTCTCCATCCTTTTTACTTTAGGAAACCACAAAAATCATGCTTCTATGGGATATCACTTTTTAAAATGTGTTTTGAATAATATCGTGGATATCACCAGGCTGGCTAAGGAAGCCTCACCAGCTGCTTTCTTGGGTTCAGTTCACCAGCCAAAAACATTGACTTTAGTCAATGGTATAATATGGAAAAGTAATTTCTTTCCCTAAAAAATTTATAGGAATGAAGACTACTTTCTTAAGAAAATATTTTATTTATTTATTTGAGAGAGAGAGACAGAATGAGCACACCAGGCCTCCTACCACTGAAAACAAACTCCAGATGCATGTGCCATCTTCTGCATATGGCTTACTTGGGTCCTGGGGAATTAAACTGAGGTCCTTTGGCTTTTCAGGCAAGTGCCTTAACTGCTAAGCCATCTTTCCATTCCATGAAGACTTCTTTAAGGGAATAATCACATGGACTTTGCAGACATTTGACCTTTTTCATCTTCCAAAGGGGCCAGCTTCATGACAAGTACTGCTGAGCCCTCCAGACCAATGGTATTATTGCTCATTTGTAGCAGATGTACTTGGACATAATACATTTGCTAGTGAAAATTCTTGCAAGGATCTTATTTATTTTTCAAATCCAAACATCCAGAAGATATATTCTATGATTCTCACAACTAGTCTCATTTCATTTCCTCTACCCCACAAATACCTTCAATGGTTCTGTAATTCTACCCTTTAAAGTCAGGAGGTTACTTGGAAATAGTCCCATTTGAAAACTAAGATTCTATATTTGAATTACAGAAACTTGCTCTTAAGATTTGCCTGTATATTTATTTGAAAACTCAGTCCATAATGAGCATTGTCCAACAGTTGCCAAACTACATTCTGCCATAAAATCCTCAATGTTTCTTTCTTACTGGGGGGGAATAACAGCTCTCAGGTACTCATTTATTAAAGAAAATTGCTTTCAGTCTCAGACTTATCCAACAAACCTTTTTCCCAGCCAAGGCCTGCAAGTCTACCTTGTGTCTAAACAGAATAACTTTCCAGGCAATATTGAATGTAGGGGGGGGGAAAGCTAACAAACACATGAAGATGTGTGCTGAGCTTCTCTACTCCATACTTATAGCTAGTTCCAGGGCATTCTCAGCCTCAGAATGTTTAGCTAGGAGTATTGCTGTATGGAGTGAGTAGGTCAGACCCCTGTTTCCTGCTTTTTCCAACTCCCCTGTTTGGGTTCCATGTGCTGGTCTGTGATATGGCAGGCATGGCAGTCTGGAGAAGACCACACCCCTGTTTCCAGGCTCCTCTCACCTCCCTGGTCTAGGTTCCCTGTGCTCAGAGTGTGTGGGTGGGCCCAGAGATGTGGAGTGAGTAGGCCAGACCCCTCCTTCTAGGGTATACCAGTTCCCTGGCTCAAGTTCCCTGAGCTAGTCTCTGTGTTGGAGAGCACTGCATGGAGTAAGTAGGCTACATTGCTGTTCCCTGATTCCTTCCGGTTCCCTGGTGCTGGCAGATCCCACTGTGCCTTGCTTGGGGAGGCCTGGTCCCTGTGGGAGCAGTTGAGTCAGGACTTTTACAATGGTATTCTGACTGGCAACTGGGTACCAACATCAACTGTTCAACTGAATCAGAGGGTGCATGGGCCAAGGACAAAACTTTGCTTCCTCCTCACTAAAATCAAGTCTTCTTAAAATAGGTAGACAACAAAGCAAAAAAGCCAGCAAAAATCATAAAACAGAGACCTCCACCAAGATGCCTAGTCCTACCATAGAAGCCTCCAATGAGCTCATATGGAAATCAACAGAAATTCATTTCCAAAAAGAAAGCACAACAACCAATGAGACCCTGGTTTAAAAAAAAAAAATTACTGAACTGAAAGAAAACCATCAAAGAACCAAGAATTGTATGAATGAAATTGAACAGAATCATCTCCTAGAGTGTTCAGCTTTTGACAGTAAGCTTAACTTAGTGGACGAAAATACTAGAACCCTCCAAAGCAACATAGCAACATTAATAAACTGAAGGTAAGTCAATAAATGGAAGACCTCAACAACCAATTGATTGAGCTTAATGAAGACTTGATCAAATGCAAGAATGAGCTACGGGAAGCATCAAGAAAATCAAAATTCTAATTAAAATCATACCTCAAAAAAGAGATGGACATGATGCAGAATAACACAACAGAAAACAAAAATCAAATAGAAATTATAAAAACTTCTCTAGAACTACTCATGTATAGAGTTACTCCTGTAGAAGACAGAACCTCTGACCTGGAAGACAAGACAGAAGAAATTGATAGGGAGGCCAAAAACTTTGCTAAGTTCAAAAAATAAGTGAACAGAATATGAGGAAACTGTGGGATACCATAAAATAACCAAACATCCATATCATGGATATACCAGAAGGAGAGGAAATCCAGGCTGGAGGCATAGAGACCATATTCAACAAAATTATTGAAGAAAATTTTCTGACTGTACTAAAAGAGAGGCCCGTCCAGATACAAAAAGCCTACAGAATACTAAAGAGACAGGACCAAAGCAGAAACTCTGCAAGACACATCTTAGTTAACTCTTAGGCTGGGCATGGTGGCACATGCCTTTAATCCCAGCACTTGGAAAACAGAGGTAGGAGAATTGCCCCAAGTTCAAGGCCACCCTGAAACTCCATAGTGAATGCCAGGTCAGCCTGAGCTACAAGAGACCCTACATCAAAAAATAAATAAATAACTCTTAACAACAAAAATGGAAGGTCAAAAGCAGCAAGAGAGAAATAATTCACAACATACAAAGGCAATCCCATCAGAATTATATCAGATTTCTCAATGGAAACCCTGAAAGCTAGAAGACCTGGAATAGAACACTTCAAAGTCTAAAAAATTATGGCTTCTAATCCAAGCTACTCTACCCAGCAAAAGTAACCCTTGTAATAAGTAGTGAGAAAAAAACTTTCCATGAAAAACGTCAACTGTATGATTATATGAACACAAATCAAAATCTACAGAGAATACATGAGGGAATACTCCAAACAGAACAGTCAAACAACCAATCTCAAGATCCAACAAGAAGATTACAATAACCAAAATAGACAAGGTGCAAAATAGTACAAACACAAGAGAGCACCAAACCCCATAAAACACATCATTATTTCTGGGATTAATTCAAATCTCACAGTAATAACCTTAAATATTAATGGTCTTAACTCACCCATCAAAAGACACATGTTATCAGGATGGATGAAAATATTAGACCATTCTATTTCCTGTCTTCAAGAAACCCACCTCACCGCTAAAGATACCATCTCCTCAGTGTAAAAGATTGGAAAGTGATATTGCAAGATAATGGAAATAAGAAACAAGCAGATGTTGATATATTAATATGTGATATATAGACTTCAAACCAAAAGTAATCAAAAAGGACAAAGAGGGACACTTCTTACTCTCAATGGAATGATCCAACATAAGCACATCACAATCATTAATATATATGTGCCAAACATAGGTGCACCACATTTTATAAAACAAAACCCCTCAACAATAAAACAGAAATAAACACTAACACCATCATAGTCAGAAACTTCAATACTCCACTATCATCAATAGACAGATCATCCAAGCAGAAAATCAATAAGGAAATGTTGGACATAGACAGGGTCCTAGGTTAAAGCAAACCTAAGCTGTCTGACACAAAGGCCCCAGGCAGATCATCCAAACAGAAAATCAAAGAGAATTAATAGATAACAATATCATATTTCAAATAGAAACAAAAACAGGGAAGCAACTTCAAAGTCTATGTGACTCAGAAGCAAACAACCTGACATGACACTCACACAAGTGAAACAGTGGCACACAGCCATGGTGGGAAACCAGCTGCTCTTGGACTGGCTAACAGGTCTCCTCACTGGAAAGGTAACCATATCTGGAACCGGGAAAGAAGTCAGAATCATCCAGATAAGGATTCTGATTTCCATTATCAAGCTCCCACTAACCTTGGACTATAAGAAGGTCTACACCCTTTTAATTCTCTCTAAATTAGTAATGGTTATCCTATTTAACCAGGGATGACTTCATTCTCCACTGGAGAATCTGCTTCTCTTTTTCAGATGGGAACTGGACCTGTGGAGATAAATGGCCCAGTGCACTCCACCCTGTACCCAGCTGAAACCACAGAGGAATTAGGGAAATGAACAAGAGTGCTGCTTTCTTAGTGAATCTGATATCAGCACAAGGGTGATGGAGATTAGACACTGAGGACTCAACACCTACCAAACCAGTGATCCAGAGGCTCATAAGTGCCCATCACTAAAGTAGACTTAAAATGCACCTAATATAGATCAGGGAATTTTGTGGAAGAAGAGGCAGAAAGATTGTTAGAGCCACAAGTTGGGACATTTTGCACAGAGACATTGCCTCTCCCCCATAACTGACTGCTGCCTCCATAATGCAGGACCCACAATCCCCATGTGGTTGACATGCATTCCCAAGGAGGAAGGCCTCTTCAGAAAAAGGGGCAGGGAGGAGGGAAAGGATGGTACAAACATGTTTTGTTTACATACTGTGTATGTCAATATCTAATTTTTAAAAAGTTTAGCTAAATGGTGATGCAAGGCCAGTCAACATTTAGGGGTTCTTCAAAGGAAGAAAATAGTATTCATTAATGTCTTGAATGAATTCATGTCAGTTAGAAGGGGTATTTGGAATGATTCAAAGGAATTAAAGAGATACCACTTTTTTGCAGGTGACCTCTTAATGGAAAAAGTCCCTCAGTCATGATTCAAATTCTAGTGCACACACCTAGAGTTGCTACCTTATTAACAGAAGGAAGAAGGCAACACCTGACTTGGCATTAGCATCTGTCTAACTTCAGCATTGGGTCTGGATTTGCTAGCTAATTGTACCAATAAGGTATTCAACCTCAGTGAGGGTCAATTTTTACTGTGTTAATTAGTGATACCCTCTGCTTTCTAAACTTGTTTCAAGAGCTAAATGAGTCTTTGAGGAAATAATTATCCAATAAAACAGGCACACAGTAATGAATCAGATTTTTCTCTAACAACATCCAGAGAGCAATGACAACAGGATAACTCCAAGCAGCTGAACCTAACAGCTGGCGTGGGCACCATGTCAGCCTATAGGCAGGGCCAAATCCTCATCAGGATGTCTTCCTCACTAGACACTTCCTACCTCAGGAATGCAGAGATTATCTTTATCTCTAAAAAATCTAAAATGAGGAGATAGGTACAAGAGGATAGTTTGAGTACATTTCAAACCCAGTGACCTTGTTAGAGAGCGTTCCTCTGTCATAATTGGAATGGTCAAACAGAGCAAGAGGGCATCCCCTGACGATTGATTTAAAACCTGATTACCTATTGAAGCTTGGTTTCTCAGGAAACACATGAAGAAGGAGATTTACCTGAAGGAAATTAACTGGGAATAAGATTTTGAGGAGAATTGGGACTGGGCAACAGAGAGAGGTGAACTGTGGTAGAGAAACAATAGCCTTAGTTAATGCTATGGAAGGCTCAGGGGCTTAATTGACTCATCAGAGATGTCCCAGATTCAGACAGTGGAGCCAGACAATTGGCTGCTTGCCTTAGTGTATTGAATTCAAGCCACTGCCAGAGAACATACACAGTGAGAGATAGCTTTTTATTTTTTTTATTTTTGTAGTCAGTGAATACAGTCAAGTTGGTACCATTGTTAGCCTAATCCCTGTCCTCCCCCCTCCACAGAGACCCTCCTTGTTGGGGTATATGGGTCGTGCATTGCGGGATTAGCCTTTACTTTTGGGTAGGAGGAAATGTCTCTGAGTGTCATGAACCAACGTGTGGGTCTGACATTCTTTCTGCCCCCTCTTCCGCAAATTTCCCTGAGCCATGTTGGGTTCATATTAGGTATGTTTCAGTGTTGAGGTCTTGGGAGCCTCTGTGTCTCTGGATATCTGGTTTGTTGATTGTTCTCTGTGTCTATCTCCATCACCATTGTGCTGGTTCCCAATTTGCCAAGAAAATAGTATTCTTGCAGTTTCACCAATTATTCTTAGTTTCAGCTGGGGCCTTTTTGAGATATGATGGGGTGGTTCTCTCCTTAGAATCTGCATCTATCTGAAAAAAAAGAAGCAGATTATCCAGTGAAGTGAGCACCAAGTAACTGTGATAACCATTGTTTTTTAGAGAGAGTTTAATGGAGAGTGGGCTCCTTGTCAGATATGGTTCACTTGATTCCCAGCTCCAGCTATGGGTTCCATTTCACTGAACAGATCAGTTAGCCAAATCAAGAGCAGTTGGTTTTCCACCATGGCTATGTGCCACCATTGCACTTGTATGAGCATCACGTCAGGTTGTTTGCTGCTAAGTAGGTCAGACCATGCATTGCTTGGAGAAATATTGGTCATTTTCCCCCAGTCACTCTTATAGCACCTTCTGGCACCAGACACACTAACTGTCTGGGGACTGACAGAGGGAAAGAGTTCTTTAACTGAGTCCATAACAGTACAAAAACTTCCATGGCCTTTTAAATAATTGATTAAATATAGAATATAATGCTTATAAAATATATTGTGTTCCTATTGGTCTCCCTATTACTGTCTTTGTTCCCCCTCCCACTTCCACTAACACCCTTCTTCCACTAATTCACTTCTTGCTTACCTGCTTTTGTGTTTTGTTTTGTTTTTTTTCCTACTGAGTTAAAAACTAAAGTTGCTTGCATGAGCACGGGCTGGGGGTTACATATAGTGGTATGGCTAACTTACTAGTCACCACAATGAACCCCACCAACCCCGCCCCAAGCAACCATTGACTTCCAATAATTATTCTGAGAGGAGTGGGGTCTTGTGAGCCCCTCCAATTTATGTTGGAAGGTTGAGAGTTTAATCTTGTGCAGGAAACCACAACTATTGTTATATTTTTGAGTGTAATGATCAGGCCATAACAAAAGTATAGCATTTCATAGTTTCATTCTCAGCATCCTGTGGCTCTTTAATATTCTTTCCATCCCTTCTTCTGCCCTGTTCCCTACACCATGGAGGGTGTGTAGTGATATCTCAGCTAGGGCCGAACACAAGAGAGACACTGATTCTCAGCACTTTCACCAGCTGTGCCTCTCTGAGGCAAAAATGAAACTTCAGCAGTCAATGATGAGGGGACCAACTAACCTATGTAAATATTCAGAGAGTAGTTTAACCTGTCCATTTAACATAACAATGGCAGAACTTCCCCTGTAAGGCCTCAGATCCCTATAGTCACAGACTTTTAGCCAGTTTTACAGTACCAAGCATGACTTCCATCTTGTGGAGCACACCTCAAACCAGTGTGAGGGTTATTTAGATACTCTCAGAATCCTAATCATCCACCCTTGCTTTCTTTAAGTAACATTATCTTTGGCCGCCCTTCTATCTTGCTACTCAGGACTCTGTTGTGTTAACTATCGTAATATAAAGTACTTCATAGATCAGTCTCCCCTATTCCTACTCCAACCATGTTGCATATTATTATAAGCAGTCCTAACTTACAAGGGCAAGTGATACCACCTGGCTTATCTATCTGGTTTCTAGACAATCCTATTATATACAGGCCATTCCTACAGTGCCATCCCTTCTATCATACTCTTAGTTCAGCTACCACTGGGCTTCTTAACAATGCAGTAGCTCCCCTTGCCAATAGATTCTCTCTTCCATGAATGGAAGTGCCCTTTAACCTCATACAACACATAGCTGGCTGATGGGTAATTTGTATTCCTATGGTATTTCCATTCTAGCAGTCCATCTCTGTTAAGCATTTAAATTCCTCTGTACATTTGCCAGGGCTGTTCTGACCTCTCTGCTTAATTTATTATAGGCCATCATTTTCTCCAAGCCTTAAGAACAGTTCTAACTTAATATTAGCATCCTGTTCTTAGAACCTTTCCAAATGTTAAACCTCATATCATGGAAGAATGAACCAACGGCAATAAACTTCCTTTCTACTCCAAAAAATCCCTTGTACCACCACAAACACAGTCTTGATTCAACTCCCCCAAGAGCTATACCTTCCTGACTCCTGCTGGTATAAGTTGACTAAGCCCTGCAGCTTCTGACAGGTAGAGTGTCTTCCTTCCCTGAGCAAAAGAGTGCATCCCTACTGCATTATGTTGTCACCTGACCTTAATTGTTGGTCTGCTAGCCACAAGGTAGGTGAAGGTAGATCTTGAAGGAAGATCTTTGGAGACAAGCACTTCTACATTTTCTTCGAAATGGAGGTGGGGGAGATAGCTTATTACAGGGAAGTGTAGGCCCCCTTCAGGCCCAGAAGATTCAGGGGAAAAAACAAGGAAAAAAGTTTCCTAGTGTTTTGTCACAATGTTAAGTCTTAAAGTCTCATTTTTTTTCTGTTCATGATTTTAACTCTACCACAGACTTGTTGTAATGATGTTAGACCTCCTTGATATGCTTGCTCTCTTTAATCAGTATTTTACTAGGACATTGTCATTGCACATGATGACAGATTCATAAAGATGGTTTCATGTATACCATGTACATTGACCACATTGACACTCTTACATCCCCCTTTCTCCTCCATCCCATTAATCAGTCCCCTCCCTCATCCCAAGATATATATATAAACATACATATACATATATATGTATGTATATGTATATATATATGTATGTGTGTATATATACATATATGTGTGTGTATGTATATATATATATATACATATATATATATATATATATATTATATTCTAAGCATCCTATAGAATCTAGGATCCACATGGAAGAGATAACATGTGATAGTTCTCTGAATTTTACTTAATTCACCTAATATGATCTCTAGTTGCATCCAATTTCTCAAAAATGATAAATTTTGGCCAGGTGTGGTAGCATATACCTTTGGTCTTGGCACTTGTGAGGCTGAAGTAGGAGGGTTGCTATGAGTTTGAGGCCAATCTGAGACTACATAGTGAATTCCAGGTCAGCCTGGGCTAGAGTGAGATCATACCTCAAAAAAAAAAAAATGATGCAATTTGTTCTTACTTATGGTAATTGATATGATTTTCTATATATACACAACGTTTTCTCTATCCAGTCATCTGCTTATGGACATCTAGGCTGATACATAACTTGGCTATTATGAATAGTGGTACAATATACATGGATGTTCTGGTGTTTCTGAGTTATCAGATTCCTTTCAGTATATTCCCAGGAGTGGTATAGCTAGAGTATATGGTATTCTATTTTTCATCTTTAAGTGACCTTCATACTAATTCCCACAGGGACTGAACTAATTGACATTCCCACCAGCAGCATATAAGGGCTCCCCTCTTCATCTACCTACCTGGTCTCCACACCAGAATTTGTAGTTATTTTCTTTTTAAAAAATTTATTTATTTATTTATTTGTTTGTTTGTTTATTTATATATGCATATATTTGTTATATAAGCAACATATGTTGATACCATGCTTTCCCCCCTCCCTGCTCCTTTTCTGAGGAGGCCTTCCTCCTTGGGAATGCATGTCAACCCCATGGGGATTGTGGGTCCTGCATTATGGGGGCAGCAGTCAGTTATGGGGGAGAGGCAATGTCTCTGTGCAAAATGTCCCAACTTGTGGCTCTAACAATCTTTCCACCCCCTCTTCTGCAAAATTCCCTGAGCTATGTTGGGTGCATTTTAAGTCCACTTCAGTGATGAGCACTTAGGAGTCTCTGGATCTCTGGTTTAGTGTGCCAAGTGTCTAAAGTGTCTCTCTCCTTCAGCCTTGTGCTGCTACCAGATTCACTAAGAAAGCAGCATTCTTGCTCATTTCTCCAAATCCTCTGTGGTTTCAGCTGGGGCTGGGGTGGAGTGTGCTAGGTCGTTTATCTTCTTAGATCCAGCTCCCATCTGAAAAAGAGAAATAGATTCCACAATGGAGAGTAAAGTCAGCACCAGTTAAATGAGTTAACCATTAGTAATTTAGAGAGAATTTAAAGGGCATAGATCCTCTTATAGCACAAGATTAGTAGGAGCTTGACAAGGGAAAGCAGATTCATGATTGGCATTCTGATTGGGACGAAATAGAATCTCAATGTAGGGTTTTGTTTTTTGGTTTGTATGGGCAGGATCTCATTCGAGCTTAGGCTGGCCTGAAACTCACTTTGTAGCAAAGGCTTGCCCCAAATTTTGGCTACCCAGTGCTAGGACAAGAGGTGTAAGCCATCATATCTAATTTAATGCAGTTTTGATTTGTATTTCCCTGACAGTTAAGGATGTTGAACATCTTTTCCATATGATCAGTGGCCATTGGTACTTTATCTTGCATGTACTGTCTTCCACTCATTTGCCCATTTACGTCTGCTGCTCTTATAAATTCAAGTTAAGTCTTAGAGTATCTGCTTTTCCAGTTATAAGAGATACAGAGCTCTCTCTAAACTTCTGTGGGCTCCTGGGCTTTCATAAACAGGCCTAAATTGGAGATCAATCATCCTTGTTCTATCATTGTCTTTTTTTCTGATAAATGTATTAGGTCCCACTGAGAGCTGCCCAATTCCAATTCTATAGCCCTTCTAACTACTACATGGATCTCTCAAAATCTTGAAATATTACACCCCAGTGAGGAATTGCCTTCTATCTGTGCCTCATCCAAGTTCAATACCAGAGAAAAATTTAACAGTTGCTATGCCATATATTGTCAGCATACCCCCTAGCACCATTAAATGGGTTCACAGCCAGATAACGAGGGATCCAACTCAAAATTTCACTTAGGACTTGATTTCCTAAGACAGTTCTAGGTACCAGTTTTTATGGATTATACACTAAATTCCTAGGGGTGGGGAGAAGATCTTTAACATGAAAATTAGAGGACAAAATTTCCATGTGAGTTGTCTTGCCAAGTACACCTGTGTGGGATCAGGGTAAATAGTATCAGGCAGAAGAAAAAGCAAAAATGTGATACATTTGCAACTGAGGCTTCAGCTCCATCTTGCAGGAGATTCTGAAGCTGATGCCCCTAATGGAAATGGATTTTTCTCAGAAAAGATATAACCTTGAGTAAGGTAGAACCATCAGGCCAAGGGCTCTTCCCAGACAGTGAGTCAAACATGAGTCTTCAACAGCCTCCTGGGGACTAGAAGCATGAGTGTGTAAGTTTTGAAAGAGTGTAGCTATAGACTGTAGAATCAATTGCATTGTCTAAGAAATTAAAGTGTTAGAATTTGAAATAATTGGTAATCTGATGAAATTTGAATGTCACTCAGGGCCTAATGGGTTTGCAGAAGCTTTAATGAAGTGATAAGTAACTAAAGAGCAAACAAAGAGGAGCATGGATTGCTCAATGTGTCTCTAGCAGGAAACGAATACATCTGGCCATCACGTGACAGCTCACTTTCATGAAACACGCATTCTTCTATAGGCTTCAAAGATATTTATCATTTAATCCAGAGCTGGGATTATAAATTATTTACTATTATTGTCCCCTTTACTTATGAGTAAGTCAAGATCCAGAGAATTAAATTTTTTGACTGAGATCACTATGTGGCAGAACTGGAATTATAATCCAAACAATCTGTGTTCTAAGTAACTTGCTAAACTGCTTCCCTTAATATGTTTCACTGGATGTCTTAAGTACTTGAAATATGTTAGCTATTTATTTGTTGTGAGGTCTAATCTGTTATTAAGTGCCTTTTACAGAAGAAGAAATTAGGGCCAAGTATTTACTTACTTTATAAGAGATTTTCTATTAATCACTTACTTTATCTAATCATCATGTTTGGAACTAAGAATTCTGGCTCCATCAATTACCAGCTGTATAAATGTATTAGTCTGTTTTCAGTCACTATAATAAAATATTTGAGACCAGGAAATTTACAAAGAATAAAAGCTTTTTTTACACAAAGGTCAGAAGGTTGAATGTTCATCTTTTGTTTGTCTGAGAGTCTTCTTGCTGACCAAGAACAGAGCAGAAGATATCACATGGCAAGTCAGAACAAATACCTTAGCTCAGATCTCTCTTTCTCTTTTTATCAAGTAACTAAGCCATGTGTTAACCCCTATTCTCATTACCTATCTAATCCATATTACGTCCCCAAACCCCTTCTCCAAAAACCATTACCATTAGAATTCAGAAGTAAAGTTCCCAACAAATGAATTGGGAGTGGGGGCACACTCATATTACAGCAATGACCTCTGACAAGCTATTTAACCTCTTCAGGTATGTTTTCTTTGATGTAAAATAGGGACCTGCCCATTGGTTTATATATATAGCCTTTATGTATATAACTCACTTGAAGGACTGTATCAATACTGACTAACAACAGCATGGATGTCATCATCTATATCATTATTACTGTGAAGAGAATTTCTCAAATGTCCAAGTTCTTATTCATTTGATGGTTGTGTTTTGTAGTCATATAAATCACTCTTTATTCTAATCTGTTAATTAGCATTTGGTAAGGCTGCTTACCTGCCAGCAGGTCTCAATACCCTGGGGTGAACTGACAAAATGTTTTACTGAACTCAAATGGTAAGACTGTATTTACCTTTATATACAGAGCTTGGTTCCACAGAAACAAGCTCTCTTTCTTGCATCGAGTTTCAGTCTATGAACTTTTGGATGTTAGAGAAAGAAAACATTCAGACAGTACCAATCAAGAGTAGGTCTAGGTAGACAACAAACCAATATGCCTTTGGTAGAAATACTTCAGCCACCCCCCATACTGGTATATTTTATCTACCATGTCAAATGCTCCTTCTTCCTTTACCTGCTCTGCTCTGAGCCTTGAGGTGCTATTTCTGTGGACAGCGTCAGTGAACCCCAATCTCCCCCAGCTTATTATTAAGTATCAGTCAGAGACCAAAGTGTGAAAGAATAGTGAAGTGGGAGTTTGGTTAGCATTTCTTCATTTGACTTTCCTGACAGATCATCATGACTGGAGTATAACCTTGAACTTTATCTCCTGTCAATAACATTTTCCTGGGCCTGGAGTTACTATCGCCATGTTCTAAGGACTGTTCCACTCAGGTACCCTTCTGTCCAAGTGTGGTAATGGCCTTACTGCTGTAAAACTTAAGGACAGGCAGTATTGGTGCTACTTTCTTGACATCAGGGCCACATCTTTGCAAATTCTTCCTTTATTAAGTTATCAATTATCATACATTTGAGCATGGCATCTGTTTCCTACAGGGATTTTTTTCTGACACAACACACTGAACATGGATCAGTCCTTTCAATAGAGAGGCCATGCTATGTCCTACCACTGTGACCTAAGCCCCATGTCCTCTCTCAATCCCTTAATTCATGTTGTAGCCATCAGCCCAGTTTAACACTCTTGGCCAATCCTTGAAAGCCTTATCCTACTTACAAAAGATGTGATTATTTCTGAGACATAGAGAGATTATAAAAATTGTCAGCCATTTATTTTGTCTCAAACTCCCTGAAGTGGATTCACATATAAGAAGGATGGATCCAAAAGACCCTATTTTTATCAGTCACCTCCATCGTGCTCAGCATCCCAGCCTGCATCTGGTGGTTGACAGGTCATTTCTATTGGGGTCATCCTTTCACTATGTCAACTCTGTCCACTCTCTAATCACATGCAGGCTTGACCTATTTGCACACCTTGAACTCCATGATCCTGACCTTTGACTCACTTCAGTACTTGAAAATTCAAGTAGCAGAGTGAAATGTACAGTATTTTCAATCAAGAATATGGAAGCCATGGTCTATTTTTAATTCTTCCCCTTGGACTACCATGTGACTTGATCATGTCACACTTCCTTCCCTTTTCCCTCTTCATAAGCAGAAGGCAGTTCAAGTGTAACACTTCCCGCTGCAAGGAAGGCTTCACTTTTTTCTTTTAGCACAGACCCTCTGGCATCAAATCTCCTTTGCTTCCTGCTTTCATGAAGCTCCTTCCCTTGCCTGCTTTAGCAGTTTTATGGCCTTTCTTCTAAACTATGGCTTTATCTTTGCCATATGTGTGCACATGCTTATTCTTAAACACATGTGAGTATGAATGTGTCCACACTCTCCCTACTCACACATGGGCACTCACCACTTGCCTGATTTGCCGTGCCATTAAATTGCAATTTGCGGTGAATATAAATGACCAGGCCACATGGTATACTGAGCCAGGCATTTTTGCTTTCCTCTTCATGAAACACGGGCTGTCTAAAAGCATCATGGCACTTTAGACCCTCCGTGTGCAGATATGTCAGCTTTTCAGACTCTATCAGCTATATGCTAGGTGCCTAGAAATATATGGGATTTCTTTTAAGAGCTAAGTAAAATACCTAGCAAGGAACAGACCTGTCAAAAGAATAAGGACTTTTTTATCCTCAAATGATATCACATGCAATAATAATAAATTTATTTAAAAGCCATAAATGTGCATATGCTAACTTAAAAGATCATAGTTAAATAATAATTATTCACATTATGACTTTAACAGGACCCTGATTTCCATGCATACTCTATATCATTATAACCAGTTTTCCTCTCTTAGAATTAGGAAGTGAACTACTGCCCAAAAGACCCCAATCTTCTGGATGTATCACAGACCTTTGGACATGGAGGTACATTTTTTAAAAATTCAATATGATGATGTAAAGGATTAAGGACCAAGTGTATGGGTCATATCAGGAATAGGGACAAGATTATTAACCAATTGCCCTTGGCATTCCTAGCAACAGTTCTGTTTTGCCATCCATACAATATTTTAAAATAAAATATGGTTTCAAAGAGACTTTTGCACATTTTAAAATCCATGCTAAATTCTAGAGAATAAAAATATTCATGCTTGTTACTATGATAGTGGTGTGAAAATATTTTATAGAAACTCTAAAGAATGTACAATAAACATTTCCTCTGGCTTGTGATTAAAAGAAAGGAAGACACACATCATTGTTTAACCTAGTGGGGGTCAGTTGGCCACCAGGAACATTCCTTCACATGAATAAACTCTGATAACCAGATGCACTGACTCTGGGTGAAACGAGCCACTTCCTTATCACTTCCTTATGGGAAGCAGATTCACTTTCTTTGCCTCTATTTGTATCTCAGGACAGCTTATATACCATGAGGTATCACCTCTTCTCTGTCTCCCCTCTTCCATCACCTTACTTTTAATTTTCCAGAAGTTAATACTTATCAATTGTGGCAATTTGTTCAGATGCCCCCCATAAACTCATATGTTCTGAATGCTTGGCCCCCATCTGATGACAATTTGGGAAGTAGAGACTTTCTGGAGGAGGTTGTGTTCTGCCTATGTTCTGAGAACTTGAGCAGGTTTGAGTTTAGAACAAATGGACTTGTGTGAGCATACAGATATGGCACAGAAAGATATGAAAGTTGGGCTAGAGACCACAGCCTACTTCTGCTGCAATTGTTTAAATTATTGCCACCATTGAGATGGGGCTAGCTGTTCTGAATCAGGACAGCAGGGAGAATTCTGAAGCTTTTGAAGGTAGGAAGTGAGAATACAGAAGTTTTCATGTGGTTCAAAGTCTGCTTTGTTCTCACCTGGATTAACAATTTGATAGCCTACCCATTACTATGGGAGTATAACAAATGCAGAAAAGGGTAATTGGTTGTGCAACATGGTTTTATTGGAGGTAGTCATTGGGCAATATGAGGCAGGGTTGTTAAAGTGCCTGCACGAAGGCCCAACAGAGCCTGGAGAATGAACCATTGCAGTGAAGACCTGGTGGAGATGCCAGGACTGTTGACAGGCTTTCAAGGAGAGCTGCTGCTTGGGATGAATTGTTTCCAAGACTGTGGCAGCTCAGCTAGACTTGATGTTTGCCCTGCTTGTTTTAGAACTTTCATTGGTTCAATCATTCCTTGCTATGCCCAATGGCATCTTTTGCAGTGTGAATGTTTTCTATTTTGTGCCATTCTGTATTTTTGGTTTTACAGGAACACAGGTTTGAACATCTCTGGGATTGATTTAAAAACTTATGGGAACTTTTAACATTGGACTGAATTCCTTGTGTTTACCTGGAGACAGTAATGAGTTTATGGGAGCCAAGGGCAGATTGTTGGGTTTTGAATTAGATGTCCCCCGTAAACTCGGGTATTCTGAATGCTTGTTCCTCAGATGATGACAATTTGGAGGTGGAGCTTTGATAGAAGAGGTGTGTAGTTGGGAACTAGTTTAGGAGTATTAAAGGCAGCTTCCTCTTGCCAGAGCTTTGCTCATTCTCTTGCTGATGTGTTCACTGGCTATAGCAGAGACAATGTCCAGCCTCTGCTCATGTCATGCCTTCCCCTGCAATCAAAGAGCTTCCCCGTAAGACTGTAAGCCAAAATAAAAATGTTTCTTTTGTCAGTTGCTTTTGGTCATGTGCTTTATCCTAGCAGGGGAAATGTAGCTACATAAATCATAAATGTTCACTTTTATATTTCTTTATACACCTATTGTAGCTACCTTCCCATGAGGGAGAACTTTCTATAACATCCCTAAGCCCTTCCCCAATGAAACACTTCCTCCAGCAAGGCTCCACCTCCCAATTTGCCATCAGCTGGGGCCAAACATTCAGAACACATGAGTTGACTGGAACACATAATTGAAACCATCACATCTTTAGCTAAAAACTCATAACCAAGTTGTCTCATTTCAAATCTATGGTATAAAATTTAAATGGATTTTTAGTGAAACCTGGCTACCTTCCCATTTATCTCTGGCCCATTTGTTCACCCAGTCCTTATTTTTCTCAAACTTCCAACAGCTCCTTTCAACCAGATTTCTAGCTTATATACTGCTTTCATTTTTGCTGACAGAATGAGAGAAAGCAGAGAAGACATTCCACACATTGCCACTACCTACTATGGAGTCATTCATATAGTTACTGATTATCTTCCATGTGCCAGGCATAAGAGACAAAAGGTAAAAAAGCAGGTAAAACCTTTGTCCTCACAGCATCAGCCTTCACAGGCTCAGTGCCTTCCTCTCCATGCATGTACCAACGAGAACCAGGTCATTTAGCAAGTTGCATTAACTCCCATCTACTCAGATACCACTCCATTGATTCTCTCTTTTACCTCTGCTTGGTCATTGTTATCATCCTCAACCTTACTACAGTATCTCCCATCTTAGAAAATAAACAGCTTCTCTCAATCCCACATCTCTTCAATCTAATCAAGGTTTAAATCTTTTTCTCCCATCTTCAGCCCAATCCTCCACAGGGTTGTCTAACAAAAACATGTCCTGGGCTGGAGAGATGGCTTAGCGGTTAAGCGCTTGCCTGTGAAGCCTAAGGACCCCGGTTCGAGGCTCGGTTCCCCAGGTCCCACGTTAGCCAGATGCACAAGGGGGTGCACGCGTCTGGAGTTCGTTTGCAGAGGCTGGAAGCCCTGGCGCGCCCATTCTCTCTCTCTCCCTCTATCTGTCTTTCTCTCTGTGTCTGTCGCTCTCAAATAAATAAATAAAAAATGAACAAAAAAAAATTAAAAAAAAAACATGTCCTTTCAGCTTCCCTAAAATATACTCAATCAGACTTTTGCACCACTGTGGCCATTCTCATCCTTCACCCACATCCCTATAACAGGGTAAACTTCCCTACTCAAAACCCAGTGTCCCATTCTTTAGTCTATACCTTATTTGATTCAACCACAATTCTTAAAACAGGTCAACCATGCTATTTCACTTGGCTTTAGGAAATATTCTCTCTTTGATTTTTACTGCCTCACAAGCTACTGCCTAACATCTACCTTTCTTATTCTTCCCTCCACATGCTCTGGATATTGAGATGTCCATGAGCTCAGGCCATACTTCCAAATTGCATCCTCAACTTTGACTTCATCCATGGAAGTGATATTTTCATATCACACTCTCTCATCTCCACAACATACTCAAAACCAATTTCTGATATCACTCAATACTTTTAAAGTACCTATGGTTCCTCAGCAAATGGAAAGCTCATTCTTCTAGCTGCTCAAGTCAAAATCTTGTCATCCATCTTGACACTTTTCTTCCCCTCCCCATCTCTATCCAAATCATTGTCAGATAGTTGTTTCAGCCTTCAATATACATCCAAAATCCAGCCATTTATTCCCACAATTCACTGTTTCCATCTGTGTCCAAATCACCATCAACTTGCCCTAAGAAGATCTTCTAAAGTGCTTTATTTCTTCTGTCCTATCATTTATTTTCAGTACAATAGTCAACAGAATAAAAATATAAATATACGTTATATCACTTCTCATCTCATATCAAAATCTTCCAACTACTTCCCATGGAAAGCTAAAGTACTTAACCCTCAATTCTCTCTCACCTCTGTTCTCCACTCTAACATTCTGCTTTCTGATTTTACTAGTCATAGAAACAGAATGGCTATTTATCAAATGCTGTAAGTTGATTCTGTTCAGGCAACTTCTGTTTATTCTTCCAAGAATTTTCGTTTTCAAAGCCTCCATGTGGCAACTTCTTAAATGTTACCTTAAGAATGAGACCTAAACTTCCTCCCCTTTACAAAATATAAGTCCCTCACCTTCAGATGCAATTTTCTCCAGATACAAGTTCATTTTCATAAATAAACAAAAATCATCATCCAATTCATTAACTCATTCAGTTATCATACATCTTCCTTGAAAGTATACATTTTTACAATAATTTTATTGAAAATTTTAATATATGAAAATACTATAACTTGGTCATATTCCTATCAGATTATCCTCTGTTTTGTCCTCTCCCCAGCCCCCATTCCACTAAAGGTCCCCCTCATTTGGATATTTGCATTCACTGTGGAGGTCATCAATAAGTGGATGTCAGGAGAACAGTATATTATAGCTTCTGTTAAGGGTACATGTTTTTGTTTAGAAGTTTTTCTATCATACTGCCTGAAACTACAATGGGAAAAAGAAGTACTTGATATATATTAATGAAGTAACCAAACAAAAGAATGAACAGAATTGTTGTCAGATCCCAAGTGGTGGCAAGACTTTCCTTTGTGTAATTGAGCTATTGAGTGTTATTAGAATTTCTCCAATGAGTGAGTTGATTCTAGTGTGCAGCAGACTTCAAATAAAGATCAAATGCTTAGACAGATAAGATTCAGTATCAAAAGAGGCCTTGGGCCTGGGCCTAGAGAAACAGAACTATAATCCCAATAATTTTGGAGGGTAAGCAGGAGGACCACAAGTGACCTGCCTACCTGGGCTACAGAGTAAGTTCAAGTCCAGCCTTGGCAAATTGTTAAGATCCTGTCTCAAAATACAAAGGAGAAAGAGGGCTGGGAATACAGCTCAGTGATACTGTGTATGCCTAATACTTGAGTTACCTTGTATTCAATCCTCAGTTCCACAAAACAACACAACAAAAGAAGTCTTGTGCCACAGAGTACAAAATGGTGACCTGAGCTACAGAAGATGAGATGCAAGCACTATAGGAAGGTGTAAGAAAAGGACAAGGGACTTACACAAAATGGCAATTTATACAATCATCTCCTCTCTCATAGACCTTCCAGAAAGGGCTCTAAAAACAAAGCTAAGGAAATCACTAAAATTTCAAATATATGTTCACAGGCTGGCTCCTGTTATTATGCCCCCCATAAAAACAGTTCTGAGGAGATTTCACAAGAATAGAACTGAGGGGAGTAGAGAGATGTAAGAATACAAACCACATACCATAGTTGGCTAGCAAAAACACCCATGCCTCCAAAGCAACCAGAAGGGAACCTGAGATCTGCAGAGCCCACCGCCTCATGCTCCCTTTCCTGACCATTTTCTTCCCCAGATCCAATAAACCTTTTCATCTCTTTTCAAGCTGTCCAGAGGGAATCATAAACAAGCAGGCCTGACAGATGCTCATGTCAGCTCAACATGGTCAAATGAACATTCATACTTCAGAGCCTGCAGCTCATTGGCATATTCCTTGAAGATTTTCCTTGGGTGTCCCTCCATAACAAGCAGCGTAGACTCTTTGAACCTACTGGGTCACATAAAATGGCAGCTCCATGGACTGTCCCTTTAATACAAGCTGTCCTGAGCCACTGAGTTTGCTAAAAACACAGGTATGTGAAAATTTCAAGATGAGTAGGACAACATGGAATCTTAGAGATGCCATTCATAATGGGGCAATTGAAAACAAGAAAGTAGCCAGCTGACTTGTTTTCCAGTTGCTTCCTTATTGATGTCTAATCAAAATGTCAGCAATAGGGAGAAAGAAGAAGAAATGGACATTAGGGAAACCATCTTCTCATTGGGAAAGATCTGGGAGAACTGTGAAGGCATAAGAGAGACTACAGGATAGCTAAGCCACCCTCCTTTACAAAAACTTGGCTTCTGAAAATAAGAACAAAATGAATAAGAAATAGATACTCTAACTCACATAGCCTACTCCATCTAGAAGCCTCAAGTCCATCTTCCAAACCAAATTTTACTCAAATTCTAATACTCAGATAAACAGCTTCTACTCTAAACCCAACTTCTGTCATTATTTTTGTCTAAACAATTATTAAAAGGTAGTTGGGCACACAAGACCATTATATTAGGAGGAAAAGATCATGACATCAAAATAAAAGAGACTGATTGAGTGGGGGGAGGGGATATGATGGAGAATGGAGTTTCAAAGGGGAAAGTGGGAGGAGGGAAGGCATTACCATGGGGTATTTTTTATAATCATGGAAGTTGTTAATTAAAAAAAATTGAAAAGGGGAAAAAAAGGTAGTTGGGAGGGGGACACAAATCTGCACCCAAATGGAACTGATGCCATAGAACCCTATATCCTGGAAGATAGACTAAAAGGTTGAACCCTTAACAGGACCTTAAGGGGAGCACCTGAATCAAAGGGCCCTGGAGAGGGTGAGATGAACCCTAACCTTAAATTTATTGTTTACTTTTCTTTTAATTTTTCTTTCTTTGTTCTATTTTCTTTCTCTTTCTTCTTTCTTTTCCCTTGACACTGGCCTGTAACTCCCAGTACCAGGATGTGGTTAACACCCACAATTAGCTATTGATCAGAGACACCTACAATGTTTCCCGAAACAAGACAGACTTCTGTCAGAGCACTTGATGACCCACCAGAGGTTAATGATAAGATCTACTGCTGAAGACACCATATACTGTCAGCACAGAACATAGAAAGACCTGGCTGGAATCTGGAAGACAGCCAGTGTCCAGTTAGCCCATCTAGTTCTAGAAGGTGCTACATGAGCTACTGGGGGAAAGTGGCCAACATCTATCTGTCCAACCAAATTGAGGCCTAAGCTACTCAGCAGCAAACAACCTGATGTGATGCTCACACAAGTACAATAGCCATGGTGTGTAACCATCTGCTCTTGGATTGGCTACCAGGTCCATTCAGTGGAAAGGAACCCATATCTGGAACTAGGAAGCAAATTGGAATCATATCCATAGAATAATTTTGCTTTTCATTATCAATCTCCCAACAATCTTGGTATATAAGAGGGTCTATACCCATTAAATTCTCTATAAACTAATAATGGTTATCCCATTTAACCTGTGCTGACTATACTCTATATTGGAGAATCTACTTCTCTTTTCAGACTAGAGTGGGACCTGAGGAAATAAATGACCCACCACATTTCACCACAGCCCTAGCTGAACCCACAGAGGAATTGGGGGAATTAGCAAGAATGCTGCTTTCTCAGTGAACCTGAAGACTGAAGGAGATAGACACTGAGGATACTCAACACCTACCAAACCAAAGATTCAGAGGCTCCTAAGAGCCTATCACGAACCCAGCATGGCTCAGGAAATTTTGAGGAAGAGGGGGCAGAAAGATTGTTAGAGCCACAAGTAGACATTATGCACAGAGACATTGCCTCTTCCTCATATTTTAAGGCTTTTCTCACAATCTGTGACCCACAATCCCCATGGAGATTATCTCCATCCCAACAAGGAGGGTCCCTTTGGAAGAGCAGCTGGGATGAGGAAAAGGATGGTACCAATATATGCAGTTCACATACTAAGTATGTCCAAAACTAATTAAAAAAAATTTAAAGGTAGTTGTATTATTATCCCTATTGAATTAGACAAGGTTCTCTAGAGAAACAGAACTTAATGGAAAAATAATATACATGGATATCATAGACAGCTTCACAATCCTGGAATGAACTTCCAAGCCAGGCAAAAGTTTATAGAAAGAAAAGTACATTTGAAGATTTCAGATCCAAGGCAAGTTCCATAATGTGGAAGAAGCTGGCCCACATTCACAGGTCCATGCAGAAAGAAATACCACCAGCAGCACCATAAACAAGCACACTCCAGGAACCCCAGGCACAGCACAAGTACTCTGCATACCTTTAGACTGGAAATCAGATCCACCCCGAAACATACCTTAGTGCTGGACCCTAGGATCAGCCCATGGTGACACCTCCTCCAGCAAGGCAGCTAGAGATTCAGTTGTAAGCTTTAATAAACTCCTGAATCCATTGGGGAACATCCATTCAAACTACTCAATGGGCTCACCATATTGGCTCCCATGATAGGGGCAGGACAGCTCAACACAGGCTTTATACACGCTAGAGAAGTTGAGAGCTCAGTAGCTGCTCAGCCCTTTAAAGCTGGATGCTTAGCAATCTCAATCTGGCACTGAGGTCCTGGAAGGTCCCTGATAAGTCATTGGAATCCAGTCTACATTGGAAGTCCAAAGAAGAGATGGTCTGATGTCAGCTGAGAAGGACAGTGGTGGCAGCAGCAGATGTGATAGACATAGAAGACATACAGAAAACACTGCCTTTTCCTCAGAGTTCTTTATGTATGAGCCACCATTTGGAAGGTGTCATCCACTCTGGGTGCAGCTCTTCCTCCTTCAGTTAATCCTGTATGAAAATGCATCACGTATACACCACAAATCATGTCTCCTACATGATTCCATCAAGTTGACAATTAACACCTACTACACAGCTTTTAATCGTAACTTCTGAGATTTTATTCAATTCAAGTTCATGTCCATTTCATGTCAGTTCTTATCTTGCCTAAAATCAATCTTCAATAAAACTTGAGGGCAATAGAAGGTCTCAGAGATAACTATGGGCATACTGGTGAATTGAAAGGGGAGGGGACCCAGGTGCCACTTTCTAAAACTGAAGACAATGGCTTTCCAGGGGAAAATCAATATAGTCTTTTATGGCTAAGCAATTAAAAAGGGACTGTAGTAGCATCTAATTGTGGCACCCTTTTATCCAATACAATGATCCCACAGGCAAACTTCAATACAGATTACTGGACAAATACAAGGAGGCTTTGACCATGAGAAGGAAGACAGTGTCCCAGATCCCTGAGATTAATGGAATCTTCACACATTCAAAACCCACATCCATAAGATGTATACTTCATGCACAAAAATATGCACTGAAGAGCTCTAGATTAAGAGCATACCGAGGGTCTCTGAGAGCTTCTAACACAAACTCTAACCTAAAGTAGGTCTAATATACCACTTAACACACACAAACTTTCCTGTCAATGGATATCTGGATAGGATGATTCTAAAGTCCCTTCCAGCTCTAGAATTCAGTCATTTTTTCCCATCTGTTCCACATCAGAAAAGCATTTTAGCTCTATCCAAAATGCAATCAGCCTCAAGACAATTTTTTTTTAATCCATGTCTTCAAAATTCTCTGGGATCTCTGAAGACTTAGCATTGCCAAGAAGCATGTGACCATTTAGGTGGGCTAACCTCAAGTATGGGCACTTCCTCCTATTAGATCCCTTGGGTTCCTTCTCTTGGTCCCCAGCAGCCCTCTTAGGTGCCCTAGAAACCCTGCCACATCCCTTCCCACCCTCTTAATAACATATGGTCTCCTTAACTTACAGAATTGTCTGCCCCACTTTTTGTAAAGCTACTAGTAAAAAGTTCTAAAATAGAAACCAGATGCACACACGCACCTTGGGATGTATGTATTATGGAGATGAAACCGACACATCTCTTCCCAGTTGGCTTTGCCTCTTTTTTTTCCCCCACCTGCTCATGTGGTGCGCACCTGCAATACGTTGACAAGGCTTTAGATTACAATGTGAATGGTTATATCAGGTTCCAGGATGGCCTTGGGTTTTAATCCCAAGTGAGCAGTGCTTGCATCAAGGGTTTTTATTCCCACATCATCTTTATAGTCCTCCTGGCTTCCTTTTGCACATAAGCTAATATTTCATGTGGACAAACAAGCCCCATATTCCCCTCTTCCACTTTCTAATTTTTTTGTTGTTTCTGCAAAGTTGCCCCCTTCCAGTTCTATTGTCTGTCCAAATATTTCAGTATGAGGCAGACATGTGTTAGGGTTGGGAGCACTCTCACTGTAAAATTGCTCACTTCTTTCAACAGATCATCTCAGGCTGGAAAAATGCCTTCAATCTTAGAGGTTAACGAAATCTCAGCCATAGAAGTCCACATCTCCAAGCACTGCCAGATATATATGCATTTATATACATATATATTCATATAACATAATGATGCTGCATAGCTTTCTAAAATTGGCTCTTAATGAACTAATATATTGGCTCTAAATAACTCCCTGAAGTACAAATACCACAGATATAACCAAGGCAAAATTACAAAAACAATGAACAGATTGTCTTAATCAAAATGTAGGATTTGATAAAAATGGCAAAAATAAAAACAAAAAAAGTGTACTGATGAATGATAAAAGGTTAAAATAAGGCTGAAGAGATGGATTAGGGGTTAAGGGACTTTCCTGCACAGCCTAAAAACCCAGGTTCAATTTCCCAGGACCCATGTAAGCCAAATACACGTGCTGGTACATGCATGTGGAGTTTGTTTGCACTGAATGAAGGCCCTGATGTGCCCATTCTTTCCTTCTCTCTAATAATTTTTTGCTAAGTTTTATTTATTTATTTGAGAGTGACAGACAGAGAAAGAAAGGCAGAGAGAGAGAGAATGGGCACACCAGGGCTTCCAGCTGCTACAGACGAACTCCAGATGCGTGTCCCCTCCTTGTACAATTGACTAATATGAGTCCTGGGGAATGGAGCCTTGAACTGGGGTCCTTAGGCTTCATAGGCAAGCTCTTAACTGCTAAGCCATCTCTCTAGCCCTATTATTTTTTTTAATTTAAAAAGTTTTTAAAAAGTTAAAGTAGAGCACTTAAATATAAAGAAAAATCAATGTGTGCAAAAATATAAAAAATATATAAGATTTGAGGTGATGAATGTTGGGACACTTAAGCAGAGCATTTGGCAGTACAATCATTTGAGAGAATCTACAATGTAAAATCATATATATTAAAAGTTAATCCGGGCATGGTAATGCACACCTTTAATCCTAGCACTTGGGAGGCAGAGGTAGGAGGATCGCCATGAGTTCGAGGCCACCGTGAGACTACATAGTAAATTCCAGGTCAGCCTGGGCTAGAGTGAGACCCTACCTCAAAAAAACAAACAAACAAAAAAAAAGTCATATACTAAAACCTCTGGTCCATAAAGTTTAAGACTACAGATAATTTTTAAGCACTTACTATGTGTTAGGGAATATCTTCCTGTCTTTACTTATTTCTATTTTTGTAATCCAAATGTCCAGTGATGACCCTATATGAATACAAAAACCATCCAGAATCTTTTTCTCCTGATTATTCCCCTTCAACTGACCCTTTTGAGTCTAAGGTAGATTATGACTTCCTGTGACCCACAGGGTTTTTTTGGAAATGGTAGTGATGATTAAGCTTGGTTGTCCACTTAACTGGATTGGAGGATGTCTATAAAATCATCACATGTGTCTAAAAGAAGGCTTTCTCAGGACATTGCCATATGGGTCACAAACTGAAGGGAAGCCACACACTGAATGGAGGTGGCACCAGTTGGAAAGTGGGGGCCCAGATGAAACAAAATAGTGAAGGAAGAGGAAGCCCACATGCACACTCAGGCTTGTGCGGTTTTTCACTGCTGCTGTCACTCTTGGGCATCAAACTCTGGATCCTTCAGCCTTTGAACAGAAGTATACACCAGCTACACTCCAGAAGGCTGAAAGGTCTTCAGGCTAGGACTCAGGATGCATCTTTGCTTCCTCTGACCCTGAGGCTTCCAGATTCTTAGACTGGGCAGCTACCAGTCTTCACCAAGGCACGCACCATGGCACATAGCCCCAGCCAAGCCCTCTATGGTAACATGAATTGCCAACTTTGGGAGTGAACCACCTGGCAAGTGCCATTACTGTCAAACTTCCAGTTCATGCAGTCCCAGTGTACATCACAAATTCTAGAACTGCTTACGTGAGCTCAGTCAATGCACCAAATTATAAAAGAGAATATATATCATTACATACTGGGAACAATAAATACCACATCTTTTTTGTCATAAAAAGCCTAGATTTAAGTGTGTGTGTGTGTGTGTGTGTTGGTCAGGAAACTAGGAACTAGGAGAGGGACTTCCATTCAAGATGGTATCTGCCTAACTACACCACACCTCCCAGGGAAAGAAAGACAAGACATTAAGTGTTCATTGTGTCTTCTAGGGAGGAGCAGACTCTAATAGACCTCCAGCACTTGGGAGGCAGTGGGGGGAGGGGTGCAGAGGAGCAAAAAAAACGGGAATCAGCTGATTCCCACTCTCTTAGGTAGTCCACTAGTCCCCCAATCCCCTCAAGCAGTGGTCCTAACCATAGTCCCAGCTGCAGGGAAGGGGACCCATGACAGCATAGCGCCACATGCACCCACCCCACACACATGCTCTTCCACTTTCCCTGCCCCATGTGAACACTGTTGTCCCCCTCACTGGCATGCACCAATGCCATTCCACTCACTGCTGCATGCACAAAATGCACAAATGCTGTTCCACTCATCTCCACATAGGAAACTCTGGGTACCCTTAAACATCCCAACATTTGGATCATGGGGATACCAGAAGGGGAAGAAATTCAGAAGAAAAGGCATGGAGAACTTATGCAACAAAAGTATTGAAGAAAACATTCCCACTCTCTCAAAAGAAAGGCCCATCAAGTTACAAGAAGCTAACAGAACTCCAAACAGACTAGACCAAAGGAGAAACTCTCCAAGACATATTGTCATTAAGACTCTAAAAACTGATACGAAAGAGAAAATCCTAAAAGCAGCTAGGGGTAAAAAAAAAAAAAAAAAAAAAAGTTACATTTAAAGGTAACCCCATCAGAATTACTTCAGACATCTCAAGGGGAACCATGAAAGCCAGAAGGGCCTGGAATGGAACACTTCAAAGTCTAAGAACCTATGGCTTCCAACCCAAACTACCCTACCTAGCAAAAGTATCTCTCATACTATATGGGGAAAGAAAAACTATCCATGATAAAACTCAGCTTTACAACTATCGGAACACAAAGCCAAACCTGCAGAGAGTATTTCAGGAAAGTTGCCACACAGAAGAATCAAATAATCAACAAGTGCCTACAAGAAACAGATCACAAAAACCAAACTCAGAGAAGGCACAAAAAGCTACAAAGTCCAAGAAAACACCAAACCACATAAACCACCATGATATGGCAGGGATCAAATCAAAACTCACAATTATTACCCTAAATATTAATGGCCTTAATTCACCCATCAAGAGACTAACAAGGTGGATCAGAAAACTAGACCCCTCAATCAGTTGACTTCAAGAAACTCACCTCACCACTAAAGACAGAGACCTCCTCAGGGTGAAAGAATGGAAAATGATATTCTAAGGAAATGGGAATAAGAAACAAGCAGGCATAGCTATACTAATATCTGATAAAATAGACTTCAAACAAAAAGTAATCACAAAAGACAAATAAGGTCACTTCCTACTTATCAAGGGAGTGATCCAACAAGGAGATATCACAATCATCAATCTGTATGTACCAAACACAGGGGCACCACAATTCATAAAACAAAACCTACTTGACAAAAAAACAGAAATAACCACAATACCATCATCAGTACTCCATTATCAGCACTAGATAGATCATCCAAACAGAAAATCAACAGGCAAATGAGAGAGCTCAACAAAACCATAGAAAAATTAGACATAGCAGACATTACAGAACATTCTACCCCAAATCCACAGAGTACACATTCTTCTCAGCAGCCCATGGAAACTTCCCTAAAATACATCATATACTTGGTCACAAAGCCTGCCTATTTAGGAAGATTGACATAAGTACCTGCATGATATCAGATCACAATACTATATTTCTAGAAATTCACAACAAAAGATGCACCAGGAATCCCATTGGCTCCTAGAAACTGAACAACATACTTTTTAAAAATAAATGGGTAGTTGATGAATTAAAAATGAAATTGCAAAATTTCTAGAAATGAATGACAATGAGAACACATCATACCAATACTTATGGGACAGAATGAAGGTGGTCCTCAGAGGAAAATTCATAGCACTAAATGCCTTCATAACAAAGACAGAGAGATTCCAAATCAATAATCTAACCACCCACATAAGGGCACTGGAAAAGCATGAAAAATCCAACCCAAAAGCTCCAGATAGAAAGAAATAATTAGGATAAGAGCAGAAATCAATGAACTGGAAACTAAGAAAACTGATGAAACAAAGAGGTGGTTCTTTGAAAAAATAAATGAAATTGACAAACCCCTGACCAATTTGATCAGGCAAAAAAAATAGATCCTTTAAATTAACAAAATTAGAAATTATAAAAGAGATCACAACAGACATAAGTGAAATTGGGAGAATTATCAGGACTTATTTCAAAAACCTCTACTCCACAAAATTGGATAATGTGGAGGAAATGGATGAATTCCTGGACACATATCACCTACCAAAGCTAAACTCAGACCATATTAATCTCCTAAACAAACATTTTCACACCCATTGAGATTGAAAAGGTTATCAAAAACCTCCCACAAAAGAAGAGTCCAGGACCTCATGGCTTCTCAGCTGAATTCTATCAAACCTTCATGGAAGAACTGAAACCAATCTTTCTCAAACTATCCCACACAATTGGAGACCAGGGAAAGCCCCCCAACTCTTCCTATGAAGCTAGTATGACACTAATACCAAAACCAGGCAGAGAGGCCATAAGAGAAGAAAACTATAGGCCTATTTCCCTGATGAACTTAGATGCAAAGATCCTGAACAAAATCCTTGCAAACCGAATTCAACAACACTTCAAAAGCATTATCCACCTTGATCAAGTAGGCTTCATCCCAGGAATGCAGGGGTGGTTCAACATATGGAAATCTGTCAATGTAATACACCACATAAATAAGCTTAAACACAAAAACCACATGATCATTTCAATAGATGCAGAAAAGGCCTTTGACAAATACAGCATCACTTCATGATCAAAACATTGGAGAGAATTGGAATGGACAGTTTATATCTCAACATACTAAAGCCCATATATAAAGCTATTAAAGTCCAAATAATATTTAATGGAAAAAGAATGAAGGAATTCTTATTGAGATCAGGAACAAGACAGGGGTGCCCACTCTCACCTCTGCTTTTCAATATAGTACTTGAAGGCCTAGTTCAAGCAATAAGACAGGAGAAATATATAAAAGAGATACAACTTGGAAAGGTAGAAGTAAAGTAAGCTGCATTTGCAGAGGACAAGATTCTGTACATATGAAACCCAAGAGCCTCCATCTCAAGACTCTTAAATGTGATTAACTCCTTCCGCAAAGTAGCAGGACACAAAATCAATGCACAAAAATCAGTGGTTTTTCTATAAGCAAAAGACAAACAGTCAGAGAAAGAAATAAGGGTCTTTGCCCCACTTTCAATAGCAACAACAGCAACAACAAAAATACCTTTGAATAACATTAACAAAGGATGTGAAAGACTTATATAATGAAAACATAAAAACAATCAAAAAAGAAATTGAGGAGAACTTGAGAAAATGGAAAGACCACCCATGCTCCTGGATAGGCAGAATAGCAATCTTACCAAAGGCAATATACAGATTTAATGCAATACCAATCAAAATCCCAACATTGTTCTGCATAGAGGTAGAAAGAACGATCTGAAAATTCATATGTAAAAGCAAAAGGCCTCAGATATCCAAGCATATCCTCAGCAAAAGAAACACCTCTTGAGGCATCACCATACCTGATCCAAAAGCTATATTACAAATTCATAGTAATAAAAATATCATGGTACTGGTATAAAAACAGTAGTATAGATCAATGAAACAGAATTGAGAACCCAGACTTTGGGTCAAGTAACTACAGCTACTTGATATTAGACAAAGGCCCTAACAATGTAGGCTGGAATAAAGACATCAACTTCAACAAATGGTGCTGGACAAACTGGATAACCATATGCATGAAACTGAAACTTGATCCACACATCTAACCATGCACAAAAATCAAGTCCAAATGGATCAATGACCTCAATATAAAACCAGGAACTCAACTACCACTGGATGAAAAAAATAGGAGGAACTTTCCATGATATAGGAATGGGAAAAGACTTCCTGAATAAAACCCCAGTAGCACAGGATCTTAAACAATCACTCAACCATTGGGATCTCATGAAGCTGAAAAATTTCTTCACAGGCAAGCATATAATAAGCAGAGCCAATAGATTACCCACAGAATGGGCAAAAAGTTTTGCTTGCTATCCAATTGACAGAGGCCTAATTTCTGGAATCTGCAAAGAACTCCAAAACCTAAACAGTAAAAAGTAAAACAACTCACTTACAAAATGGGGCAAAGAACTGGACAGGCAGTACTCATAAGAAGAAATACAAATGGCAAACACACACATAAGATAATGTTCATAATCCCTAATCATCAGGGAAGTGCAAATTAAAACAACTATGAGATTCTACCTTATCCCACTAAGGATAGAAAATATTAAATAATTGAATGAAAATAAATGCTAGCAAGGACTTGTAGAAATAGGAACCCTCATCCACTGATGGTAGGAATATAGGATGGTATAGCCATTTTGAAAAGCAATATGGAGACTCCTAAAAAGGTTGACTATAGAGTTACCAACAGACCTTGTTATTCCCTTACTGGGCATGTATCCTTAAATCCCCACACCTTGGTTCAGAGAGATTTGTCCAATCATGTTTATAGCTGCTCAATTCATAATAGTTAAGAGTTGGAATCAACCCAGATGCCCATAATTGGATGAATGAATAAATAAGATGTGGTGTATCTACACAATGGAATTCTACACAGCTGTAAGGAAAAATGACACATGAAATTGGAAGAAAAATGGTTAAACCTGGAACAGACCATTCTCAGTGAACTCACCCAGTCACAGAAAAATAATCATCACATGGTCTCACTCATCTACAGCTCCTAATCTGAATCACTCGGAGATGCTGACATACCTAATACATAATAAGCATCTCAAAGAATGGACAATAGAGACAGGTGGGGCAGCAGGGGCAGGTACAGGTGGGGGTGGGGGACACAAAACTGGATGCAAATGGCAATGGTACCATAAAATTCTACATCCTAAAAGACAGACTAAATTAAATTAAAGGGAACACCTGAATCACAGAGCTCTGGAGAGGGTATGATGAAGATTAACTTTAATCTTCTCCTGGATCTCTCTCTCTCTCTTTCTCTCTTTTACATAACCTATCTTTTTTTTCCTTCTTTTCTTTGGTGCTGACCTGTAATTTCCAGTACCAGCATGTGACTAACATCCACAATTAGCTGTTGATCAGAGAGACCTACAAGGTTTCCCAAAAGAAGACAGATTCCTTTCAGAGGGCTTAATGACCCCACCAAAGGTCAGTGGTATGACCCTACTGCTGAAGATACCATATGCTGTTAGTACAGAACATTGAGTGACCTGGCAGGAATCTGAAAGTGAGTCAGGGGGAAATGACCAACATTTGTCCAAGCAACTCTTGGTCTAAGCTACTCAGCAGCAAACAACCTGACATGATGCGGACACAAGTGCAATAGTGGCACACAGCCATGGTATGAAACCAACTGCTCCTAATTTGGCTAAATGATATGTTCAGTGGAATGGAACCCATAGCTGGATCTGGGTAACAAGTCAGAACCATATCCAAAAATGAGCCCACCTTCCATTATCAAGAACTCACCATCATGTGCTACAAGAGGGCCTGCACCTATTAAATTCTCTCTAAAAAACAAAGGTTATCCCATTTATCTGGTGCTAGCTTCACTCTCCACTGAAGAATTTCCTTCTCTTTTTCAGATGGACACTGATACTAAGGAGAGAACCTGCCCATCATGCCTCAAAAGGGCCCCAGCTGAAACTAAGAGTAAGTGGGGAAATGGGCAAGAGTGCTGCTTTCTTGGTAAACCTGGCATCAGTATAAGGGTAAAGGGGATAGACAGAGAAAACATTCAACTCTCACCAAACCAGATATCCAGAGACAAGAGGCTTTCAAGACCTCATTACTGAAGGAGACCTAAAATGGACCCAACATGGCTCAGGGAAATTTGCAGAAGAGGGGGCAGAAGGAATGTTAGAGGCACACATTGGGTCAGTATGCACAGATACATTGCCTCCTACCCATAACTGATGGAAAATCCCATCATGCATGAGCCATACTCCCCAAGGATGAAGATCCCTGCAGAGGGCAGAGGACAGAGAGGAGGCTAATGATGGTGCCAGCATCACTGTATACACTATGTACATAACTAATAAAAGAAAAAAAGAATTAGGATTAAAAAATCTTAAATGAGGGAAGACAGCATTGTGTAATGGAATTCATGTGACATGATAGCAGAAGGGGGACTACAAACTGGAAGGAAGAAAACCCATCAGATAAGAGACAGAGGGCACAAGAGAGGGCAGTAAGAGAGGTAGAGCAAAGTATGAAACACATATTAGAATGCCACAGTAAAATCCATTACTTTGAGTGCTAGCTTTAAAAATTAATCATAAAAGCTGGGTGTGGTGGCACATGCCTTTAATCCCAGCACTGGGGAGGCAGAGATAGGAGGATCATTGTGATTTCCAGGCCAGCCTGTGACTACATAGTGAATTCCACATCAGCCTGGACCAGAGAGAGACCCTGCCTCAAAAAAAAAAAAAAAAAAAAAAAAAAAAAAAGAATACCTAAGTATTTACTTTAAAGCAGTGTGCTTGGGGTTGTTTGTTCAATGATAGTGGATAATGTAAATATCTCTTATGAAACTTGGTTCTTTTTTAATACAGTATAATATGTCTCTTCTGTTTATTTTAAAATACACTTAGGTATGTATAGCTAAGAGATAAATCTTTGCCTCCAAGCCTGTCTTTCAGTGACATGACCAAATACTCTGAAATTGATATGTTTCCTGACTTTCTCCTCCAAGATGTCTCTGCTCAAACAGGTCAAAATTTTGTTTTCTTATTAATATTAAACAGGTCTCTACCATTAAAAGGCAGACATGCAAGGGTTGGGGAGATGGATCAATGAATAAAATGATTGCTGTGCAAGCATGAGCACCTGAGTTCAAATCCCCAGAACACACATAAAAGTAGGGCAGACATAGTGGCCTGCATATGGGGAAAAATAAAGCAGCAAAGAGAGATAGAAGAATATCCAGAAGCTTGTGTGTCAACTAGTCTGGCAAACCCTATGGAGTGAACAAGAGTCCCTTACTCATAAAAGATGTAAGTAAGGCTAGGGAGATGGATAAGTAACTAAGGCACCTGCCTGCAATATCTTAATGACTTGGGTTCAATTCTCCAGAACCCATGCAAAGCCAGATGCTCCAAGTGGTGCATGCATCTGGAGTTTGCAGTGGCTAATAGCCCTGGTGCATCCATTCAAATTCTCTCTCTCTCTCTCCTTGCAAATCTTTAAATATTAAATATACTATTTTATTTATTATTTAGTAAATATAATATTTTATTTATATTAGAAATAATATATTTATTAAATATTAATAAATAAAATACTTTTTAAAGATATAAGGCAAGGCCCAACACCCAAAGTTTTCCTCTGACCTCCACACATGTGTACTGTCTGTACCACTCCATGCCCATACCTACACATGTGTGCAAATGCATACACTCACACAGACAGCAGCAGCAACCACAACAGCAAGGCAGGCAGGCATGTCTACAGTCAGCACAAATTTTACACAAAGGTAAATTTATCCAAAAGCTAAAGAAGCATCAGCACACTCACACACTCCCCTCTGAAGCCCAGAAGGGGACTTCTGTGCCCATGTTCGAAGTCACTGCAAAACTTATATCAACACAATACCCTCTGTAATCCATTGCACATGCTGTTTCCTTCCCAGCTACTGCTCTGTTACAGCCCCCTTCTGTCAGCTGACAAGACACTTGGGAGCTTGATTTGATGGCAGGGAAATGAACATATAGGTTGTTTGGGTTCAAAAATATATATTTATGTCATTTCTGTGCCCAGTTATTTCTTTCCTTATTCTACAAAGAAGCTGACAAGGACTCTCTTTTCATCCACCATGCCACCTCTCCCTATACAGCAATAGAGACACAGGACCATCATGTCACAATATAAATGTGACCTGGGATGGCCAAAAATCTATGAACTGAAAAATGAGTGACAGAAGCAGTGTGAAATATTTACCACCACATCTTGTTTTGTAGAACATTCTGCCAGCCATCAAATGTGCAATGATCATGGATTTCATGGACAAGTCTTTGTTGGCACAGTTGAAATGGAACTTCTCTCCTCTCAGAGGCAATCTTCTCCCTGCACTAATGCCATCGTCAACATACCATGTATCACCCTAACATCTGATAGAATTCTTGGGTTTGTAGGACACAATATTGGTCAATGCTATAAGAATCTATCTCTGCTTAAAGTTACAGAGGTCTATGTGTATTGTACCAATAACAACAATGGAATTGTGATTAACAATCCTACTAAGCCTAAGAACTTTCTCTTATTCCTATGAAAACCAAAAGATGTACACAAATAATGGGGTATATTATCAAAGGTATGTGTGAGGTAATAAATTAATAAAAATAGTATACAGTATCATGTCCACATTCCAGACAGAAATAAGATAAGCAACAAATGCTACATACAAGGTGAATCTTTCTCCTTTTAATAATCTTTTGCAAAAGGCTCACCAGCAATGTCTACTGACTTCTCATTGATCACAAATAAGTCCCTGGTCTACCCTAGAAGCAAGAAATTGAAATGCAAGTTTACTTTTGTTGGATTTTGTGCATTTTCTAGGCACATTGCTATCTTCCCACACAAAATCCAAAATCCAATAGTTAAGACTAGGAAAGTGCATATTGGGCAAGCAACCCACAAACTCGATTTCAGAAGAGAAATCCAATGCAGCCTCAGGCAATAGACCCATCTTGGTGTACTAGTGGTTGTGGGGGAGGGAACGTATCAATAGCATTGAGCACCAATGAGGACAAGCTAATGTTTTACTTTACTTTTAGAACATTAGATAGCTGTATCGCCTGTTAAACTGATCAAGCATTGAAGGATTCAGAAGACAGCTCATCAGCTATATGGGTTAAAAATTGAACTTTCAAAGACAAAGTAGCAATCAGCCAATGATTTGCCTTGAGGTGTCTTTCTATGATCCCAAAAATAATTACGCAAGCTAGGCTAATTAAAAATTAATCAAAATAGCCATACTAATATAATCACTCTTGCTGGATATTTCTTTAGTTTTTATTGTCTATAAGTATCACCTGGTAACATACTACTTTGCTGTTGTTTTTTCTCAAGGTAGGGTCTCACTCTAGCCCAAGCTGACCTAGAGCTCACTCTGGAGCTCTAGTCTGGCCTCAAACTCATGGGGAATCTCCTACCTCAGCCTCCTGAGTGCTGGGATGAAAGGCATATACCACCATGTCCAGCCTCTTTGCTCCTTAACTCTGCTCAAGATTTTGAATTTACTTACTAAATTAAGAATAAAGCTAATGCATGATGCCCTTTCAACCAATGGTCACAATGTGGAGCCCAACCATAGACATATCTTGTATGATCCACACATTCTTCTTTTTTTAATTTTTTTTAAAAAATATTATTTATTTGCAAGAAGAGAGAGATAGAGAGAAGAGAGACAGAGAAAGAATGGGCATGCCAGGGCCTCTAGTCACTGTAAATGAACTCCAGATACATGTGCCCCTTGTGCATCTGGTTTATATAGTCCTTGGGAATTGAACCTGGGTCCTTTGGTCTTTCAGGCAAAGGCCTTAACTGCTAAGCCATCTCTCCAGCCCAATCCACACATTTTCCATTGATTCTTTTTTCTTTAGTCATCTGTTGATGAACATCCAAGCTGGTTCCATTTCCTAGTTATTGTGCATCAATAAACATGATATACAAATATCTTTGTGGAATGTTGACAATGAGAGCTTGAGTATATACTCAGGAATAGCATACTGAATCATATGGCTGTTGTGTTTGAGTTTTCTGGGGCACCTCCATGCTGAGTTCTATAGTATCTGCATGAATTTACACTGCTACCAACAGTGTGTGTTTCCCCTTCACCATATACTCACCAGCATTTGTAGTCATAGTTTTTTTGATCACAGCCATTCTGACTGGGGTAAGAGAGAATCTAAAGTAGTTTAAATTTATATTTCCCTGAAGGTTAAAGATGTTGAACACTTTCAAATATCTGTTGGTCATTTTTTTTTCCTTTTGGGAACTCTCTATTCAGTTCATGAGCTCATTTATTAATTGGACAAGTTGTGGGTTTGGAGTGTTTAATTTTTGAAGCTCTTCGTGTAGTCTAGATACTAATCTGTTATGTGGTTGACACACACTTTTCTTCATTATATAGTCTGTCTCCTCAGATGATTCTTTTCTTGATGTGGAAAAGCATACTAATTTCCTGTAATCCTATTTGTGAACTCTTAGAATCATTTCCTGTGCTATTGTAGTCACTTTCAGAAAGTCTTCGCCTATGATTACATCTTAAGGTGTTCCACCCAAGTGTTCTTCTAGCTGGTTAAAACCAGATAAGCACTCAACAGCAATAAACAACAACAAAAACTATAGACCAATTTTCTTGATAAACATAGATGATATATTTCTTAATCAAATATATATAAATTTAATTCAGTAGCACATTAATATAACTGCATGCTTTGGTTACAAGACATAGAAGAAACCAGTTTGGAAATGAGCTAGAAGTTTCTCCATGGTAGCTAGCTTTCAAAGTGCCAGAAATGTGATATGCAGGATGTTGAGGAAGAAATTCATGAACAGTGTTACCCAGCTATGTATCTTTCATGCTGCAATACCACCATCTCAGAAAAAGAACTGGCCACTGGTACAGTAGTGCCATGATTGTTATGGGGATAACTGCTCTCTGAGTAAATTCGAGAGCTGTTCCACAGGATGAAATTCATGCCTAGTAATGTAAACCTGGTCAAAGGTCCATTGCTAGGAGGCCATAGGCCATCATGGGGAAGCTACTACTATTGGTTTGGTAAGTGGACAAGATGTGCCCATCAAAACACCTTCTAAATATTTATGTTTATGCCCATAGGTTAGAACTTTTGTCACAGAAGATTCTTTTTGCAGTAGGTGGTTGTTATTTCGGAAACTCATAACTGGTCAAATGCTGAAAATAAGTGACTTTTGAGTTCTCAGTCATAAATGGAATATCTATATCATTCTCTCCAAGGCTCAGAGAACATCACAGAGAGGGAGGCAGGAAGAACATAAAAGTTAAAGGAAGAGGCAGGGTGCCATCAGACATGGCATGGCCTTATATTCATGAATTCAGCAGCTATTGTTTGCTACACAAGATTTGACCCTTCAACATTTTGTCATGGATGGGGGAAGAGTTCCCAATATTCCACCCCTCCATGAGGGGCCACTGGCACTTAATGATTGCTGGGAGAGAGAGGAACATTTTCTTCAGTGATGTAAGTAGCCAGTGGTAAGTTGCCCATGCTCTGGTAAATAACTACCATCCGTGTTCATGTAGGAAATCCATGTTTGACTCATTGGGTCACAAGAAGAAATAAGAAAAGAGAAGAAATTAGGAAGGAATGGAAGAAAGAAAGAAAGAGGAAGGAAGGAAAGAAAAGAAAAGGGAAGGAAGGGAAAAGGAAAAGGAAAGAAAGGGGGAAAGGGAGAAATAGAGGAAAGAAGAAAGGGACACAAAAATAAGGGAGTGAGGGAAAGTCATGAGAGAAGGCTTAGTATTTAGGGTGCTTGCTTGTAAAGCCTAAGGACCCAGATTCAATTCCCCAGTATCCATGTAAAGCCAGATGCAAAAAGTGGTGCATGCATCTAGAGTTCATTTGCAGTGGCTGGAGGCTCTGGTACTCACACTCAGCCTCTCTCTCTCTTCTCTAAAATATTTTAAAAAGATAGAGAACTAGTAAGGAAGAAAGGGTTTTTCAGGAGCAAGAGGGTGACACAAGGGTAATGGGAGCATGAATATGATCAAAATATACTAGACACATGACTGAAATTGTCAAAAGAAATGAATTAAAATAAAAAAATAGTAAACCATACATCATTATCAAGTAGGCTTCCTCCTAAGGGTGCACAGCTTTTTCAATATGTACAAATAAATAAATGTAATACACATAAACACACTTAAAGATGGAGGTCACATGATCATCTCAACATAGCAAAGACCTTTGACAAAGTCCAACATGCTTTCACAATTAAAGAAAGCCCTGATGAAAATATAAGTATGATAGACATATCTTAACATAATGAAGCCTACATATGAAAAACCTATAGGCAACATACTACATGAGGAAAAGCTGAGAGCCTTTCCTCTGAACTGAGGAGTGAGACAAGGATGAGCTCTGTCACCATTCTCTCTGTGTATAATGCTGGGAGTCTTGGCTAGAATAAGAAGAGAATAGGGGGTGGAAAGATTGCTAGAGCCACATGTTGGGACATTATGCAAAGAGACACTGCCTTCTCCCCATAACTGATGGCAAACCCCAAAATTCACAACCCATAATCCCCAACAAGGAGGGTCCCTTCAGAGGGAGCAGGTCAAGGAGGAGGCTAGCAATGGAACCAAGAGGGCTGTATACATACTGTGTACATAACTAATAAAAAAAAAAGAAGAAGAAGAGAATAAATAAAGAAGATAAAATAGGAAATGAAGGGGCTGGAGAGATGGCTTAGTGGTTAAGCACTTGCCTGTGAAGCCTAAGGACCCCGGTTCGAGGCTCAGTTCCCCAGGTCCCACGTTAGTCAGATGCACAAGGGGGCGCACGCGTCTGGAGTTCGTTTGCAGAGGCTGGAAGCCCTGGCGCGCCCATTCTCTCTCTCTTCCTCTATCTGTCTTTCTCTCTGTGTCTGTCGCTCTCAAATAAATAAATAAAAAAAATTTAAAAAATATAAAAAAAAATAGGAAATGAAGAAGCCAAAGTATCCCTATTTTCATACTAGATGATCCTGTGGTTCAAAGATTTCACCAGAAAACTCTTAGACCTGATGCACACTTCCAGAAATGTGGCTGCATACAAAATCAACATAAAGCACAAATAGTTTTCCTCCATATCAATAATTAACATAATAAAGAAGAAATCAGGGACACAAATACATTCACAACAGCCTTATAAAGTAAAGAAAATACAATAAACTATCTAGCAAGAAACTTAATTATGGAGATAAAAGACCACTGCAATGTAAATTTTAAGACATGACACCAATGGAAAAAAAATCAAAGGCATTAGATGATGTAAAGACCTCTCATGCTCATGGATTTGCCAAATTAATAAGGTAAAAGATGTCTATATTGCTGAAAGCAATCTATCTATTCAATAAACTCCTCATAAAAATTCCAGTGACATTCTTCACATGACTTGAAAAGACAATCCTAAAATTCATATGAAGGTGTAAGATACTGAATAGTTAGATCAATCCTAAGCAAAAATCAATGCTATAGTTATAATATTTGATCTCAAATTACACTACAGAACCATCATAGCAAAACCTATATGATATTGGTATGTCATTTCAATGAATGGAATAGAGGATCCAGCAATAACTTACACAGCCATAGCCACCTGATTTTTAATAAAGATGTCAAAGGCATGCATTGGAGAAATTACAGCTTCTTCAGCAAATAGTGTGGGGAAAACTGAACATATATATGTTTATATATAGAAGAGTTAAAGTAGAGCCATATCTCTCACCCTATACAAAAATACATGCCAAATACACCAACACATGGTTTTAAATTTTTAATTAATTTTTAAAATATTGTTAAAATTAAAATTTATTCTTAAACTTAAGTCATAAAACTTGTCTTTTTCTCAAAAAAATGAGATAATTTGCTTTGAAAGTCTTGATTTTTATATTTTCTTGAACATTTTAAGGTATGGCGTCCATTGATTGCACTTGTTCAAAACAACTATCTGTGAATGAAAGTGGTCCCTTACTGGACAAAACTGAGAATTATATACAGTTAAAATTATGTGTATATGGGGAGATTGAGGTTAATAATTAAGTCTAAAGCTGTCTGGATTTATAAACTCTAACCTCCACCTTGTCCCACATTTTTACCTGTAATAAAATTATTTTATATTCTGGTGTAATTATTCCAGGAATTTAGACAAATAAATAAACCAACAACTCCCTTATAAAGATTAATAAGTACTATTATATGCTATATATGCATATATAAGGCATTGAAATTTCCATAAAATTTTAAAGTATGGCACCATAAAGGAACATTTGAAAGCAGCACTTTTAGTAATTTTGAAGACATGCATATTTAGTGGGCCAGACAATAAATGGCAAGTGATAATTCCATAGTAGCTGGAGATATACTCGATTACTTTTGTAATAAAGAAAATAATGTAACAAAAAGCACATCCAAAGTCAGATCATGTTTCTCACTCAACCTTATAAGCATCTGTCTTTACTGTTGGCCAATTCTGAAGCATTCAATTATCTTAACAGATTGGACCTGCATAACTTGCCAACAGGGCAGGTGTTCCAATGCTGAGCTAGAAGAGGAGAGCTCTAAGCAGTTGGGACACATAAGGTTCAAAGGAAAACTGTCCAATTCTATATTGAGAACTATTCTAAGCCAACTGCTTTACTGCTGCCAAAATATTGCCCTTTCTTTAAAGAAATGAAAGCAGGAGAGAAGTAATAGCTTGCTTAAACTTTTTGTCATAATTTTCCAAGCTGAGGAATGAGTTTATATATTTTTTCAGCTGTTATACTTTCTATTTTTTAGCTGTTAATACTGATTGAGAATTTTCAAGTACATGGTTTAAAAAAGGACACTATTGCATTTGCTTTCATCTTTTTAAGGACTCCATCACCGAAATGAAAAAGAAAAGAATACCTATAATAAAGGACAAGAAGGGACCTGTCCTAAAAGCTTTTAAGGCCCGCAATGTGACATCTGGAAATGGTTGTGATAAACTTAAGTGTGTCTGACAAGAGTATCTTGTGTTGTAATTACAGAAATGAGTGTTATTTGAGAAGTATTGGGAAGCATGGAAGAACCTATGGACATTAGTACACTTGGTTGTAACCATCCTGAGAAAAGTATAACATGTTAACAAATATGTGATTTTTCCCTCTGTTTTCTGTAGGAAAAATAAAAGATTAATAATCCAGGGTTGAAAGTATAATCATTGTGAGGTACAAGGATATAAAAATAGATATAGAGAATAACACACAAGTAAGGTCTCCACTGATGCAAGAACAAAGAGGTCCTTATAACACCCCAGCAAATTCAATCAATCCTTTAATGAAAATACAAATAAAATTGCAATGGGTTTCACAAAATGGAGTGGTCCTGTCTGATCAAAGGAAATCAAAGATTGCATAGAAGAGAAGAGTAGGATCCCAGACAAGGATGAGAACGTGGCCCATTCCTGGACTGAGAGGGCAGAATAAGGATGCAATGGTAGACACATGAATGAATAATGTAGAACATACTTGCAGAATAATTTGGTGTAGCTGTAAGTCAGTAAAGTTGCAAAGTAGAAAATAGCAGAAAAGGAAACCAGGGCTGCACAGTAGAGCATCGAGCACAGTAAGATCTAGAAGAGCTATTTGAAGCATTGTGCTGGGCATCATCAGCACATTGTGGCTTTTGGTGGAGGGTGATGTCCAAAAGTGAGCACCCTGGACCTTGGAGCCACACAGCTTTCCCAACTCAGGGATAAAGTTTGTGTTCCAATTTGGGGGCGGGGGCGGTCAGTGAGACTAGGAAGCCATGTTCATGTTACTATACCCATTTTAACATATGCAGCCATTGTCTCATAAGTGGTGAAATTTCAAACTGATGTTCTTCAATTATATAAATTGATTAATATATTTCCCCAAAGCCCAATAAAGCTATTGCCCTTTACCAAGAAAAAAGTACAACAAATTTGACCAATGAACTTATTTTTAGGTTGCTCTTGATTTGTCTGCATATAAAAAAATGTACACATACCACTGCCCCAAATGATCTGAAAGAAAGAAGTAAGGAGACCAGTCAGGAAATTATCACAAAGGTGAAAGAAAAGAGTCTAGGCTACTAACAGAGTGTACGAAGTTCATGAGCCATGAATGAGACACACAGGCTTATCGCTCCACAACCCTGTAGAGCTGTGTCAACTACACAAACCTTAGGAATGAGAAAATACAGACTTGAAATCACAGAATTTGACCATTTTTCAGTACTCAGAGAGGAAATAGGACTTAACCACAGCTTAATTCCAAAGTTCCTGTCCTTTATTGTGAAAGAGTATATCACCCAGCTCAGAGGAAGAAGAGAAAAAGAAGCATGACAAAACACCTCAATGATGTGGTAGAGTAAGGGAGGTCACTGTTGGCCATGCAAGGATTTTAAACAAAAATGTGATGTGAAGAGATTATTGAAATGTTGAAATTACTTAAAAGTCTTATTTGTTAATGTTTTGACTCCGAGTCACATGCAGCCCAAGGTGGCCAAAAAACTTGCTATTGGCTGAGGACGGACTCTCTTATTCTCCTGCCTCTACTTCCCGGGTGCTGGGATCAAGGCATGAACTACCAATCCTACTTAATGTAGTTCTGAGGATTGAACCTAGAGCTTTGGCCATGCTACACAAGCTCTCTACCAACTGGGATATATCCCTGTCCCCAACATAGACAATAAGACATTATGAAAATGTGGAGTAAAGCAGAAGCTGTTGGGGGTGGTTGTGAGGCTGTTTCCTCAATTAGAAATTGCCAATAGCTTCACTCTAAATCAGTGTTTAATATTTTGGAGGTTTTGTTTGTTTGTTTGTTTTCAAATTTGTGAGACCTGTGTCACAAAGTTGCCATCAACTCTAGATCTGCCCTGACACAGGCTCCTGGGAAGGTGGCCAGAGATGCCTAGAGTATGTGCTTGTGGGATAAGACAGCCTCGGCCTAAAAGCTTGGCCTGGGACCCTCTGTCCTTCTCAAAGAGCTTATTTATCCTGCAAGCTTATTTACCCTCTTGCCTGACCTAGGTCCAGTTTATTGTTACCAAGAATTATCCCTCTAGGACCTAAGAAGTAAGCTGGGTTTGGTTGGATAGGTCAGGAAAATATGGAGGAGGAAACTCAAGAACACAGTGTGCTACTGACACATCCCCAGAGAGAAAGGCACCATGACAGGGAGACCAGGAGTTGGTTCAGCATCCAGATCACTCATGCTCAATCAGCAGGTAAAAAGCAAGAAAGAAGGGAACTTGTGGACGAAAACCTCCCCAAGAGCCCATCATATTACTCAAGCAAGCCCCTGCACACGCAAGTTCTAACTGGTAGCTGTAGAGCATCTGACCAGAGCTTCATGGAGTCCCACCATGACTAAGAGCAAGTCCATGCAAAAAGCCGTGCTCTTTTCACTGAGTGTGGGTGTCAGGGGAACGAATCCAGGAGAATGCATCTAGCTACCCCCTAGGGAAGAGGTGGAAGCCTTGTCACAGATGACTCAGTCATCCAGAAGATATTCAAAACAGATACCAAGATAACATAAAGCTATAGGAATTAACAACACAGGGTTTCTCAACCTCAGCATTATTGATATTTTAGCCAAACAATTCTTTGTGGTGGTGGGGGGGACTGCACTAGTCACTGTAGGATTTGTAGCTTCTCAAGCCTTCACCCAGCAGATGTCATTGCCTCCTCCTACCCATCCCCTGCAGCTGTGACAAGCAAAAATGTGTCCAATCATGACAGGCTGAAAGCCACTAGAAAATGATATTAATGGCTGTAGAATACTTGAGCAAATCCTAAACACAGAAATCCTTCCAGATGAAAAGCAGTAAGAGACAAATGCAGCAATAGTACAAGTGAATTTCCACTCCACATTGGCAGTGTGACAGATGCCTGTGGGAATGGAGTATAGTCAGCCTCCGGGGCAGTGTTTGAGGGTCAGGGCAACACGAGCGCCTCGGATGAGTGACTTTGATATGTCACAGAGCACTTTGTATCTATTTTTGTGTGCAAGGCTGCATGAAGTTCTAATCTGACTAGATCTGATTGGATGGCCCTTTGATTGCTCTATTCATCCGTTCATTTAAAATCTCTTTCATGCCAGGGTCTTTGACTATACTCATAACCCAGCAATCATCCCAGCTATCTCAAGCAGGATAATGGGGCTTTGCTTGAAGCTGAGATACTCCACAAAGCATAAGCAGGAGATTTCAATTCAGCCAAGGTTTCTCAAAGTTAAGAATGCAGCAGGAGTTGCCACTTAGGGAACAAACACCACAAGGCTGGCCTAGTTTAGCTCTTCCTTCAGTGCAAACATAATACTATCATATTTTCTTAGATCTTTTTCACAAAATTAGATCTTGCATGTCAAGATTCCCCTGGATTCATTCCTGCCTTCTTTACTGAGTAGAATCCGGTAGCTAACAGACAAACTATCAATGCTCAGCATCTTCTGCCAAAGCATCCCTTGCATGTAGCTGCATTAGGTTTCCCTCTAGTACCATTCACCACACTGCTGAAGACCAGCTTGTTTCCAGAAGTAAGGCATATTCTCGTCATAAACAATGCAGAGATCACTGCTCATATACTCAGACTGTTTCTGACACCAAACAAAAACCACTAGTGAAATGTATCATTTCACCCAGAATTGGTGACAAGGTCCAATTGATCTTGCACTTCTATCAGCATCCCGGTCACTCTCACACCCTCACAGTGGCCCACGACACCTCTGCCTGCTCCTACCCCCTCCAGGACAATGATGGCAGTAGCATATGAGGAAGTGGAATGACTTCTTGACCCTTCCAGATCATCTGGTGGCTGTCACAGGGATACCAAATGTGAAGCAGAAGGTTGTCAGAGATGAGCTGGGTTCTGAGAGAAGTTCTAAGGGCAACAGAAAGCCTAAAGACCCTCTAGGGATCAATCCATCTCCCGGAAGAGCTTTGTGACCAGCAATTTAAAATCAGGTGCGCCATCTTGAGAAACCATCCCCACATTCCAAGCAAAATTAGTTTAATGTTCCCACATAAAACGGTTCCGAGCCAGGTGGGAGATCATTATATGAGCACACAGCGTGGAACTAAAATGGTTTGCATGCTGCTGGAAGGAATTTATGGGGAAATTTATTACAGATCCACTTATGTAAATTGTGCTCTCATAGGGTGAATTCAGTGGAAGTAGCAAGGCCAGGAAAGGTTACTGTACCCAAAATCATTAGAGCCTCCCTCCAAGCGTCTCCTTTGAGAAACAAGATAGTCTTCATCCAGATCTGTTTATATGTTCCACAAAAGGAAGGAGAGGAGAAGAAAGAAAACCCCTAAACTTAAGCATGGACAACTCTTCTGCCACCGAGGAAAATGATCTATTTCTAGTTTCTTCCAGCTATCCTGGAGAGCTGGGGGACCAATAGAGGCTGGTTAATGGCCCTGGTTGACAAATACAGCAGTGAATAGGGAGAAGGGTTTCGGTGTTTCTGGGCCTTGCCTTTTCTTTCACCGTAAGCTGTTGGAGATAGAGAGCCCTCTTACGCTATAGGCTCGGGAACCGTACACATCACAAGCCACAGGGTTTTACAGCTGAAGCCAAAGCAAGGACTTGAAGACTAAGCAGACCCAGAGTCAATTCCTGGCTCTGTCATCTGCTAAGAGGCCATTCCAATAATGGAAAACAACAAAAGCTAACAACCAGATTATTCAATTGATGCCTCCACTGGTACCCATTTATTCCTAAGGAAAAGATAAAACTCTGAGATCCTGGGTAACTTAAGCATTGCTGTCTATAAGCACACAACTTATGTCTCCCTCCTCTCATGCTACTCGAACCATGATGACCCTGTATTATCCTTGGACATGTAGCCCACAGGCTTGAGGAGCTTTGTGCCAGCCTTACCTTATGGAATGTTCTTCCCCAGCTTCATACTTTTATGAGATCATTGCTCACATGTCAGCTTACCAGTGAAAATATCCTCATTCTAAAATGATGAAGGGCCACCACCCACTTCTTCTGTCCTTTCCCAGAGTTCCTAAACACCTTGTGCCAATTCATTTTCTGCACAGTACTTATTGCAACTGAAATACCATATAGTTGTCTGTTTATATACTATCTTAATCCTGCACAAAATATTATATAAATAGTATATGCCACAAGAGAGGGAAGTCTCCTGTTTCATCCACTGCAAAAACCCTAGTACTGATAACCATGCCTGATGTGAGGCAGTGCCTATGCTGATAGACACCATCGGCCACCTGCTGTGTGTCAGAGGCTTTCCAGAGGTGAGTTTCTCTGAGCCTCCCACTGGTCCTTCCAAGCATATATGCACACTGAAACAATGATCCTCGGGTTTTTACTTCAAGACAAGACCTTTAACATATTTATGTTTAAGTTACCTTAGCTATATCATTCCAAGGCACACAACTTTTAAATCAGTGCAGACAATGCACTGTTTGCAAGAATTCTCTTACATTTTTCTTCTCCCACACAATCATCCTCCCTGAAAAAGCTAAGTGGTTTATAACAATCCTTTTATTTCATTTCTCACTTCTATGGGCCACAAAGCCCAGCACATTTCTGCTGCTTCTTCAGTTACATGTGATATTCGGAAGTTGCTCAGTAGCATTCAGAGTAAAGAGGCTGGAGACCATTTATCTTCCCTCACATATCTGACACATTAGGAAAGACATCCAGGTGGACTTAACCAAGTATCTATAAAATTAGGAAATCAAGTCAGAAAGCAAGACAAGAATGGAAACTCAAGAGATTTTGAACAATACTATTATGACTCAAATACCACCTGTCTCCCAGCAATATGAAATCTACTTGTTCAAGTCAACTAGAGATAGTAAATCTCATAAGTTGATGATGCCATATTCTACACTTATTGTTTAGTCCTTAAAATAAATGACACATGGACAAGAGAAAAATTGCTAGGCATAAATACAATGGAAAGTTAATGTTATGGACTTGAGATCAAACTCAACAAGTAGTGCCTTTAAATTTAACCACCATTTAAGCCAAAGCATTAAGCTTTCACGACCCAAAACAACAATGTCGTAAAAGATAAGACGGCTTAATAGGAAAAGCACATCTTGGCCATTTCATACATGTTAAAGGTGGTATCCATCACATAACTCGGATTGAAGTGGAAAACAGCTGTCAGAACGTCTCTTATGAAACAAAAGATCTCATGTCAAAGAGGAGAACATAATTTGAGGAAGAGCAGAAAGGTAGATAGGAATCAGTTATATTTGTAAGACAATAATCTGGTCCTATGCTTTTATGTAGAAACATCTTCAAACGTAGCTGTTACACCCTACACCAACATAAATGATTCAGAGGCAAACTGGATAGGGGTTTCTGCTACATACTCAGAAACAATCTGACAAGTTTCTGCTTCTCAAGACAACATCCTGAAGCCATCACCATGTTTGGTGCATTCTATGTGTCAGCAGGTTCCCATGAGTCCACAGAGGATGAAGGAAGGATTTTAACGTACTTGTAGGAGCTGGGCTCCCCTCGCAAGGCCCAGGCTTGTTCCAATCCCTGTGCTTGTGACTACCAGCAGCACTTTCGAACTTTTCTTTCATCCTCCAGGTCCTTATGTAAGGGTTGAAATATTTGGAGTAATCTGTTCCTTTTTCATAAGTTTATATATTCTCAGCCAGGAATGGTGGCACCCACCTGTAACCCCAGCACTGTGAGATAGAAGCAGGGGGATTGGGAGCTCAATATCCACCTCAGCTGCATAGAGAGTTTAAGGCCAGTCTGGGTTACATGAGACTGCCTCAAAAAAACAACACTACAAAAGTTTATATACTCTCAAAAGTTATAATATACCTCTTCTTTCCTTTCTTCCCTGTGGTTTAAAAGTGCATGCCATTTTGGAATTTGTCTTAACAATTGCTTGTCGCTGAATATTTACAGCATTCATGACAATAAAAGAAAATTCACCGAGTGATGTGTACATGTCAGAACTCATTCAAGAGCTTCACATGGCTATGGTTTTGATCTTAAATATTTCCCAAAGTTCATATGTTGAAGACTTTGTCCTCAGTGCTGCAGCAAACATGGTGATGGCTTCAGGATGTTTTCTTAAGAATCAATAATACCTCAAATATTGATTGCTTGCCACTTAAAATAATGTTATCCAAAAGCCATGTGAACTGCCAAAAGAAATATTTGATGATGGCAATGATGAAGGTGATTGGTAAAATGACAAGATTTCAATATAGATGACAGGTTACAAATCTTGTAATGGCCTCACTGACCTTCCAAGAGCAGTGAAAAGAGCTGGCTACCTGAGCATTGGATCACCACCTGCACTCAAAAAACACTCGAGTTTTCTGCAAGGTTGATATCCCTCTTCTTTGTAGACACCCATGGCCTGAGTCTGCAGCTGTGTGTTTCCATTATCAGAGTATTTTTGTGTCTGTACAGTGAGGTCTTCCAGACCAAACATTGGCTGGAGCACAAGAGTGCACCACAGAACTTGTATGCAGTCTTCTGTTCACTAAGTAGTTGGATAACTTACCACCTGCTGTCACTTTAATAACTGTGATTTGAGTTCTCCAAGAAGCAAACCCTGAAATAAGTGCTTGAGTAATTACTCAGGGAGGAGAGCAGTAAACACAGATAGGACCCTAGAATACAGAGAAAGAAGGCAATTGATAAAATATATTATCAAGCCACTTATCTGTCAGGCACTGCCAGGCACAGGCTGGAGCCTTCAGTAGACAGGCCTGAGCTGCCAGGCATGGCCAAGGACTCCTGGGCTACAGGAGGCTACTCCCTCTCCAAACTTGGCACACCTGAAAGTAGGCTTTGCCCTTGGCCAGTTCCTAGGAAACTCCTTATACAGTATCAGCCAGCAACCTTTTCCCAGCCCATCCCCCTGTACCCTATATCTTCCCTCTTGCCTATGTGCTGGAATGTATGTCTCCATATGCTAATTAGGCATCAGCAAGCAACCTTGTACATCCAATCCCTTTACGACCCTCAACTGCTTATAAACCCATTTCCCTATTGATTAAAGTGAGCTGTTCACAGAGACTGTCTCCCAAAAATGAATCTTTTGTCATTGCATTCACCATGGTTGCCTGGATGCCTGGAGGATACAGACACCCACACTTATCTCTGTGGACAAGTGGGATTTAATACCAGAGGGAAGCTGAGAACTTATGCAAAGCAGACACCTTAGGCTCCTTTCACTAATGTGCCAGGGAACTGGATTTTTTTGTTTTTATGCACTGGTTTCCAAGAGTCACTGTGAGGACTCCTCCCATAGCCATGCAAAATTCTTGTGATACTCTAGAAGAAAACTCTACCATGGAAGCTCCCCAGTTTCTCAACATTGTAGAGTGTAGGAACTGTGCAGGGCTCACCAAAACATACCCAAGGTCTAAGAGCTACAGACAAGGCACTGACTGGGTCTAATAGAGATGACCCAGCAGTCATAAGTGAGGACTCAACCAGCTCCATTTCCTTCTCACTGCCCTAGGCTATGAAAACATTCTAAGAGAATCTGAAGACATGTACTGATGTGGAGCATTAGTTTTATACCTTATCTGGGTGGGTGGGGGCAGGGTTGCACTTGCTATTTCCTTTGCAGGTCATTCTTCAAGAAACACAATGGGCACTGTAGAGATTGCTTAGTGGTTAAGGCATTTGCCTATGAAGCCTAAACCCAGGTTCTACTCCCCAGTACCCAAATAAGCCAGACGCATAAGGTGACGCATGTGTCTGGAGTTTGTTTGCAGCAGCTAGAGGCCCTGGAGTGCACATTCTCCCTCACCTGTCTTTCTCTCAAATAAATAAATATTTTTAAAAAAATAAGCACAATGGTTATGGTTTTAATCTTAAATATTTCCCAAAGTTCATATGTTGAAGACTTTGTCCTCAGTGCTGCAGTGTTCAGGAGACCTTTGAGAGGTGGTTGACTCGTGAGAGCTCTGACTTCCAGAAGGAATTCATCCATTTACAGTTTCATAAATTAATGGGGTCTTGGGAAGTGGTGAAAACTTTGGGAGGTAATTAGAAGAAATCTGTTATATGTTCCGTATAATGGGGCCTCAGCTCCTTCTTCTCTTTTCTTCCTGGCTATGATGAGATGACCAATGTCTTGTTTCACATGCTCCCCATCCAGATGCTCTAGTTCACCATGGGCTCAAAAACAACTTAGGCAACTAACCACATGCTGAAGTGTGAAACAGTAAGTCAAAGTCAATTTTCCCTCCTCTAAGTTTCTTATGGTGTCATTGTTAAAGGGGGAACATGCCTATCTTAAAGCTTTGAGATTAGAAAGCCCACTGGCTGAAGAGATGACCCAGCAGTGAAGAGTGCTTGCCACTTAAGCATGAGGGTCTCTCAGGCTGAAGACCACCAAGTTCATTGTCCTAGATCTCATGTGTAAAAAGCTGGGTGTGGCCACACACATCTGTAACCTTGTCTACAGAGGGGAGAGCTAAAATAATCACTAGGGATCACTGATGGAGAGCAGTGCAGGGTTGAACTAGAAACACAATCTTAAGGAAAGAAATTCATGGGTAAGTGACAAACTTTCTCTTTTGGCCTCCACACACCCATGGATGTGGACATCTGCACACATAGTACATACTAAACACACTATACACACCTCACACATATAGAGAAAACCTTAGGTAGCTTTTATTGCTCTCCTTTCCTGAGACCCCTTTCTGGGAAACCTAGATGTGTGAAAATTCCTCCAGTGAGTAAAGCATATCCAGTGTGACCCCAGGACACCACTGTAGAGAAGTTTCACAGGTTTTGCAGGGGAGAAGGAATTCTTCTGCTCTACCAAAGATCCCATCCCAGTGGGGAAGAGGACCTTCTTCTTATGCTAGACACCTCTCATGGGTTGGTGGAGTCAAAACAGAAGAATAACTATATGTGGTGGTACACACCTTTAATCCCAGCACCTGGCAGGTAAAGGTAAGGCCATCAACATGAGCTCAAGCCAACCTAAGACTAAAAAAAAAGGAATAGGCATGGAGGAGTCCATATCATAATGAGTTGTTTCTATAAAGTACCATATCACCCTATGATTTTAGCAATAATGTTGTGTAACCAGTAACTATAACAAGACATATAACATGTAGAAGAGCCAGTGTATTACTTATATGTCTGAGGTCAGTACGAACTTATTAGTCAGATGGCCATTGGTTAGAGCAACTGGGAATCTGCTCCATCAGTATCTTCTCTGAAGGAGGCTTGTTCAAGCAGTTCTCACAACAATGAATAAGAAGTAAAAGTGAAGAAGCCCATTTAAATCTCAATTTTATATTTGCTAATATCACATTTCCCAAAGTAGCAGTTTGCTGAAGCAAGATTCTCCAGGTTTAAAGAGTCAGTTGTTAAATATCTGGGAACTTTGTGAGTTGGCTATCATATTGCCAGTAGATTGAAATATAAAGTAAGGACTTCATTCCTTCAGATAGCTGGCATACCACTGGTCCAGAGCAAGCCACGAGGTTGAGATCAAAAAAGGATGGTCCAGAATATCACACCCATAGGAGACAGTTTCTATAAAGTTATACAGAAAGGGACTGGATTTGAGGGGTGGCAGTGTAAAAATTTAGTGTTCAGCATTGCCAGAAGAACTGAGTCATTTTTCAGGTTCCACTAATTGTGGGACCAGTCCAGTTCCCTTTTATTTATTTTTTTTATTAGGTCATTTGAAGTCTCATGCTGATTCTCCATTTTGGCAAACATTTTTCTCATAAAGAATCACTTGGTCTTGGATGTTAAAAGAACACTTTAAGTCTTTCCAAGGACAATGGCTAATAAAAAGTAGGGACATGCTCCTTAGTGCCTATGAGTGCCAAGAGCTGTAGGGTTGGAATCAAATTACAGAGATGGAAACATATCTGGTAAAATTAAGAGGTGGAATCCATCCAAAATCAAAGAGCTGAGAAGCAAAGTGCAAGCCCTTGGCAGCATCCATTAGACAATGTCTCTTGGACTTGCACACAGGAGTTGATATAGTCAATGTGGAAAATGCAAGGGAATCTCTCCAGCGCCTCAGTTCCCACCTCCCTCACCTGTCAGGTAAAGCATCTGCAGGTACATATGAACCTATTTTCCCAACAGTTCAGGATAGTCCATCAACAGCAAAGTGTTTGAAGTGATCCTAACCCTGTGCTGCCCCAAGGGTGGTTTAATGGAGATGTGCTGCGTTAACTACAGACACAGAAAGTGTTACTTGGGCTGTTTCATTCTGCCATAAAGGAATGTAAAATAATATATAGCATGCCAACATCCTGGAGAGTTGCACTGCACAACATGTAGAAGCCTCCAAGTAGTCTTGCAAGAGGGGAAAAAATGTTTCACCTGGAATAGTCCAGAAATTCCTCTACTTAGGTGACTCTAGAACCCTGGAATATGTGTCACCACCTCATGTGGCACTACTGACCTGTAGCACAAGGTTTGAGACTGCTGTGGGTTCAGTAGATGCTGAAGAAGAGGAACCTATGAGGGAACCTATGAGGGAAGAGGAACCAAGGGACCATTGGGGAGTAGAAGGTGCAATATGACCACAAATATTGCAGTGGCATCTGACCAGTCTCCTTGTCTCATGTCAGGAAAGGATGACAAAATTGTCACCAGGGTTCAGCTTTAGACAACAAAAGTCAATTTTTTAAATATTTATTTATTTGACAGAAAAAGAGACAGAGAGTGAGAGAATGGGCATGCCAGGGCCTTCAGCCAATGGAAACGAACTCCAGATATGTGCACCCCCTTGTGCATCTGGCTAATGTGGGTCCTGGGGAATCGAACCTGGGTCCTTTGGCTTTTCAGGCAAATGCCTTAACCATTAAGCCATCCCTCCAGCCCTATTTATTTTTCAGAGAAACAGAGACAAAGGCAGAGAGAAAGAATTGGTGTGCTTGGGCTTCAGCCACTGAAATAAAACTCCAGATGTTTTTGTCACCTAGTGGGCATGTGCAACCTTACGCTTGCCTCACCTTTGTACATCTGGTTTACATGGGATCTGGAGAGTCGTGCATAGGTCCCTCTGCTTTGCAGGCAAATGCCTTAACCTCTAGGCTATCTCTCTAGTCCCCAAAAGTCAATTTTTATAGTGAATTTAGTTTTTAAGATTTTTATTGTTAATAATAATTTAAATAAATAGTAAACAGGCTTGATTTATAATTCTTTTTTATTAGTTATATACACAGTGTTTACATCCATGTTGGCACCATAGTTAGACTCCTCCCTGTCTTCTCTCCTCTGCAGGGACCTTCCTGGTGGGGAAATATGGGTAGAGCATTGTGGGGTTAGCCATCAGTTATGGGTAAGAGGCAATGTCTCTGTGCATAATGACCCAACATGTTGTGGCTCTAACATTCTTTCTGTCCCCTTTTCTGCAAATTTCCCCAAGCCATGTTAGGTTTTTTTTAGGTCTTCTTCAGTGATAAGGTCTTGGGATCCTCTGTGTCTCTGGATATATGGTTTGGTAGGAGTTGAGTATTCTCTGTGTCTATCTACTTCACCCTTGTGCTGGTACCACGTTCACCAAGAAAGCAGCACTCTTGCTCATTTCCCCAAATACACTTAGTTTCAGCTGGGGCCCTTTTGAAGTGTAATGAGCTGGTTCTCTCCTTAGAATCTGCATAGATCTGAAAAAGAGAAGCAAATTCTCCAATGAAGAGTGAAGGTAGCACCAGATAAATGGGACAACCTTTGTTTTTTTTTAGAGAGAATTTAATAGGTGTAGTCCCTCTTATAGCCCATGATTGGTGGGAGCTTGATAATGGAAAGTGGGCTCATTTTAGGATATGGTTCTGACTTGATTCCCACCTCCAGCTATGGATTCTGTTCCACTGAGCAGATCAGTTAGCCAAATCAAGAGCAGTTGGTTTCCCACCATGGATGGGTGCCACTATTGCACTTGTGTGAGTATCATGTCAGGTTGTTTGCTGCTGAGTAGCTTAGACCATGAGTTGCTTGGAAAATGACCAATGTCTGTCAATTTTTAATAACACACATGTCCTTCATGACTCATCAGGGGTGCTCTGCTCCGTGGTTGCTTGTGGACCCAACTATGATGGGGAATTTTAAGTGTTAATGTGACAGGGCTAAAGTATGCCCAGACAACAGGTAAAATATTATTTCTGGATCTGTGAATGTGTTTCCAGAAGGGATTATCATTTAATTGGCAGAGTGAATAAACATGAACCTAATGTGGGCCTTATAGGACAGTTCCAAGTCCATGTTTAAACTGAGAAATCAATCTTCCCCTGCTCATGGCATTGATACTCCTGGTTCTCTCATATTATGATCTCTACAAGGGCATATACCCCAGCTTCAGACCGAGTTACACCACCTGCTTTCCTGATTCTCAGGGGGCACATGGCAGATCAAGAGACTTCTAAGCCTCTGTAGTCATGTAAACTAATGATTTTCCCGTCTCCACAGAAAATTCTAATGCCCTGGGACAAGAAGGTAGCCACCATCTGCAAACTTGTCCATCACTAAATAGAAGACAGTATGAGACAGGAAGTACTGGCCCTCAAAGAAACACATCACCTCCACACACATGCCATCAGGCAAAGCAGCTGCATGGCCACATCACCCTGTGTTTGTTTCCTGAGAGCTCCATAACCAATCGTCACAAGCCAGTGATTCAAAACAACAGATTTATTTGCTTATGTTCTTGAGTCTCCACAGCCCAAATTAATATCAATAGAAAAATCTTTGATGTTACAAGGACCACACTTCTTTTAGGGAAGTCTGTGCCTTATCTTTTCCAGATTCTGGTGGCTGCAGACACTCTTTGGCTTGTGTGCAATTCATTCTAATCTTCAAACTGGTGTTTTCCAGCCTTCCTCTGTTGACTTTCATGCTCTTCTCCACCTATGCCCCTCCTCATTCCTAGTCTACAAGATTCCATGAGGATGCTTTTAGGATTCATCTCATTGTCCAAAATAATATCCCCATCTGAATACATACTATTTATTTTAATTATATTTATTTAATTATATTTATAGTGGAGAAGGAGCAGAGAGAGAGAGAGAGAGAATACATGGGTGCACCAGGACCTCTTGCCACTTCAAACAGACTCCAGACACATGTGCCACTTTGTGCATCTGGCTAGAGAATCAACACCAGATTTACAAGCTCTTCAAGCAAGTACCTTTGACCACTGAGCCATCTCTGCAGCTCAACACCCTCAATTTAATCACATTTGTAAACACATATTTCTCAAATATTTCAGTATTTACAGGTTTGGGGGATTAAGACTTGGGGGAAAGGACAATATTCAGTCTAAACACAGGCTTTTATGATTTTTGTAGACTTTTCATATTTGTACTGTATTAATTTATAATTGTCTTATTTTTGGCAAATTTTCAATTTATAATATAGGATATGTTCAGGCTTGCTTATCAATGCATTTCATATAGCAAACACCATTTTGTTATAAGTAGGAAAGCTTTATTTGCATAAATGCTAAAAGTTTTTATAGAACTTGAGGCTTAGGGCTTTATTATTCAATTGTTCCCTTAACTCACTACTGTTTTAAATATTTATAGATTAATCTATTCACTTTTGGCTGTGTTTGAGCTCAGAATGGAGCAGTAACCCTCACAGGTTGTTATGCAAACTTCTGTGACACCAGATTCCATTTTATAACTTTGGAATAGAATCAAGCAGAATAACTATGAATTTTGTAGTTCATTTTTATATGACAAGAGTGTCTGACAACCAGCAAACATAAAATTATGAGCATATTGGAAGGGAAAATACATTGTTCAAACAAATAAAATCTACATTTTCCCCACTTTAGAAATGCCTGAAATAAAAATTGGAACTTATATAAAATCATCTGACAAACTCCCTGCATAGAGGAATAACAATGAGATATTTGAATGTCATTGTTTCATAATCTAAAGATCAATAAAATATTAAGCAATGTGTGTGTGTGTGTGTGTGTGTGTGTGTGTGTGTGTGTGTGTGCGCGCGCGCACTTATACAGACTTTTAGGATCATGGACCTCCAGTAATTACAGCAATGGTCTTTCATTTTCAGTTGAATCAGTTTCCCATGCATTTTCTACTCCTGCCATTCTGAGTATTTTCTGGCTTCCTCACTGCTCTTAGCCTTCATATATGCTCTTCCTTTTCCTGGGACAGTCTGCTCTCAAGTAAGCAACATTCTGCCTCATGTGGTCACACTACTTTCTTCTCTCTGAAAAACTTAAATCAGGTCTCATTAAATCACTGTTCAAAGCCCTGAAGTGGCTTCCTGAATAAATGCAGATATCTTATATTCAAGGATTGGGAAAAACAGTGCTGTTAAACTATCCATACTAATCTATTCATAAAATGCAAAGTGATTTATTGATTCAATGCAGTCCCCACCACATCACCAATGACACTGTAAGAAAAATATATTTTAATGTAATTGTACAATTCCATGTATTCAGAAAAGGCTCTTCACAGCCAAAGTAGTCTTAAATCAAATGATAATGCTGGAAACATCAAATTACCTGATTGAAAAATAAACCAAAAAGCTATAGTAATAAAAAACAGCTAGGTATTGGCATAAAGATAGATACACATACCAGTGGAGTAGGGTAAAGTCCAGAAACAAATCCACATGCTTATGATAAATGATTTTCAACTAAGATGCAAGGAACACATAAGAGACCATAAAGTCTCTTTAATAAATAATGTTATAAATACTGGACGTTCACATACAAAAGAATGAAATTACACCACCATTAATACTATATCCAAAACTCAAAAGCTGTGGATATGGCTAAGTTGGCAAAGTTCTTGCCCTGTTAGCATAAGAACTTGATTTCTATCCCTAGTATACCCACATAACTGCTAGGTGTGGTGATGCAAACCTGTAATCCTGACATTGGGGACACAAAGAAAGATGGATTCCTGGAGCTCATTGGCCAAGCAACCTAGTAAAATCAGTGTACTGTAGACCACTGAGAGACCCTGTCTCAAAATGAAGTGGATAGCCTGATTTTTGTTGTTGTTTTTGCTAGATAGGGTCTTGCTCTAGGCCAGACAAACCTGGAATTGCTGGCCTTAAGCTCCCAGTGATCCTCCTGCCTTTGCTTCCTAAGTGCTATGGTTAAAAGTGTATGCCACCACACCCAGCCAGATAGCATAAATGAGGATGGCACCTAACATGGTCCTCTGCCTCCACAAAATGTGCACACACACACACACACACACACAGACACACACACACACCATGCACACATATACATGCAAAAATACTTGCAGCCATTTATATGCTTATATTTCATTTATAAGTTTATTTTATTCACTTTTATAAACTTAAATGGCATGAAAACTAAAGGTTGCATTATGACATTTGCATATATAGTTTGTTTTGATGATTTTCCTCCCCAGCTCTCCTCTCCCCATCCCTGTGTCGCCCTCCCACTGGTCTCCTTCATCCACCCAGTAGCCACACTTCTGCTTTCATGTTATATACATTCTATTACCCTCTTCCTTTCTTACATTCCTTTCCTCCCTTAAGATCTCTTCCCCCCCCCCATTGTCTGAATCCTCTGTCTAGTTTTTTGACACATATGCACATATACTCATACAGTAGATAATTATGAAGATAGATAGATGATAGATAATAGGTAATAGAAGGACGATAGAAGATAAATAGATGATAGATTGATAAACTCTGGAGTCCACATATTACAGAAAACATGTAGTATTTGTTGTTCTGAGAATGGGTTACCTCATTTAACATAATAATCTCAAGTTCTATTCATTTGCCTGCAAATATCATGATTTCATTTTTCTTTACGACTGTATAAGATCCATCATGTGTATATAGCACATTTTTTTATCTTCTATCTGTTGGTGGACCTCTAGGCAGACACATCTCTTAGCTATTATGAACAGTGCAACATAAAAATGGAGGCACAAGTATCTCCATGGTAAAACTTAGAGTCTTTTGGGTATATGCCAGGGAATGATATTGCTGGGTCACATGGTCATTCCATTTTCTGGTGTTGAAAAAAAAAAAAAACACTCCATACTTATTTCTATAGTGATTGCACTGGTTTACATTCCCACAAGCTGTGAATTAGAGATCTTCTCAGTAAGTTTAATGTGGGTAAATAGAAAAAAAAATGCTGATTATGTATCATGCTATATTGATGATTTTTTTTTTTTTTTTTTTTTTTTTTTTTTTAGTTTTTCGAGGTAGGGTCTCACACTTAGCTGAGGGAGGGCTGACCTGGAATTCACTATGTAGTCTCAGGTTGGCCTCAAACTCACAGTGATCCACCTACCTCTGCCTACCGAGTGCTGGGATTAAAGGTGTGCACCACCATGTCCAGCTTGATGAAAATATTTACTATACCTCAGAGTTTTATGCTGCAGTCTGTAAGGTCTTTCAGTTATAAGATCATGTCATGTGCAAAAAGTGATAGTTCACTACTTCTTCTTCTATTTGTGTCCCTTTTGTTTCTTTGGTCATTGTTCCAGCTAGAACTTCCAGCCTTGTATTGAATAAGAGTAGAGACAGTGGACATGCTTGTCTTGCTCCAGATTTTAGAGGAAATGCTGTTTTCCCTATTTGCATAATGTTGGCTATAGTTTTGCCTGGTAATGACTCTATTATGTTATGTTCCTTCTATTCTGAGCTTAAGCATTTTGTCATGAAGGCATATTGAACTTTGTCAAATGCCTTTTCCATACCTTTTGAGATAATCATGTAATTTCTGTATCCATGTCTGCTTACATGGTGTATTACATTTGTTGATTTGTATATGTGAAGAAGTAACCTTGCTCATGATATATATATCTTCTTAACATATACTTGAAATCAGTTTACAAGTGCTTATTGAGAATGTTTCCATCTATGCTCACCAGGAAAATAGACCTAGTTTCCTTTTCTTGTTGGGCCCTTACCCAGTTTGGGCATCAGTGTAATAGAAGATTCATAGAAAAGGTTCACAGAGTTCCTGCCCTTTTAGCTTTGTGAAACAATTTGAGAAGTATTTGTGTTAGGTCTTCCCTAAAAGTGTAGCAGGATCCAAAAGTGAATCTATCCAGTCCTAGGTTTTTCTTCATGGGGAGATTTTTAATTACTGATTCAAACTCATTATTTCTTATGGCCCTGTTTCAGTTGTATATATCTTCTTAATTTAATTTGATAGGTCATATGTGTTTAGGAATTTATCCATTTCTTCACTATTTTCTAGCTTTTTAGAATGTAAGTTTCCAAAGTATTCCCTAGTGATCATCTAGATTTCATGGAAGTCTGTTATCACAGTTCCCTTACTCCTTTATTATATCTAATTTCACTAATTTGGGTCTTATATATCTTTCCTTTGGTTGGTTTGGCTGGGAATTTGTCAATCCTGTTTATGCTTTAAAAAAACCTAAATCTGCCAGGCGTGGTGGCGCATGCCTTTAATCCCAGCACTTGGAAGGCAGAGGTAGGAGGATCGACATGAGTTCGAGGCCACCCTGAGACTCCATAGTGAATTCCAGGTCAGCCTGGGCTAGAGTGAGACCCTACCTCAAAAAATCAAAAAAAAAAAAAAAAAACCTAAATCTTTGATCAATTTTATGCTTCATTCTTTAAAGCTGTTTCATTAATTTCTTTTTTTTATGTCTTGCCATCTGCTACAATTGGGTTTTCTTCTTGTTTTCCTAGAACTTTCAGATATATCAGGTTATTAATTTGAGATCTCACTTATGTACTTCCCTCCTAGAGCTGCTATAGATGCTTCCTTTTAATAGATTATTCTGTTATTTTCATTTGATTCTGACAATGTTTAAATTTCCTCCCTAATTTGTTCAAAATTCAACCACTGAGTTTTCAAGTATCTGTGTCACTTTTGTTGTTCATCTTGCTGTTGATTTCTAGTTGTATTCCACTACAGTCTGATAAAGTATAAGGAATTGGCTCAATATTTTCTATGTATTAAAGCTTGTTTTGTGGACTTTGTATTGATTTGTGGAAGGACCAGGGACATTGAGAATAATGTGTATTCCATATCTGTAGGATGAAATATCCTATGGATACCTATTAAATAGAAATGATCTATGGCATAATGAAGCTCTTAAGTTTCTTTGCTGATTTTTAGTTTGAAAGACTTATCTAAAGATTATAGTGGGTTATTTAAATCTCCCACTATTACAATATTTCAAATTAACTGACTTTTCATGGTTCCTAGTGTTTGTTTTATGAAAGTTTGAACCCCCAAATTTGGTGCATAAATACTTACATTAGTTATATCTTTTTCTAAATGTTTGATTTTTAAAAATATTTTATTTATTTACTTTAGAGAAAGAGAAAGAGGCAGAGAGAGAGAGAATGGATGTGCTAGGGCCTTCAGCCACTGCAAATGAACTCCAGACACAGAGCCACCTTGTATATCTGGCTTACATGGGTCCTGAGGAATCAAATATGTGTCCTTTGGCTTTGCAGTCAAGTGCCTTAACCTCTAAGCCATCTCTCCAGCCATATTTTATCTTTTTGACGTTAATATCTAGTGACTCTCTTTATCCTTTTGAAGTCTTCTTTACCAGATATGAGAATAGCTATGTCAGCTGTGTTGATGGCTTCTATCTGCTTAGGTGGTTGGTTTCCATTCTTTGACACTCTGGATTTCTTGGCAACAACAGACAGTTGAATCTGTTTTTTGATCCAATCAGTCTATGTCTTTTAATGGGTGAAGTGAGATCACTTGCATTTAAGGTCAGTTGAGAGGGCTTTGGTCTTTCCTATGGTTTTCTTACGTGTTGCATTTGTTTCATGGGATCTAGTTTAGTAACCTAGTCAGTTAATCTGCATTTTTTAACTGCTGAGTTGGGCCATTTGCATTCAAATTAATTATTGAAAGGGTTTCCTATTTCCTTGGTTTTGCTGCTTTGCCATTTCAGTGGGTTGGGCATTACGGGTTCTTTCTCAGATCTTCATTCATCTATTCCCTTCAGGAACTATATTCTTTCTTGTACTCTCATGGACCAGAATTTCTACTTCCTGTCTGTGTAGTATTTCTTTAAATATTATCTTAAGTATTGGCTTTGTTGTCATGAGTTCATGTAACCTGAAATATTCTTTTTTTTTTTCATCAATTTTAAAAACTCACTTTTATGGGTTTATCAATCATGCAGAGCCTTTCACTTTCAGCGCTTGAGATAGATCGTCCCATGCTTCTCTTGTTTTTAGTTTGGTGACAAGAGATCTGATGTCATTCTAATGTTTCTGCCTTTCTATGTAAACTGGTACTTTTCTCTTACAGTATTTACTATTTTTCTATATAATTTTGACTTTTGGGCTATAATATGTCTGTTTGGGGGTTCTAAATAGCTCTTCTGTTTGGATGTCTACTTCTTTCTCTAGGTTTGTGAAATTTTTTGTTTTAGTTTAATTGAGTATATTTTATATACTGTGGACTTTATCTGAACCCCAACTTCCCCATGGACTCTGAAGTTTTGGTCACTTGAACAAAATCATTCTTTCCATGTGCAAGATTTTCCGTGACTGGGACTCTGAAGAGGTGCTGAAGGCCCACCTGCCTGTGTTCACCACTGGGAGGTCACACTCCTTCCCATACCTACCAGGTGACTGACCCAGGTTCCATAGTACATAGCCCGTGGTTCCACCATACCGCTTGTCCAGGCAATGGCAGTGGGGTGGAAAGGGGGAGTGTCTTTTCTAGCAAATATTGCCTAGATAAGCAAGCCACACTTTGGTAGTTCAGGCCATCTTTCTGTTGTGCTATATACAGCTTTTGGTTGTATCACGACAGCTTAGTGTCTCTCTCTCTCTCTCTCTCTCTCTCTCTCTCTCTCCCTCCCTCCCTCCCTCCCTCCCTCTACCCCCAGCACTAGACAGCACACATGAGAGCACTTCCTTAGAAGCTGCAGCTGACCTCAGCCCAAATCAAGCAGCACAGTGCAACAAGCTAACAGCTTGACTCTTGAAGTGGGTCGGGGAGAGAGAATATCCCACTTCATCCTACTTCTGTTTCCTTTAGCACTTTCTGAAATGGGATCTACTGTTTATCCGTGTTTTTATTTTCTATTCATTATCTGACACAGATATGGTATCTAATCATGTGTAAAATGTATAAGGAACATGTTCTATCAATAGAAAGAAAACAGTCAAAGGAACTCCAAAGAAAACATACAAATTGACAGCATGTATACATGGATGTAGTCAAAAGTTTCTTGGCAGTTCAAAATGTCATTCCCATAGTCAGGCTCCAAAGGACATTTGGAACGACAACCAGTTCCTGCCTCTAGTGAAGCCTACAATGGCAAGCAACTACCTGCAGATGTTACAGATTCCAGTTGAAGAAATAGAATACTAAACGTTCTTCTTCCTTCTATATATAAAAATACTAATCGGTGCCTTAAGTACCAAGCCACAAACGGCTTGTGGCACAGCTTAACCATAAAAGAACTAGATCAGATCTACTTATTACCTTCCATCTCCAAATATCTTAAGTGTAATTATTCATTGAAGAAAAAAATTACAATGGAGATACAATGCCTATCTCTTTGTATCTAAAATATCTAAAAGCAAATAAAAGTGTTTTATTCAACAGTTCCAAAGGTACTGGGCATGATGGTGCATGTCTATAGTTCTAGCACACAGGAGTCAAAGCCGAGAGGCTGGCCACATGTTTAGGCAAGCCTGGTCACCTAGCAGGTTTCATGCCATCCAAGGCTACATAGTGAGACCCTGTTTCCAAAATTTTTTAAATAAATAATACAAAAAATTTTAATTGAGCTTTGCATTAGCTTCAGATAGAATTGCCATATGTGCAAAATATGTCCTTCACACACTCATCTTTATTTTATGTCCTTTATCCTTCCATCTCCTTTTACTGCCCACCACCTAATGATTTTATAACACTACCTTGAGCTAAGCCCTGAGAAATATAATTTGAAAAACAATACTTCCTTATGAGTTAGTTTAAAATTATCCTCATAGACACTAATACCTTCAAAAGAGATAATGAGTGAATAGTCCTCTCTTTGGATGGCTTCCATGGCAAAATTTCTATTATAAAATAAAGTCACCCAAGTCTGTATTTCCAGCCCCAAATTTCTTACAACCTCCAGACATATATTTTTAGTTAATGTGGTAGTAGATAAAATGGTGGGTAGCACTGTATAAAAGTCTTTATCTACCTTGTAGTTATTAACCTCCTGGGTTTCTTGACCTCAGTGCTACACCCTTATATTTACACACACCTCAAACCAAAATGCCACCTGAGGGATTTTTGTGGTAGAACAGGGGTGGGGACTGAAACACAGAATTGTTCAACACTAAAAATAAAGCTGTCCCAGAGAAAGTGAGATTGGGAATGTATTGAAATCTGGGAAGGGCATCCAGAGGTAAAACTGCATCTATATACAGAAAGTAACTTCAGCCCAAGTTTTTAAATGAGCCATGGAACAAGCAACAGCCTAAATGATGATGCGTTGCACACAATAGAAAACTCACTGCACTTCCCAGTTAGTACTTCCAGGTTGAACAAGAGACTTTTGTCAGAAATGTATTAAAGAAAGGGTTATCAGCCCCAGCCAGGCATCTCTAGGACATGAGCTCACTGCTAGCAATTGATTGTATGAACTCATACATATCCACCTGCATACAGTTCTTAGCCCAGGTAACTCCTCAACTGGGAGTTGTCATTTTTTTTTATCTTTAATATACATTAACTCTAAACAGAAGTAAAGGACAGTAATGATTCTCAACAATGGTGTTTAACACAAACCAATGGGAGAGTTAACAAAGCTCATAGAGGGCCCAGCTCATTGAAGGAGGACAGGATTTCACCCAGTCCTTTAGGTGATCCTAATGGAGATGTTTAAGGTCATGAATATGCAGATCTGGTCTCAAGCCCAGCTACCAATGGAGGCTAGAATTTCTGATTCTGCCCAGCATGAGGAAACAAGCCTATAACCCCAGGAATCAAGATCCAAGTAGGAGAATTGCTATGAGTTTGAGGCCAGCATGGGCTACATAGACAGCCCCATCTCAAAATAATAATAATAGTAACAGCACAAGATCTGACTTGTGGGCCTTCTTAAGATATCAAACTAGGAGCTTCACCAAAGAACTCAGGGGAAGCAACAAGAGGCAAGATACTATGTGATATGCTCTGTCTTTGACAAGAAACAAGACCTATACATACACACTAAGGAGATCTCCATGTTGAAGCAGGAGTCTTTTGCTAATCTGTGTGGATCACCACAGGCTGGCCATCAGGAAATACTTCTCACTCACAAAATCCTTGCCCTGCTGTGTACGGCGAACCCCCTGACCAGCAGGAGAAGAATGACCAGCAAACGAAGATCCTTCTTGATCACACTCTATTGGAGAGCCTCTTGGTTAACAGGAAAGCTGATGGCGAGGGGCAAGGAGGGTAGGATTACAGCTGCTTTTATAGGGCCGAGCACTACGGGGCGTCTACTGATTGGCTGCCAAAGCTCACCCGCCACCAGGAGCCACGGGATAGGCTTAAGACAAGGTGCGTCAAGCGCATGCGCAACCTCAAGCGAGGTTGGCACCAAGGCGTTGCCTAAATAAGGAAATGTTTACCTCAAGACTGGCAGGAAGCCAGCGCCATCTTGTAATGGCATTTGCATTGGCTCCCTACAGTTCCCCCTTTTTTATTAACTTATGGCATAGCTCAGGAAAAATAGCCACCTTCCCGATCAGGTCCGCACCTCATGATGTGTTGACCGATCAAGGGAAGAAGTTCAACCTCCCCTTCCTCAGTGCAATGGGACAGATCCCCTGAGAGTGCAAAGGCGGCGGTCAAACGAAAGCTACCAGATCCCTGCCCATCCTCGTGCAATGGGTACTCTGAGACCCTGAGGGTGCAAGGGCCAGGGGAGCTAATTGCCTTTTAAAGCTGACAGCCAAATTTGGGGGGAGGAACCACTTTCCAAGGCAGCGAGCACTTGAGAAATGACCATCTTGTCCCTCCTGGTCTGGGCTCGCAAGCGGCAAACCAACCAGAGGCAAAGTACGCATCCTCCCAAGCAGCACACCAGGAACATTCCCACTCCTACCCATTCCTTAAAATAAGAGAACACTCTTTAGATGGGAATTTAGGGCTGTCTGAGTCTCCAGGGCCACGGTAGTGGAGAAGGCCAAACTATTCAAAGTTTCAGCAGTCTGTACCGAAGTGGCCATGGCCAAACTGGCTGCTGTGGCAGCAGCTGCTATTGCGGCCACAGCCGCTATCACCGCTGCCATGATACCAAAATCTCTTTTTTGTCTGAATAGCGATAGCGTGCTGGGGGCCTCTACAGGCACGGGGACCCACCGGGGCACCCTAAGGACCATAGCATACTAAGAACGAACAGAAACGGTGGATGAACACACTCCAGCGCAGGGGCAAAGGAAGTATTCCTCCCACAGCCATGTCCAATGTCATTAACACCCTCTTCCACTTGATTCTCCGTATGGAGGGTCCCGGGCACATTATTGCAAGCTACAAGTCCTCCTTGTAACAGTACAAAGGGTGTAAAGTCCGTGCAGCTGCCATTTGTCCCACATAAAATCTACTTTGAAAATGGAGTTGTAAATAAGCGAGGGAAGACCGTGGCAGAATGGAGCACTGGCATAGGTTTGGGAAAGGTTGACAGAATACCCCAACGTGGCTCTCCTTTAATGGATTCCAGGCACAGGAGGAAGATTATCCACAAGACCTTTATCATCTCCGTCCTGATGGACCTTACTGTCTTCTGGACCCTCCTCCGGAGATCGCTTGACTGTCCTCACCAGCCAGGCTGGAACCCAATGAGGGGAATCCTGTTCCTGTGGAAAAACACAAACAGCTCCCCTGGATCTTATTATAACAAGATCCGATCCTTTTTATTTATTATCTAAGACATAGAAAGGGCAAGTTCGCTGCAAAATTAAAGACTGAAGTTGTAAAAGAATATTAGACACTAGACTAGCAGAGCGAACAGAAGCAGCAGACTCTAGGCCAGCAACCGCATTAGCCACATATAAGGAATCCGTGAACAAGTTAAAAGAAGTAGAGAATGTCTGAAAGACCTCCAAAACAATTAGGCATTCAACAATTTGAGGGGAATCGGGTCTAAACATTCTTACTATAGGCTCCGAGCCCTGCTGTAATAATCCTGCGCAACAACGCAACGGAATAATCTGCACCTGGTCCAAAATCCTTGACAGCCTGAACCAAATCCTTTAGTTGTTTATAGGGAACTGGTTCATGTCTCCTTTGTTGAGTTACTGGGTCCTCAAAAATGGGAAAAGCGGAGGCCAGCCGCGACCAGGTTTTTGTTTTAATGAAGCGGCATGTGTCCCCAGGGGAGTTATAGGGTGGGGGTGAGGAAGGCTCTATCAACTGTAAAGGACCACACCCTTGGCCTTTTGACCCCTTTGTCAGCTGAGGGCATCTAGGCGGGGACCTATATTGTTCTTTTCTATAACAGGCAGTGGCCTCCTTTAGTCTTTCCTCTTCCCCTTTAAATAATTTTTTTTCTTCCTCCTCTGCAGAATCGGAGCTAGCCTCCTCATCTGTGTCAAGTACTTTTAAATGTGTAAGCTCCTCAATGGGAGGGTAGAGCCTGTCAAAGGCTCCTTTTTCTCCCTCGGGGGGGGGGGCAATTATAGATTTCATCTGTTTCTCTGAGCTCATCTTTTAAACTTTTATCTTTGTTTAATCCCTTCTTTTTTATTTTTTTTCTTTTTCTAGGCCTAGTTTTTGACTCCCCATTTGAATCTGACTCAGAAAGGCTATCCTGATGCCTTGTGAGAACTTCCCATCCCCTTCTAATAAGTTCCATGTGGTTTTCTTTACTTAAGCAAGAATGAATCAGCCACCAAAACGGCAATGTACCCTTACCAATTCTGTCCTCTGAGTTGCCCATGTTGCGCTCACAGCAAACGACAAGGACAATAAACTACACAGGAATGAAAATAACAAGGATCAGGTAGAGATCTAAGTGAAATAACATTATGACTGGGGATGACTTACCGACGTCTTCCTCTCCGTGTGTCAAGTTCTGGATCCTGTTCGGCCCCTCGCCCGGTGACCACAAAGCACCCGGCATCCCGGGTTTCGGCACCACTTTGCAGCGAACCCCCTGACCAGCAGGAGAAGAACGACCGGCAAACGAAGATCCTTCTTGATCACACTTTATTGGAGAGCCTCTTGGTTAACAGGAAAGCTGAGGCGAGGGGCGAGGAGGGTAGGATTACAGCTGCTTTTATAGGGCCGAGCACTATGGGGCGTCTACTGATGGGCTGCCAAAGCTCACCCGCCACCAGGAGCCACGGGATAGGCTTAAGACAAGGTGCGTCAAGCGCATGCGCAACCTCAAGCGAGGTTGGCACCAAGGCGTTGCCTAAATAAGGAAATGTTTACCTCAAGACTGGCAGGAAGCCAGCGCCATCTTGTAATGGTGTTTGCATTGGCTCCCTACAGCTGGGGACATCAAGGGCAGTGGAGGGAAGGGATCCTGCCAACATATACCAGATTTTCAGAAATCAAAAGAACCTGAAAGGGCTGGAGAGATTGCTGAGTAGTTAAAGAAACTTGCTTGGAAGCCTGCCACCCAGGCTTGATTCCCCAGTACCCACATAGAGCCAGAGGCACAAAGTGGCACATGCATCTAGACTTCCTTTGCAGTTGCAAGAGGTCCTGATATGCCATGCTCTCCCCTGCCCTCTCTCTCATATAAATATTGATTTTTTATTTTTATTTTATTTATTATTATTATTTTATTTATTTATTTATTTTGGTTTTCAAGGTAGGGTCTCCCTTTATCTCAGGCTAACCTGGAATTTACTATGTAGTCTCAGGGTGGCCTCGAACTCACACTGATCTTCCTACCTCTGCCTCCCAAGTGCTGGGATTAAAGACATGTGCCACAACACACGGCTTGATTTCTTTTAAAAAAAACCTGCAAGAGGGCTACAGACTTGGCTTAGCGGTTAAGGCACTTGCCTGCAAAGCCTAAGGACCCACATTCAACTCTCCAGATCCCACCTAAGCAAGACATATAATGATGAGGCAAATGTCACACATGCCCACTAGGTGGCACAAGCATCTGGCACTCACTTGTAGTGGCTGAGGCCTTGGCAGGCCAATTCCCTCTCTCTCTCTCTCTCTCTCTCTCTCTCTCTCTCTCTCTCTCTCTCTCACATAAATAAAAATTTAAAACTTAAAAATGAAACCTGCAACAAGGACAGATGACCAGCTGAGCTCTACTAGAACACCACCACAGAACATTCCACAACTTTCCATCCCACATGTGCCAGCACTGGGACCATGGAGATGGCAAGAAGTCAAAGACCCTCATTCACCACTCCTCACAAAGCACTGAGGCCATCTGAGCAAACACCCTGCCCAGCTGAGCCAACCGAGTCAGGCCAAGAATGTGCCAGTGAAGAGTCATCTTCACAACTCAATGTAGGTGAGATAGAAACTCCAGTAACTGTTCTGATTTCTATTGGGGCAAGACATACCCCAAATCTCATTCTGTAGGTTTGATCTGGAAAAGCTAATCACATTTCCCATGTCAACAAATGTTGCCAAAGGAAATATTATAGGGAAGGAAAGAATTTAAGCCCTCTCCTACCAAAGCAGCTTTTTAGACTAGATACATATCTAGTATACTTTGCCTTTCTGATAATTAGTATGTTAGTATTAACTTTTGAAATTCTCAAGACCTTTTTAGTGCCTCTTTTTTAAAATCTTTACTCTTGAATATATATATTTCATGATGGCTTTGTTTGTAGCTATATATTTCTCAGTTGGAGTTTAGGTTTGTTCTATATGTTTATCCACCAAGTCCACTATTGTGATCGCTCTACTTTTCACACACACAACTCATATACTATCCCTCTTTGTCTAACCTCTACATCACATTCTCACCTCCTATTCTCTACTGTCTATACTCCATAACTACAACTTTTCATAGCCTTAAGAACCTCTAAAATCTGTGGTACCTAATAATATCCAATTTTTCCTCTCCTAGATTTTTTTGTCTTCATCTCTTCCAAAGTTCACACTAGTCTCCATCCTAACCCACTCTACTTCCTTCCTACTTCAAAGTAACCAAAATTCTAGTATATGCCATACCAACCCTGCTTGTTTATACATCAACAGTTACTGAAGTCGGAGAGATAATTATTGTTAATTCACTCCTATGACATTTTCATAGCAGGTATACCAGATTTGGTCACTTCTGCTTTTAGTATTCTGCTCTGAGATTAATACAGAGGTCACCACGAGACAATGTGAGTTCCTAGACTGGGGATATACTTTTTGAGATATACACTGTGCATACTGCTGATAAAACAAACACAAAAGTTCAAGCAAGGAAATAACCAAAGATGTTAACATTCCAATATAGAAATATAAGAAACACACACAAAAAATCAAGACAGCATAACTCCTCCAAAAATTATGAATCCCACAGTAATGGCCACTAGTGAGAGTGAATTGGATGAAATGCCAGACAGCTGACTCTAAAGAATGAATGTAAGTATGTTCAAAGAAACCAAATAAATTCAAGAAATTAGAAAGAAAACAAACTCCTAAAGGAATCCCAAGGAAGCAAAAAAATATAAAATCAGCTAAACAAAATAAGGTCAATGAGTAAGGAGATAGACATCATGGAAAAAAAAATAAGAATTTGGGCCTGGAGACATGGCTTGCAAAGTCTGATGGCCTGGATTCAATTTTCAAGTACCAACTTAAAGCCAAAAGCACAAAATGGCATATGTTTCTGGAGATTTTGCAGTGACAAGAGACTCCAATGCACACATTTTCTCTTTCTCTCTCTCTTGCGCTCTCTCTCTCTCTCTCTCAAAATATTTTTGAAAAGAAAAACCAATCTTATTTCAAATGGAGAGAAACAATGAATTTTTCCAAATTGAAAAAATAAGTCAAATAAAAACTCTATAGAAAGCCTCATTAATAAAATTCATCAAGGAGAAGTCAGAAATCTAAGCTTGAAGACATTCAGGACACTACAAAGGGGTCAAATCGAAGAATTCATGACATAGAAGAAGGAGAATAATTTTAGACTAAAGACAGCATATTCAACAAAATCATTGAGAAAACTTTCCACACATTAGGAAAACTAATGCACTTGGGATACCAAATGAACAAGATTAGAAAATAATCTCATCTTATTCCTACTAGAATTAAACTACTAAATATACAAACCAAATAAAGTATGTTGAAAGCAGCAAGACAAGAAAGCACCAAGTCATTTATAAAGGTAGGCTCATCAGAGAAACAAGCAATTCTCAACAGAAACTTTTAAATGTATTTTTGTTATTTTTAATTTATTGATTTGTTTATGAAAAGGTTGCACACAAAGACCTCTTCTTCCTCCCCCAATTCTGTTGAGGGTCTTCAGTGTGGTAATTGATATTCATTATGGGGACTGAGAGGCCTCAGTCAGTCATTGCAGGGATGGGGGAAACATAGTGTCTTAAGCTATTGCCACCAACCCTGAGGCTATTACAATCTTTCTGCTCCCTCTTCTGTGATACTCCCTGAGCCTTGGTGGGCACAATAGAGATAAGATTTAGGGCTGCTTTTTCTATACAGTCTGGATCTCTGTTTTGATGGGGTTTGAGTGACAACAATGTCTGCTCCCATTTCCCTGGAACTGGTTTTCAGGCTATCCATGAGAACAGTACTCATGTCAGTGCTTCAACTGTAGAGACTTCTGGGCAGAAAAGGTGGTGGTGACCCATCTCCTGGTAGACAGTCAACTATCTCTTCTTAATGTATTGATGTATCCTGGTTCTCCTCATTATTCTCCTTGTTTAAAATAGAAAAGAGAAGATGGTGGAGTAAGTACCACACCAAAGCAGCCTGGGGTGGGGGGGAGCACACCAGAAAACCACCAGGCTTGGCTTGAGCCACAGGAAAAGCCAGGTGGGGGGATTTTCCACTCACACCGGAGCTCTCCACAAATTCACGAAACATGAAGGGAGAGTGGCAGTGAACAATGGAGGAGCAAATCACAAGGTAGAAGAACACGTGGAACAGCAAGAGAACTAGAGCAGCATCGGCAGCTTTCCATCCCCCACCACCAGTGCCCAGCTCCAATGAACAGAGCAGCAGTCCAGGGACCCAGCCACGCCAACTTGAACCAACAGTGGGACCCAAGCAGGAGCAGCGGTAACTGCGATTGCACCAGGGAAGGGTCTCACCTGGTCACAAGCTGACTTGGAACCTTCAACAGATCAGAAATCTTAATCTCCTTGTTGTCAGGATTAAGGGTGTGGGTGGAGTACAACACCCTAAGGGACAGTTAGAGGATCTGGTTGTCATAATACCTACTCTTGGATAAATACTCTGAGAGTCTTGAGAGCCACACCTAATGCCTTAAGCTCCTACCCTGAAGTTATATAACATCAGGTTGTCTGATACATTTAATAATACCCAGCTAACTAGAAAATCCAATCATTAAATAATCCAGGATGCAAAAATATATACATTTATAACATAAGAAACACCAAAAATCAAGACAATATAAATCCACCACAAAGTATTAATACAACAGAAATGACCTCTAGTGAGACCAAGTTAAGAGGAAATGCCTGAGAAAGATTTTAAAAGAATGATTATAAATATGTTCGAAGAAATCAAAGGAATGAAAAAGGAAGTCAAAGGAATCAAAGAAAACACTGGACACCAATTTAATGAAATAAAGAGGTCAGTACTAGACATAAATAAGGAAATAGAAATAATAAAGAAAAATCAGTCAGAATTACTAGCAATGAAGAACACAATTAATGAAATTAAAAACTCTGTAGAAAATCTCAACACTAGAATAGATGAAGGAGAGGGCAGAATATCTAAGCTAGAAGACCAGGTGGAAGATCTAATGCAGTCCAACAAAGAGAAAGACAAACTAATAGAAAAGAATGAGTGGGAGTTTCAAGATATTCGGTACACTATGAAAAGATCAAACATAAGAATTCAGAGCATAGTAGAAGAAGAATTTCACTCCAAAGGCATAGTAGGCATCTTCAACAAAATCATACAAGAAAACTTCCCCCAAACTGGGAAAGAAGTGCCAATGCAGATACAGGAATCCTTTAGAACAGCAGCCAGACAAAACCTGGAAAGAACCTCTCCTTGCCATATTATAATCAAACTACCAAATACACAAACCAAAGAAAAAATATTGAAAGCAGTCAGAGAGATAAATCAAATTACCTACAAAGGCAAACCTTTCAGGATTACAGCAGATTACTCAACACAAACTTTAAAAGCCAGAAGGGCATGGAGTGATGTATTCCAAGTCCTGAAAGATAACAACTGTCAACCAAGGTTACTTTATCCTGCAGAACTGTCCATCCAAATAGATGGAGAAATAAGGAAATTCCACAACAAAAGCAAGATAAAGGAGTACTTGAAGCCAAAACAAGCTCTACAGAAAATACTTAATAGAATCCTCCATGCTGCCATGGTGGGGAACCAACTACTCTTGATTTGGCTAACTGATCCCCTCAGTGGTACTAGACCCATAGCTGGAGCTGGGAAACAAGTCAGAACCATACCCAAACACAAGCCCACTCTACAATATCAAACTACCATCAATCATGGGGTACAAGAGGGCCTACACCTATCAAACTCTCTATCAAAAAAGTAAGTGTTATCTCAATTATCTGGGTGCTAACTTAATCTCCGTTGGAGAATCTGCTTCTCTTTTTCAGATAGATGCAGAGCCTAAGGAGAGAGCTGCCCCAAACATACCTCAAAAGGGGCCCAACTGAAACTAAGGACAATTGGCGAGACAAGCAAGGGTGATGTTTTCCTGTGAGCCAGATACCAGCACAAAAGGGAAGGAGACCAACGCAGAGAAAAATCAACTCCTACCAAATCAGAGAGCCAGAGCCTCAGAGGCCCCCAACACCTCAGCACTGAAGCAGACCAAAAATGAACCCAACATGGCTCAGGGAAATTTTGCGGAAGAGGGGGCGGAAAGAATGTCAGAGTCACATGTTGGGTCATGATTTGCAGAGACATTTATCATACCAATAACTGAGGGCTAACTCCACAATGCACGACCCATTTACATCAACAAGGAGGGTCCAATGGGAGGGGGTAGATCATAGATGAGCCTAAACAATGGTACCAAACTGCCTGTATTTGCTGAAAAGAAAACTAATAAATTAAATTTAAAAAAAGAAAAAGAAAAAGAAAAGCACACATATAAGGAACCAGGAAAAAAACAAACAATACTCAAATCCTAGTTAACACAATAGAGCAAAGGTAAAGCCGGAAGAACTACAAAAAAAAAATGGCAAAAATGAATACAAACCTGTCAATATTATCTCTTAATATCAATAGTCTCAATGCCCCAACCAAAAGGCATAGGTTCACAGAGTGGGTTAAAAAGCAGGATCCTTCAATTTGTTGCCTCCAAGAAACCCACCTTTCTACAAAGGATGGACACTATCTGAAGCTGAAAGGTTAGAAAATGGTGTTTCAAGCAAATGGTCCTAGAAAACAAGCAGGGTTTGCTATCCTACTTCAGTCCAACATTAGTTTAAAAAGATAAGAAGGCCACTTTATACTGATTAAAGGCACCCTCCAACAGGAGGACATTACAATACTAAACATATATGCACCTAACATGGGGGCCCCAAATTCTTCAAACAAATGCTATTAGAACTAAGGTCACAGATAACACCAAACACAGTGGTAGTGGGTGACTACAACACCCCACTCTCATTAACTGACAGGTCATCCTGGAAAAAAATAAACAGAGAGGCATCTGGGCTACATGAGGTCATAGAAGGAATGGACCTAACAGATATCTACAGGACATTTCATCCAAATGCTGCAGAATATACATTCTTTTCAGCAGCACATGGAACATTCTCTAAAATAGACCATATATTAGGACACAAAGCAAATCTTAACAAATACAGGAAAATTGAAATAATTCCTTGCATTCTATCTTACCACAATGGAATCAAACTACAAATCAATAGCAAGAAAGGCTATAGAGTATACACATAAAACCCTCTTTACTATGGGATCACAAATTCACATTATTTTGATTTCAAGAAGCCCATCTGAATATTTCATGTGGAGAGTACTGAAGAGGAAATCTCTACAGGACCTGAGATGTTCCCCAGACTTGCAGGCCAGGTACTCTGAACACTCTCACCTGTCACCAAGAAGGTTTCATTCCAGGGATGCAAGGATGGTTCAACATATGGAAATTGATATATGAAATACATCACAGAAACATCCTCAAACCCTGAAGCCACATCATTTCTATAGATTCAGAAAAGCCCTTCTACAAAATTCAGCATACATTCCTGATGTTTTAATGTTTTATTTATTTATTTATTTGCAAGGAGAGAGAAAGAGAGAGAGAAGGGGCATTCCAGGGCCCCAACCCACTGTAAATGAACTCCAGTCAAATGTATCACTTTGTCCATCTGGATTTCCATGGGTATTGGTGGATAGAAACTGGGTCATTAGAGTTTGCAGGCAAGCACCTTAACCACTGAGTTATCACTCTAGTCCTCAACAGAAACTTTAATAACCAGGAGGCACTTTTATCCCCTTGTCCCTGTTCTCATTTCCCTGGGGCCCTCCTCAGTGGAGTTGTAGCACTTGCTATTATATGTCTAAAATAAAACTTCTTAAAAAGGTATTTAAACACTGTAAATTTAAAATTTCTAAAAGAACTGACCCACTAATAAAATTTGTTATAAATTAGATTTTTTTCTAAGTATATATATAAAAAATAAATATTTTTTCAAAAAGAAAATCCAAGAGAACTAGAATGATGGATTTCAAGTAATGAAAGATAACAACTGCCAACCTGCTTATTATATCCATCAAATATATCTGTCATAATTCAAGGAGAAGGAACTCTCCATGATAAAAAGCAAGCTAAAGGAATTCATGATCACTAAGGGAAATATATAGAAAATACTTGAAGGAATCCATTGAACAGAAGAAAATAAAAAGCACATTAATGCTATTGGAAAGAATAAATCATTCTGGAATAATAGCTAATATAAGAAAGGAATAGGAAATCCCCAAGTATTATACAATCAACAATAATAATAGGAATTAATACACACCTTTCAATAATAACTTTGAATATAAATGGTCTAAATTCCCCAGTCAAAGAATACAGTCTAGGATAATGTATTAGAGCCAAGATCTTTCTTGTTTGTTACCGCCAAGAAAAATACTTCTCTACAGAAGACAGATGCTACCTCAGGATAAAAGGATAGAAAATGGTATTTCAAGAAAATGAAACAAGGGAGCAAACAAATATTACTGTTTCAATATCTGAAAAAATAGACATCATACCAACATTGGTCAGAAGAGATGAAGAAGGTCACTTTATAATGATTAAGGGAACAATCCAAGAAGAGGACATTATAATTCTGAATATATATACACTGAACAGATATATACCCAATTTAATTATTAAAACACTACTAGATGTATATAAGCTGGAGAGAGACTCAGAAGAGGCCTGAAAGCTATCAACTGTGGCCATGAAAGAGGGTGGGTGTGGAGATGAAAGAAGGAGGGCTATGGGGGAGAAGATAGAAGAGCACATGATAGAAAAATACAGAGCTGGAACACTGGGTGTGGAAATGTTTGACTGGGGTTAGGGTGGGAGGGTTGAGAGGAGAAGAGATGGGGAAAAGGGTGTATTAAAACTAAAGGCATACATAGGAAACATGCTCCTTTGTTAGCTAATTAAAAATATAACTTAAAAATGTTTGTACAGAAATACCTTGCATGAGTGGATAATGTTGATCCAAAAAGCTATAAGTAGTTATAGGAAAATCCTAGTGCTGAGAATGGGCTACTTCCCAGTGAGTTATTGGTCATAGAGGATCTTGCTGCTCCAAAACAATATAGGCCATTTCCAGTGTTCTTAATTGCACAAAAGGAATAGATGGTAAGATCCTACTGCTAAAGACACCACTTGAAGGGCACTGAGAAATCAAGCTGGGCCTGAGCTGGAAGCCTCCTTCCTGCTGGCTGTCACAGTACTGGAAGACCTCATGTAACAGTTTTCTACTTGCTATGGCAAGAATGATGTCCAGCCTCTGCTCGTGCCATCATGAAGCTTCCTCTTGTGGCTGTACACCAAAATATAAAAATGTTCCCTACATCAACTGTATTTGGTCTGATGCTTTGCCTCAGCAACAAGAAGGTAACTGCAACTGTTATATGAGTAACCAATTGCTTTCTGGATATGAGACCCACTCTATGGGAGAAAATTCCTAACTGGTACTGTAAACCTAGCCAAAAGCTTATGGCTGGGAAGGTCATAAGCACGAGGGAACAAGCTATTCTGTTGTTTGGCTAAATGAGTATGCAATGCCCATCAAATTACCCTCTAAACATTTATTTTTATGCCCATAAGTTAATGCTGCTTTCATCCTTTTTTTTTAAGAGAAGCTTCATTTTTGGCAGTTGGCAAGTGACAACTGAGAGACTCAAAAGCTATCAAAGTACTGAGAATAAGTCACTACTAAGTGCTTAGTACCAAATAATACATCTGTATCACCCTCTCCAATGCTCTGGGAATACTGGTGTAAGAATGGGTGAAAGGAATCTGAGAGACAGAGGATGGGTAGGAATGCTTTAGAACACTGTTTCCCAGACATAATGTAGCTGTTTGGTCCATGGTCTTACAGCACCTATCATCTGCACAACTTTGGGCCCATCACCACTCTGTCATGGATGATAGCAGAGGGCATAGCAGGTAACTCTGTGGAGTTACTGGCAGTTAATGGCCTGAAAGACATTTTTTCCAGTAGTTAACCACTGACAAGTTTTGTGTGCTCTAGTAAATAATCTTCCCCCATTCTCATCAAGCTGCCCTAATTAAACTGTGGGTGTGCATGTGCACATACACACACACACACACACACACACACACACACACACACACACCAAAGCAGAAAGAGACTAGTTGTGGAAATAAGAGTTTATTCAATAGAAGAGGGATGGGAAGAGGGGATAAGAAAAGGTAATGGGAGGGGATTTGGCTTAAAATAAATTATATACATGTATAAAATTATCTGCAAAAATAATAAAGTTAAGCAAAAATGTCTGGGCTGTCAATACCCCATCTTGGGGGAGGAAGGAGTTCATGAGGCCCCACCCCTCCTTGAGGATTAACATGCAGTTAATGGTTGATGGGAAAGGAGAAACACTTTTTTCAGTGGTGTAGTTATTTTGTAAGGTGCTCACACTCCTGTAAACAAACCCTCATGTTTTTATAACAAATTTGATGAAACCCAATGGGTCAGAAAAGAAATTGAAAAGACCCATACAGACTAACCATCAGGGAACTGGTTTCCTTCCAGATTCCAGCTGGATATTCTGTGTTGATGGCATGTGGTTTCTTCAGCAGTAGGGTCTTACATTTTACTCAGGCAGGTAATTGAGTGCTTTGACAGAAGCCTGCTTTTATTGATGACCTCACAGGTCTCTCTGATCAATAGTTCAATGTGGGTTATAACCAAGTTCTGGTACTGGGAGTTACAATCCAGAGTCAAATGTTTTAGAGTTAGGCTTCATCCCATCCTCTCCAGGGCTCTTCTTACCAGATTATTCCCCCATACTCCTATCAAGGATTATATCTTTTAGTTGACTACCCAGGAGAAAGATTTCTATGGTACCAATTCATTTTGGATTTAGTTTTGCGTGTATATCCCCCACCTGCCCCTTCCCCTCCCCTCAAGCCCTTCCAAACCTCTTATCTTTCCCTCAAGTTATCTATCAGGTATGACTGTAACTCAAGCTGTCCTAGGCTAGGAACCACAGATGAGGAAGAATGCATGGTGTTTGTCTTTCTGTGCTTGTGTGAGTTTCCTTAATATGATCTGTTCCAAGTCCATCCATTTTCCTACTAATTTGTTTATATCATTTCTCCTTACTGTTGACTAGAATTTCATTGTGTAAATGTACCACATCTTCATTATCCATTCATTCAATGATGGGCACCTGGGTTGATTCCACTTCTTAGCTGCTGTGAGTTGAACAGCTCAAACATGGCTGAGCAAATATCTCTGCAGTGAAGAGTGAAGCCTTTAAGGTAAATGCCCAGTAGAGTAATATCTGGGTCAGTTAGTAGCTCTATTTCATCTTTTGCAAGAGTCTCCATTGAATTCCATAGTGGCTATACAAGTCTTCATTCCCACCTTCAGTGAATAAGGGTTCCTCTTTACCCACATCCTTGGCAACATTTATTGTCATTTGATTTTTTTAATGATTTCCATCCTGACTGGACTAAGGTAGAATCTCATAATTGTTTTAATTTGGATTTCCCTGATTGTTAAGGATACTGACTAATTTTTTAAATGAGTATTAGCCCTTTGTATTTCATCCTTTGTGAATTTCCTATTCAATTCTCTGCCCTTTTTTTTAGTAAGGATCTATGAACTGCTGGGGGAAATTGGCCAACAATCTTATATGCAAGCAGGGGACACTGCCATATGAAAGCAACCAGCCTGAAAGACATACACACCTGTGCAATGGCAGCACCCAGCCTAGGTGGGTAACCGATGGCTTACTGATGGGCTAAGAGATCTGCTCAGTGGAAAGGAACCCATAGCTGGAACTGCAAACCAAGATTATGGACTCCCAACAACAATCTACCACTAACTTTTGGCCAAAAAGAGAAGGTTATACCCAACAAAATCTCACTAAACTAACAGTGCTTATCCCCTTTAGCCTATGCTGATCTCCTTCTTCCTTGGAGAATTTATTTTTCAGAAGGCAGCAAGAACAAAGGACAACCAAAACCTATCAAAAAGACATGAAAAGATAGCTGACTCCCTGTTAGAGCGCAGGTGAAACCACAGAGGAGTTGGTGAGGTGAACGAGAACGCTGCTTCCATGGCAAGCCTGACAACCTGCACCGCGGTGATGGAGACAGACACTGAGGGTACTCAAAATGTACCAAAGCAGAAATCCAGGCGCTGCTGAGAGCTCAACACTAAAGCAGACTTAAAACACACCCACTATGGCTGAGGGAATTTTGCAGAAGAGGTAGCAGAAAGACTGTAAGAGCCGCAGAGCAGGAGGGAGTATCCAGAGGCACTGCTCCCCACAATGACTGACTGCTGCTCTCACAACTCATAGCACGCAACCCCGTGGTGAATACTAGCGATCCGACTGAGGGGGGCCCTCAGTGGAATAGGAGCAGGGAGGAAGGAAAGGATAGTACCCACACATGACATGCCTATACAAAGTTTCTACTTAATTAAAAAAAAAAAAAAGAAATTCAAAAGACCTGAAAAGGTGAACAAGTTGTGAGGACGAAAGGGATTGGTGAGAGGGAGAAGGAGACAAAAAATTGTCAATAGGTGAATATGACCAAAATATTTGATATGCATGTATTAAAATTTCATGATGTAATCAATTATTACATATAATTAATATGCTATAATAAAACAATTAAAATAAAAATATCAATTGTTAGGACCCCAAGGAAAATATAATTGAAGAATTAAATTGGCTTGTGTATAACTTAGACATTTGATTTCTAGTTATTTTCTTTATTATGTTATTTGTTTTATGCATGTATTCATAGTGTGTGTACATGTGTGTATTCCTGCACTGATGAGTTGGCTGTACTATAAAATCCCAAGGCCCACCTCTAATGGCATACTTCTTCCTGCAAAGTTCCAACTCCCATAGGCTCCATCATCTGGGGATTTAGTGTGACACTTAATTGCCAACCCATGAGCCTATTGAGACATGCCACAATCAAACTACCACACACGCACACACACACACACACACACACACACACACCACCTATTAGTTTCATGATTTTGCTATACTCTGTTGAGTAATGGTGGATTTCATGTCATTTTCATCCTCCTCTTAGTAGAGTAAAAAATTTAAACCAGAACTGGGAAAGCTTGAGGCCAATTGTTTCAAACATACTGTCCATAAAATAGTTATTAATCACAAAATACTAATTATCAGTTTAATGTAATCATTTATTATTATTTATTATTATTATTATTAAGATAAGGCCTCACACTAGCCCAGGCTGAGCTGAAACTCACCCTGTAGACTAAGCTGGCCATGATGTCAGTGATCCTCCTACCTCCACCTCCCTAGTGCTGGGATTAAAAGCATGCATCACCGCATAAGGCTTGCAGTTGTTTGAAGATGAAGCCATTTGCAGGTAAGCAGCCCAAAGAGTATTCCAGACACTCACCACACTGTTCCTGCCCCTGGAGCACCTGAAGTCAAAATCTCCCAGGCATACTTGCCACCCATCAGCTCTCAGCACCTCAGATGCTTCCACAAGTCCTTCCTCATCATAATGGCCTCTAAGTTCCCAGTGAAGTCAACAAATATTTGGCTCAAGTATTCATATAAAAGTAGTTAGAAACTACTTTTTTCAAGTAGGTAGATTAAGAAACTAGTGGTCATCATATGAGTGTGGATAAAGTAGGCTTAAGACCAAGTATTATGGCACACACCTTTTATCATAGCAGTCATGGCCAACCTGGGCTATAGAGGGAGTTCCAGTTCAGTCTGGGCTAGAATGAGACCCTGACACCCGCCCCCCCCCCCAAAAAAAACATAAGAAACAAAAAAAAATTAAGTAGATGGAGAGAAAGGGGAAACAGGAGGCTTGACCTTGTCAAGGTGAGTAATGTTGTCCTGGATGAAAAACTAACCTGTCTATAGCTGGAAATGGAACAGGTGTTAGGTTACCTGCAGTGTGGCTTTGGATGTGACCCATGGAGCAAAGCGACATTTTCTCTACATGAGGTGGCATTTCCATATGGGACACCGACTTGTGTTACAGGAAGACCTTCCTTATCTTGCTCCTCTCATCCTCATCTTCATGGTATTATGACAAATTATGGGGGAGAAAACATGAAGATACTAAATAAACAAGAAAGTGAACCTGCAGGTACCTGAATTATCTTTAAGCTAGCAAAGGGCAAAAAATAAAATAAAATTTAAGATAAAAGGAAGTAACAACTGCTGACAGGAGCAGACCAAAGAGAAGTGTCAGTGACCTGTTTCATCCATCGCCTGAATCCTTATAGCAAAGTGAAGACATGTTTGGATGCAAAGACTCGAAATGTCAAAAGTGATCTTGTGATTCAAGAGAACATACTGAGTTATTCATCAGTCATGTGTTCCTTCCAATGTTCCATCTTCCTGTGGGGCTCAGCTTCCCCATCTGCACCCTGAGAAAGTAAAGCTGCCACAAAGATGAAGTGGGACTGGGTAGGTAAACTTCCCAGCACCCTGCCTGGCACAGAGAGATCATTCTGCAATCATTTTCCCTTTCTCCCTTTTCCAGATCTGTCCTGGAAGAGGAAGCTGAGAAACATTGGAGGCAGGGTTTGTATGCTGTGTGTTTGTTGACTTTGGTACCCTTTCCTTCAGTTTCTTCTGAGAATACCATGAATGTTGGCCTAAAATTAGATCCTTGTGAGGTTAATAAAAGACCTCAACTGCTCTTAAATCTGTGCTTCCAAAAAAGGCACTGGCTCTTCCTGCTCCGGTGGGAGTAGCCACTACGTAGCCCATTGTCATACTGGGCTCATAAATTGACAGAAAAGAAATCATGCCAGATCCAGGGGGTCTGATCATGCCAGATCAAGGGTGAGGCAGCAACATCAGAATTCCAAAACAACAGGTAATGAAAGCATAGTGCTAACCTATAATTCAATAAAGAAAGTCAGGATTCTCAGCCAGTTTCAAATGTTCCAAGAACTGGCCCCTTTGTATGATATCTACCCATTTTTTTAATAGCTGAAAGCAATTTTATAGTTTAAAAAGTCAGTAGCCCTGTTCTTTTTCAATAATAAAATTGTTATCTAAAGATTTATGATTTTCTCAAAGGCATACAGTCAGAAATTTAAGAATACTTGGCCTCCAAAGCAGAGTCCCTTTGCTGAACCACAGCATTCTTTACTAAGCTGTATCAGAGTCCTGCAAAACACAGGCACCATCTTTGTTTCGCAGGGCAATAAAACATTGTGTTGTCCTGAACTTCATTATTTCACTCAGGAGAATAAGAATTATGCATACAAAGGTATGGGTTATAACAGACAACCTCCAGGAGCCTTTGAGTTTTAGCCACACAAATCTTCAGGGACTCAAAAAGGCACCAAATTTCATGATATGCCATTCAAATAAAGAGGCATTTATGAAGGGGCTATACATAAAGGGTTACGACAACAGGCCAGGGTGGAGAGACAAAGATACAAGAGACTGTGTGCTCTTCGGGGTTAGGGGCAAGGCACAAGGAGCTCTTTGCCATGAAATGTATAGCAACTGTCCTCTGTCTGCCAGCTGTTCATATTCTCCAATGGGCAAGCCCACTTGGAGACAGAAGGCACAGGATCCCACCAATGCAGTCCTTAGGAGTTGGCCTGGCTGACAATGGTAGAAGAAGGACAATGCATCATGTGGTATTCAGGTGCCAATGAGAATTAACCAGAGTGTGCCAACCCCAAGGTATTGAAACAAAGAGACACTGGATATGAGACTTGGGATGGGATGGCCCTCATCTGATGGATACTCAGACGCTGGGGGCTGGCTAGTGACCTGGACTGCAAGGCAGAGAGAGCCCTCAGGTAGGATATTGGACATGGGAAGAGAGACAACAAAGAATGATCATGCAAGGTATGCCCCTGAAACGGGCATCAGCAATAAGCTATCGGCAGTAATGCCTTTCCAGAAGGAATCCACCCTGGTGTGATTCAGTGAGGTATTGCAGAGGAGACTAAGTGCCTGAATGTAGGTGTGGCCAGGAAGCAACCTGTCAGAAACCAAGTCCTGTGGAGTCCCCCTAATGCTCATTTGCTGTAGTGGATCATGAACAGTACAGAATAAGGAGACAGGAGAAGTAATTGCTTGTATAATCACAAAGGTGGCAGGCAGCAGGAACTCCAGGAAAGGAGAGCTGGGCACATAGTATTCTTTGTTGGGTCTGATTCACTCAGATTGCTCACATGCACCTTCTGTTCCTCATAAATCATTCTCTTACATGACTTGCAGTTGCAGAAGCCCATTCTCCAGAAAAGTGGGTGCTGTGCCCAGTCCCCAGAGACAGTTCTCTCTGCCTTTCTATCATAAACCAAACAAGAGCACTTGAACTACCTTTGAAGTATCTATACCATTGCATGGCATACAGGGAGGGTCTCTGATAATCACCCATACTGCCTTAGCATGTTCTGTGGATGGAATGTCTGTATGTCCCCAAAATTCATGTATCAAAGACAAACCTCCACTGTAATGTATCTAGATGTGGTACCTTTGGGAAGGTGATTAGGTCATGAGTGTGGAGTCCTCATGAATAACCTCAGTGTTTTTTATAAGAAACTACAGAAAATGAAGTGGTGCAAAACTAACTCTGGGAAGGGGATTCCCAGTGCCATTCAAGCCATACTACGGATTTTGCTGGTACAAGACAGGAGCAGGTTATGAGAGAAACTTCATAAATAATTGACTCTTCCAGGGAAAGAAGAAAACATGAAACTGCTATCTCTCCAAACCCCCAAAATCCATTCCAATGACTAAGGAATTGATGGAGAACTGTGTAACCACCCTTGTGAAATGACATGACTTTAAAAGCACATACTCAGGGAAAGACTGCAGGGTGCTGGTGGACAGGCTTCCTGAGTCCTATAATGAGTATCTTAAGCGCAAGGAAAGACCATCCACTAAGAAAACCCACATAGTAAGTGAATAAAATAAACAAACAATAATGGGGAAAATAAGTAAAACTTAAATACACACCCATGCCAACATGAACAAATCATCTACATAACATCTCCATAACCCACAAAACATAAATAATTGAAGCTAAAGGTGATGAAATAACTAAAATAACAAACAAACATGTCAGAGCCCTTTGTAAAATGTTCAACACAAGGCTGGAGTGATGGCTTGGCAGTTAAGTATACTTCTTGAACAAGCATGAGGGCCTGAACCCACCAGGGTTTAAGTTACCAGATTCCACATAAACACTTGGGCATAGCCATGCATTCTTGTAACTCCAGTCCTGGAAGGAAACAGAAATCCAAGAATTGTTGGAGCTCGGCAAGTTGTGGATTCAGTAAAGATGTTCTGGTTCAAAACGAGACCAGACAGAAGAGTAATAAAGCAGAACCCCTGATGTTACAATCTGGCCACCGTAGGCAAGTCTCCCTCACTGTGGGTGAGCAGGTAGGGTGCTGCAAGGGCATATACACCACACCATTACATACACACACACCACATTACAAAATAATGTTCAGTAACTTCAAAGTGGATTCAGATAAACAGATTAGTAGGAAATAAATTTACTATGTAGATACAAAAGTCAGCACTGTAGATGAGAAACTTAAAATATTGGAGGAGAAATCTGAGAACGTGGAAGAAAAATTCAGAAAGAAAGTTGAGATTTGGAAAAACAACAAACAGAAATACTGGGTATGAAAGAATCAATGAAATAAAAAACACAATGGATCAATGGACAAGATCAAGAATAACAAAAAGTAATATCAGGTCTGGAGGACAACGTGAAGGGTTTTACAGACAGCAACACAAGGAAAGAGTCACCAAGCACAGCTCCCTCCTCCAAGAACTTCATGGCATGATGAAGAGACAAAGACCTAACACTCCACAGGATAGACAGAGCTGATGCAAAAATTAAAGGCATAGAAAAATGCTTCGGTAAACTATAGTAGAAAATGCCTTATGTGTAGAGAAACATATGGGTATTTCAAACCCCAAGCAGACATAACCAGGTAAAATCTCTTCAGGACACAATATGTACTATCATGAAGTGTTAAAGCTGAAGAAACTGGCCATAGAGATGGCTCAGTGGTTAGAAGTACATGCTGTGCAAGCATGAGGTCTGAGAGGAACTGAAGCCACCAGAGTTTGATTTCCAGGTGCATATATGAAGACATGTGCCTGGCCAGACACATCGGAACCCCACTCCTATGGGTGATGGACACCATAAAATTGCTGAAGCTTGCTGACCAGAAATATGGTTAAAAACAAATAACAGTTCTGTGTTGAGTGAGAAACTTCATCACAAGGAAATAGGTGATGAGCAAAGAGGACACCGCACAATCTCCTCTGGCCTCTGCATCCATGCACACAAGACACACATGCTCACACACATGTGCCAAAAGCAAAGATAAATAAAAACAAATTTAAAAATAAAAAAACCACTGAAAAAAGAAAAAAACATTAAAATCAGTAAAACTTTGAAAAAAAAAAAACTTCTTGGCAAAGGCAAACTCATCAGGTTATTAGACCTCTAAGCCAAAAAAAAAAAAGATAAAAGATAAAAGGAAAAATCACTCTGAGAGCCAGGAAAGCATGGAATCATTCATTTCTAGACCTGAAAGCAAATGACTATCAAACAAAATTATGTCCGACAAAGACAAATTTGGCATTTAGATAAAGACTTTCCAAAGTAGACACTACAGCAATTCATGAGCACCGTGATAACACTACAGAGAATGCTTGAAGAAAATCTACACAATAATGTAAGAAAAAAAAAAAGAGCAAACAGTATGCAAACCAACCTGGAAAATACTCAACAGAATTAAAGGAATTGGGCTGGAGAGATGGCTGAGCAGTTAAGGTGCTTTCCTGTAAAACCTTAGGACCTAGGTTCAACTCTCCAGAACCCGTGTAAGCCAGATCCACAGGGTAATGCATGCATCTGGAATGTGTTTGCAGTGGCAAGAAGCCCTTGTGGGCCAATTCTCTCTCTCTCTTTAATAAATAAATAGATAAAAATAAAAAGTTACAGGAATTACTATGTATGTATTATATGTAATACATACATATATATATATATCAATTATTACTGTTTTAATGATAAGTTAATGGAATCAACTCTCCTTTAAAATATTCAGACTAGCTGATTGTAACAATCATGAAATTAACCATTTGTTGTTTTCTAGAGAAACATGCCAGTGGCAAAGGCTCTGGGAAAGACAAAGGGTGGAATGCTATATAGCAAGGAAATTAAAGGAGGAAGTAAACAAGGCTAGCCATTCTTATACCCAACAAAGCAGACTGCTTCCCTAAACTACTCAAAAAAGATAAAGAATGTCCCTATATATATATAAAGGGAAGTCCATCACAAAGATATAATGACTATAAGTATATATGTGCCAAATGTTGTTGTGCCTAATTTTATAAAACAAATACTACTGGACATAAAGGACATAGATACAGATACAACATTAGTGAGTGATTTCAATACTCCAATCTCATCAATACATACATTATCCAGAAAAATAAACCAACAAAAAATTTCAGAATTAAACTATAACATAAATCAAAGAATATAACAGACATCTAACAAATATTCCATCTACTGGATAAGTACAGTCTACTCAGCTTGACATGAGACTTTCTCTAACACAGAATAAATCCAATCTTAACAAATAAAAAAGAATAAGACAGATGTACAGCATCTCATTAGAACAGAATAAAAAAAACTAGAAGTCATTAGCCAGGTACAAAAGGAGGCACACGCATCTGGAGTTTGTTTGAAGTGGCGGGAGACCCTGGCGTGCCCTATCTCTCTCTCTCTCTCCCTCTCCTTCTTTCTCTATCAATAAATAAATAAATAATATATTTTTTTAAAACATGGGAATTGAACAATATACTGTAGGATGGAAAGTGGGTCACTGAGAAGGAACTCTACTAAGTCCATTTTATGAAATCAATATCACCTAGTAGCAAAACTGGATAAGGACACAATTTTTTTTATCTTAGTATATCACTAAAAGCAATCTACAGATTCAATGCAATCCCCATCAAAATCCCAGAACTAGAAAAGGCAGTCTAATATCTTTAATGAAAATATACACTAAACTAAACAACATATATGTGTGTGTGTATATACATATACACACACACATACATACATATATGTTGTATTTTTGAGGAAGGGTCTCACTCTATCCCAGGATGACCTGGACTTCACTATGGTCTCAGGGTGGCCTCGAACTCATTGCAATCCTCCTACCACTGCCTCACAAGTGCTGAGATTAAGGAGGCTTGTGCCACCACACCTGGCAATACATTTTTAAAGGATACTCACCATGAACAAGTTGGATTCATTTTAGGGATGCAAGAAATCCTATTTGCAAATCAGTAAGTATAGTATAGCACATACACCAACTCCAAGGCAGAAATAACATGATCATATCAATGGATATAAATAAAAGGTTTTTGGCAAAGTTCATCACCCTTCATGATAAAGTTCTTGAAAAACTAGAAATACAAAGAACATAATAAAAGCTATATATGACAAACATATACTCAACATTATCCTAAACAGAAAATAAAGCTAAAAGCATTTCCTCTAAAATCAGAAAAGAGATAAGGCAGCCCTACATCAAATCTCTTCTTCACCATAGTACTCAAAGTTTTAGCTAAAGCAATAAGATGAGAGAAAGAAATAAGGAATACAAACAGAAGGAGAATTCAAATATCCCTATTTGAAGATGACATGATCTTATATTTAAAAGACTCTAAAGATGCCACCACAAAAGTCAGAGCTAGCACTGTCTACAAAGTAGCAGCATACAAAATCAATACAGGAAAATCAGCAACTTTCCTCCACACTAATAACGAGCATGCTGAGAAAGAAATAGGAAAGTAATGACATTCACAATAGCCTCAACAAGATAAAACAAACTCGATGAAAGACATCTACAATGAAAACACAGATTCCAAGGAAGAAATTGAAGAAGACGCTTGAAGATGGAAAGGCCTCTCCTTTTCGGTGCCATAAATAGATGAATAATGAAAATGCAGTACTTATACAGTGGAGCTTTATTTAGTCCTAAGGGAGGAAATTGAGTCATTTTCAAGATAATGGGTCAAATTTAAAATCATTACGTTAAGCAGAATAAACCAAAGCTAAAAAGAAAATTGTTTATTTTCTCTCATATGTAGAACTAAGGATAACACACACATACACACAACATGAGAATATTAGGTGAACTGTTTGGGAAGAGCAAAGGGACTAGTGGAAAGGGGAGGGACTGGAAAGGGTAATGAGAAGTAAATAGGTCAAAGTTCATAATATACTTGAACAAAAATATCATCATGAAGCCAATTGCTTTGAACAATATATATAGAATGATAAAGTTTTAAAGAAGCAATGGAAAAGGGAGGAACTCTGTCTCTCTCCACCACATGAGATATTTTGCTATAGTGGCCAGAACTAAGAAAGCATTCAACACAGGAAGAGCAATAGGGAGAGGCAAAAGCAGAGGGAGGGAAGAGGCTGTCACCTCTCAGCGATGCATCATCACTGGCCATGTTTCAGGATCTGTAGTGTGCTTTCCCCACCCCTCAGTCATTATCCCCAGGAGATAATTCCTGACCATTGAAAATCTGAAATTTTGGGCTGGAGAGATAGCTCAGCGGTTAAGGTGCTTAGCTTCAAAGCCCAACAACCTGGGTTCAACTCCCCAGTAGTCACATAACTGCAGATGCCCAAAGTGGCATATGCATTTGGAGTATGTTTGCAGTGGCTGGAAGCCCTAGCTTGCCCATTCTTTCTTCTGACTGTCTCTCTCCTTGCAAATATTTTTTTAATTTTTTTTGTTCATTTTTATTTATTTATTTGAGAGTGACAGAGAGAAAGAGCAGATAGAGAGAGTGAAAGAATGGGTGCGCCAGGGCTTCCAGCCACTGCAAACGAACTCCAGATGCATGTGCCCCCTTGTGTATCTGGCTAACGTGGGTCCTGGAAAATCGAGCTTCAAACAGGGATCCTTAGGCTTCACAGGCAAGTGCTTAACCACTAAGCCATCTCTTCAGCCTGCAAATGTTTCTGTTCTTTCCATTTTAGGAGTCCAAGACTGGACTGTTATTACATCTAGAACCCTAACATTCAGGAGTCAGAGGCAGGAGGATCATGAATTTGAGGTCTGCGTGAGCCACACAGCACTACCTTGTCTCAAAAAAGAAAGAAAGAAAGAAAGAAAGAAAGAAAGAAAGAAAGGAAGGAAGGAAGGAAGGAAGGAAGGAAGGAAGGAAGGAAGGAAGGAAGGAAGGAAGGTAGGAAGGAAGGAAGGAAGGAAGGAAGGAAGGAAGGAAGGAAGGAAGGAAAAGGGAAGATAAAGGGAAAGGAAAGGAAAGGAAAGGAAAGGAAAGGAAAGGAAAGGAAAGGAAAGGAAAGGAAAGGAAAGGAAAGGAAAGGAAAGGAAAGGAAAGGAAAGGAAAGAAAAGAAAAGAAAAGAAAAGAAAAGAAAAGAAAAGAAAAAGAGCAACAGACTTGAATTCTAGCCCAAGTCCAGTTACTGTATGATAACTTGGGTCAGTTACCAAAAGTCCCAGCTACGCTGCTTGTGGAACAGAATGACCTCCCTTGCCCACAGGATGCTGGAGACTGGGGTGCAGCACCTGCAAACAGAGCCTCTAGAGGGGCACACTGCTCTGAATCGTTCACTTTTTCTTTGCCAGTAAGACTCAGCAGCTAATGAGAACCAACTTCCTAAGACTGCCAGCATCCTACCTGTGGGTATTTTACTCATCATCACCTTGACACCATTCAGTCAACAATCATGGTGAATTTCATGGAGATAAGTAGAGTGGATCAAAGCAAGAGGTATAAGTGAGAAAGGCCACTAAGTCACTTTGTCCTTCAATTCCTCCTCCATCTCCCCTAAGACTTGTATGCTTCAACCATATATCCTTAACACAGTCTTGTTTTAAGCTACTATCACCAAATCTTATCTCTTCAACTAGTGTGCCTCTCCTGGAAGGTGGGTTCAAGTCTTCTGTGTCCTTAATGCCTAGCTTAGTGCTGTAATCATGAAAGGAATGTTGGATGAAAGAAGTTCCAACTAACCTGATATTTTCAAGTTTACATCACATATATACTTCTTGCCAATGCAACTTATAAGAGAGAGAGAATTATCATTATTCCTTTGTGCCTGAAAGATTTGGATTCATCCTAAAATATTTTTTGGAAAAAATTCAAATAAATTATAAATAGCTCAAAAACTTTTCCAGTTCTCAGAATCAGTGACCCTTTGCCACTAATACAGCCCAAGCTTAATCAAAGTTAAAGCAAATAAAGTTAAGAAAATAATTTGTGGAGAGAATAAAATCTATTTAATGTTTAGTGGTATGGCCTGGGAAATTCAGGGAAGAGTCTCTTTGCTACTCAGATGCACACAAGGAAGCAACTCCCCCTCCCCACAGCCTCAGCAAGTACAGGTGTCATAATCCCAGCAACAGGTTTTGATAAACAGAGACAGGGTGCCACCCAGGATAGGAGTGGCTGCACAGGACAGCTGCAGTGCTTGTTCTCAAAGGACACCAGGGTTAACAAGTCAGTAACTGATGGCCTTTGTAGGACACGCTGGTGTGCATCAAAGCACTCTGTAAATCATCTGCTAAAGACTTCACTCAGAGCTGCTTTAAAGCCTGGACCTCAGGAGAGAGGGCCTTAGAAATGAAATGACACAAAATACACAGAGCATTCAAAACTATGTCAGCAGAATTCGGGACAAGAAAAAAAATTACAGGCAAATACAGGTGTGTTACTTCATTTTGTGAGACTGTAACAAAATGATTTAGGCTGGGTGGTTCACAAAGGACAGAGGTTTACTTCTCATCACTGTGGAAGCCAAGCAGTCCAAGATCACGGAGACAACAGGCTTGGTTGTCTGTTCTCTGATCCCAAGGTGGCATCTCAGTGCTGAATACTCCAAAGGGAGAAATGAGGCATCCTCAGGAGGGAGAGAAAGTTAGCCAAACTTCCCCCCCACATACACACTAAGCCCATTTATAGGTTTACTAAATACAATTGATAAAAACAACCCTTGGCCTAATTAACACATCAGGACAATGCTTCTTAACACTACTAGAAACATGCAATCAAGCTGTAAGTACTTGAGAAGTGACCCACTTTGCTTTAACCATCTTGCCAGCTCCCTTGAATACAGGGGACCTCTAAATTCAGAATCTACTGTATAGTGTATACTCATGCCTTTACATATACTACACATTGTTTCAAATCAATAGAGATTCAGATATCCTTCATTAAACATGTATACTAATGGTATTAATATTAGTCAAAATTAGTGAAGATTTTCTCTATATAAGACATTGCAGCAAGTGCTTCTCTCATTAAAAGCTCAGCACAAGGGCTGGAGAGATTGCTTAGTGGTTAAGTGCTTGCCTGTGAAGCCTTAGAACCCCAGTTCAAGGCTCGATTCTACAGGACCCACGTTAGCCAGATGCACAAGGGGGCACACACATCTGGATGTTTGCAGTGGCTGAAGGCCCTGGCATGCCCTCCCCCCCCTCCCCCTATCGCTCTCAACTAAATAAATAAAAATAAACAAAAAAAACTTAAAAAAAAAAAAGCTCAGCACAAAGCTGGGCGTAGTGGTGCACACCTTTAATCCTAGCACTTGGGAGGCAAAGGTAGGAGGATCACTGTGAATTTAAGGCCACCCTGAGACTGAGACTACATAGTGAATCCCAGGTCAACCTGAGCTGAAGTGAAACCCTATCTCAAAAAAATTAAATTAAATTAAATTTAAAAGCTCAGCATAACTTCAGGAGGTAAGCATGATCATTATGTCTATTTGGATGGAGGAAAAGTAGCGCTCAGAGAGGTTGACTATCATTTCTAGACTCTTGTATGATGGTTAATTTTGTCAATTTGATTCAATGGAAATGTACCAAGGAAATTAATAAAGTATGCTTCTAGGTGTGTCTTTGAAGGTGTTTCCAGAAAGCAGTAAGTAAGATGAGAAAAGATGCACCCTGAATGTGAGCCGCATGGTCCCCATAGGCTAAGGACTTAGGTAGAACAAAAGGGGAGAAAGAAGGTGAGGAGCACAGACACTCTCAAGTCTCTGCTTCCTGGCTGCCATGATGGGAACTGCTCTATCTGCTCCGTCATGCCCTCCACACCATGAAGCAACCTCTGCAGTTATAAGCCTAAAAAATAATTCTTCCCTTTAAGTTGTTCTCTCAGATATTTTGGTCACAGATACAAAAAAAAAAAAAAAAAAAAATCTGGCTAACTCACACCAAACCAGGGACTGAACCAGGATTTGAGCCCAAATGTTCTCTATCCAGAGACAATGAAACTACAACAGCAGAGACATGGACTGGACATCAGAGGATGATTCTCTGAAGATGCTATTAACATCTCAGGCTCTCAGCCCACACACTAGGGCTTTTGGGTCCACTGGGACTGTGATGAGGCCCAGGTGCCAAGCGTCCCCACATGACTCAGATGCACATGACCTGGAAGCACACTTTGCTCATGGCCTCACTGCCCAATAAGCCACATTTTATCATCTTCAAAGCATCCTCTTAAAGACTTCCTTCTGGGTGTTCTGTGAGAACACCTACACCAAGTGGGCCTCATCTCTTGCAGTCAAGGTCCAGAGCCACTGAATGGGCAAAAGCCCATCAGAACTGCCACGCCTTGGAAGAATTAATCTCCTTGTGACTTGTTTCTTCCTGAGGTTGTCCCATCATCCTATTAGTTTCAAAAAGGAAGGCTACATGAAAGCGTTAGCAGAAGATAGCTACTAAAACCACAGGAAAGACAGGGAAAGCTGACCCTGCTGCATTCTACAAGATATCCCAAGCCCTGGCAGCTTCAACTGGAGAGCTCCAAGGGTTTCTGCACTACCATCTTTTATTGTTCTTTCCTTACACGTGGTGCGTGCTATTTTTTAATTGAAAGTCGGACATTTTAATATTTATGAAATTTGATCAACATAACCATGAAGCAATTTACAATGGGAGCTGCTTATGCACTTGGGAATACATTTGTCTTGTTTTTGCTAGGGGAGCTATATAAAGATGTTCTACTTTTCCTAATTGTATGTGCATTTCCTAGTTATTTCCTTAGAAAGTTTGCCTAATCAATGCTAACTGTGGTTTTATACTTGTGAAATATTATCTAAGTAAAATTCCATAGAAAATTAACTATTTTCTCTGCTATTTTTATCAGCTATGTAAGTTACAGAATGTTTATCTCAAGTCTTCATTTTACAAGCATAGCAACTCTACCAATTATTATTCATACTGCATTTATAACGGCTTTGTTGATGGAAGAAATCACAGTTATAAGCTGTATCTACTGATACTCTGACTACTGTAAAAAGTGTAAGCATTTGCACACTGCTCAAAGTTTTCAACTCAATTCTATGCTGTATTCAAAAAGTGATGCCTCTGCTTCCTGCAAATGCAGACATACCTAGAGTCTTTTTTTTTTCCCCCTTGATCATTATGTAGTATTGGCAACAGTATTTTTACTACCAGCAGCCCCAATTTTCATTTTATTCACTTGAACATTCTCTCTCACCTCTCTGAATCCAGCCTTCTTAGTCAATACAACCATACACACATGACTGCAAACTTGATATATAGAAGCCCTGATCTTGGTCCTGAATGTCTGACTCATGTTGAATTTATGAAATTCAAGAGGAGCTTGAAGTGAAAGTTAGGAGTAGTCTGTAAGGACCAGAGCCTCCTGAAGAAAATGCCAGATCATTACGGAATCTGGATGAGTGAGTTACTTCTTAACAGTAAATAGAAATTTGTTATAGGAAAGGGAAATGGAAAGAAAACATACACAGCTGAAAATTTTCCAAGTGAAGTAATGACAAGGCTCCATACAGAGATATTATTAATAAGAATATGCAACAGTAATCTGTGGATGCGAGAGGCACCACATCTTTGCTCTTTGAAGTAGAAAACCAATCCACATGTAAGGCTCCAATTTCTGCCATTGGTGGGACTTCCACTAAGGCAGGTGGTGCTGTGTGCCACAGGTTGCTACCTGTCGTGGATGCCACATGTACCATTATCTTTGTCTTCTCTGGGCTCTACGCTGTCTCTCTGGATGAAATCTATCTCCATCATGAGTATCCTCCTCCCCAAACAGCTCTCTGGACACCTCTGCCTCTGCGGGTGTCTAAGCTCTCTGAAAATAGTAGGCAGTGCTTGGAGCAGGGTGAATTGAACTTCTTTAAACACTCCATCTTCAGAGCCAGGTAAAACCTTCCTCCAGGCAAGGAAGTCAAAGTCAGGCCTAGAATTAATTTGAAGAAGAGACTGGGAGGAATCTAATGGAGAGAAAAAGAAAGCAAAATATCTCATAATCAATGATTACTAAGAATAGTATTGAGATATTTACATAACTAAATATCAGAATGAAAATATTATTGCTGGAGAAAAATTAACTTTGGGTCATTAGTCTCTCCTAGGGCTGAGGGTAACAGTTTGTTGTCGTTGTGATTTGGTGTTTTGTTTTGATTTTTAATATAAGAAGCCCAGGAGTGATGAGGAGTGAAGGGAGATGATGGAAGAAAACAGACATGCTTAAACTATACTACCATATTTTCAAGTATTGTAGTTACCTTTTCATTGCTGGGATAAAAGCAACTGAAGGGAGGAAAGGGTTTATTTTGGCTTACCATCTTGAGGGGAAGCTTTGTGATGGTGGGGAAAAGCATGGCATGAGCTGAGGCTGGCCATCACCTCTAACACAGCAGGTAGAAAGCACCAGCAGGAAAGTGAGCCAAACTCTGGGGGGGAGAGGGGCAGGCTGTAACACCCCTAACCCTGCCCCCATCAATATACCTCCTTCAAGGTTACATCTTCCAAATTGCCATCAACTAGGGACAAAACATTCAGAATGCATGAGTTTATGGGGACATCTGATTCAAACCACCCACACCCACCAAGTTTTGGGACCAAACCAGAAAAATAATTACATATTCCCAAGATATACAGAAAGTACAATTGTAGGAGTTATTACCTGGGAGGTAATTATGTTTAATACTTAGCCAGAAAACACATGGTGATAGGTGAATGAGGAGACACAAAGGAGAAGGTGGAGAAAATGTAAGAAAATTAAAGTGGAGGATTAAAAAGCAAAGAAAACAAAACCTCAAGTATTCAAGCTGGAGAGGATGAGTAGAGTGAGAAACAAAATCTGATGGAGAGCCTTGAGATGGCTAAAAAATTTCAAGCCTGAGGTACTTTTCATTCAATGAAAGTGTCCCAAAGAGATGCTCCCCTACTTGCAAGCTCTCAAAGGGGAGCCAGGGACAAAGAGACAGCAAGGGTCTGAATCTCCTTCAGAAGCAGCTTAAAGAGATGGGCTGAGCAGAACAAGAGTGTGAGGGGACGGGTCAAGAGAGGTTCTCAAGAGGACACAGATACGCAATAGTCTAAAATTAAGAAATTCCTCAAAAGGCACAAATGAAAGGAAAATAAAATGAAAATGAAAAATAAAGAAAAGGCAGCATTGTTGTTTTACCCAATACTGATAGGAAAACATGGAGAAACAGTCAAGTTCACTAGCTAGAAATTTTCATGAAGCACCCTACATGCAAACGGAATCAGCTCAGAAGAGAGAGCTGCCGGTCCTGGGTATCTTTCTTCTGTCCTTCAGCCAGTGCAGCTCCCAGGTATGGTGACAGTGGGTGTCCTGCCCCATGGCCAAGCCTCACTGCTACTGTCCCACTGACTGAGAAAAAGGTGCTCACTTCACCTTCATAATCTTCTATAGATTTCTTTGCCACATGAGCAGTTTTGGCAGTCCCTTAAAGCAATATTCTAGGAAATATTGTCCTAAATATGAGAATAATAAGAGTTCAACAGCTCTTTTCACTTTGATATTAGTATTAGATCCCTATGGAAATGAAAATAATATCAGAGTATCCTCATATTGTACTCCCAGCTTTACTTTATGTGCAGATTCTATATTAAAGAAATACATCAACATATAAAATCAAAAGTTCTAAATTAGGGCTGAAGAGATGTCTTAGTGGTTAAGGCATTTGTCTGCGAAGCCTAGAGACTCATGGTTGATCCTCCAGATCCTATGTAAGGCAGATGCACAAAGTGATACAAGCAGGTAAAGTGGCACATATGTCTCAAGTTCAATTATAGTGCCTGGAGGCTCTAGAGCACCAGTTCTCTCTTTTTCTCTCTCTTGCTCTCTATCTTATTCTCACTCTTGTTTCTGCTCTCTCACTTAAAAAAAGGCCAGTCTGTTGGACTTGCCTCAAAATTAATTAATTAATTAATTAAAAGTTCTAAATCATTATTCCTAATATATATTTCCATAATGTGTAACAACTAACATATTTTGTACAACATTAAATTTACCCTCAAAATTTCATTTATTCTCCTAAACTTACTAATAAAACATGATTTAATGTGATTCACACTGTTTGGTGGTATGCTTTTTTTGACTTATGGACTGCACAATGGTTTTATAATATTTTGACTCATTTGTTGGCAAAGAATAATATTAGATATAGCATTTTAATCATATAGTTTCCCTAGCTAAGGGGTTGAATTTCTAAGTTAATTGTGACATGAGCAGCTTCAATAATTAAAGTCATGAAGTTCCAGATGGACAAGAAATACCACAAACATAACATCTTCATTGTGATTACTTCAGTATTCTGATGATGGGAACTTACTGGAGGTTAAAACACTCGATAAAAATGCTGCAGGCAACTTATGTAATCACACACACACACACACACACACACACACACACACACACACCCTGAACAGAACCCTTACAAGGTGGCTGGAGGTACAAATTGCTGAATAATTCCTGTCATAGAACTAAGCAGCAGTTAAACCCAACCTTACTGTCTGCTTTCCAAAGATGGCAACAAATGAATGATAATAGGCCTCGCAGGTTATTTCCAAGAGATGCAGAAGCTGTGAGTACTGGGTCCTGGGAATCTTGATCTGTCAGCACATCCTCTGCCCCAGCTCTCAGCTCTGGGGAAAACACTATCCAGTCAGACTACAGGTTCTATCTGTCACTCATTTGCCTCTCTGCCTCAGACTCTTCTAGAATAAATGAACAGTTTGGAATGGTCAGGTTTACAGGGGGCTTAAAAAAGAAGAAACCCGAGTGAAACTGAGAACTTCCTGCCCCAAAGAAAGAGGGGCTAACCACTATCCTGAATCAAGGCTGACTGGTGCCCAAATCCCATCTTGCCAGGTCCTCGGTGTTTCAAGAGAAACCAGAAGTGCATTTGAATGTGATGCCTCCTACCTCCTAATTGGTCGTCAATCAATTAAATTGTTTCAGAAAAAAAAAAAAAAAACATAGTAAAACTTCTGCTTCTGGCCACAGCCTTTCAGTGGAGAAGTGATTCTGCCCAGCACACGGTGCTGGAACAACTCAATATTCATGGAGGGAAAAAATAAGCATTCACTAACACCTCAGACTATGTAAAAAAATAAAACAGTTTAAAGTAGTTACAACCAGGCGTGGTGATGCATGTCTTTAATCCCAGCACTCAGGAGGCAGAGGTAGGAGGATCACCGGTGAGTTCAAGGCCACCCTGAGACTACATAGAGAATTCCAGGTCAGCCTGAGCTAAAGTGAGACCCTACCTCGAAAAAAAAAAAAATAGTTACAGACATTTACATGATACCTAAATTATAAAACTTCTAGAAACAAAGAATAGCAAAACTTTTGCCATTATAAAATCTTGGGGGTAAATCTCAAAATAATTATGCTGAGGTTTTTTTTTCCTTAAACTACATAGAAAAAGCAACATACTGTATAATGTCAGAAATTCAGAAATTTTTAGAAATGCAAACTAACCTTTCATGAAGGAAATCAAATCAATGATTGCCTAGAAGGGCTGGAACAGGAAGAAGGGATTACAAACATCATGAGTAAACTTTTGTTGGTACTAAATGTTAATTATCTTGACTACAATGATGTTTTAACCAGTGTAAACCTTCATCCAAATGATAGATTTCACAGGTGTGTACCTTGATCCAAACTTTGCAAACTGTGCAGTTTCTACAGTTTATGTGTCAAATCAACCCCAGTAAAGTTCTCTTTTTCTCTCTTTTGCTTTCTCTCCCTCCCTGTCTATCTATCATCTATCTATCTATTATCTATCTATTTCAATAGCCAAACATAACTCAATTGCAGGCAAAGTCTGGCATGCTGGCCTACAGTTGATAAATTCTGTTGGATGGCATCTGGAGTAACTTTCTTTGAAATTTATCCAAGAGTACAGTCACGTTCCATTTTCACAGATAGTGATGTAACTAAAGGAAACATTGTTGAAAATATCTGCAGTTGAAAACTTGGATATATTGACTATGTGTATTAACATATAATTACTGCATTTTTTAATACTCATCATAAAATAGATTGCTCATTTTCACTACAGTCTTAATTCCTTGCCACTTGGCAAAGCCAATCAGTAGTCAAGGCTGGGGGAGAAGGTGCAAATCTATTTCATGGCACATTTCAGGTTGATTAAATAATGATGTCGAATAAAGCAAGAATTACTGTAGAAGACATCCTAAGAAGCCCCCTTGATTACAAATCCTGATGTATAAGCCTTATATGAACAACATCTGTGTAGTCAATAGGCCTGAGATTTTACTCATTCTATAGCTACATATTTGCTTTACTTAGAAAACTGCAGAAAAGGCTTTGGCATTCTTACATCTGCATTAATATTCATTTATACAAGTAAAACCACACTATAGTATATAAACATATACTCACATACAAGTATGCACCAATAATTGTGACCTAACCAATATCTATGTGAGTACTTAATATCTCAAAAAATATATACACATGTATAATTTCCTATTTTTCTTCTATAATAAGTTTATGGAAATATATTATTGTTCAAAAGCATTTTTTCCAGGGATAGATGAAACTACTCTAGGAATGTAGAAATAGAAGTGAATGGTTACCTGGTAACCACATTGTCACTACCCTCCCCACTGCTTTCCATTTTCATTTGCCATCAGATAAGCCTCACAGAGACGGAGCTGATAGAACCCGGTTCCACAGTGAAGAGAATGCAGGCACATTTCATGGCAGACTGTTACACAGAAAGGGGTCTGAGGAACGTCACTTGTCCTGTTTCAAACAATACCATAAAGAGATCTATTATGGATGAGTCACCCCAGCTTTGGCCATCTTCATGCAGGTGGAGTCCCATAAAAACACATTCTGTAATGTTGACCATTTTATCCAAAGGGATACCAATTGCAAGTTGCTTTTTTTTTTCCTCTTTAGACTGTAGTTCTGAAAAACATTTCTGGTGACATTAAAACCATTTATGCAATTTTCATTACTCAACTTGCAGGAAGGAGTGTCCTAAGTACTTTGTAGAAGTTCAGACAAGGTCCTACTAAGAAAGTTAAACACACATGGATCTCCTGCATTTCCATGAATTGATGCTGATTAGTGAGCCCTCTGATTTTGTTTCTGAACAATTCATTGGACATCTGACCATTTCACAAGTTTGGTTACTACCTTTAAATGGTTAATTAGGGGAAAGGCCATTTTCTTGGTTAAGACACATCGAAGTAAACTGACCTAAAGATATTTGGCTGAAAAGGCAATTTAAATATCTTTGTAACTGTGCATTCTACAAATGCATTATAGACAGATCTCCTCCACAGTTCCTAAAGGAGGTAATAAATATTTAATATATGTGTTTTAAAATATATATAGCATTGAATCAAAATTGAAAGTAAATAATGGGCATTCACATGAAAACATAGCAAGACTGCCTGAATATTAAATGCAAATGAGTAGGATTTTTAATCCAGAATAGAGGATCTCTGTAACAAAGTAAAGCAATCTAACTCAATAAATCTATGATGTCAGGAGTTTAATGAATATTCTGATAAAGAAAACACGCCTAACCTGAAATAATGAAAATCGCTCAGAGTTATGCATCATTTATGATGTGCTAGGTGTTGCTCTCAACATTCTTTCCCTTAACTCACTCAAACCCTATGACAAAGCGACCAGGGCTGGGAAGATGATTCAGTCAGTATAATACACAAGTATGGGGACCTGGGTTTGGTCTCTAAAACCTACATAAACTACTGGATTCCAGATATGGTGGTTCACATCTGTAATCACGGTATTGGGGAGGCCAAGAGGGGAAGCTCTCTAGAGATTACTATTCAGCTAGTCCTGCCTAATTGGTGTGTTCCAGGCCAATGAGAAATCCTGTCTCAAAAAGTGGTGGACGGAATACCTGAGAAATGACACCTGAGGTTATCCTCTGGCCTCTGCTTGTATAAGCACACTTGTACACACACCCATACATGTATGCCCACACACATACAAGCATGCATATACCCATGCAGATGACCACACACAGACACAAAGACCATGGTATGAGCTATCACTATTATTGGCCATATTTTTTTAATATTTTATATTATTTATTTATTTATTTAGGAGAGACGGAAAGAGAGAGAGAGAGAGAGAGAAAGAAAATAGGTGTGCCAGGGCCACCTTGTATATCTGGCTTACATGGGTACTGAAGAACCAAACCTGGGTCCTTTGTCTTTGCAGGCAAGTGTCTTAACTGCTAAGCCATCTATAGCCTATATATTTTGTAGATGAAGATTTCAAAGTTGACAGTCCTTGATATATGTACCTATCACATAAAATAACAGAGGCAGGATTTGGCCTGACTTCTCTGATTCTAAAAGGAAAGTTGTTGATCCCATATCATCTTCTCCTTGAACCTATGGCTCCAACCACCTTACTTGCCAGGACACCTGACCCCTATGAACTCACCACATGTGAGGATGGGCTCCTGGCGTGTGGCCAGTCCTCCAACCTGACCCCTGCCCTGCTGCCTTCCTCCACCACCCAGCTCTTCCACCTGCTTTATGGAAAACCGTCTTTCCAAATGAAAACAGATATTATTGTCCAATTAGACATAGGGTAAACAGAGCTCTAAGAATGCACTCTTGGGGGTTTTCAAGTTAGGGCCTCACTGTAGCTCAAGCTGACCTGGAACTCAGTCTGTAGCCTCGGGGAGGCCTCAAATTCAATAGCAGTCCCTCTACCTCTGCCCCCCTCTACTGGGATTTAAGGTGTGCACCACCACACCTGGCTAGGAATACATTTTGATGGAGAAACAACATAGAAGAGAAAAATTAGAACTTGCAGGTAACATCACCAGAGATGAAGGATGGGAGGTAGAAACAGAAGGAGAGTCCTGTCCTTGCTGACACAGGACCTTCAGGAACTGATGCTGAGTGCTTGGCAACTCATCACGAATCTGTGCTTGCCAGCACATGCCTGCTCAGTACTGACCTACCAAGGTCCACAAGAAAGCCAGGGTCATAGAGTGGCACTGATGCAGGGCCCACCTCCATCCACTCCAGAACAAGCATCACAGAAGGCCACCTGGCTGAATCCTTGAGCAAGAAAAAGGGTCTCAAGGAGCATTTTCAGCTCACAGTCTGGGAGGAGAATGTTACTTCTTAATGAAGTATGTCATCCCAGAGGTAAATGTCATGGTTAACTTGTGGAGTACTGTCCTCTGATGACATTGGACAGGTAGATGTGCTCCCTACCAAAGCCAAGAAAACTAAATTAGGGTTTGTCAGATCTTCTTTCTGCTTCCCATGATGCAGAAGCCAGTGTCTGGCTAGAAAGACCACAGTAATGAATATGATCTTTATTTCCCTATATATCTATCATTGGTAAAATGTCATTCCCGGTGGCTTAACACACTTACATATAATGGGATCTTTATGTTCCCATGTATTCCATATTATGCAAATGAGAGAATGGGGGAATTGTTTGCAAACAGGTGAGTGAAATACATGTGACATGGCACCCTCTCTTCAATTAAACTTGTATTAAACTAGACAAGTCAGTACACTCTTCAAACCAAGAACATGGACTGTTTTAACTAACCATCAACCAGTCTTACATTAGTACATAATTCCCAGTTATATAATACTGGCATATGAATATTTCATAGGCTTCATCACGATGCTGCCCTTGGACAGCTGCCTTTACCACTTATAATGTGATGATTCTATTATACTGACTGTTACAATCGTGTCCACAAGTAGCAGCAATAGAAGTCTGAAACAAAAAAATCCTAGATCTATGTAATTAAAAAGAATCTCAAATTTGTAAGTGAACTATTGGAATCTTTCATTAGTAAAATGACTCAAATGACTGAAGATTTCTAAATGCTTTCAAACAAAAATACATGTATACATGCTTCTGTGTATGTACACACATATACACAGAGAGAGGGTGAGAAAGAGAGAGAGAGAGAGAGAGAGAGAGAGAGAGAGAGAGAGAGAGATTTAAGTAAGCTTGGCTTCAAATCTTTGTGCTCATTGCAATGGCTTTATCCATCTCACTAAAACCTGAGGTCTTAAAGACCAGATGTGAAAACAACTGTATTTTGGAATTTGTGCTAATCCTGGCTCCAAAAATATTCCCCTTTGGGATTCCACGTCATTCCCATCAGCCTTGGAATTGACTTCTCTAATTCCCCAAAGTCCGCATGGTTCGCATCATCTGCAGCTCCGTTTATCTGTCCAGCCATTGGGGCTTCCCACCACCACTCACACCTGCTCCACCATGAGGGTTGTTTGTGGCCACCGGCCCTCCAGTGTGTGTGAACTGGGTTCTTGCTTTCGTGTCTGGCTGGTAAGGTAGGGAGCAGCAGATTGGAATAACAGGGAAAGCCAGCCTCAGTACATGACCCAATCTAGCCTGACTTTGACACCTTCTGGGGAAGTACAGGCCCAAGGTACATCAGACCCAGATGACAGCCTTCCTAATGAAGAGAACAGTTGTTAAAGTAATTATTATGGTGACCCTGGCAGAGTCCAGATACCAAGAAAGTGTCAGAAAAAAAATAAAAAGCCTCTCCAGGCAGAGGTCAACTCCTCCCCTCCTTTCATCATTGGACCACCAGTTCCCAAGCTGCTTTGAAAGCGCAGGCAGTGGGAAGATGGAGTCTGAGGGGCTTCCAGCACATCATACCATGAGGTAGGTGAGTGGATCTTGGGTCAGCTGACCCCTCCAAGCCATAGGCGGCTCCTCTCCGCAATCCTCATGGGGGGAGACAGAAAGCTCACTCCTCTGGAAAAGCATGCTTGGGAATGGACAGGCCCAGGTCTGCAGTCTGCTGGGCTCTGCCTATTCCTCACAAGCAGGCAAAGGCTGTTGATTGCACAATACTCAGCTCGTAGCTGGTGCCGCCTTCCAGGCCTCAGCCAGCCTGACCCAACAGCTGCTCAGCTTGGCTTGAGGCATTTATGGCTTTATTTTGAACAAATCTTGAACATTTTCATCTCCATTTTGTTTTCCCAACTTGACTCTGCAACTCAGAATTTGTTTTAAATTTTACGGTCTCTTTCCCCCACCCTTCCCCTTCTTACAGCTGTAGCGTTGGAATCCGAGTTGAGATTTTTAGGCTAGAGCAGATTTTGTGGTACAAAAGGAAGTTTGCAGCAGGGAAGGGGAGGGAAGGGGATACAGTGGAGGAGCTGGGAAGGGCAAGGGCGGTTTACTCACTGTTTGGATCCCCTCAGAACAAGCGAAAACCTAATCCCATGTAAATATTGAAGTGCATGGTAGAGTCAGCATTCAACAAACACTTACTGTGAATGGAGGCATTAGGGGAGGCTTAGGCCCTGCCTGAATTCCCATGAAATTTGTAAATATTTCTTTCATTTGTTCTCCATTTACAATTAGTTGCGGTCAGGGTGATCAAAGCCAGAAGAGGCCTGTTGCCTGTGAACCCGCATCCCTCACGACGACGTCCACAAAGCAGAATGAAATATGGAATATCGGGTTTCCACGGATGTATGAACTTGTAAAACATCTGAAAGAATAGGCGGTTTTTCACACTGAGTAATGTGAAACATTTGGTGCAGATTGTAGGCCTCTGAAGAGGGGACGAGAGAGCCTAGGTCCATCAGGCAGTAAAACAGAAGCATACCCAAGCAGATACCAGCCTCCTCCCCTGGCACCCAAGGATGTCGCTGTCAAGGTGCCCTGAGGAAGAAGCCCCCCTGCTGGCGAGAGAGCAAGCGGTCTCTCAGCGTACCCTGCTCCTCCCATCCCTCTCTCCTCTCCCACTCTGGGTTTCCACCCCGATGAACTCTTATGTCCCCACCCCAGGCAAGCTCACAAGCTCTTTTAGTGCAAGCATTTCCCACCAGACAGGTGTTCACTGAGCAAGCACAGGCATGTGCCGCTTACATGTTTCAGTCAACAAAATCCACACACACTAAGGTGGTCTCATAAGATCCCATACCCTGGTGACATTGCAGCCAATGTAGTCTGTGTAAGTACTTTGCAATGTTCACATAATCATGACATCGCCTAAAGCCATGTGCCTCAGCATTTATTCCCAATTTTCATCATTAAGCAATATAGAGTTGTACTTGGTTAAGATTATCCCACATCTTAGACACTAAGCAAATCACCCCAATTGAAAACAGAGGCACACGCCAGCCATCACATGGCCACATAAGTTTCGTTGGCTCCCTTCCTCTCCTCTTCCTTCTATTTTCTCTCTCCTCCTCCTCCACCCCCTCCCCAGTGCCTGTCACTGTCACTGGGGCTGAACCCCTTTTGTGACTATTTTCATCCTTTTCTATGCCTTTTGCAGCTGTCAGGTCATAGCCTAGCTGGGTCTGAGATGAGGACATGGGGATTTAAGCATGTTTACATGTTGTTACCTCCACAAATGCATAAGTTCATGAGGTAATATCTCTTCCGTTTTAGAAAACTGAGAAGTGGCCAGTGCTGCTGCCAGCGTGGATGGACTAGGGAGATGGCTCAGCTGCTAAACAAGCACAGGGTCCTGAATTTATTCCCCAGGACCTGCTGAAAAATGCCAGGGATTGCTGCGCATGCTTGTAATCCCAGTGCTGGGAAGGCAGAGACAGGTGGCCCTCCAGTGCTCACTGGCCTATAAGTCTAGCCTACTGAGTAAGCTCCAAGCCAATGAGAGACCTTATCACAGAAAGATAGATAGAGCATGAGGAATGACACCTGAGGTTGTCCTCTGGCCTCCATGGACACTCACACACATGCACCTGTACAACGCACACACTCACACACATGCACAGAGAAAAAGGGACACCATAGAAATTCACACAATATGCAGAAAGAAATATGCACTGGTCATTCACCAAGGACTTCCACCCAGTAGGGGCAAGCCCTGCTTCTCTTCCTCTCTCTCTGTCTGGAAAATGCAAAGGGAAGAGAAGGGATGATAAGGAAGGGGAGGGGAGGGGAGGGGAGGGGAGGGGGAAGGGGAAGGGAGGAAGGAAGGAAGGAAGGAAGGAAGGAAGGAAGGAAGGAAGGAAGGAAGGAAGGAAGGGAGGGAGGGAGGGAGGGAGGGAGGGGGAGGGGGAGGGGAGGGGAGGGGGAGGGGGAAGGGGAAGAGGAAGGAAGGAAGGAAGGAAGGAAGGAAGGAAGGAAGGAAGGGAGGGGAGGGGGAGGGGAGGGGGAGGGGGAGGGGAAGGGGAGGGGAAGGGGAAGGGGAAGGGGGAGGGGAAGGGGAAGGGGAAGGGGGAGGGGAAGGGGGAGGGGGAGGGGAAGGGGAAGGGGAAGGGGAAGGGAAGGGGAAGGGAAGGGGAAGGGAAGGGAAGGGGAAGGGAAGGGGAAGGGAAGGGGAAGGGAAGGGGAAGGGAAGGGAAAGATACTGCTTTCAAGGGCTGGGGACTGAGGCAAAGTGCATGTACTAGTTCTGGAAAGAAGGGAGGGAAGGGGTCATGGCCTCTCTGAAAACAGCCCCTCCCTTCAGCCCTCCCAGCTCTTGACCCCTCCACCCTCTACTCGGCTAGATCATCACCCTCATTCCCTCAATCAAAGCAGCAGAGGAAGATATGGGAGCCTGTCCAAACAGCAGGTAGCCTCAGGGGTACTGAGGGTCACCTTTGAACTGAAAGCCACTGTGTGAACAAGCTCTACTTCTTTCACAGGGAGTCTCCAGCTCACTGGGTATGGGCTGTCTTGAGCTCCTGCTGCTGAGTGGAAGGAATGCTCCACTGGCTCTGGAGAATGAGGAGACAGTCAGTCAGCCGGCAGGGCTCCACATCCATGGATCCAAACAGAGAAAACAAAACTTAGATGGAGACCTTCAGTCTAGAAAAAAAGGAATCATCCCAACCCCTTCAGAGTTACTGGGAGTGGCAGAAGGGAGAAGCTTTAAAAAGCCTCGTGTAGAGTGTAGAGTCCCCAGACCTCCCCAGATAAGCAGTGGTACCAAAATCACAGCTAAGAGATATGGTTAGGAATGAATGATTTAAAACTCAAAGAGTCAGGATTGTGCTCATGGGAAAATGAGCTGATAGATTGGAAAAGAAGTGTGTTCTAAGGAAGGCTGTACTAGAGATAAAGGCGAAAACCAAATTTGGCTTTGCAAATTTAGCCTGTTCAGATGTAAAACTTTCACCAGCTGTGAGAGATTGCAGTTCATAGCAATGCCATCCAGCTCCACGCAAGCAGAGAAACTTCTAGGGCTTTTTTTTTTTTTTTTTTTTTAATGGTCACTGTATTAATCAACATCTCATTGCTGGGACAAAATACCTGATTTTTTTAAAAATCAGTTTAAGATAGGAAGGGTTTATGTCAGCTTACAGTTGGGAAAGTCCATCCTGATGGGAAAGCATTCATCCTTTCATCAGGGAGGAAGTAGAGAGCCAGAGCAGCAAGCCGGACTGGACTAGGAAACCTCAAGGCCCATCACAGCAATACTTAGAGGGACAAGTGATAAGAAATAGTGGGAAGGGACTGAGAAAATGGCTCAGAAGATAAAGTGCTTGCCACATAAGCTTAAGGACACATACCATTTATACACTAACGGTAATCACGGGCCCAGGTAGGGTTTTCTTCCCACTGGACCAATTAAAGACTAGGGAATTTCTAGAAACTGGATCATGAGGTCTCCCAGCTACTCACCACCCTTAGTTCTTCAAATCCTCCTTCTGCTACATTCTCTCTCCTGGGCTTCTCTTGAGTCACTGATGCTTTACCCCAAGATGCCGCCTCTCTCTGTGACTAGGCACGCTTCCCACGGCATGCCACATTCCAGAAATACTGTATCCTGCTTTACTTCCCATGTTGTGTGTCTTCTCGTTTCCTGCCTAATATGTTGTAAAATCTATCAGTTTAGTTGTGAACTTCAATATTGCACTTGTTCAATTTATAATTTCCTTTTGACAGTTTTTGTTTGTTTCCAATTCTCTGCCAAGATACTGTGTGTGTGTGTGTGTGTGTGTGTGTGTGTGTGTGCGCGCGTGCGTGCTTTGTTGGGCAGGGCTCAGTTTTTACTTGTCAGTAGTGAAGATGGAACCCAGGGCCTTTGCACACACTAGGCAAGTACTTTACTACTGAGCTATAGCCCCAGCCCATATTTTCTTTTACATTTTTGGATGTACTTATTTCAGTTAAATTTTATACCTAGTACCTATAATAACAGAACCTCCCCGCTTGTATATTTTTTATTCTCTAGTTATTTTTGTTTGGTTTTATGTTGCTGTTTATTTTTGGTAGCATGTTGGACATCTAATATGAAAAAGCTAAGAGATGGTAGGAAGTGTCTCAGGATGATGCTACTGAATTACAGAGAGGAGTTAGTTTTGTAGCTTTGCAGCAGTTTAAGATGGAGGACCCCACCATCATCCCAGCAGGATCAAGCTGGTTCCAGGTCTAGCCTGTGAGGTCTGGTCTACAAGCTCCTTCACTGCTAGTCTTAGTCTTCCAGGGCTGAAAGGGGAGCACAGGAATCCATCAGGACAGCTTCTCTCAGTGACTGCCATGAGCTACCGTTGGCTTGGAGATGTCAAAGCCTTCTTACAATTTTGTTTTTGAAGCTGCAATTACAAAAGATGAAAGCCTTCCCAGAATGGTGAGCTCACTCCTCGATAGCTTTCTCTTCCTCCAGATGTATAAATTCTCACTGCCTACAGAGCACTTTGTACCTTAGAGCATCTATTATTGGTATTTTGTTCAGCTTCTCTATGAGGGTAGGTCTGAGATCTGGTCACCAAATATTAGAAATGAAACTTGTGTACTTTAGTCTTTCATGCTGATAATAATACCTTCATAAAATTATTTTTAATTATAGAGGATATATAAAATTTGACTGTTTTATTAATTTTCAGAAAAGCAACATGACCAAATTCTCTTTATAATTCTATCTACTTATTTACCAATCCCTTAAAGTTTTCTTACATAACCTAGCGTTTCCTATTATCTGGGGATTAAATTTCACTTTCTTTCTCTACAAAGCTGATGAAAGTTTAATGTCTTTTTCTGTTCTTATGTTGGTTGCAAATGCCAACATAATTGAATATATATTGTGACAGTGACAACCTTACCTTGTTTGAAATCTTAAATAAAATGTTTTAGGTAAAGGCATAACATTCCTAGACTTTGAACTATATTATTAATTATTTAATCAAAACAGCATGGTACTGGCATAGAAACAGGTACAAAGACCCACAGAACAGGCCAACATTTTTCACAAAAAATAGAAAATACACACAATAAGAAATTATTTCTTTTTGAATGGCTGCCATGGTAAAAACCAGATAACACCTGTAGAAAATGAAACTGGACCCTTATCTCACTTCCTATATAAAAAAAAAAAAAGGAAACACATAACACAATGGACACAAAGTACAGGAAATGAATCAATGAGTCAAAACTAACAAGAAGATGGAAAAATCTCCCATGCTCACAGATTAGAGAATTAATATCTTGAAAATGGCCATCCAACCAAAAACACTATGCAGATTTAATGTATTCTTAATTAAAATTCCAGCATCATTCTTCACATAAATAAAATAACAAAATTCATATGGAAGTTCAATAAATCCTGGATAGCTAAAAAAAAAAAAAAAAAAAAAAGCCCTCAGCAAGGAGATATCACCATACTTGATTTCCAGATATACTATAAAGCCAAAGTTATAAAAGTAGCATGGCATTGGCACAAAAACAGACACCTGGATCAATGGACTAGAATAAAAGATCAAGGTTTAAGTACTAATAACCACATCCACCTGATCTTTGACAAAGAGACCAAAAACATACACTGGAGAAAACACATCTTCCATAAATGGTGCTGGCAACATGGGATAACTTCAAGTAGAAGAATGAATCTGGACCTTCTCTCACGCCACACAAAAATCAACTCAAAATGGATCAAATACCCTAATATAAGAACTAAAACTGGTGTGGGGGGGGAAGGGAACAAGAAGAAAAAATAAGGAGACTGTTGCAGTCCAGGTTGCATTGCTGGTAGAAATCACCCAACCAAGAGCAGCTTCTGGGAAAAAGAGATTTATTTTGGCTTACAGGCTTGAGAGGCAGCTCCACGATGGCAGGAGAAAACAATGGCATGAGCAGAGGGTGGACATCATCCCCTGGCCAACAGAAGGTGGACAACAGCAACAGGAGGGTGTGCCAAACACTGGCATGGGGAAACTGGCTATAAAGCCCATAAGCCCGCCCCTGACAATACACTCCCTGCAGGAGGCATTAATTCCCAAATATCCATCAGCTGGGAACCTAGCATTCAGAACACCTAAGTCTATGGGGGACACCTGAATCAAACCACCACATTCCGCCCCTGGCCCCCATAAACTGATATCCATACATGATGTAAAATACAATGCATTCACTCTGACTTTAAAAATCCCCATGGTTTTTTTTTTTTTAATTTTTTATTTGTTTATTTGAGAGCAACAGACACAGAGAGAAAAACAGATAGAGGGAGAGAGAGAGAATGGGCGCGCCAGGGCCTCCAGCCACTGCAAATGAACTCCAGACGCGTGCACCCCCTTGTGCATCTGGCTAACGTGGGACCTGGGGAACCGAGCCTTGAACCGGGATCCTTAGGCTTCACAGGCAAGCGCTTAACCGCTAAGCCATCTCTCCAGCCCTCCCCATGGTTTTTATCAATCACAATGATGTTCATACATTCCCATAGTCCAAGATCTTTTAACTGAGCCATAATACCAAAAAGAACCTCAAAAAAACCTATAATCCTATAATGGCACAGAATATTCACACTGCAATAGATGGCATTGGGCATAGCAAAGAAAAATTCAACCAATACAAGATTTAAAACAACCAGGGCAAACATCAAACTCTGTAGCTTCAAGTCCAGCAACTCTAACCAGTGACAAATCTTCAAGTCCGATAATTCTAACCAGCAACAAGTCTCTGGCATTCCAATTCCGCCCCTCCAGCTAGGCTACTCACAGTCCTGGGAAACTTCATCGGGGCGGCAGCTCCTTGGCAGCCATCTCATGGTCCCGGCAACTCCACTGGGTCTCCACTGCAAGCCATGGTTTATCCTCATGGCCCCATGGGGTCTCTATGCAGGCAACCAGCAAACCCGCTTCACACTGCCCATGGCCATTTCCAAAACACAAGACCGTGTTGCAAACTCAATGATCCTCTTTCCAGCATTTCTTATACTCCACAATACCAGGTAGGGTGCCAATTTGTTAATCCAGGGGGGAGTAAAGCAGACTTTGAAGAATAGGACACTCCTTGAGCACTCAGGCCCCTTCAAAAGAGTCTACATTCTTCCTGTTGCCCCAGCACAGGTCAGCTAGCCCAGTCTCAAAGGTCGTAATCTTTCAGTTGCAGCTGAACAGGCAACAGTTCACCCAAAGATTTTTCTTTCTGTGCCATATCCCTCTGCACACACCAGTTCATTTCTACGCAAAGCAACCCTGCACAACTTCTCAGGACATGGGCACAAGAGCAAGCTTCTCACACAGACTGCTAGCCCAGTCCAAGCAAACCTCTTTCTCACCCTCATAAGCCAAACCTCACAGTCCATAGTTCTTACTGCCTTCTTGCAGCTCAGACCAGAATAGTCCATCAAGCTGTACTTACAGCACTGCAAGGCATCTCTTAGGCCTAGCTTTCAACTCCTTCCACTTTCCTCTTGAAAATCAGCTACAAAAGGCTGAAGCCACATAGTCAGGTGTCTAGCAGCAACCCCACTCCTCGGTACCACTTTACTGTTGCAGTCCAGTTCACATTGCTGGTACAAATCACCCAACCAAGAGCAGCTTCTGGGAAAAAGAGATTTATTTTGGCTTACAGGCTTGGGGGGAAGCTCCACGATGGCAGGAGAAAACGATGGCATGAGCAGAGGGTGAACATCACCCCCTGGCCAACAGAAGGTGGACCACAGCAACAGGAGGGTGTGCCAAACACTGGCATGGGGAAACTGGCTATAAAGCCCATAAGCCCGCCCCTAACAATACACTCCCTGCAGGAGGCATTAATTCCCAAATATCCATCAGCTGGGAACCTAGCATTCAGAACACCTAAGTCTATGGGGGACACCTGAGTCAAACCACCACAGAGGGAAAGACTTTCTGAATAAGACTCAAGTAGTCCAGGAAATTAGACAAATATTCAACCACTGGGATCTCATGAAACTAAAAATCTAAGAAAACCATCAAGAAAGTCAGTACACAAACTACAGAATGGGAGGAAATCCTCAGTTGCTATGCTTCTGAAAGAGGAATATTCAGAGAACTCAAAAAACTAATTTAAAAAATCAATCAAGGGCTGGAAAGATGGTTTAGCAGTTAAGCACTTGCCTGTGAAGCCTAAGGACCCCAGTTCGAGGCTCACTTCCTCAGGACCCACGTAAGCCAGATGCACAAGGAGGCACACGTGTCTGGAGTTCATTTGCAGTGGCAGAGGCCCTGGCGCGCCCATTCTTCTGCCTCTCTCTCTCTCTCTTAAATAAATAAATAAATAAGTAAATAAACAAAAAAAAATTAAAAATCAATCAAGGGCTGGAGAGATGGCTTAGCAGTTAAGGTGCTTGCCTTCAAAACCTAAGGACCCACATTCTGCTCTCCAGAGTAGCTAGACACACAAAGGTAAGGCAAGTGCAAGGTCACACATGCCCACTAGGTGGCAAAAGCTTCTGGACTTTTATTACAGTGGCTGAGGCCCTGGAATCCCAATTCTCTCTTGTGCTCTCTCCCTCAAAAACATAATAATAAATAAACACAAGTTTGACATCTTTAGCCATCAGGAAAATGAAAATTAAAATTACTTTGAGATTCCATCTCACTTTAGTCATAATGGTAATCATCAGAAAATCAAATGACAACAAATTCTGGTAAGGGTATGGGGAAAGAGGAACTCTTGTCCACTGTTGGTGAGAGTGCTAACTTACATAACCACTATGGTAATCAGTAAGGAGGCTTCTCAAAAATCTAAAAATAGTGTACCATTTGTCCCAGCTTTATCACACTCTTTACTACAGATACTTGCTCAGCTGTGTTTGTTGCTCCTATTTATAATACCTAAGAAATGGAATCATCCCAGATGCCCATCAAGTGATAAATGAATAAAGAAGAAGACCTATATAAATTGGAGTTCTATCTGAAAAGAAGGTAAAAATAAATTGTGGATTTCACAAGAAAATGGATGGATCTGGGGGGAAAAAATATTAAGTGAGGTAGTCCAGGCTCTGAAAAGCAAATGCTGAATGTCTTCTCTCATATGTGGATCTTAACATGAAACAGTTTGTTTACCAGTTTTAGTGAGCATTAGTGGTACTGATCAGGAAGCTAGAATGAATGAGGCTTGGATGGAGGAGAAGTTGGGAGGGATCAGAAGAGGGGATAGTACACAGACAAGCTGAGGGAAAGAATACAGGAGGTAGAAAGGTGTAAGTAGGGACTAGATAAAAGGGGGAAGGAGATATGGAGGGATATGCAGAACTGAATCAGTACTATAGAAACCTGCTTCTTTCTTAGATAATTGAAAGATATAACTCTCCTCAAAATATAAAGAAAGACAGAGTGAGTTGAGGTGTAGTAATTACGCCTGCTAGGATGGAGAAAGCTTTACCCTAAAACCATAGGTAGTTATTGGTAAATCCCAGTGCCAGAATTGAGTCATCCTCCCACAGTAAGCTGTTGGTCAGGGAGGCTCATGAGATCTGTAAAATTATGTAGGCCTTTGCCAAACCTCTTGGTTACCCACAAGAACTAGATGATAAGACCCTAGTGCTGAAGACACCACAGACTGTAGTCACAGAACATGGAGAAATCAAGCTGAAACTGAGATGTAACTCATCTTCCTGCTGGCTAGCTGTCATAGTGCTAGAAAGCTGCTGGAGGATAAAAGTTATCAACAGTCTGAGCAAACATTAGATGCTTCAAGCTACATAAAACAAACAAGCCAGGCAAGATATACCACCAGTGCAATAATGACAATAAGTTAAAGGGACAATCAACTGCTTTCTGATTAGATATGAGGTTCATTCACTGAGAGGAAACTCATGCATGGCACTGGGAACTAAATCAAAAGCCTATGACTTAGAAGCCAATAGACCCTATAGGAAAGCTTCCACTATTCTTTGTGTATAAAGAGAGTTGCCCATTAAACAGTATTTGGAATGTCTATATTTACCTACTTTTATCAATGATGCTTTCTGCCTAGCATGAGATGCATCATCTCTATCACATCTGCCAGGGTCCAGAAAACATTACCAAGGAAGATTAAACATGAGTACTATATCAGCTAGCCTGATAACCTCTGCAAAGGGAGATGACAGTAGATGCTGGGGAGACTCAAAGTTCATCAAAACAGAAAATAAGAGGCTTCAGAGAGCTCAGCACTAAAGTATATTTATAACATATCCTCCAAGGCTCAGGGAACATTGTGAAAGAGGGGGACAGAAAGAATGTAAGAGCCACAGAGTGGGAAGGCATACTGTGAGGCATGGTTTCCCTAACCACACACAGAAATTAACTGTTGTATCTATGACTACACAGTGATTACCTGTTTACCAATACCCCTACTGAGTAGGGCTCTCAGGCCAGAGGGGCCAAAATAGGATAACATGATTAGAATACAACCAATTAGCAGTATGTTCATATATTAAAGTTCACACACAAAAAACTAAAGATCATGGTATCCACTGTGGGGCATGAAGGCCTCGGTTAGTCTGTGGGGTGGCAGAAGGACCATCACTTAGGGTAATACTACCAAATCTATGGCTCTTACAATCTTTTCACCCTCTCTTCTGCAATATTCTTTGAGCCATGGCAGACCTATTGGCAGTCTGATTTAGAGTTGCGTTCTTTTTGGCTTCTGGATTTCTGCTTTGATAGGCTGTGATTGATCACTGTGTCTGACACCATTACCCTAGACATAGTTGTCAGGCTAGCAGTAAGAGCAGTATTCATGTTGCTGCTTCCTCTGAAGTTTCTCCTGGGCACTAGCAGATGTGGTAGAGGTGGCACATCTCATGATGGGTAGTTGCATATCTTCTTTTCTCAATAAAAGATCATAGGGGCCCGGCATGATGGCACATGCCTTTAATCCCAGCACCCGGGAGGCAGAGGTAGGAGAATCGCCATGAGTTCAAGGCCACCCTGAGACTACAGAGTTAATTCCAGGTCAGCCTGGACCAGAGTGAGACCCTACCTTGAAAAACCAAAAGAAAAAAAATAAATAAAAGATCATAGGGAAGGATTCCAAGGGTGGCTGGGGGCCAGGGCAAGGGGACAGAAGAATATAACTTGTTATGTATAAAATAAAATTTTTTTAAAGGAATTACAAGAACTAGGGAAAAAAACTAAACATCAACAAAATTGAGTTCTCAAAAGAAGTAATCAAATGGTTAAAAAAAATTTTTTTTTTTGAATAACAGCATTAGTCCTCAGGGAAATGCAAATTAAAAGGACTATGAAAGCCGGGCATGGTGGTGCACGCCTTTAATCCCAGCACTCGGGAGGCAGAGGTAGGAGGATCGCCGTGAGTTCGAGGCCACCCTGAGACTCCATAGTGAATTCCAGGTCAGCCTGGGCTAGAGTGAGACCCTACCTCAAAAAACCAAAAAAAAAAAAAAAAAAAAAAAAAAAGTACTATGAAATTCCATCTCACTCCAGTCAGAATGGCTAGCATCACAAAATCAAATGACAACAAATCTGGCCAGGGTTTGGGAAAGAAAAAAAAAAAAAAAAAACATATTCACTGGTAGTGGGAGTTAGTATGGAAATTAGTGGTGTTGGTTCTCAAATATCAGAAATATAATTACCATATGATCCAGCTATACAACTGGACATATGCCTGAGAACTGCATACTTTGCAACAGAGATACTGGCTCGTCCATGTTTATTGTTGCTCCATTCACAACAGCTAGGAAATTCAATTAGTCTAGAGTCCCATAAACTGATGAAAGTATAATAAAGGTGTGGTCTATATACACCATGGAGTTTAAAAAATGAAATGCCAGTGGAGGGCTACGTAATGTTTCTCTTATTTTTCACATGCTCTAATTTTTTTCTTGACTCTTCAATCCAGCTTTCCTTTGTTGAATTATCTTCACCTGTGGTTTGCTTGACCTCTGAATGCTTTGTGGAAGGATGATGTGCTTGAATAATTAGCAGAAAATTGCATTAATCTGCCTCTTGTTTCTATAACAAAATACCTAGGACCGCATAATTTATAAAGCAGTTTACTGGCTCAGGGGTCTAGACACTGCGAAGCCTAAGGGTGTTGCACCTTCATTGGCTCAACATCTGTTGGAAGCCTTCTAGATATATCATAAACTGGTGAAGATAGCATGGAGAGCTCAGTTCTCACTTACTCTTATTATATAGCCATCAGTGTCATCATAGTGGCCCAACTGTTTTACTTTTATTTAATCCTCCTTATTGTCCAAAGATCCCATCTATAAATGCCACCCATGTAATATCAACATAAGCTGTGGGAGGAACAAAACTCACAACTGCTACGAACCTTTATTCTTGTGCACTTTTTCTACTCTCATGAAAGTCTCTTAACATTTCATTCCTGTCGAGTTTAGGAAGGTAGCTAGCAATCTTGCACACTCCCCTATCATTGGAAAGTGAACTCATGATGTCATTCATGCCCTATTAAGTCACTAACAATCATGTCACAGTGTAACTAGTAAAAGGACATTGCTTTCAGTACTTCAATAAAATATGACTCTTACGCATACGAAGTCCCCACCAGCTGGACCAGAGATCTCAATATCTACCTGTGCATTGTGCAGATTGTAACAACTGCTGGTGCCCAAGTCCTACTCCAAGAGAATCTGATTGGACAGAGCTGGAGCGAGCCTGAAATGAGATTTGAATGTGCACCCAAAGCTAAGATCCTTGGAACACTGCCTACTGTCTAGTTCACATTAGTGTAGCAGTTAACTCACTTCACTGTTCCTATGAGGTCCACAAGGATCTATTGAAAATGCTGACTCTGATTCGCTAGAGTCTGGGATAGGGAGCTAGAATTGTATATTTCTAACAAGGTTTTGACTAACGTTGATGCTGTGGCTCACAGTGTGAGGAGTAAGAGAGCAGAGATCCTTCCTCAAGTGGAGCACAGAGTTCACTGTAACCAACATGCAGTGTGAACTTACTAGATCAAATATCTTACTCGTCAAATATCTGTTACTCATAAATTTGATGTGCTCTCCAAGATACTTTCTAAACTATCCTCAGCCTTTGCTGTGGTCTTCAATTGTTTCCAGAGTCTACTCTGTCTCTGTGTGTTCACATTCCTGTTATTCATCATACAGTGTTCTGGGTTTGTAAAATGAGTGAGTGCATTACACTTGGTTGCCTTAAAAATCTCTTGGCCTGATCTTCTTACTGGTTCATTTTTGTCCTGGGTAGTAGATTTTGTCCAAGGAGCCACTCATTTTGAAGCCAGCTGAGTGGGTCCAGATGGAGGAGTACAATTAGAATATATACATGTGAATTCCCAAATGCACAGTTGATGTACCTAAGTGTCACCATTTCACACAGACACATGCTTTGTCACACACCCTCTGTCCTTGTTTCCAGTGGTGGTTATCTTGAACATCCAGAGAAATGCTGGGCATGGTGGCACACGCCTTTAATCCCAGCACTTGGGAGGCAGAGGTAGGTGAATCGCCATGAGTTTGAGGCCACCCTGAGACTACATAGAGAGTTCCAGGTCAGCCTGGGCTTGAGTGAGACCTTACCTTGAAAAACAAAAAATAAGAGTTCAGAGAAATGAAAAGCAGCTTCTCTTTTCTTTGCAAGAAGGCTGAGACATTAGGTGAGTTCTCGCCACCTGAGCCCTGACTTTTTTGAATTAAATCCTATCATGAATGAAGCTCATATCTAAGCCTTCTTTCTCCTACCCTAGATTTTGTGTGACCCTTCTCAGCAACATCACCATTTGGCTTCAGGAGTATGTATATATCTGAATGCTTACAGCCAGTATATTTAAAGATCTTTGGATCTGGAGCTACAGGGTTATGAGGTCCTCATGGAGGGAACCCAAGAGTCATTAAGGAAAGCAGGATTTCCAGCAGAGCCACGTGCCAGTGTGTAATCATGTCCAGTTATTCAGTTCCTCAGAACTTCATTTTCCTTATCTGCAACAGGGTGCTAATCCTACCTTCCCCACAGGGCTGCTATAAAAGTTACACAAGATGCACATGAAGCCCCCACAGAGTCTCCTGGACTTAACACTGGCTCAGTCAAGATTAGTATCCCCCATTAGAAGTCTACATGAGTCCGATCTGGGATATTTAAAACCTTATTTAGATTTTCCATGAATTCTAATAGACCCCATAAGGCAGAGTGCATAGGGTGCTTAGAACCTTCACTTCTGGCCTGTGTCTACTATTTATAAAGCTCTGAGCCACACCATAACTCTCCATTAGATTAATTCACTATTCTAACCAAACAAGATCAAATAAATGAGTGAATAAGACAGAAAAATTTTCCTCTACTTTGATCTACCTTTTTTTTCTTGTGTGTGAGTGTGACACCCACAAGAGTGTTTAATTAGGGTTGCTTATATGGGCATGGGAGTGGGATTATTTACCAGAGCATGTGGGTCCTAAGAGAGAGAGAGAGAGAGAGAGAGAGAGAGAGAGACTGAGGAGGGAAGGAAGGAGGGGGGAGGAAGAAAAAAGAGTGAAAAGAAAGGGCCTCCTTGTCTTCAGTTTATGCTAACCCCAAGTCAAGCACTAAGTGTGCACATCAAATTGCTCTGACAGATGCCACTCTCCTTTACGGTCTTGTTTTTCTAAGTCTGAGGATCTGGCTGCTATAAGAAGCTGGGGAGGAGAAAGCCAACATGGTGCCTGGGCTTTGCCTCTTCTGCAGGGAAAGGGATGAGAGAAGCCCGGAAACTGCAGCGGGGAGACATATGGATGTAGGAAAGCCTACAACTCTGTGCCCCCACTCATCTTGGAGGACTCTGGATGGGTCTGCAGGGGGCCGTGAACCCCAAAGCCAAGCCCTGCCCAGCTCTGTGACACCACTGGCTAATCAAGTACATTTGACACCCAGCCAAAAACTCCAGTGTCCTCATCACAACCACTGGAAGAAGTCCAAATGCACAGGACCCTGCTGGGTGGATCAAGACCCTGGCTTTGTTACTTGCACCAGACCACATGTATGTTTGACTGGGTTGGTGCATGAAGGCAGAGAGGAGGGAATAGCTAATTTTCACAGTCTTTCATTAAAAATTAATGTCCCTATTTCTTTCTGTAAGCAGAATCCTTTATGCAAGCCATAAAAAAATTCACTTTGACATAAAGCAATCCGACTGCTGGGACTCCCCTCTCTTCAGTTCTTTGGTATACTTAGCCATGAACACTTTTAAAGTCAAAACTGCTGTGAGAAGTTAACTGCTCATCCTAATAAATACCTACTGTGCTGAAACGTAAGACTTCTAATTTGACAAGAACATATTTTTATTTGGGCAAAGATTTCAATTTGAAAATGAAACATTTAGTTACCTTCTTAATAGACTTTTCCTTCAGCTACCTCGAAACAAATTATATGAAGGCTAGAAAGATAGTTCAGTGAGGAAAGTGCTTGTCTTCCAAGCATATGAACCTTTGTGGGACCTCCAGAATCCATGTAGAAATGCACAGGGTAGTGGCTCATGCTGGAGAAGTAAAAACAAGAGGACCCTTGTTGCTCACTGGTCAGCCAGTCTAGCATTATTGGCAAGTTCCAGTCCAATTAGAGCCTGTCTCAAATAGATGATAAATGATGACAGGTAGATGATGATGATGATGATGATAGATAGATAGATAGATAGATAGATAGATAGATAGATAGATAGATAGATAGTTAGATTAGAGGTACATAGTATTACTGAAGAATGACAACCAAGGCTGGACTCCGGCCTCCACATGAACACACAAACATGCCATGCATACACACAAAATTCACAGGAAATTATCATTTTGACCATTCATAAATAAATGACACCCTAATTATAGTACTGCAGGCTAGCAGCCCTCCCATGTAGCTTCAAAGAGTAGTCATTTGACAAACATACTATTAATGTGGGTGGACAAGTAGCCCAAGTCGACTGATGATGGGGGGAAAAGCCACAAACTGTGTGGATTTTGCTGCTTACAGAAGGGACCGCTTCCCATGTGCCTGTGCAGCTAGACATGAGACCCATACATGTCTGAGGAACAAGGAGAAAGCAGTATACATTTCTATTTGGTCTTGGCATAGATTGTTTTTTGGTGTGTATTCTCAAGCTGTAAAATATTATTGTCTGGAACATAATCCCATAGTTTTCAAATGAATGAAATATACATTATTGATTACTCACAAATAAAAATTAAATTTTTTATTCGGAAATATGGAATATGTGGTAGCTTGAATTTAAGTTGTTCTCCATAGCCTTGTGTGTTCATGATTAAGCCTCATTCTTGATCCCCAGCTGGTAAACTCTTTGGAAGGTGGTGGCTTGCTGGAGGAGGGGTATTACCAGAGGCAGGCCTTGGGACTTTACAGTCCAGCACCCTTATTAGGGCTACCTAGCACACTACTGCTTATACCTTCTAGCTGACATGACACAACATGACACTTGGTGTCTGCTCTACCATTTTTCCCAACCATCATGAATCTTCCCCCTTGAGACTATAAATGAAAATAAACCCTTTCCTTCCATGAGATGCTCTGGTTGGATGATTTGTCCCAGAAACAAGAAGATAACCACAACAGAAGATGTGTGGCTTGTTGCACCTAAAATAGACAGAATCTGAATGTCCATTCCTAGAAAATAGGCAGGGCTGGGATAAAGACCAAGGATGCTGCAGACACAACTTATGATCACCTGGGAAGATAGGGTCCAGGAGCCAACACACCTGTGATATTGTCAGGGGACAAGACAGAACTAGAGTGGCACTACATGGACACACACAAAAACCAAGAACAGAACATACACCCCAGGACATCTGACCTACTAGAGGAACCTTGATATTCATCTTTGATAACACTCCTTCGCCACTTTTATTTATTTATTTATTTATTTATTTATTTGAGAGCGACAGACACAGAGAGAAAGACAGATAGAGGGAGAGAGAGAATGGGCGCGCCAGGGCTTCCAGCCTCTGCAAACGAACTCCAGACGCGTGTGCCTCCTTGTGCATCTGGCTAACGTGGGACCTGGGGAACCGAGCCTTGAACCGGGGTCCTTAGGCTTCACAGGCAAGCGCTTAACTGCTAAGCCATCTCTCCAGCCCTTTCGCCACTTTTTTTGTCACAGAAGTCAAAAAGCCATGGTGATAACAAGGGAAAACAAAAACCATTTCACAAACTCAGCTTATGTTTTCTAGATTTTCTATTTAAAAAGGAGGCTCTGAGGAGATTTCTCAGTGGGTAAGGCCACTTGTTATGCAAGCATGAGGGACTGAGTCTGATCCTCACCACCCACATAAAGAGTGAAGCATGGCACATCTCCAGAGCTAAGATAAGCAGAGACTGGAGCATGACTGGGACTCACAGGTCAGCCAGCCTAGCTGAAAAACAGGGAGCTCCAGGTTCAGTGAGAGACACTGTCTCAAGGAAACAAGGTTGAAGAGTGTCAGAAGACACCCCGTATCTTTTTTTAAAATTAGTTTTGTGCTCAGTGAATACAGGGAAGTTGGCAGCATTGTCAGCCTCCTTCCTGACCTCCCCCTTCCACAGAGACCCTCCTTGTAAGAGAATATGGGTTGTGCATTGTGGGGTTAGCCATCAGTTTTGGGTAGGAGGCAATGTTTCTGTGTATCATGACCTAATGTGTGACTCTGACGTTCTTTCCACTGCCCCCACTTCCACAAATTTCCCTGAGCCATGTTGGGTTCATTTTAGGTTTGTTTCAGTGACGAGGTCTTGGGAGCCTCTGTGCCTCTGGATATCTGGTTTGGTAGGAGTTGATTGTTCTCTGTGTTGATCTCCTTCCAGGTTCACCAAGACAACACCACTCTTTCTTGTTTCCCCAGTTATTCTTAGTTTCAGCTGGGGCCCTTTTGAGGTATGATGGGGTGGTTCTCTCCTTAGGTTATGCATCTATCTGAAAGAGAGAAGCAAATTCTCCAATGCATAGTAAAGTTAGTACCAGATACATGGGATAGCCTTTTTTTTAGAGAGAATTTAATAGGTATAGGCCCTCTTGTAGCCCACGATTGGTGGAAACTTGATAATGGAGAGCGGGCTCATTTTTTATCTTTATCTGGCCTCCACACATGTACACCTGAACACATTCATGAATGTACACATGCATATACAAACATGCATACTACATGCTATACACATACACATGAACATACATATGCACACATAGCACACACACACACACACAAAATTACAGAAGAAATTCAAATTTCTGATCTCTAAGGTTAAATAGATACAATTTAATTATGGGGATCAAACTGAACTGGGCAAACCTTGAGCAAACAACAGCTGTCTCAGAGGATTATAGTTAGACAGTCCAGCATAAGAAGGAGAAAACAGTGGAGCTTTCAGAATGTGCCCGCAATGCCTGCTAAAGACCAATAGGCTGCTGTGGGTGCCAGGGCAATAAGGCTAGCCATGATCATCCTGGAGGCCCCTTTAATAGCAATAGATTAAAAAAAAAGTACTTCAATCAGAGTATCATACTTAAGGGAGAGGGCCTGCCATAGGCTTCACTTAACCTTGTCTTGAGGCTCAACTGCTGAGAGTTTGACAGATTAGGAGATGCACTTAACAGAGTTCTGGGGGTAGTTAAAAGATATGTTAAGAAGTTATAAGGAAGAGAGGGGAACTCAGAATTCAGTCAAAAGTTGAGAAGAGAGAGGAAGAGTGTAGAAAACCTCTGGCAGGAGATTTGGGAGAAAGAAGCTAATAGTCAGATCAAGAAGGATTTCAAACCAATACACATACTGTACTTTAAGGCAATGAGAAAATACTCACAATCTAGAATTTTCACATTTAAAAAGTAATTGCACTATATTGCCCTACTATCTAACTTTTTGGGGCCATTAAAGTTTCAAGTAGTTATATATGATGAAATGAACATAAAACATTCCAGTAACTCACCCCTCAGCAAAACTATTATCATGTGGTAAAGAGACGGGGGTAGAATCTCAAATTCCTAGTGGGGAGGAGCCTTAGCACCTTTTGCACAGAGGAAAAGGACTATGATTCTGGGAATAAGTGTACTTTTAAGAACCACAGTGTGCCCATGAGAATCTGTTTAATGAACAGATTGAGTGAATACAGTGAAATACTTCCTAAAAATTGTTGTCCCTGACCCAATCAATGATATATATGTATATCTCCAGGAGCATATCTTGCTATGGAGAGCAACTATGTACATAGACATGATACATCATGACCCTGCATGGGTACCTAACCTGAAACTGTAACCAATGGATGCTGGGAGATTCCAGAATGAAAATGTCTAACGCTTCAAAAATTGTGAGTTTCAAAAATTCAAATCACATTTTTAGCTTAAAAGGTTCTAATGCATGAGTTCAGAGTGTCCTTTTAACTGAAAATACCTAAACCAATTCAGTCCTTATTCTTCACTACCATAGAAGAACTATCAGAGATTAAAGATATATAATAATAGACTCTTGAGTTAGGAGCTTACCCAATTAAATACATATTATTAATAAATAGAGTCTAATATGGTTTTCTGCAGATAAAAGTTTGGCCTTTGAGAAGTAACTCTATTAATAAGAGAAAGAGGTGGAATAGATTGGGCAGAAGCACCCTGTAGTAGTTAAGAAAGCTTTACCTGAAAATCATAGGTTCTGTTGGCAAATCCCAGTGCCAGAACTGGATTTCTCCCCACCTTTGAGGCCTCCAAGACAATACAGGACATTGGCAAAGCACTTATTTACTCTCCAGATCTACATAGCAAAATCTTGTTGCTAAAGACCTCACAGGCTTCAGGGCATAGAGACATCATGCTAGAACTGAGAAGGAAGCCATTTTCCTGTTGACCAGCTATAATAGTGCTGGAATGCACTATGTGAGCAGCTGCGGGATAAAAGTCACCAACAGATACAGAACATGGAGAGACCTGGCTGGAATCTGGAACAGAGTTAGTCCCCAGACAGTTAGCTTGTTTAGTGCCAGAAGGTGCTACATGGGCAACTGGGAGAAAATGACCAACATCTGTCCACACAACTCATGGTCTAAGATACGCAGCAACAAGTTGACATGATGCTCACACAAGTGCAATGGTGGTACACAGACATGGTGGGTAACCAACTGCTCTTTGATTGGCTAATAGATCTGCTCAGTGGAACATAACCCATAGCTGAAGTTAGAAAACAAGTCAGAACCTTATCCAAAAATTGAATCTGTTCTCCAATATCAAGCTGCCACCAGTCTTGAGCTACAAGAGAGCCTACACATGTTAAATTCTCTCTAAAATAATAATGGTTATCCCTTTTATCCAGTGCTGACTTCACTCTCTGTTGGAGAATCTGCTTCTCTTTTTCAGACAGATGCAGAACCTGAGGTGAGATTCAGCCCATGGCATCTCACCAGGGCCCCAGCTAAATCCATAGAGTAATTGGGGAAATGAGCAAAAGTGCTGCTTTCTTGGTGAACCTGGTACCACCACAAGGGTGAAGGAGATAGACACAGAGAACACTCAACTCCTACCAAACCAGATATCCAGAGACAGAGAGGTTCCCAAGACCACATCACTGAAGTAGACCAAAAATGATCCCAACATGGCTCAGGGAAATTCACAGAAGAGGGGGCAAAAAGATTGTTAGAGCCACAAGTTGAGACATTATGCACAGAGACATTGCCTCTTCTCCATAACTGATGGATACCCCCACAATGCATGACCCACAATCCCCAATGCATAGCATCCCTTTGAAGTGGGGAGGACATGGGGGAGGCTAATGATGGTGCCAACATGGCTGTTTACACAGAGTATGTACAAAACTAGTGAAGAAAAAAAAAATCAACAACAGAATGAACAAGGAGTGGATCCTCCATGCTACAAAAATCAACTCACCAGGCAAAATGTACACAATGGGGCAATAGTGGCACATAAGCTATGGGAGTAATCAACTGCTGTCTGATTGGATATGAGACTTGCTCTGTGGGAATATATTCATACCTCATACTGAGAACCGAGTCAGAAGTTTCTGGTTTGGAAGGCTATAGGCCCTACAGGAAAGCAACCACTGTTCTTTGGCTTTAGCCAAAGAGAGGTGATACCCATTCCAAAGTTTTCTAACTACCTGTATTTATTCCCTCTGATTACTGATGCTCTAACTCTTATCTTTTTACAGATGTCAGCAAATACTGGGTAGACTCAAGCATCAGTATGACAAGAAATAAAATTCACTTCCTAGAACAAGACAAATCATCTCTATCACACATGCCAGGGTCAAGGAAACACTAGAAGTGGTGAATTAAATATGAGCACTGCCCTAGGCTAGCCTTAGAACCTTCTTCAGAGAGATGTTGGTAGATGCTGAGGAGACTCAGAACTCTTCAAAGCAGAAAAGAAGAGGCACCTGAGAACTCAACACTAAAGGACAATTATAAACATGCCCTTCAAGGCTTAGGAACATTGCAGAAGAGATAGTGGAAAGAATGTAACAGCCACAGGATGAAAATGTATATCCTGAAGCATTGTCCCTTTATCCTCCCCAGAGAATGACTGTCACCACACAGTGAGTACCAATAACCCCAATGAGAAAAGCCCTCAGTGGAATGGGGTGGGGTAGAGAGAATGTAATAGTACAAAATCCAATGGTAAGATGACCACTATGTATATGTAATATGTTCATACAATAATATTCTCAAAACTAAATAAAAAGTTTAGTCTTTGAAATAAAACAAACTCATGGCTCTTTTACTTCTAGCTATATGAGCTACTGACCCATGTTCCTCATCCAAAATTATGATGAAAACTAGTATCTATAGGGCTGGAAGGATTGCTTAGTGGTTAAGGCATTTGCCTGCAAAGCCAAGGGATCCAGGTTCAATTCCCCAGGACCCATGTTAGCCAGATGCACAAGGGGATACACAAGTCTGTAGTTCATTTACAGCAGCTGGAGGCCCTAGTGTGCCCATTCCCTCTCTCTCTCTCTCTTTCTCTCTCTCTCTCTCCCTCTTTCTCTGTCAAATAAATAAATTAATTTAATTTAATATTTTTAAAAACTAGTATCTATAATACAGGCCCTTAATGCAATGTAAATCCATTAAGCAATGAAGAACATTTAGTAAACATTCAGTAAATGCTAAATACTATTGTCAGATAAATAAATGGCAAAATGCAAACCGTAAGTTTAAAAAGCTGGGTTAGATATTCTACAGTGAATTTCTAAATAAAGTTTTTGGTCTCCCTTTTCTGAAATTAATTCAATAAATGATATATGTTCTATATTAATCATCTTCCAATAAATATTTAACACCATAAGCCGAAAACTGAAAAAAAAAAATCTTAGAATTACAAAGATGAAGGAAAGTTTCCATTGTCTTGAAGAGCATCACAGGTGGGCTGAGAGATGACTTAGTGGATAAAGTGCTTGTCACTCAAGACTGTTTGATCTTCCCCAAACTTCACATAAAAAACTGGAAGCTATGATGACCTTCTATAATCCCAGCATGCTGATGGCCAGATGGGAAACAGAAACGAGAATTTCCTACAAGTTCATGGTGGTGAGCCCAGCAAATACAGCAGTAGAACAAAGATCCAGAGAGAGAAACTGCCTCAAAAGGACTGACTTAAAGTTCTTCTTTCATACCACCACACATGTGCCATAGCATGCACACACACACACACACACACACACACACATACACGGTGGGGTGGGAGGCTGAAAGGGAGAATGAGTTAGTGTTGGTCAGGGTCACTTCTAGGCTTCCAAAAATCTATTCCTAGACACATCTTCCTTCCCACTCTCTAAGTCTCCCCCAGATCATAATTTATGAAATTGTTGGAAGGCAGAGATGAAGCCAGTGGTGTGATTTACACTTTGACATGGGGGGGACTCCACCATTTCCAGAGCCAGCCTCCTTGGAATTTATTAGCTGACAAGGGGTCTCCTCATACTCCCCAAAGAGGGCTGCTTTTATTTCAAGGGTGTCTTTGGCTCCTTGATTTCCATGATTCACACTCTTTCAACCTTATTCTCTTTCCTTTTTGTCCCTTCCCTCCAAGCCTAGTTCTGTCCTTCCAGATGTGATCCCAAAAGGATTGTATCTGACCACTCATATCTATAAACTCTACAACTTCCTAAGTAGTAGGTGCCTGAGCTTTAAACTCCTAAATTCATTGTAGCTTTTGATAGTAGACAAGAAAAACTTATATGAGAATTAAATTATAGCCATCATAAGGTTCATTCAGATTGCCTTCATCCTATGATTGATGCTCAGTGACTTTTATTTCTAGGGGTATAAATAATGAGTTATTAGTCAAAAGATACTCAGCAAGATGTAGCATGTAATTCAGGATTTCTTATTTCAATGTAACAAGCATCTCTTACTTTCATAGCACATTTCTCAGCTAACAAGATAAGGGTTTGCGGTATACTAATCAACCCATCAGTCATGGAGATAGCTTTATCACAGGGGCTCTCTGGGGATGTGTCTGACAGCAGGAAAGCCTGCCATGCGTTATTTTCACCTACTTGGTTGTTTCCTATTATAAGATCTTCAAATGAGACTAAGGTAGACACAAGATAGGAGGTTATTAAAAGCCTAAAAATTGCTAAACCCTGTTTTTGTAAGAATTCCTGGACAAAATCACCTTGAATGTCACTAGTGAACTAAGAGTCCACTTCTGTTTCTTGAGCCTGGTCCATACCAGGTCCATACTGTCACGTAAGGAGTAGGAAGTGCAACTCAGGATCTGCAGCCATGAAGCACATCTGATCACATGTGTGACTGGGAAGAACACTGAGTACTTCAGTGGACACTGGCCCAGTCTCCTGTTGACTCTTCCCCACCAACACTGGAATCCAATCAGGAAACTGAGCACCATCAGGAAATGTGGTACAGGAAAGCCAAAGTCAGGGCACCAATATGTATGTAGTTGCATGTGGTTTCATGCATGTAAATTAAGCCACAAAGTTAAACTTCACTTCAGAGCAATGAAAATTAAACCATGACAGAAAAATCTACAGACAGAAAGTACAATATCCCCAGATCTAATCTTCTCACAACGTTCCAGTTACATTTCTATTCTCTGAATAGTCTTCACGGAGAAGTCTGGGAAATCATTCTTCTCCTTAAAAAAAATTATTTATTTGTTTATGTATTTGCAAGCAGAGAGAAACAGACACAGTGAAAGAAATAGTGAGTGAGAAAGAGAGATAGAATGGGTGTGCCAGGGACTCCATCCAAATGAACTCCAGATATATGTGCCACTTTGTGCATCTGCCTTAATATGGGCACTGGAGAATCAAACTGGGGTCATTAGACTTTGCAGGCAAAACACCTTAACTAGTAAGCCATCTCTCCAGCCCCAGGCAATTATTCTTGACGGAAAACTTAAGCAGGTTTCAGAGCCTGTAGATTGATCTCCTTTCCTTCCCCTGACAAAAAAACAGCAGTGGCCCAAGGATGCTAAAAGCATCAGTTGTTTCAGTGGGGAAGAAAACATTATTTCTAAACAAAGCAGGTGTTTGATGTATAGACATCCTTAAAATACCAATAATCATTCAAACAAACCAATTCTTCTATAGTCCTCAGATAACAAAGTCTAGAATACCCAAAAGGCCACTGGGAAAATGTCTCATTGCTCTTCCAGGTTATTCAATACTAATAGGAAGAATATCAGTATGAAAATGCATATATTCTGCTACCATAGCCAAGATTTTTTAAAAACTCCATTTAGCACCTATTTGGAGACTGACCCTGTTCCCTAGCTCTACTGTATGCTGACCCTCTTATTCAGTTTCACTGTACAAAGCTTCATGTTTCCCTGTCTTCCGCTTTGAATTAGGCTGTAGGGGGCTGGAGGGATGGATTAGAGGTTAAGGTGTTTGCCTGCAAAGCCAAAGGACGCAGGTTCAATTCCCCAGGACCCACTTTAGCCAGATGCACAAGGGGTGCAGGCGTCTGGAGTTCATTTGCAGTGGCTGGAGGCCCTGGCGTGCCCATTTTCTCTCCCTCCCTCCCTCCCTCCCTCCCTCTCTCTCTCTCTTTCTCCCTCCCTCCCTCCCTCCCTCCCTCCCTCCCTCCCTCTCTCTCTCTCTCTCTCCCTCCCTCCCTCCCTTCCTCCCTCCCTCCCTGTTTCTCTTATAGTACCCCATGTTCCAAACTGGGATTATTTCAAAGATTCTTGCATTGTTCATCTTGTCTCGTCCCTGCACTACACATCCATAGCATGTCCTGTGGCCAGGTTATTTTTTTCTGATATCATGTCACATTATGTTTAAATTGTTTTGAGTCAAGTTGCCCATTTTCCAGCCTTGATCTAATACTTCCCAATCTTATTTCCCACTGCTCTCTACACATGCCCTATTTTCCAACCAATATAGTCCCCACCACCCAGGCACTACACACTGAATGTATGCCTCTTCTTGGACTGTCCCTTCTTTGCAAAATGGCTCCTGACCACAAATACACATGACACAGTCATATTCCCATTAGGGAACAACCTAAGACACCTCTTTCATAAGAATTCTCCTCAGACAGAAAAATCTCATAACACTGCACTTTTTCATAGAACCAAGTGCTTTTGTAGATTTTTATTATGTGCATACCCAGCTTAAAAAACTAAGTGGGGGCTGGAGAGATGGCTTAGTGGTTAAGACATTTTCCTGCAAAGCCAAAGGACCCAGATTCAATTTTTCAGGACCCATGTTAGCCAGATGCACATGGGAGCACGCATGTCTGTAGTTCATCTGCAGTGGCTGGAGGCCCTAGCGTGCCCATTCTCTCTCTCTCTTCTCTATCTCTCCCTCATTCTCTGTCAAATAAATAAAAATAAAATATTTTTTAAAAACTCAATGGTTCATGTCTGTAATCCCAATTCTCAAGAAACTGAAGAAAGAGGATGTTAAGTTCAAGAGCAGCCTGAGCTACACAAGAGACCCCCAACTCAAAAAAGCAAAACAAAAAGAAAGGAACACACTTAAATTACAATTTGCCCTCAAAGTCCCATGCACAATTCTTTTCACACAGTACATAGTCCATGATCATTTTAGTTCAAATGCATAAGAAAATAAATTTTGATAAAATGCCATGTTGAAGAATGTGACACAGCAATCCTAAAATAAATAGGGCTTAACATGTCATTCACTAGGAGAAACTGCATGGCATCTTTGAAAAAGAAATGAACGCACAGCCATTAATGGACACAGTTCCGATCAGCTATAGTGACTTTGGAAAATGATTCAGTCCCCAGCCTCAGTATTTTCCTCTGTATCACGTGCATTACAGTGTTGTGGTGAGGGCTATGAGAAAATACCTGAGTTAGATATTTTAAAATGTGCATTTCTTTAATTTTTAAAAAATATACATAGGAGAAGTCATGTGTTTTACATAGGAATATACATATTAACAAAGCATTTCTTATAGTTTTCCAAAATTCTATTATATCAGTCTAAAATTTATAAATTAAATATACCAGAACTTTTAAAGTTAAAATGAAGTCCCTGAAACTACTGAATATGTTAGACTTTTTCCAAATTCAAATGAGCAGGGTATGAGTATGATTTATTAAATACAGTTTACTGCTAGTTTCATTGCCTATAATTCTATAAGATGCAACTTTATTGTGCCTTGCAAACAGGATACATCTCTTAAAAAAACTGATCATAATTTCCCATACATACAGCTCTATATGATACATTACAGTGCAACACTATTCATAATTATAGAAATACTATGGAACCCAAGAGCACAGGGTAATAAGCAAAAGAAATACAATCCTGAGCCATCTGAGTGATATTTGATGAATCCTTTTAGTGTGAGCTTTGAAAACATGGAAGAAAAAGTGCATGCATACTGCAGTTGTGAATCAATGACATCAAACACCTGTCACTTGCAAGACATCAGGGAAGGGAGATGGTGAATTTCTGACACACTCTGACACCCACTCACACTTACATTTCCTTTTCCTGCTTCCTTCCCATCCCCAATACATTCACTCCTGCCCCTTTCCATTGATAAGCTCAGGTGCTGCCTCCAAAAGAACCCCCAACCTGCCTGGCGGGGGTTAAGACTGAGAAAAGAAAGAGGAGGTCCTCATAGAGAACATGAAATAAAGTATGTGCCATGAGACAATTCCAGCTGCTTTCGTCTCTTTGGAAGTCAATGAAGCACATACTCACTACTTTAAAACTGTCATTTAAAAATGTCTTAAAAACAAAACTTTCTTGTTACATCTGGAAATAAAACCAATGGTAGAAAAAATGACTCTAAAACTAATTCCCTCATCTACTACTAAATACATCTGTTAATCTAGTTTGGGTATCTATTCAATAAGGGCTTGATATGAAAATTTCAAGAAGTTTGTACAAACCTATGGTAAACACTATGACACCACATACAACCTGTCACAGGCTTATAAACACCAAACCTCCTTTGTATATGATCTTTGCTGTATGTTCCCCAAGACCTCAACACTCTAGTGTCACCAAAAAAAGATGATGTAGGTAGAGTTAAACTGTGAAAGGTATTTGGTTTGTCTTCACCTTACACATCCTAGTAATAAAATAACCACACCTTCCCTGAAGATAACCTGAGTGTTGATGAAACAGACCGCCCAGCATGGCTGTCAGTCACTTTATCAGAGGTTGAGCTGGAAAACCAGAGGGCTAAGCTAATGTAGTCTACCAGTAGCTTGTCTTGTGTGGATAAACCAAGAGTTCCTGGTTTCCAATATCCACCATCCCAAAGGCTGAAACCAAAGGTGGAAATAACTCACAGCATAAAGAATAGTGAATGTTGGGCTGGAGAGATGGCTTAGCGGTTAAGCGCTTGCCTGTGAAGCCTAAGGACCCCGGTTCGAGGCTCGGTTCCCCAGGTCCCATGTTAGCCAGATGCACAAGGGGGCACACGCGTCTGGAGTTGGTTGCAGAGGCTGGAAGCCCTGGCGCGCCCATTCTCTCTCTCTCCCTCTATCTGTCTTTCTCTCTGTGCCTGTCACTCTCAAATAAATAAATAAATAAATGAACAAAAAATATTTAAAAAAGAATAGTGAATGTGAACTGCATAGCCTGGGGGACTGACTACTGGAGAGAAGGTGGAAGAAAAGGACAAGGATCCTCATCCCCACATGCTTTGATTTTGATGCAGAGCACATGCCCAACAACGTTAGCTACTGTTGATGTTTATGACTTATTTGCTACCCAGTTCTTTATTCCTTAACCCAATTCCAATATAATGTGGGTTGGAGGCAGAAATTTCAGGTTTCTTGGCTTCCAGAGTGAGATGGTCTATTTCCATCAGAAATCAGACAGGTACTTCCCTATCTACGGGAGGTCTGGACCAATTCTAAGCTCAGACTGAACTAGACTCACCTCACACATAGTTGGCTGCTTGATTTCTTGTAATCATTGAACTTTGTACCTCACCATTGTACAAAGACAAATTAATGATATTTCCCCTTAAAAACTCATTTCCCAGGGCTGGAGAGATGGCTTAGCACTTAAGGTGGTTGTTTGTGAAGCCTAAGGACCCAGATTTGACTCCCCAATACCCACATAAGCCAGATACACAAAAGGTGGTGAATGCATCTGGAGTTTGTTTGCAGTGGCTAGAGATGCTGGCATGCTCATTTTCTCTCTCCCTTTCTCTCTCCCTCTCTCTCTCTCTCTCTCTCCCTCTCTCTCTCTCTCTGTCTCCCTGCTTCTCTATCTCATAAATAAATAAATAAACATAAGTAATTTTAAAAGTTAATTTCCCTCCATTCCTAGTTCAGAGTACATAGAAGGAGCCTATCCTATGCTGCTCAGCTGTTTGGTCATTGGTGACACTGTCCTCCACTTGCCATAAAATAAACGGCCAGATTCTTTTCAAATCCTGTTGCAATTTTTCAACCTGTTAGTGAAAACTATTTTCAATGACTTCTTTTCCTATTGGTCTCAGATTTCAGCCTCCCTTAATCCTTGAAAACTGAACAGCTTCCCTTATGGATTATGTGCCACGGGAGATTTCATGAATTCCTGTTTCTTTTTGTAAAGAGTACCTCAGTACACAAAACAGACAAAAATGTGGGACAGCTCTTGGCCAAGTGGAAGTGTTGAGGAAAAGAATGTAAGTAGACCACCAGAAGGATCCTGTTTTCTCTGGGCCTTCTAGAAATTGCCTAAAGGACTGGAGATAAATTCCAAGAACTCATATCAAATGCTAGTGACCTAGAACAAATATGAGAACTTCTAGATGCTTGAGGAAATCTATGTTTTCCTTCCTTTTATAAAAAGACAGCAAATGATAATCTTGCTCAGAAACTCACAGAGGTGTTCTACTCCCACTAAGGCTTCCAAATTATTCCTCATTCTTTGTATAGCATAAATGATTTATCTCTTAGTCTTACTATTTGCTTCTCTTGTCTGTGTCCTACGATACTGGTTTTCAAATTTTTGAATGAAATCTTTGCATATATAGTGTGTTTGTATACGTAGCAAGTATATTACATATTTGTTCATAATATAGATGTTTGGTATATATGATACATATGTAAAAGCTCTAATAACATACATTCATGCACTTTAAATATATTATACATATGATATGTATAACAAAAGTTTCTTTTTAAAAAGCATAATTAGGGCTGGAGAGATGGCTTAGCGGTTAAGCGCTTGCCTGTGAAGCCTAAGGACCCCGATTCAAGGCTCGGTTCCCCAGGTCCCACGTTAGCCAGATGCACAAGGGGGCGCACGCATCTGGAGTTCGTTTGCAGAGGCTGGAAGCCCTGGCGCGCCCATTCTCTCTCTCTCCCTCTATCTGTCTCTCTCTCTCTGTCTGTCGTTCTCAAATAAATAAAAATTTTTTAAAAAAATTTAAAAAAATTAAAAAAAGCATAATTATTCCTGTGTATTGATATTTTCAATTAAACTCTCTTCTATTTTATTTTAAAAAGACTAATAACTGTTTTCATGATGAGTTAACCATTAAAATATACGGATTTAAAAATATTGCTTTAGTGGCTCTCTTTCTAGGATCCATATGGCCTATTAAGGTATTTCCCTGAGGGACTTTTTTTCACTGTCATAAAAAGTTGAAAGACACATCAGAAAACTCGACATATTATTTCAAAATAGGTACTAAAAATCAATGGGCTTTGGAATGAAAACTAGCTGGATTCAGTTCTTAATTTCAAACCAATTGAACACAACTTTTCTAAGCCTTGTATTTCTAGTCTTTTATACTGATACAGTTGCAATGATATAATTATAATGATATATAATTTACAGGAATATTGTGAGGATCAAATTAAATAAAATAAGGATGTTTCCTTTGACAGTGATACCTAACAAGTGGTGGTGGTTGTTATTCACAAATGCACGTGATCGTTTTGAGTACCTGCTTCATGAACCATCTTGTCACTGATTCCCCTATTATCCTTAACAAACAAAGTGAGGTCTGCATCTTTCCAGCAAGATCATTTCTCTGCATATGTTACCAATACTAAAATGTGAGAGGCAACTTATTAGACTTTAACTTTATTTTCCAAACTAACACAACCGTTCATTGCTTAGAAGCAGAGTGTGTTATCCAAGAAATTTGCATGTAAAACCACAACCCAGTGGACTGTAAATAGACCACATTTTTTTTAAGTTTATATACTACACATAACTTATATAGGCTATACTCTTTTTTAATTTTTTATTTTTATTTATTTATTTATTAGACAGAGACAGACAGAATGGACATGCCAGGGCCTCCAGCTGCTGCAAACAAACTCCAGACATGTGTACCACCTTGTGAATCTGGCTTACATGGGTCCTAGGGAACTGAACCTGGGTCCTTTGGCTTTGCAGGCAAGTGCTTTAACCACTAAGCCAGGCTATAGTCTTGTATCTATCCCTTTGCCCCTGGTTTCCATTACCCTGAGGGCCCTCCTCAGTAGGGCTCTTGGTGTTCACTGTGGGGTAATTAAGGTCTCTGTCACTTGGGGAGGTGTGCTGTGCCTCAGGATATTTCAACCACTTTGTGGTTCTTACAATCTTCACATTTCTTCTTCTACAACAGTCCCTGAGTCTGGACAAAGTGTTAGCAGTTTATTTTTAGTGCTAAGTTCTCTCTAGACCCTGTATTTCTGTTTCAGTTCACCACTATGTTTGTTGCTGTTTTCTTGGAGGTGGTTTTGGGGCTTACTTTGGTAGCAATAGTGGTCACTGCTTCCTTTGAAGATTTTCCTGGAGCCTGGTAACTGTGGTACAGGTTGCAAATCTTATCGTTAGCAGTTGGCTGTCTTTTCTTGTCGAATTAATGGATCTTGGATCTCCCAAGCAACCTCTGTCATCTTTAAAACAAAGAAGATTCTCTTACCAAGGATGATAACAGCTTTTTTTATTTTTTTATTTTTTTTTATTTTTTGTTTGTTTGTTTGTTTTTGTTTTTGTTTTTCGAGTTGGGTCTTATTCTGGCTCAGGCTGACCTGGAATTCGCTATGTAGTCTCAGGGTGGCCTCGAACTCTTGGCAATCCTCCTATCTCTGCCTCCCAAGTGCTGGGATTAAAGCCTTGAACCACCACACCTTGTTGAGAGCAGCTTTGATTAAGGGGATGTGCATATAACTTTGAGGGGCATTTTTATGAAAATTCCTAATCAACTTGTTCAGAGAGTAGTGTGGGCTTCTCTCTGATGGCTGTGAGCATCCTGACTAGGAAAGGCTTCATTCCCAGTACCAGTCATGAATTCTCTCCCATTGAGTGGGCCTTATGTCTATTTAGACAGCAATTGCTTACCCATAAAAGCTGTGTGAAACTATTGCCCAAGTGTATATTTCTTATCCAGGTGGTGGATTGTGCAACTCACAGGGCCTCCTGCTTATTCATACTGTTGGTGACCATTGTCACTCAGTAGCTCCCATAGCACTTTCCAGTGTCATGAGGGTTTGCCAGGAGAGGACTGGCTTTGCTCTCTGTTCCCAGTGGTCTCTTGGTGTCCAAAAATAGCTGCCTGTGGTGTCTTCAGCAATAGGAGCTTGCCTTTTAGCTCTGTTGGGTAGCCAAGTGCTTGACAATGACCTACATTGTTTTGGGGACCTCTCTTTCCCACTGTTCACTGCGGCATAACCCATTTCTGGTCCTGAGATTCACAAGCCAAAGCCAGTGATTATAAAATTAAGTTTTCTTCACCTTCTGCTGTGCATATAATCCTGGTCCATATTTTAAAACCTCCTTGACATTTCACTTGGTTTCCTTTGTTCTTCATTATCTTCCAGAAATGTTAGCTCATGGTAAAGAGAAAATAGAATAGAGGCTGGAGAGATGGTGTAACAGTTAAGGAGTTTGCCTACAAAGCCTAAGAACTCACATTCAAATCTCCAGATCCTACATATAGCCAGAAGCAATAATGACACAAATGTGCAATGCCAAACATACCAACAAGGGGGCACATGCATCTGGAGTTAGTTCACAGTGGTTGAAAGGCCCTAGGGAGTCCATTCTCTCTCTCTCTCTCTCTCTCTCTCTCTCTCTCTCTCTCTCTCTCTCTCTTAAATAGAATGGGATAAATTTCCCTAACTGCATCACTAAGTGTTTTTAGTGTGTCTAGCTGAATCGCTATAGTCAAGAATTCCAGGACTAACAGGCAGTGAAAACAAGCTTGAGCAAATCCCAACTCCAGATGGTATGCCTGCCCAATAACCAGAGACTGCCTTCTGGGGTCCCAGCATGAGTAAGCATCTAAGAAACTTGAGGGAGTGGTTAGCATGATCTGATGTCCAGTATTGTCACCTTCCTTGACAGTACTTTTGAGTTTATATCTGACAACTCTGTAGGGCTTTCCTATGTCTCTTATTTCCTTAGCCTCACACCCAGCTATGTATACACATCAGAAGAAAAGTAAGTAGCATAATGGCAGCCATAGAACACTGGATTAAGAAAACCTATAAAAAGAATGTTTTTTCTCCCTCTCCCCTCCTCTTATTTTTCCTTTCCTTTTTCTTTTTCTTTCTTCTCCTCCTCCTTTATCTCTCTCTCTCTCTCTCTCTCTCTCTCTCTCTCTCTCTCTTTCTCTCTCTCTCTCTCTCTCTCTCTCTCTCTCTCTCTTTCTCTCTCTCTCTCTCTCTCTCTCTCTCTGTGTATTATCTGTTTAGAGGCTTGAAGATACCCCTCTATCATCCAAGTTAACAAGTTAACCCAACTGCAACTTGACACTTAGCCTAGGGAACAATAACATGACTGCAGTAGCTGGTGTCGCTGACTTTCACAATCCAGTCAAAACCATAATCTCTGTCCTATTGAAGTTTAGGATCATCCACTGAGGAGCAACCCCAATGGAATGAGGGCAGGGATGAGGGAAAAGAAGGTACCAACACATGAGGCATCCATACAAAATATCTTGTTAATAATAACAATAATAAACATAAGACAAAGAAAGTTAGGATCACTTACCTAAATTCAGAATTCTAACCAAATGCAAAGCCATGCTCTGGTTTCAACCAGAAACTCAGCTCAGCCACACAGTTTGTTATGACAGCAAGAACTCTCACAAACTACTGTCCCCTAATTTGTGCCCACATACCTATCACAGTGCCTGACACATGGTACATTATCAATAAATGTGGAGAAGATTGAATTGACATAACTGGTGTAAACTATTGAATTCGACCAGCACAAATTGCATTTAAAGTCGGTGCTTTCACTTTCCATATTAAAGACTTTTATTAAAAATTTAAATCAAAAGCAGACATGAATATCATTCTAAATTTTCTGATAACATTACATCCCCTAAGCCACCTAGCTCTCTGACTTTTATGCACATAATAAGAATCTTTGGTATTTGAATGGGATTTTTGAAAGATTTGGTCTTATCTTATGGCTGCATTAAGTTTGCATTTATGAAAAGGACATCACTTTAAGAGTCATTCCAGCCTCAGAGCAGCTTGCAGAAGGATGCAGCAATAAGCTTATGATTAAAATCCTTTTGGAAAGCATGAACAAATGATAACCAGTTGTGATACTTTTCCACATTTTTACAATATTTAAAAATATGTTCGGATATCCAAAACTGATCCCACAATTTGATTTATTCACAAGTCCCCTGAAGTGCTTAATAAGTACAATATGGTACAATGAAAATCATGCTTATTACTGCTATTGGGTTGGTAATTCTCCAAGATGAAATCATACTTTTCAGGTTATAAATATACATTTTATTGTTGATTTTATGCTGCATTTTGAAATACTGCTTCTCTGCTTTCATATTTTCAGGACCTTACAAGGGCATCATAAATCAGCTCCAAACTGGAGGAATGCTAATTGATATCAGGTGATTTCAAAATGAAGGCTGGGATAACCTTGCTGTGTTTCATGAATTCAAGTCAGTTTTGAATTCTTTCAAGTCAAGACATGCCAAGAATTTGTCTTCCATGATTAATTAAATACATATATACATATTAGATACTTTAGATACCTAACAGGGATGTAGGAATGTATGAATACAACCTAACTCTAATGCCAAGATATATAAAAGATACAAGGATGTACACAATATATTGTCATAGGATACAATGTTTTCTTAGTAAAACAAGGAAAATTATATTCCCTATCATGTGATGTGAATATTTTTTTAACTTTTATAGCCTTTTTCCTGCCATTCTGTTCTTACAATCCACAATATGTATTTGTTTCACAGAATTCCACATGTAGAACAACAGCAATAGAAAGAGCAAGTTAGCTATTTCTCAAAACATTTTGGAACAAACACAGTGAAGAACTTCAGATGATTTAGGGTGCAATGGGAATTAGTGTAAACACTGGGATATCAACTCATGATCCCCACCAGATAAACTTAAAAAGTCCTGATAACTAGAAACTGAGAATGGTGAGTGGGAGAGAGGGTAAAGATTGGGAGTTTGAATTGTATCCTGATATGATATATGCATGTATGAAATTAACACATGGAATGTCATTAAAGTGTAGATTAAATATGTTAATAAAAAGTTGGACTAATATCAAACTTTTGGATAGTTATAATTTTTATCTCCCTCTCAAAAAAGAACAACTACAGGAGGATTTCCAAAAGCTGTTATTACATGGGACAATTTAAAAATGTATACAATGGGAAATCTCTTTTGTATGCATGTGTGTACACAGCTTTTATACAGCTTAGTAAAAGACACATATATATGCACCACTAAGTCAGTAAACTCATGGATATTACTGAATAGTAAGAAAATGTATTTTAAAAAGTAAAATAAAAATACGAAGCAAAGTAATATGTAATCTACATTAGCAAGAATAAAAGTTCATGGAATGAGGATATGTAAGTTGATACATTTTGAAACACAAGTATTAGAAATTTGAGGGAAAAAAATCTATAATTGACCTATTACTAGTGCTAAAGATCTTGGAACTCAGTCATATAAACCCCCATTTTTAAAATGAGGAGGCTGAAGCCTAGAAAATCTAGACTTGCTGAACATTATGAACTGATTAATAATATGGTAGGACAAGAAATGAACTTTTCTCTCCTAGCAAGAACTATGTAGTTCTCCACCCACATGGTGGGAATGAAGTCCATAATAGACCACTCACCATCTCTCCCATCATCAGACACAGAAATATATCCCTTACCCTGATCAGTTCACTCACCACTTGCAAAACTTATCTATCACTATAAAAAAAAAATGTTCTGTTGGGGAAGATCATAACAATTACTCTCTTTTTGACCTTTTATAGGTTATTGAGAGAAGCCAGGCCCCTAAAAAGAAAATATAAGTCATGAACTATGAAGGTTTGATGTTTTTTCTATGATGAATCATGGATTTACTCTGGTATTGACAAAGCATCAGATAGTCCATAGTAGAATCTTGCCCTCCTTCCAAACTACTCCCCCTTTTCTGTGGATTTATATAACAGAAAATATGGGAGGAGGAGGTCAGAGAGACACAGGTTGTAACTGACTCAGTCTCAGACATTGAGTCCACAGGATGAGGGATGGGTGCTTGTGCACCTCTCTGTCTATGCACAAGACTAGGTGTTCACCACAAGGTGATGAGGGTTCATAGTGTGTGAGGTGTGACAGATGATGCCTTCAATGTACCTGTCCTAGGCATATTGCCTTTAACCACTAAGAGAACAGTCCAATTCTGCACTGTAAAAGCTACAACTGCCTTCACCAAGGTAAGAAAGACTAGAGCCCATTGGTGCAGCTTCTCCAAGGAAGCAGTCATCTTTCAATATCCCAAGGGCTGAGCAAGGAAATGAAATAATTAAATACCCAGTTTGAACCTTGTTTTGACATATTTGTAATGAAAGCCTGCCTCTGCCTTAAGGAAAAAGGGAAATGAGGGTGTGAGAAGCTCAAGAACTGGTGCCAAGCACTCAGCTCCTTCAGATCATGAAGCTCATTCTCTAAAGGCAAGTTCATCTGCAACTTAAGGAAATTAAGGTCCAAGGAGATGAAGTAACATCTAGGGTCACCAGCCAAGTAATGGTAGGGATGAAACTAGAATCATTGGCTGTGTGTACCACAGTGCTTTTCATACAGCTTCGGAGAATTTTATGGCTTGGAAATTCAGAATTAATGACAAACCAGCAAACAGGTCAGTACAAGATGGTTAGAAACTACAAATCAGCAATATAAGCCTTGTATGGTTACCAGCATGTGAAGCCTATTAGCATTGAAGCATGAGACTATGCCAATCATTTACACATATCACCTGTATTATGTGTCTATGTCAGCTGTATATGTGGCAAGAAAAATTATTTTTTAATGAGCTGTGCTTCTATTTTCACTTCCATTCCCACAGCTCACTCTTTTGTATGAAAATAGTATGAATTTCTTAAGAAAAGTTCTCTACTTGTTCTATTGGTAAGTAAGAGGGTATATGGAAGCTGGCATATGTGAAAAGGGAATGAACAAAAACATATAATGAGCATACATATGACGATGCCTTGATGAAACTCATTACTTTGTATGCTAAACAAAAACATTAAAGATGATGAAGTTCAAATATTCTTGTGCAATACTATTTTTTATTCTAAAATAAGATTGCTAAGTGAACCCATGGAGACCAAACATCTAGGTATATTGCTGGATATAGAGAATTTCTTCAGTGTTGAATTTACCCATCCCCCCTTGCATTTACCTTTTACTATTATAACCTTTCATTTTGTAGTATGCATGTATTGTTTTTCTATTAAAATATGCTGCCATCTCTACTCCGTGTTATACAAAAGTGCAAAACTCCAGACCAAAACTGATATTCCCAGTGTATCAGTCAAGATAAAAGGGACAGTTCCTATAATTCACATGAAAGTCACATTGTGTGTACCCATTGCTTATTTATGTCATAGTCTAATGAGACTGCAGAGGGTCTCTGCCTCATGCAGTAATTTAGGAAACTAAGGAGTATTTTTTCCCAGCCAGTGCTTGAACCACCCAATGGGTCTATGAGATCCCCTACTACATCTTCAAGATCAAGGTGGCAGATGAGGGAAGAATCACAGAATATAGGGATATCAGATTAGTCTTTGCAATAATAGCAATATGCCAGATGCTTCTATAATCTGCACATTCCTTCATCCTGATTCCATGCTAAATTCCTCTTTTCCTTGAGCTCTTTAGTTTCAGCTTTCTCTGTGTGAAACACATTGCTGCAAAAATCCCTCCACGTCTCACTCTGCTTTATTCAAGTGTCTGATTAAGTATTACTTATCAAAGAAGACTTCTTTGTCTATACCACCTGTCACCCCAACCACCAATGTCACTGTCAATCACATTACCTTGGCACTAATTATCTGAAGTTAAGTTTCTTTCTGTGTTACTATTCAATAGAAAAGAACCACTATTCCATACAATAAGCTTCACTGACATGTTACTACTGTGTTCCTAGGGCTACTATCAAAAAATAAGGTCAAATTACTCTAAAAATATTTCTGTCGAATGGATAAATGAAATACTTCAAATCCAAAGGTTATTTTATATTCATCCTGTTTCCAGACCCTGAGGTATGGACAAAAAGACCGGCATATATAGAGGCCTACCTGAATAAGATAAGGAGAGCTTCTAGTTCTGGTAACATAATAGCATGTCCACAATGCAAAACACAATAAAGAAAAATCAAAAGTAAGGAGGAGATGGTGACACAATCTTCAATGCAAACACTAGTTGACAGTTAACTCAAGGAGAGGCTCTGCTCTCCCCACACCTTATACAGCTGCATGTTATCAGTAAACCTAGAGGTATGTCAGCAAAGTGAAGCTAGGCTGTGCTAGGACAATTGGGAAGGTGTACCTTTAATAAAATATCACTCTTGTCCTATATGAGAAGCACCCATAGCCAACAGCTTCCAAAAAGTGTGGCTTAGGATATAATCTTCCCAAAGTTGCCCCAACCTACTCATTTTATGTTCCTCCAAACTTTTGTTCCTCCAAAGATAAGAAAAATCAGTCCTCACAGGGTGTAGATGGCCATTGTAGGATCTATTGAGAAGATAAATTTTGGAAAAATAAAGCTCCTGGAGGTGTGGACAGTGTGTGGGCAAGGTGGTCTGGAGTGAGTAGGCCAGACCCATTTCAGGGCTACTCCCACCTCCAGGGACGGAGTTTCATGTGCAGAAAGTGTGTGGACAGGCGCTGCAGTCTGCAGTGAGTACCCCAGACCCATTTTTGGGCTCCTCCCATCCCTCAGATCTGAGTTCCTTGTGCAGACAGTGTGTGGGCAGGCATGGCGGCCTGCAGTATCTGGGCTCCTCCCACATCCCCAGTGTAGGTTGTCTGCACTGGTCTGTGACCAGGAGGGCACAGCAAAAAGTAGGGCAGATCCCTGTTCCCTTTCTCTTCCTAGTCCCCTGGTCATTGTAGGTCCCATTGTACCTTACTTGGGGAGACCTGATCCCTAAATGAGCTGTAGAATCAGGCCTTTTGCTCTGGCATCCTGATTGGCCACTAGATACCAATATCCCTGTTCACCTGAGTCAGAAGATAAATGGACCAAAGGAAAAAAGCTTGCATCCTCCTCAATAAAATTAAGTGCCTTACTAAAATGGGTAGACAGCAATGCAAAAAAAGCCAATAAAAGACAGAAAACTGAAATCTCCACCAAGGATGCCTAGTCCTACTACAGAAGCCTCCAATGAAATCATACAGAAATTAACAGAAATTCTTTCCCAAAAGGAAAACACAACCAATGAGACCCTGGTTTAAAAATAAAAAATGACTGAATTTTAAGCAAACCATCAAAGAACGAACAATAGTATCAATGAAATTGAACAGATTCATGTCCTAGAGCATTCAGCCTTTGACAGTAGTATTAACTTGATTGAAGAAAATGTTAGAAACCCCCAAAGAGATTTGAATAAATTGAAGGTAGGGCAAGAAATGGAAGATCTCAGCAACCAATTGATTAAACTTAATGAATACTTGATCAAATGCAAGAATGAACTACAGGAAGCATCAAGAAAATCAGAACTTGAAATAAAATTGTACCTCAAAAAAGAGATGAACATGATACAAAATAACACAAGAAAAAAACAAAAATCAAATAGAAATTATAAAAACCTCTCTAGAACCACTCACCAACAGAGTTACTCATGTGGAAGACAGAACCTCTGACCTGAAAGATAAGACAAAAGAAGCTGATCAGGAGGCCAAAAACCTTGCTAAGCACAATCAAGTGAACAGAACATGAGAGAATTGTGGGACATCCTAAAATGACCAAACATCCAAACCATGGGTATACAAGAAGAAGACGAAATCCAAACCATAGACATAAAGAACATACTCAACAAAATTATTGAAGAAAATTTACTGAATCTTGCAAAACAGGGGACTATCCAGATACAAGAAGCCGACAGAAAACAAAACAGGCAGGACCAAAGGCAAAACTCTCCAGGACACATCATAGTTAAAACTCTTAACAACAAACAAAGACAGAGTGTTAAAAGCACCAAGAAAAAAACAATTCACAATATACAAAGAAATCCCATAAGAATTACATCAGATTTCAATGGAAACCCTGAAAGCCAGAAGTAGCTGGAAGGGAACACTTCAAAGTCTGTAAAACTATGGCTACCAACCCAAGCTACTTTACCCAGCAAAAGTATCCCTCATAATAGATGGTGAAAGAAAAACTTTCCATGAAATAGTCAGCTCTAGGATTATATGAACACAAAGCTGAACATACAGAAAATACTTGAGAGAATACTCCACAGAACAGTTAAGCAACCAATATCAAGAACCAACAAGAAGATCACAACAACCAAAATAAACCAGGCTCAAAACAGTATATAATGCAAGAAAGCACTAAACGCCATAAAATACCTCATCATGGCAGAAATTAATTCAAACCTCACAGTACTAAACTTAATATTAATGGTCTTAACTTACCCATCAAAAGATACAGGTTATCAGGATGGATCAAAAAACTGGACCCTTCTATCTGCTGTCTCAAAACAACCCACCTCACCACTAAAGATAGATACCTCCTCAGGTTGAAATGTTGGGAAATGATATGCCAAGCAAATGGAAATTAAAAAAACAGCAGGTGTTGCTATATTAATATCTAATAAAATAGACTTCAAACCAAAAGTAATCAAAAGGACAAAGAAGGCTACTTCTTACTCATCAAGGGAATGTTACAACATGAGCACATCACAATCAAAAACATATATGCACCAAACACAGTTGCACCACAGTTTATAAAACAAAACCCACTCAATGATAAAACAGAAATAAACACCAACCCCATCATGGTTAGAGAGTCATTACTCTACTATCATCAATAGACAGATCAAGAAGTAAGTAATTAAGCTCAATAACATCATAGATCAAGGAGACCTAATGGATATTTACAGAACTTGCCACCCAAACTCTACAGAATACACATTCTTTTCAGCAGCACATGAAACCTTCTCCAAAACAGGACATATATTGGGCCATAAAGCATGCCTCCATAAAGTCAGAGAAATTGAAGTAACTTCCTACATCATGACAGATCACAATGCTTTAAAGCTAGAAATTAACAACAAGAGACACATCAAGAACTCCACCAGTTCCTGGAGACTAAACAACACACTTTTAAACAATGAATGGGTCATGGGAGAAATCAAAAAAGAAAACGTAAAATTCCTAGAATAGAATGATAATGAAAACACATCCTACCAAAACTTATGGGACATACTAAAGGCAATCCTAAGGGGACAATTCATAGTCCTAAAAGCCTTCATTACAAAGACAGAAAGATCCCAAATCAATAACCTAACTGTCCACATAAAGGCACTGGAAAAACAAGAAGAATCCAACCCAAAGAGCTCCAGACAAAAAGAATTAATCAAGACTAGAGCAAAAATTAATGAATTGGAAACTAAGAAAATAAAATTTTTAAATCAGTGAAATGAAGAGCTGGTTCTTTGAAAAATAAACAAGTTCGATAAACCCCTAACCAAACTGATGAAGCAAAAAAAGCCTCAAGTTAACAAAATCAGAAATGAAAATGGTGAGATCACAACAGACATCAATGAACTTGGAAGACTCATCAGGGCATATTTCCAAATCATTTATTCCACAAAATTAAATAATCTTGAAGAAATGGATGAATTCCTAGACATATAACCACCTACCAAAACTAAATTCAGAGCAGATTAATCTCCTAAACAAACCTATTATATCCATGGAGGTTGAAAAGGTAATCAAAAATCTCCCCAAAAAGAAAAGCCCAGGACCGGATGGCTTCTCAGTTGAATTCTATCAAACATTCATAGAAGAACTGAAACCAGTTTTTCTCAAACTATTGCACATAATCAGAGACCAGAGGATCCTCCTTGACTTCTTTTATGCAGCTAGCATCACCCTAATACCTAAACCAGACAGACATGCAACAAGGAAAGAAAGCTATAGGCCTATGTTCCTAATGAATTTAGATGCAAACATCCTGAACAAAATCCTTGCAAACTGAATTCAACAACACATCAAAAGCATTATCCACCTTGATCAAGTAGGCTTCATCCCAGGGATGCGGGTATGTCATTATATATGGAAATCAGTCAACATAATACACCACATAAATAAACTGAGCCTTAAGAACCACATGATCATCTCAACTGGTGCAGAGAAGGCCTTCGACAAAATCCAACACCACTTCATGTTCAAAACACTGGAAATAATAGGCATGGGGGGTTTATATCGCAACACAAGGCTATATATAAAGCTCCTAAAGCCAAGTAATACTTAACGGGAAAAAATGCAAGGAGTTCCCACTGAGATTGGGAACAAGACAGGTGTGTCCACTCTCACCACTGCTCTTCAACATAGTACTAGAAGTACTAGCCAAGCAATAATATAGGAGAAAGAAATGAAAGGTATTCAAATTGGACAGGAAGAAGTCAAGTTAGCCCTTTTTGCAGATGACATGATCCTATATATAAGTGACCTGAAAGTCTCCATGCCAAAGCTTTTAAAGGTGATAAATTCCTTCAGCAAATTGGCAGAATACAAAATCAATGCACAAAAATCAATAGCTTTTCAATATGTGAAGGAAAAATATACACAGATAGTAAACAGTGCGGCTGTCCCATTTTCAACAGGAACAAAAAAGTTAAATACCTTGGAATAACACTAACAAAGAATGTGAAAGAAGTATATAATGAACACATAAAAACACTCAAGAAAAAAATAGAGGAGGACTTGAGAAGATGAAAATACTTCCCATGCTCCTGGAGAGGTAGAATTAATATTCTGAAAGTGGTAATTCTACCAAAAGCAATATACAAATTTAACTTAATACCAAAAGAAAAAAAATCATCATTCTTCACAGAGCAATTACAGCTGCTTGATCTTTGGCAGACATGCTAATAATGTAGACTGCAGAAAAGACAGAATAGACTTCCTGAACAAAACCCCAGTAGCCAATGAAATTCAACAAGCACTCAACCAGTGGGATCTTATGAAGCTAAAAAGCTTTTGCACAGACAAACATACCATAAACAGAGCCAATAATATTAACCACTGATTTGGGGAAAATCTTTGCCAGTTATAACACTGGAAGAAGCCTAATACATAGAATCTATAAAGAAACCAAAAAACTAAACAATAAAAAGTCAAACAACCCACTCCATAAGTGGGGCAGAGAACTAAATAGGGAGTTCTCAGAGGAAGAATTACAAATGGCTAACACACACTTAAGAAAATGTTCAACATCTCTAACAATTAGGGAAATGCAAATTAAAACAACTATGAAATTCCACCTTACTCCAGTAACAATAGCAAACATTAAAAAATCAAATGAAAACAAATGTTGGTGAGGCTGTGGAGAAATAGGAACACCCATTCCCTGTTGGTGGGAATTTAAGCTGGCACAACCACTGTGGAAATCAATTTGAAGACTCCTGAAATGGATGAATATAGAGTTACCAGCAGACCCTATTATTCCCTTACTGGGCATTTATCCTAAAAGCTCCACATCTCAGTTCAGAGATATTTGTTCAACCATGTTCAGAGCTGCTCAATTCACAGTAGCTAAGAACTGGAATCAACCGAGGTGCCTAGTATTGGATAAATGGGTAAACAAGATGTGATATATCTACACAATGGAATTTAACTCAGCAATAAGAAAAAAATGACAGATTGAAATGTTTTTTTAAATGGTCAAACTTGGAACAGATCATTTTATGTGAATTCACACAGAAACACAACCATCACATGATCTCACTAATCTGCAGTTCCTAACCTGGATCAACCCAAGTTGCTGACATAACCGAATAGCATCTTGCAGCTTTGGACAATAGGGAGGGTAGGGCTTGGGGGAAAGGAAAGGGTGGAGGACACAAAACTGAACCCAAATTGAACTGATACCATAGAATCCTACATCCTGGAAGTCTGACTAAAAGGTGGAACCTTCAGAGGGAACACCTGAATAGAAGGGCCCTGGAGAGGGTGAGATGAAACCTAACCTCAAATTTTCCTATTTCTCTTTCTTCTCTGGCTTTTTCTGTTTTCTTTTCCCTTGACACTGGCCTATAATTCCCAGTACCACGATGTGGTCTGCATCCACAATGAGCTGTTGATCAGAGAGTCCTGCTAGATCACCCAAAACAAACAAAACAGACTTCTATCAGAGCACTTGATTACTCACCAGATGTTAATGGTAAGACCCTACTGCTGACAACACCAAATGCTGTTGGCATGTACCATGGAGAGACCTGGTAGAGGAGAGCCAGTCCCCAGTTAACCTACCTAGTGCTGGAAGGTGCTACATGAGCTACCTGGGGAAAGTGGCCAACATCTTTCCAAGCAACTCAAAGTCTAAGTGACTCAGAAGCAAACAACCTGACATGATGCTCACAAAAGTGCAATAGTGGCACACAGCCATGGTGGGTAACTAACTGCTCTTGGATTGGCTAACAGATCCACTCAGTGGAAAGGAAACCATATCTGGAGCTAGGAAACAGTCTGAGTCATATCCAGACAATGATTCTGCTTTCCATTATCAAGCTCCCACTAACCTTAGAGAAAAGAAAGCTCCTGGAGAATTGAGAAGGATGTTACTTGTACACATGCAAATTATCAGTGGCACGAAGCAGCTGGCTGGTATTTGATGAGTCAGTACATAATAGACACACTTTCCTGGAGTTGAAAGCTCAATGGGACCTTACAAATAATCCCAGTGCATACAGCACAGGATGGAGGCTCAAAGGAAGTAAATAACTCCCAGGTTAGGATTCAACACGTTCCACATCACCAGCTCCCCTTGTACATTTGCTCACTGCTTTCTAGTTTCCCAACATCTTCTCCTTTGTGTCCTCATCTAATTCTCACAGCCCAACTCTGGACACTAGGAGAAGGATGATTACTGTCCTCATTTAACACTTTGAATAAAGAGAACCAAAGAGCCAGTGGTGCTCTACCCACACTTTCACATAATTCATTAGGGTAAATGCTGTGATTTAAGCCCTAGTTTCTCATTACAGGTCTAGGGTTGTTTGAAGTACACTGGAATTCACAGACGAGGAAGTTGTTGTGCTGAACATGGAGCACGGCCCATGCATGTCTTTGCTAACCTTAACAAAGCATCACAAACCATGTGATAACAAAGGACCACAACTGTTTTGTCAACAGAAGGAAAATTTTATTGTATGACAGTTCTGGAAGCTGGAAATACAAATCAAGGCATTGGGAGGTTGGTTCCTCCTGAGAACTATGAGAAAAGGGATCTGTTCCAAACTCCCTTTGGCTGGAAGATGGCCAGTGTTCTCTTCATGTATTCATCTCTTTGTTAGTACCTGACTCTACATCCAAATATCTCCTTTTGATAAATATATGAGTCATACATCATTCATACTGCACTAGGGGCCCACCTACTCCAACTTCCAATGATGACATCGGGAGAGATACAATTCAGCCTACACTCACCAGAAATGGGAGCCTGGGAGATGGCTCAGTGGAGAAGTCTTTGCCATGTAAGCATGAGAACCTGAGTTCAGATCCCCAGTACCCACATAAAAGCCAGGCATGGCAGCATGCGTCTTCAACCCTAGCGCAGGGGAGGCAGAGACAGGAGTATCCCTAGGGCTTGTTGGCTATTTAGTCTAGCAGAATCAGTGAGCTCTGGGTTAAGTTTGAGACCCTGTCTCCAAAAGTAAAATAATATAAGATGGAGAGAAACCGAGGGAGATTCCCTCTGACAACTTCTAGCACCACATGTGCACACACAAGTACACCCACATACTTATGAACACGCATACATATCACATGCACATACACATCCAAAAACAGTTGCTTAGTGGTATGGAAGTGCAGAGACTGGTTTTTTTGTTTGTTTGTTTGTTTGTTTGTTTCCAGGTCTGTGACTGATAACTAACTCAAATCAGCAAAGATTCAGGCAGAAATGAAACTGGAATGGTAAGGCCAGTATTCACTGTAGCAAGCAATATGAAAAGCAGATGGATAAAGCTGGATGAGCCAGCCTTGGGAAACTGTCCCCACGAAGCCTTTTGTAGATGCTTAAAGATTATTGATATGGAATTATGGAAGCAGAATATACTTTCAGCCTTCATGATAACTTACTCTCCCACCTTGTTTATCCAAATAGCAAAACTCAGCATTTTAAATAAGAGTGACTCTTTTGTATTCCAGAAGGCATTCATTCAAAGGCAGTCATGAACACCATCTAGCACAGATCAAAAAAGACAGTCTTCCTCAAAGGAGGAGGAGAAAGAAAAGGGACTGAATACAGCAAGTGGAGGAAATGTTCTTGTACTCTGTCCCCTGATTCTAGCTCCTGCCATTGACTCATCGTGAGAGGGCCTGACTTCAAAGCATGTAGCTGCACCTTGATGCCTTCTGTCAGCATGACAGAACTAATGGATAGATTGCTTGGCCTCCATCCTGGGAATGGATAATTTTGGGAGGTGTTCCATATGTTCCAAAGGGGTTGAAACAAAATCAACCCTACCAATGACTAACGCAAAGGCCTCAGTAATGCTCCTTAATCCTGCCATCTCCTCCTTTCCTCTCTTATTGGCATCTCTCCCATGCTCCTGTTCCTTGGGTATTCATTACACATACCCAAGTCTTTGCCTCAGGCTCTGCTTTGGGAAAAATATAACTTAAAATAGTAAAGAATGTGACCAGGGGACTGCAAGTATGGTGCACTGGTTAAAGGTTTTTGCTTGCAAAGGCTGAATGTTCAATTCCCTGGTACTGATGCAAAGCCAGATGTACAACATGGTGCATGCATCTGGAGAGTTCATTTTTAGCAGCAAGATGCCCTGAAATATTCTCTCTCCAGCCTTCCCTCCCTCCCTCCTTCCCTTCTTGCCACCCTCCTTCCCTCCCTCCCTCCCTCTAGTAAATCAATTAAAACTCTTTTTTAAAACTTTTTTAAAGAACAAGACTAGGGTCTGCTGTAGGTATTTCCTCATTAACAAGTTACCTTCTGGGACTGTGGGCTTATCATTAAAAAATTAAGTAAATGGTCTGGGAACTACTCTATGTCAGGCCCTGGCTAAGTATTGAGAACAGAAAGTAGGGAAGATATGACCTCTGCTCTCAGGAAGTTTAAAATCTACTGGAAAGGATTTATGCTTTGGAATAATCTATAACCCTTGCTGAAACGCAAAGATCCATCTTCATTTGATATTTTTGATCCACAAGGCCCCAATAATTGCCCAAAAAAAACGGCCACTTCTCCTGCCTCAGAACATCCCATTCAGTTTATGACCTGGGCTCCCATGGCTCCAATTTACATGAGATTCACATAACATCTGTTTAATTTTAAAGTTTACATGTCAGCTTTTCAAAATCCCAGAGTCTTTTCAACATTTTTTTCTTCCCTCAAACACTAAGAGGATGGAGAAAATTAATTTCCTGTGTAAAAATGCAAGATGACAGAAGGTCTGAGGTTAAACCTATTTATAAAAAAAAAAATCATTGCCAATGTTTAGAAAAGTCTGTTTTATTTGAAAAAATTGTTCATCTACCTGGTTTCTACTACCTCATGACACTACTATGAAGAGGTTTGATCTATAAGCAACAATGGGAAGAATTCTTGATAGTTTGTTTTTTCCCCAATGTGCAGAACTATTGGCTAATATAATGCTCTGTTGCTTTGCTAAATGGCCACCCTAGGAGGCCTCTTTCTCTACTCTGAGGTTGTCTGAGAATCCCATACCCCAAGGTCTCAAGACGCCTGACCTCCTGGGGATTAACTCTTTTAGTGCTAATTGCTGGAGCAGGCCTGGAACTTCACTTCTGGTCTGTATCAGAGCAAGCTGAGCTTTGGCACCACCAGATGCATGCGTACAAACTCCCCTTACAGAAAGAAAGGAGAAGAATGTGTCCTCAACCACAGCTGGACAAATGTGATCATCCCTTCCTCTAAGATACCATGTAGGTGGCAGCTCTGGTCCTTCTTGTTCCCATCCCAAAACACCTTTCTCATTTAGACCTTGCCCAAAATTTAGGGATGTCCCCTGTGGTGCCTGCAAAGCATTGTGCTGCTCTGGCACCAAAACAGACTTTCAGAAAACATCATAAGCCCTAAGAGGCCAGGTCTGCCTGCACATAGCTCAGCTTAAGGACTGCAATACAGGTTGAATAATGTGCTCAACAGCTTAAATGTTCAAATCCTAAGACCCAGTGCATCTGGATGTGACCTTAATTGGAAATAGTGTTGTGGCTAATATAAGTACTTAAGGCCATTAATTCTATGTCAATATGCTCTTATAAGGGAAAATGTGAATGCAAAGACACACATACAGGAAGAAGGCCATGTGAAGATGATGTATGTATAAGCCACGGAAGATCAATGATACTCAGCAAACTCCCTGAAGCCAGGCATGAAACATGGGACAGTGCCTGTCTCACAGCCCCCAGAAGAAGCCAACTCTGCTGTAAGCTTGATCTTATATATTGAAACTACAGAACTGTGAAACATTAAAGTTTTGTTGTCTAAATCACCAAAAATTTGTGGTATATTGTCACAGCTGACCTAGCAAAGTAATATAGATTCTAGTGTCCTTGCCTAGACCTAAACAATCAATGACTCCAGACCACTTGGATGAACTGGAAAAGGGTGAAAGGGACAAGAGGCACTGGTGAAATTATCAAAAGTATCAACCTAGTACTATTTCATAAAGTGGAAAGAAGATCTGCATACAGAAGCATTGTTTGGAATTCAGTCGGAAAAATGCTAGCACTTTATGATGCTATCAGCATTTCCAATCTTGAAAAAATGATTTGTATCGTTTGAATCCCCAAGATAACGTTATAATAAGGATTAGTTTGGAGTTTTTTGGTGGTGGCAGTGGAAAAGATGTGGGCCTGTGGAGTTCCTCTGTCAGCTCCAACATAAGCTAACTTATGTGTAACCTCGGGAAATTGGCAAAACCCTTCTCATATGCTTTCCCAACTGTAAAATGAGGATAGTAATTCTCTGCAAGGGTTATTGAGAAAAGTGAGAGAACAATTATAGGCACAATACATGGTATTATCCCTTCTTCTTCCCTCCTATGCCTTACATTAGGTGTGAAGTCACCTGGAAATAGAGAAGAGAACATGTTGGGGTGGTAGGATCAAGGAAATTATAGCCCTTTGTTTCATTCAAATGAGAAGTTCTCATGTGCCCCATCACCTCATGTCCAAAGAACCATTGATTGGAAAAGGAACCTTCTGGAATCATCTGCTGTCTTGAAACTAAGCAATCGGTTCAAATTAATTATCATTAGTATAAATTTCCTTTTTATATGTACCAAGTGGAAAACAGTAGGATATTTCATAAGGCCTAGGAAATAAAGTCATTTAAATATTAGTCCCAAAAGAACAACAAAGTCACCTCATTTACTCTAAGCATACTTTCTTCAATTTCCTTCAACCATGAAAACAAAGAGAAAAAATCAGCAGAATGGGGGCAGGAAAGAGGACAAAAGGGGATAAACCAATGGGAATGCACCCAATTTATAGTAAGTTCATATATTAAATTTATCAATAAAAATTATTTTTAAAATGAAATAAATAAATTAAAGCAAGAGAAAGAGAAAGAAAGAAAAGAAAGCTAGGTCTGTGTTTGAAACTATAGCTAGGGTTCTTGGTATTTATGGTAGTTATGCTAAACCAATCTCTTTTTTTGCTTTTCTTTTTTGGTTTTTTGAGGGAAGATCTCACTCTAGCCCAGGTGACCTAAAATTCACTATGTAGTCTCAGGGTGGCCTTGAACTCATGGTGATCCTACCTCTGCCTCCTGAGTGCTGGGATTAAAGGTGTACAACACAACACCTGGCTCCCAAACCAATCTCGTTGTTCCTTCGACATGACCTAGTATCATTGGCTTGACCTAAGAGTCAACTTCAGTATCCCAAACACTGTGCATGTACATGCATGTGCATACGAATGTGTCCCTGCTTTTATAATCCATGTATGCATATAGATATATACATACATATATTCTTTCACATATAAGGGATCCCAGTACTCAGATTATTCTGCAACTTTCTTAATTTAAAATATGCATCCATGGGCAGGAGAGATGGCTTAGTGGTTAAGTGCTTGCCTGTGAAGCCTAAGGACCCCAGTTCATGGCTGGTTTCCCCAGGACCCACGTTAGCCAGATGCACAAGGGGGCGTACGTGTCTGGAGTTCACTTGCAGTGGCTAAAGCCCTGGCTCGCCCATTTTCTCTCTGCCTCTTTCTGTCTCTGTCTGTCGCTCTCAAATAAATAAATAAATAAAAATTAAATTAAAAAAATATGCATCCATGATAGGAAGATAAGCATGAGGACTGGGAATTCAGACCCCTTAGCACCCATATAAATTCTGGATGGGTGTGGCAGCCCACCTGTAAGCTCAGCACCAGGGAGGCAGGGACGGGGGTCCTCAGGGCAAGCTGGCTAGTTAGACTAGAGAACGTGGTTTAAGTGAGAAACCACAGTAAATAAGACAGAGAACAATCAAGAAAAATGCCCAGTGTCAATCTCTGTCCTCTACCTGCACATGTACCTGTACTCAAGTGTACCTACACACATGTGAACACGTATCATACACTACACACACACACACACACACACACACACAATTTAAGAATATTTGCATACATTTGAAAGATAGTGACATACACAGACCATTCTCAAGTGACCTAGCTCACTGTTTTTAACAACTATGTAGTATTCTACCATGTAGATGTACTTTCATTTATTTAATCATTCTGTATTAGTAAATGTTTAAATTGTTTTCAATATTTTGCTCTAACATTGCATGCTTGTGCAAATGCATCCAAAGGGTGTAGTAAAATTGTGGGATTCAAAGGGAATTGCATTCAACATTTTGGTAGATACCATCAAAATGCCGTCTAAAAAGTTTCCACTGATATGCCAACAGAACATGAGAAGACCTCCTGGGAAAGGATGTGATGATCTTAGTTAATACAGATGCCCAGGCAACATGTCCTTTGAAATTCGGATGTACCATGTCTAAGGTAGTGTCCAAAGAATGTGTATTTTTCACACATGCCCAAGAGAATTAGAATAATCGATCAGAACTTAGATCCTTGGAGGTAGACCATACACCATGGCAGAAGGTACCCATTAGCTATGTATCAGTTATTCATCTTACTGAGGATTACTTACACATGTGGCTCTGATCTGTGTACAAGGAGGTAGCATGTGAAAGCAGTTCTTTCCTAGAGAGACAAGCTCTGTCTGCTCACCTTTTCTCTTACACATGGCTGTAAAATTGCCCAGTTTTTAGTACTTTATTGAAAAGTTCTTTAAAAAATGTTTTATTCTGGCATTTTATTTTCGAGATGGTTAAAGAGATAATATACATATTATAACACTGAAATTTCTGTATGTGAAGTAAACCTCAGTGCTTTGAAAAGTCTCACCAACTCAGACAGTGTGTTTGGCCAGCGAGTAATGAAAACCAAAGATATTTGCTGTAATGTAAACCACCCCACTGTGACATGAAGATAACTGCAAACTGAATCCCTTACCTTGATGAAGAAGACATCTGCCTTCAAGACTTCCCATTTACAATACCATCAACCTAGCAAGATAACAAAGGATGTACTGGATTCAAAGACCTGACTGGTCCAGGGCTCAAGAGTTGTCCCAGACAGAAAGAGCTCTTGCCATGCAAGCATGTGGACCTGCATTTGATCCCCAACACCCACATAGGTCATGCAAACCCATAACCCCAGCCCTGAGGAGGTCGAAGACAGGAGAATGGCTGAGGTTCATTGGTCACCAGCTTCAGGTTTAGTGAGAGAATCCATTTCAAGGAAACAAAGCAGAAGAGCAATAGAGAACACCCAATGTTCTCCTCTAACCTCCACAGTCATTCACACAGAGCACATGCATCTCCGTACAGCATACACACACACACACACACACAAATAAGAAAAACAAAATGCACCTCTATGAACCTCACACACCTAAGAACATAGCAGTTCGCATCCTTGTTGCACTGCAGTAGTACGTTAGACACCTTAACAATTACCAATACCACCCTCAGAGGCTAGGACCTAGACCTCATTTATGTGGGTGGAACCCAGACACTGCTTGGTTGTAAATGGCTGCACAAAATTGAGTTAGAAGCAAGTCTAAGAACCATTCCATGTTCGTAGGGAAAGCCTGAAAGGCTTCTGAGCTCTTTAATATGCTGGACCAGATGAAGTTACCTGTGAGATGGGTGTGTGGGAATAGAAACAAGGTTGAATAAAACCTGAAGAGAAGTTCCCCTCAGCGCATCTCCCTGCCCCCACGCTTACTTCCTCTTGACCCCTCAGCTTCAAGTCCTAGCTCTGGGTTGCCCACGGCCATGGGCAGAATGGGGAACCTGGGGAAAGAGAGACTTTTAGATGAAAGATGGGAAACTCACTGTCCCCAGAGAGAGGAAGCCACACAGAAGGAGACAAGCGTGCAGGGATGAGGCAAGCTCCATCCACCAGCCACTACCTGGTTTGACTTCATGTGGATGTGAACTTACCTGATGCCCGTGGGCTCAGATGGCTTAGTTTGCCTAACAATACCTGAAACACAACCAGACTTGAAACTTGTCAATTCATAAAGCTTACAAACTAGTTCTTTTTCTTTTCTAACTGAGTGGACTAATCAAAAACCCACTGATGGGTCAAATTAAGCCCTAAGCCTCCAAGTTACAAACTCAGGATATCAGGAAACCATAGTTCTATGGTTTTCATGGTTCAAACCTGGAAACATTGATCATCCGAGTGAAAACAGTAAAGAGCAGCTGGAATGCAAGCAGTGCCAGTACAGGTCGTGTATTAAAGTGCAGGCCTGCAGATATTCACCAAATGATGTCCGCAAAACTCTGAGTAAATAGTGCAGGCGTGTGTTTAAGAGTCAACCCAGATGGCCTGGGTGCAGCCAGTTAAAGACTCATCTTTCCTGGAAATCATTTCCTTTTCATTTCCTTCCATAAAGTCCAGGTGTGCTTTGCACTGTCACATGTCAGAGAAGACGCTCCTCCCAGATGATCTTCATTCCTCTGGTCATCATCTGTGCCCCAAACCCTGCTTCCAGCAGGCCCGTGGTTGTCAACACCATCAGGACAGAAGCATTTCCCATAATGAATGCAGAATATTCTGCTGATTCCATTTCATATGCTTAGATTGATGGAGTTTTGTTCTCTAGAGAGCATACAGTTGAGAGAGACCAGAGCTGACAGGGAGTCTCAGAAAAATAGATCATGGCATCAGTGAAACAATAAAGAAAATGAAAATACTAGATAAGATTAAGTTAACCCTTATAGGATGTATGGTTTGAAACGATTTCTTCCCATTCTATAGGGTGTCTTCTGGAAATTAAGAAACCATAAATGAAATACAGCACAGATTAAAGAAATCAAAAACAGAGAGAATCTAACAAGGGATTACCCTGATTAGGAAAGGCATTCCATGGCCAACAAGAGACAGAACAAAACCCGTGCTTCCATTTCCCTTCCCCTGTGAATAAGGAATATCACTATATTCCATAGACCTGCACTGTTTGATTCCTAAAGTGAGCATCATATCATAAAAATTTATGTGAAATTGGCTTAATATTTCTGGCAAAGGTCTGCCTGGGTGATATCCTCACAGGAAGTGCCCTGTTAACTTGGCCAGCTGGAGAGCAATATCAGATACTGTACAAGGAGAGGAGGGCAAGGCAAAAAGTCTGAGCTCCATGCCTGCACTCCCACCTGCCGCTGGTCCCACACGGAGCAGCATATCTTCACACTGGATGGTCATGTAAGAAAGATTCTCGTTTCCTTCATTTCTCTACCTCCTACACCACAGCCATCCACAGCCCATTGCAGCCACTATAAGCCTGAGAATCTTGGCACTGTCGACCTGATTTTCTTTGCTGAAGTATCTGCATGTTCAGTCTGGGATGTATTCCGATTTTGAGTCACACCCACACCACGCCTGTAGCTCATGCTAGGAGAGTGAAAGATTTAGAAGTATCCCATTCTCCTCAGACAGAAAAGCAACTTCATCTAAGTTAGAAAGTGAAGAGATCTACTCAGACAGAAAAAATGTGACACATGAAGATGAAAGAAAAGAATATAATAACTGGTGACCCCCACCACATTCAGCCAGCTTGAATAGGGAGCAGAGTTCTGATGAGGATGGAAGAGGGAAAAGGCATGCCGAGTTCATCAGACAATAGCACACTCCCCTCAATCTTGAAACAAGATTATCATAGAGATATGGCGGGTGTTCAGTAACTTCTAGAGTTGAACTTCCATGTTTTCTAATGTGCCACTGCTGAGGCTGGCCACAGGGAGAATCTATTTATTGTGGGGTTATAAGCAGAAGAAGTAAGTCAAAGCACACAGCAGTGCTGACTTGTTAAACTGGTGAGATACAGTTCTTCAGTAAAGGTGGTGGGTGATTTGCAGCTTAGGAGAGCCACGTGACCAGAGCACCAAGGCACAGCATTTTAGGCAAGATTGGCTGAGATGTGGAAAAAGAAAATAAGACATAATGGCCATGACAGCATGGTTTTTCCAACTGCAAAGCACTTTCACAGAAATGTTGATCCTCAAAAAACCACGTATCCATATAACAGTTCCCCTATTTTCTAGATTAAAAAATTCAAATTAGGAGCTGGGCATGGTGGCACATGCCTTTAATCTCAGCACCTGGGAGGCAGAGGTAGAAGGATGGCAGCAAGTTTGAGGTCACCTTGACACTACATAGTGAATTCCAGGTCACCCTGGGCTAGAGTGAGACCCTAACTTGAAAAAAATAATCAAATTAATTCCATGGTCAGAGCTCTCACTTGGTCCAGGGGCCATTCCAACACTCTTGGTCCCAAAGCGGAACTAAGACATCCTGAGCTCATGCGCTCCAGTACTCATGCACTCTGTGGCCTCCAAAGTCATCCGTGAAGGGAGGAAATCAGCAACAGTGTGGGTGGAAAGGAAAAAGTGAGCAGGCACAGGAAAAATGGGTGACAAAAGAGAGGATTCCAGTGACTAGAAGGCCTGCAGAACAGAATGAGGAAAAATTGGCCTGTATATGACAAGCAATGTGCTGAACACTAGCTACCTAAAGATATCCCCACATATACTGGAAGAATATGCTACATATAGTTCATGCATCTTAAAGCATAAAAAATGTTCCCAGACAAGGCCCCTTACCCTCTCTGTCCTATGAAAAATGATCAAAATATTCCCACAAGACCACATCCACCTGTAACAGTCAACGCTTTTGAAAGAAATCAATCCACCCATGCCAAAGGGGTAGAAAGAAACATAGCTAGAGATGGCTTTGCTGTTGCTGGTGAGAGATGTCGACACACTATCAGCTCCAACACCAAGCTGAGAAGTGCAAGGAAATCCGAGACATCCAGTTGTATGCCTTCTCAGAAGGCAAAGCCACAGAAGTACAAAGGTATTTGCATCCAGCTTCAAAAATTAACTCTCTCTTCACCTTCCATTCAGAGATCTTATCACAATGGGAAATCAGACACTGGCCTTTCCTGAAAGGCATTTGCTTTTTTTGTGTGCATGTGATCACACACACATACTCAAACACAAGTACTACAGAATAATTCTACTTGATGGCCAGAAAAAGAAAACCTACTGCTTTCACAGAAAGGTCTTTAATTTCACCATTCCTCTCCCTATGAGTCTTAAGCACATTTAAGACAGGAAAGCAAACATAACTTTAATCCTTGATAAACAAAACCATACCAAGAACAGACAGTAAAAGAAAGAAAACATAGTGGAAAGGAAAAGTGAGATTCATTTTCCACAGAGATTCCTTTAACAATGAGAAGGAAGCTATACCTCCAACAGTTCCCTGCATGCCCCTTCCCAAAGAACTCCTGTAGGACCCATGGAAGAGAGAACTCATTCCTTTCTACAGGTAACCTTCCTGGCCAAGCATCACACAGGGCTTCCCTGCTAATCTAGAGGCAATAATGGCTATGAAAATGTTCCTGGTGTTCATGGGGAGATCATGAAGCCTTGATCAGCACTCAGCATGGGGCTCCAGACTACCCATTGTCTTGCACAGAAAAGTATGACAGGGTAGGATGGGGCTACCTTTCTTGAAGAAAAACTTCTACAGATGAAAGGAAGCTAACTAAATACTAAGAATATTCATTTCTAGGATTGCGCTCATCTTGTCTGTAATGTCCTAAGAAACCATGACTCTATTTGTCAATATGAAGCATGAAATATTCTTCCCTGGGGAAAAGGAGAGTACTGGAGAAACAGTAGTCTCCTATTCCATCCAGGCACTAAGGTAGAGATTTTCCCATCCATATAGCCCTCTTACCACCTAGAAACAGAAGATGCATTGCCATGTAAAAACCTCAAGAACACAGGGATCGTGTAAGATGTCAAGGTCTCCCACGGTCATTGTGCCTCAGCAGTTCTGTATATTTGTTTGTATGATGATATTAAGCACCATTTATGACAGGCTGTGTGTTGGACAATATATAAAGTGAAATTAACTACACTCTCACCCATGAGAAACATCACTTGCATATTGTTATGTCTCAAATCAGAAGGAATAATTTAAAATGGCAGAGCCCAACAACTGCTTTTGCAAGAACAGCCTATCACTTGTTACCAGTGCTCCTTTTTCCACTCCTTCCTTTCCTTCTCTCAAACCTTCCTTTCATTTCTTTTGTCACAAGGATGAAAGAAGTGATAAGACTCAGTATTGATTCTAATGTTTGATGATCACGAGAAATGCAATCTCCCAAAAGTGTTCCCTATGAATTACTCAAGGTGGATTAGTTCCAGAATACTTGGAAAGTATCAGGTCCACACATCATACAAGTTGTATGACTAGTCACACAGCATCCTGTCTGAAGAATCACAGCACATACTGGTAATTTTAAGGCTCAGGAGTCCTTGCTTCTCATTGTTCAGCACAGCATGCACCCAGACTTTCCCAGCCTACATCTTCCTTATTCAAGAACTTGAAAAGCAAGTTTTGTAAATATTATCATTTGAAAAAAATAATTGCATGAGGGTTTATTTTAAGGCTCTCAAGTGGGTGGGGGGATCTGTGACTTTTCATGTAAGCTAGAAGTAGCTCTTTACAGAGGTACACAGAATTTGATATTAAGTGCATAATCCACCACTTGCTACCTAAGTATAGTGAGCAAATAATTTGACTTTTCTCCTTGAAACTTTACTTACTTTTATGATGACACAAACATTTTACTTATATTTGTAAATATTAAAGGTGCTCTATAAGAGTTTTAAGTACCTATCAAAACACACACACACAAGATACACAAGAGGGCATGCATCTGAAGTTTTTTGCAGTGGTTGGAGGCCCTGGTGTGCCCATTCTTTCTGTCTGTCTCTCTTCTCTATGTCTCTCTCTCTCTCTCTGCTTGCAAATAAATTTTAAAAATATATTTTTTTAAAAGACAGAATAAAATTATTAGTCACAGAACAATGGATCTGGACAATATTGTAAGGTAAAAAGTTAGACTCAGAAAGACAAACATCACATGTTCTCTCTCACATGTGAATCCTAGCTTTTAAGAAAGTTCACAATCACTAGTGAAGACATGCTGCTGTAGTGAGGACATGAAACCAGCCTACGTGCCCATCAACTGATAATGGATAATAAAGATGTGCTGATATGCACAATGTATAATGATATACATAGTGTATAAAAGCTGACAGTATGTGGTGGCTTCTATGAAGGTTGAGATGGGGTACATTGGACAGATAGTGCCTGCTACCCATTCTGAGAGCTACATAAAAAGTAGGGACATCAGGCTAGAGAGAAGATGGTAGAATGGTTTATTCAGGTGTCCCTCATAAACTTAGGTATTCTGAATGGTAGGTTCCCAGCTGATGGACATTTGAGAATTAATGCCTCCTGGAGGCAGTGTATTGTTGGGAGTAGGCTTGTGGGTTTATAACCAGTTTCTCCTTGCCAGTGTTTGGCAAACTCTCCTGTTCCTGTTGTCCACCTGACATTGGCTAGGAGGTGATGTCCACCCCCTGCTCATGCCATCGTTTTCCCCTGCCATCATGGAGCTTTCCCTTGAGTCTGTAAGCCAAAATAAACCCTTTTTCCCACAAGCTGCTCTTGGTCAGGTGGTTTCTGCCAGCAATGTGAAACTTACTGCAACAGTAAAGTTGGTACCAGACAAGTAGGACTGCAGCTAGACACCTGACTGTGTGGCTTTGGCCTTTTGGAGCTGATTTTCAATAGGAATGTGGAAGGCTTTGAATTCTTGGCCTAAAAGACACACTGCAGTGCTATAAGTACAGCTTGATAAACTATTCTGGTAAGAGTTGAAAGACTTAAATACAGTAATGACTATGGACTGTGAGGTTTGGTTTATGAGGATGAGAAAGAGCTTTGCCAGGACTGAGACAGAAGCAGTTTGTGTGAGATACTTGCTGTTATAGTGGTGACCTGAGGAGCTGCGCAGGGTTGCATTGCATAGAAATGGACTGGGTTGAGCAGAGGAATATGGCACAGGAAAAATGAGATCTTTAGGCCAAAACTTCTGCCCATTTAGCTGCAATTAGATTGGACAAGCTGACCTGCATGGTGACAACAGAAAGAATGTAGTCTTTTGGAGGGGCCTGAATGCTAAAGTAGTGTCCTATTCTTCAAAGTCTTCTTTATCCCCCCCACCTTGATTAACAAATTGGCACTCTACCTGGTATTATGGGGTATAGAAATGCAGGAAAGAGAGGGTCATTGAATTTGCAACATGGTCTTGTGTTTTGGAAATGGCCATGAGCAGAGTGAAGCAAGTTTGCTAGATGCTTGCATGAAGACCTGATGGAGCTGTGAGGATGCACCATGGATTGCAGTGGAGACCCAGTGGAGATGCCGGGACTATTAGATGGCTGCTAAGGAGACCCGCTGGCCCCAGATGAAGTTTTCCTGGACTGTGTGTAGCCTAGCTGGAGGGGCATAATTGGAACTCCAGAGACTTGCTGCTGGTTATAATTATTGTACTTGGAGATTTGTCACTGGCTAGAGTTGTTGGACTTGAGCTACAGAGTTTTATGTTTGCCCTGTTTAAATCTTGTATTGGTTGAATACTTCTTTGCTATGCCCAATGCCATCTTTTTCAGTGTGAGGCTTATTCTGTGTCATTATGGCTTTTGGGTGATGTTTTTGGTATTATGGCTCAGTTAAAAGATCTCAGACTGTGGGAATGTTTGAACATCATTGGGATTGATAAAAACTATGGGGATGCTTAAAGTTGGACTGAATGCATTGCATTTTGCATCATGCATGGTTATCAGTTTGTGGGGGCTAGAGGAAGAATATGATGGTTTATTTAGGTGTCCCCCATAAACTTAGGTATTCTGAATGCTAGGTGCCCAGCTGATGGAGATTTGAGAATTAATACTTCCTGGAGGTAGTATACTGTTGGGGGCAGGCTTATGGATATTATTGCGAGTTTCCCCTTGCCTGTGTTTGGCACATTCTCCTGTTCTTATTGCCCACATGATGTTGGCCAGGAGGTGATTTCCACCCTCTGCTCACACCATTGTTTTCCCCTGCCATCATGGAGCTTCCCCTCAAGTCTGTAAGCCAAAATAAAATTTTCCCACAAGCTGTTCTTGGTCAGGTGATTTCTACCAGCAATATGAACCTGACTGCAACAGATGGCTTAGCAGTTAAGGTGCTTGCCTGTGAAGCCTAAGTAAGTACATAGGTTTGATTCCCCATTACCTATGTAAACCAGATGCACAAAGTGGTGTGTGCATCTGGAGTTCATTTTCAGTGGCTGGAGTGCCTGTTGTCTCTCTCTATCTATCTATCTATCTATCTATCTATCTATCTATCTATCTATCTATCTATCTCTCTCCTATCACTTTCAAATAAATAAATATTTTAAAAGTAGGGACCTGGGCTGGAGAGATGGCTTAGTGGTTAAGCGCTTGCCTGTGAAGCCTAAGGACCCCGGTTCGAGGCTCGGTTCCCCAGGTCCCACGTTAGCCAGATGCACAAGGGGGCGCACGCATCTGGAGTTCGTTTGCAGAAGCTGGAAGCCCTGGCATGCCCATTCTCTCTCTCTCCCTCTATTTGTCTTTCTCTGTGTCTGTCACTCTCAAATAAATAAATAAATTTTTTTTAAATTAAAAATAAAAAAAAATAAATAAATAAAAGTAGGGACCTGGTATTATAATGAAGCTAGCAAAACAGAGGAAATAGGAAGGGAAGGGAGGAAGGGCTACTTGAAGGAAGGAAGGAAGGAAACAAGGAGGGAAGGAAGGAAAAAAGGAAGAAAAGGAGGGAGGGAGAGAGGGAAGGAGAGGCCTATGGGGTAGAGGAAGGGGGATGGGAGAATACACAAAACTAATGACAACATGAATCAATTTCATAGAAATCCTCTTCCTGGTTATATTCTATAAGTCATTTCCCTAAGTAAGAGGGAGATGGACCTGAACGTGAAAGCCCCATAAAAGGCTAAGAAAGCATAACCCTAAAACCATGTGCTCTGGCTGGAAATTCCTACAGCCAGAATTGGGTTCCCCCCACAGTAAGCTGTTGGTCAGGAAGACACAGGATCCCAAAAATAATACAGGCCATTACAAAAACACTTGGTTTCCTGTCAGAGCTAAAGGGCAAGTCCCTGTTGCTGATGATACCACAGCTTGCAGCCATAGTGACCATGTGAACATCAAGGGACCATGCTAGAACTAACAGGGAACCTAGTTCCCTTCCAGCTAGCCCTCATACTGCTGCAAAGTGCTATGAAAGCTGATGAAGAGTAAAAGTTGTCAATAGATTGAATAAGCAAGACATCATGCCAGACCAAATAACCAGCTGAGCAGGAAGTACACATTTGTGCAATAGTGGCACCCAGCCAATGCAGGTAACCAACTGCTCACGAATTGGACATGAAATCCACTCAATGGGGAAGAACTCATATTTGGCTCTGGGAAACAAGCCAGATTCCCTAGGACAGGAAACCAATAGGCTCCAGAGAGAATATCCACTGATCTTTAAGAAAGGTAGACATTCACATAAGTAAGTTTCTCTAATGACTAGACTTATCCCCTTTAATTCAAACTGCTCTCACCTTTGGTTGGAGAATCTGTTCTGTCTTAAGGATGGAAGAGAATACCAGGAGAACCAGGATAAATCAATACATCAAGAAGAGGGAGCTGACTGTCAATCATGAGATGGGTCACCTCCACCTCATCTGCCCAGGCCCTGAATTACTACAAAAGAAGCAGTGACACGAATACTACTCTCACAGCTTACCTGAAAACCAGTTGCAAGGAGATGGCAACAGACACTATGGTCACTCAAACCTCATAAAAGCAGAGATCCCGAGTCTACAGAGAAAGCAACATCAGATGAGCAAAAGACTGCAGTAAAATTCAATTACTAATGAAACCATGTTAAAAAAAAAAAAAAAAAAAAAACTATCTTTCCTGAGTTGAAATCTCAGAAAATAAGTTGGAGAAAGGAAAAAAGTCATGGATAATTATATAGAATTACTCATATCCTATCAAGGGTTAAAATACAAATAGTATCTTCTCAATTAGCTCTACGTACAATAACCTAGTCTTAAAGGCAGAAGAGTGCTCATAGCAGCCCAAGCTATGAGGCCCACATAAGCTATCATCTGCAGAAGTTTCTTCCCACCAGGAACCAAGAAAAAGTCTTGCCTTATATCATAAGCCAAATGATGTCTTTGAAAGTCATGAATTTTGCTCTTGGGAACAACAGAAGTTTACAGGACAGAAGGGCGTCATGTGAGGGAGTGACAAACAGGCTAAACATACTGGGGAAAGATAGAAGATAATTATCTATTGCATATCTCAAAAATCTAGAAGTGATTTTGATGTTTTCATAATGAATAAATTAATAATCATTTAAGAGATGGGTATACTTAATATCACCTAATATTACACAATGTACCTGTGAATCAAAACATCACTTGGTACCCATTACATCCAGTTTCTATGCTTTTCTATAGAATTTAAAAATAAATTTTATTAAATTAATTTAAAATTAAATTTGTCTAATTTAATTACTAAATGTTAATTGGAAAAATTATTAACTGTAAATGAAAAGTTAACTAGTCTTACTTTAAATTTCTCAAATAAATAGGAGCAACAATAATATATAAATAGAGAAACAGGAAATGATATGAATAGAAACTTTGTGAAAAATAAGTTGGGCACTACATATGTGACCAATGGAAAATATATTCACTAATAATTTTTCACATGCAAATTAAAATTCCTAGAAGATTGAAATATATTTTTGAAAGTACTATTTAATACTAGTAAGGTGAATGAGAAAAGTAAGCATTCTCATATATTTTTATCAGAAATTTCACTTGGAAAGCAATTTGGCAATATGTACTGTAAGTCATAAAAATGCTCTTACTTTTAAATCAATAGTACCACTTCTAGAAATTTATCCTAAGTAAATGAGAGATGTAGTAAAAGATTTATGTGCAGAAACATTTATCACTAAGTTATGACCCCACAGCAGAGAAAAGTTTCTGTAAATTATAGTATGGTCCTGTAATTGAATAGTAGGGACAAATTAAATGTAATATTTTTGAAGAATATTTAGTAACATAGGTAAATGTTTATGATAAAATATTAATGTCAAAGGCACATGGTACAAATTATGGGCAGTAATGATCCCAATTTTATATGTTTATAGATCAAATTTTGTTATATGTGCATATATATTCTATATGTGGATTCAAAAGTATTGGAAATAACTACATGAAAGTTAAATGATTATGGATGAATTATAGTCTGCGCTTGCTCTTTCTAAGTTTTCCAAACTCTTTTATAGTGAATATGAATTAATTTTTAATGACAAATATAACCAGAATCAGGTACTAATGGTTCTCACCATAAGCATATAAACATTAACAACATATGTAATCTAAACTCAAATTTTCATCATTCTGATTTTATGAAAGTTTGGACACTTTAAGTTCCTTTTGTTTGGTAATCCTTCATAAAAGACATAATGTGTGACTATGACAAATGGGTTTATAAAAGGAGATAGCTCAGTAGTTAAAGGCATTGCTTGCAGAGCCAGCCAGCCCAGGGTTCAATTTTCAAGCTGCTCAAATAAGCCAAATGCAAAATGTGACCCCCTGTAACTCATTTAAAGAGACAAGAGACCCTAATGTGACCCCCACCACCAACACAACACACACATACACGTGCAAATAATTTTTTAAAAGTAATAGCAGGCTAATATTACTGGTTTTCCATGTGTAAAATACCACAACCAAATGCTTTACCATTTCTTCTCTTATTTATGAAGTAATGACGACCCTTTTGTGAATGGTCCTCTTCTGATTACAGAAGCACCTCTGTGGCTACCCTTCAAATGCCCTTTGTCCAAGCAGGCATGGACCATCTGAAGGAGAGGCTGCTCTGCTTGTGGCATCCCCCTACCCTCAGCTCATCTGGGCCCCAGGAATTTTGTTTCTCCTCCAGAGAATCATCATTTAACATCCCCCACCATAAGTGCTGTCCCCTCAGCAGGCCACCCATCACAGGAACCACCCCTTTCTTCCCCTAGGAGCCCCAGTTTCCAAACCAGGATTTGCTAGAGGCCTTCTCTGGCTGACTACAAAAGCACCAAGCAGCATTAACTCTCCAGAAACAAGGAAGGCCTGAGCACTGAAATTGTGTGTGGTGACAATAGGATTTCAATTTTTATAGTGGTAATATATAATAATATAAACTATAGCATTGTAACTATTTTTAGATAGACAGTTCAGTGTCCTTAAATATATTGAGATGATGGTGCAAACATTACCACATTCATCTTCATAACTTGCATTTCATAAACTAAAACTGTACCTATCATAATAACTCTCTCATCTCCCTCACCCACAGTCCCTATCAACCATCATTCCTCTTTCTAATTCTGTGAATGTGACTGTTGTAGGTATTTCAAACAACTTGAATTAGGTAGTATTTGCTGGTTTGTGACTGGCTTACTTCACTTAACATAATGTCCTTAAGACCTCTGCATGCCATAGCATATATCAACATTTCTCTCCTTTGTTATAGCTAAATAATATTTGGTAGGGCGGAGATAGAGAGAGAGATAAAGATAGATAGATAGATGGATGGATGGATGGATGGATGGATGGATAGATAGATAGATAGATAGATAGATAGATAGATAGATAGATAGATCCCATTTTGCTTAGACATTGATTCTTCCAAAGAGAGCTGGGTTCTTTATTGTGAATAATACTGCTTGGACCATTCATAAACCAGAGTCTTTATGATATTCTACTGAATATATAGTCAAGAACAGATAGCAAGATGATATGGTCATAATTTTGGTGTGTTTAAGAACTACCATAACTTAATCTATAGTGGCAATACCATTTTAATCAATAAGTCACAAATACAAATAATCATCACATTCAATCATGATAGGCCTCCTGCCTGCCACAGATCTGGATGGTTAGAATATGTGAGGAATGGACAAAGGAATGAATTAATGATATTTTCTACCCACAGTTGTGATAAATTATTTCATGTAATTTATGCTACTCTTAAATAATGCTATTGTACTAGAGTTGGTTACCACTAACTTTCATCCTGAAAATTGTTGAATGTTCATATCATCAAGATTTCACTAAATTAAATGTGAGATCTAAGTGTCATCAACATAGGCCCCTTGTGGTGGTTAGATTCAGCTGTCCCCCATAAACTTAGATGTTATGAATGCTAGGTTCTCAGCTGATGGAGATTTGGGAATTAACGCATGCTGGGGGTGGCATATTGTTGGGGGTGGGCTTATGAGTGTTATAGCCAGGTTCCTCATGCCAGTGTGTGGCACACTCTCCTGTTGCTATTGTCCACCTTATTTTGTCCAGAGGGTGATGTCCACCCTCTGCTCATTTTCCCCTGTCATCATGGAGCTTCCCCTTGATCCTGTAAGCCAAAATGAACCTCTTTTTCCCACAAGCTACTCTTGGTTGGGTGATTTCTACCAACAATGTGAACCAGACTGCAACAGTAAAGTGGTAGCAGGAGTGGGGTTGCTGCTAGACACCTGACTGTGTGGTTTTGGCCTTTGGGAGCTGATTTTCAAGAGGAGTATGGAAGGACTTGAAACCTTGGCCTAATAGATAACTTGCAGTGCTGTAAGTACAGCTTGATGCACTATTCTGGTCAGAGTTGAATGCAGTAAGAATTGTGGACTGTGAGGTTTGGCTTAGGAGGGCAAAAAGGAGCTTTGCTTGGGCTGGGCTAGCAATTAATGTGAGGCTTACTATTATGTCTATGTCCTGAGAAGTTGTGCAGGGTTGCTTTGAGTAGAAATGGGCTGGTCTGAGCAGTGGGATATGACACAGAAAAAAGAAATCTTTGAGTGAACTGCTGCCTGTTCAGCTGAAATTGAGAGATTACAACCTTTGAGTTTGGGCCAGCTGACATGCACTGGGGCAACAGGAAGAATGAAGACTCTTTTGAAGGAGCCTGTGTGCTCACAGAGTGTCCTGTTCTTCAGTTTGCTTTATTCCCCCCTGGATTGGTAAATTGGCACCCTACCTGGTATTGTGGAGTATGAGAAATACAAGAAAGAGAGGGTCATTGAATTTGCACCATAGTTTGTGTTTTGGAAATGGCCATGGGCAGCATGAAGCTGGTTTTCTGGTTGCCTGCATGGATATCCCATGGGACCATGAGGATGAGCTGTGGGTTACAGTGGAGACGCAGTGGAGATGCCAGAACCACAAAATGGCTGCTAAGGAAAGCTGCTGCCCTGATGAAGTTTTCCAAAACTGTGAGTAGCCTAGCTGAAGAGGCTGAATTGGAATGCCAAAGACTTGTTGCTGGCTAGAATCATCAGACTTGGATATTTGTCAGTGGCTAGAGCTGTTGGACTTGAATCTACAGAGTTTGATGTTTGCCCTGGTTGTTTTAAATCTCATGTTGGCTGAATGTTTCTTTGCTATGCCTAATGCCATCTTTTGCAGTGTGAATATTTATACTGTGTCATTATGGGTTTTGGGGGGTTTGGTATTATGGCTCAGTTAAAAGATCTTGGACTATGGGAATGTATGAACATCACTGCAATTGATAAAAACTATGGGGACTCTTAAAGTCATACTGAATGCATTGTATTTTATAGCGTGTATATATATCAGTTTATGGGGGCCAGGGGCAGAATGTGGTGGTTTGATTCAGGTGTCCCCTACAAACTTAGGTGTTCTGAATACTAGGTTCTCAGCTGATGGGGATTTGGGAATTAATGCCTCCTTGAGGCAGTGTATTGTTGGGGATGGGCTTATGGGTGTTATATCCAGTTTCCTCGTGCCAGTGTGTAGCATACTCTCCTGTTGCTATTGTCCACCTTATGATGGCCATGGGATAATATCCACTCTCTGCTCATGCCATCATTTTCCCCTGCCATTGTGGAGCTTCCCCTTGAGCCTGTAAGCCAAAATAAACCTCTCTTTCCCACAAGTTTCTCTTGGTTGGGTGATTTCTACCAGCAATGCAAACCTGACTGCAACACCCCTCCAACCAGCATCCTTACCCAGCTCTCTGTAAAACACACCTTGACAAGTTAATGTTTATGGTTATGTTGAATCATGTAGTGGGTTAGTGGGTCAGATAAAAGGTCCAACTCTGAGTGGCCAAAGTCCACACCAACAGCTGCTTCCAGCTGAAATTCTACAGAGAGCACCTAACCACTCCCCCAGGAGTACAGAGAGGAAAGCCCACTCTCATCCATGTGTCCAGCCCTCTCCAGTGAGCATCAATCTAGTCAAAGCACTCGGGGCTGCAGCAACTAAGGACTCACATGGCTAGCAGCCCCATCCACAAACCACAGCAAAGGTCCAACATGTTCCTGACCCCAACACCTGCCACAGAACAAACACATGACCCAACCCTGAAGTCTTGGTTTTCAACAGGAAGCTTGTGGCTCAAATTATTCATGGGGTGACTGCTCTGGTGATTAAAGCAGATTTGGTAATATTTTGCATATGTCTGTACTTCAGGCGTTTTTCTTAGCAAGACCCGAAACTCCATAAGGAACAACCCAGGGTAGGCTAAGTGAGAGGGACAAATCTTTCAATATAATAAAAGAGAGTAAATTTGAAAAGAATACCTTGTTGGATGCAAAGAAGCTAAAAAAAAAAAATAGGAAGAATAACAACACAAAATTTTATGCAATGATATTCAAGAAAACAGTTGCAGTTAATATGTATCTTCACTTATCCCATGCTGTATGCATTCTTAGTACAATCACATCTCATCAAGGACGCACAGGGCACTGTACTATATCCTTCTACAAATCCGCAGTTTAGTTCATTTATTTATTTATTTATTTACTAAAATGAGAGAATGAATTAAAATTTGAAGAAAAATTAATCATTTTCCAGTATTTTTAAAAGTATTTAATTTATTAATTTGCAAGCAAATACATGTACTACTCTGTGCATCTGTGTTCATGTGAGTACTGGGAAATCAAACCAAGGCAGTTAGGTTTGCAAGCAAGCACCTTAACCATTGAGCAATCGGTCCAACCCCACAGGACTTTTTTTTTTTATTAATTAGTTTTGTATGCAGCAAATATAGTCAGTTTGGTACCATTATTAGGCTCATCCATGACTTACCCCTCCCCTTGGTCCCTCCTTCTTGGTTTTTTTGTTTTGTTTTTTTTTATTTTTATTATTTTTTTTTTTTTTGGTTTTTCAAGGTAGGGTCTCACTCTAGCCCAGGCTGACCTGGATTAAGAACCTTTTTTGTTTTGTTTTGTTTTTTGGTCCTTCTTGAGGTATATGGGTCATGCATTGTGGAGTTAGCCCACAGTTATGGGTAGGATAAATGTCTCTGCATATCATGACCCAACATGTGGCTCTGACATTCTTTCCACCCCCTCTTCTGCAAAATTTCCCTGAGCCATGTTGGGTTCATTTTTAGTCTGCTTCAATGATGAGGCGTTGGGGCCCTCTGGGACTCTGGCTGTCTGGGCTTGGTAGTTGATTTTTCTCTGTGTTGATCTCCTTCACCCTTGTGCTGGTATCTGGTTCACCAGGAAAATAGCACCCTTGCCTGTTTTGCCAATTTTTCTTAGTTTCAGCTGGGGCCCTTTTGAGGTATGATGGGGTGGCTCTCTCCTTCAGATCTACATCTATCTGAAAAAGAGAAGCAGATTCTCCAACGGAAAGTAGGTTAGCACCAGGACAAATGAGATAACCCTTACTTTTTTATAGAGAATTTAATAGGTGTAGGCCTTCTTGTAGCCCACGATTGATGGTAGCTTGATAATGGAGCATGAGCTTATGTTTGGATATGGTTCTGACTTGTTTCCCAGCTCCAGCTATGTATGGGTCTTGTACTACTGAGGGGATCAGTTGGCTGAATCAAGAGCAGCTGGTTCCCCACCATGGCTGTGTGCCACTATTGCACTTGTGTGGGCATCACAACAGGTTACTTGCTGCCAAGTAGGTTAGACCATGAGTTGCTTGAACACATATTGGTCATTTTCCCCCAGTTGCCCATGTAGCACCTTCTGGCACTAGATGTGCTGTCTGGGGACTGACTCTTCCAGCTTCCAGCCATGCCATTCCATTTTACATGTCAACCACATACAGTGTCTTCAGCAGTAGGGTCTTACCACTAACCTTTGGTGGGTCATCAAGTACTTGGACAGAAATCTGTCTTTCTTTTAGGAAACCTTGTAGTCTCTCTGATCAAAAGCTCATTGTGAATGATAGCCACATGCTGGTACTAGGAGTTACAGGTCAGTGCCCACTAAGAAAAGGAAGAAAAAGATAACTAATATAGAAGAATTAGAGAGAAGAGAGAGAGAGAGAGAGAAACAGAGAGCGGGGAGAGGAAGGGAGGGAAGCTGTAGACGATTAAAGTTGGTCTTCATCATACCCTCTCCAGTGTCCCCCACAGGACTTTTTAATAAACTGAGTATATAGCCCTTTATAATAAAGTATTGCCTGGACATTCTAAGTTTGAAGATTTCCTTAAATTGGTGGCTCTCTTCAGTGAGAATGCCATATGGAAAATCTATTTTAAATGCTGTAAACATGCCAGCAATTTGTATAAAGGGTTAGATTTTCACTTTTCTAGCTAAATATCAAAAAGCTTCACCTATACACAATGCAACCAGGAGCATACCTGAGCATTTTAGTGATCTTGAGTTTTTTTATGCCTTTAATATTCTTTTTAAACCAACATTCATAGCATAATTTGTGTATAGCAAATGAATATATTTTAGTGAGGCCTTAAGAGGGAAAAATGCATGAACAAGTACTCAATATGTTATTATCAAGAGAGGCATAGCAATAAAGACTTTCTAAACATCATTCACAATTTTTTCCTAAGACTTTAAAAAGTTAAAGAATTTTGAAATACTTAGTAGCAGAGGCCAGTAAGTTTAAAAGGAGATATAAAAGGAAGAGAAAGGAAGGGAGGAGGGTACTTAATAGGTTGGTATTGTATATATGTAAGTACAATGATTGAGATGGGGAGGTAATATGATAGAGAATGGAATTTCAAAGGGGAAAGTAGGGGGGGGGGTATTGCCATGGGATATTTTTTATAATCATGGAAAATGTTAATAAAAATTGTGAAAAGAAAAAAGAATTTTGAAATGTCCATCTAAGATTTCAAAGAAGCAATAATTTCTTAAAATACTTAGCCTTACAAAGTAGTTTGTGCTTCCATACCCAAACGTCTTATTTTATTTAATGATAATTAGAATTGACTCCCTGGACAACTCACTAAAACTCACATCATGTATTCAGGAGAGATAGATCTCCCTCAGTACAGAAGATAATTAAGTGTGATTGTTTAGTTGCCTGGCACTTATATGGTACCTCTGGCCAGTAGGTTTTCTACTGGCATGTTTGTTACAGGCTGAACCTCTAGAAGAGCATCACTATCATTCACATTTGTCATGAATCCAGATATTATCAGAAAACACAAAATAGTAAACATTGCTCCACAGAGCCATTCTGGAACTTATAACCACCTATTCTGTGCTCAGCTGTCTGCTTAAGACTATGAAACTGAAGGGAAATTCATGCTATAATAATGACCCTTAAGAGGCAAGATTGAGCATGAAGATTGCCAGCAGACTGTTTTGGGTTCCAAGTCAGGCTCCGTCACATGGTAATTAGCTCCTCTGAATTTGCACCCTCTCAACTTTACAGTGGGGTCATAACTGTGCACAGTTGTGAGGACACTTCAAGACACTGTATGTAATTATATAATTAATATGCAATGGATGCCATAACTCAGAATTATTAGAGGATACAGAAAGTCCGAATTATGTCATACCAGCTACATGATCAACAAAAATCTGCCAGGCTGGAGCCATTCCCCTAATTCTTCATGGGAAAGGCCCAAGGGAAGCTGAATCTTGAAACTGTCAAACTAAGCAGGGAGGTGATGATAGTGACGAGGACCAGAACCTAAGAAAGGACAGTCACTGTGAGAAGGCTGAGCACAGTGGAGGAGAACACTCTGTGCAAGGAGACAGTCCAGGAAGAGACGCATGTGAAGGCAGGAGGAAGTCATGCACCTAGCAGCTCATGATGGGCTAGAAAAGAACTCTGCTTCGTCTATGCCAAGGGGTGATTTTCCCAACTCCATCAAGATTAGAGAGTGACAGTCAGATTTCCCAAATAAAAAGATTTACTTTAAAAAGTGAAGGGAAAGGGAGGGAAGAAAGGGGGGAAATGGAAAGGGAAGAGGGGGTAGGAAAGGGAAAACAGAAGAGAAGACGACAAAGGAAGAAAATGGAAGAAGGGAAGGGAGAGGACCAGAAGGGATGGGAGGGGCTAAGAAGAAGAGGGTACAGAGATTTTATTCCTGCATCTTTTGTGCTGTGCTGGAGATTGAAGGCATTGTGCCAGCTAAGACATCAGTGAGCTACACCCCCAACCCTCTTAGCATTCTTAAGCACAGAAAACTACACTATTTTTAATAACTTGTATCTTGGTTCTTACAGATAATTGTTTGTTTGATTAGACTTCCAGACCCACGTATGCATACAGCACTTCAGTAGGCCAGTGTGTGGCTGAAACTGAGGCACTTAATGAAAACGGAGATTTTGGAACCTGGTGCGGCAAACACAGCCATCTTCCAACCCAAAGCCCCTAGCAAGAACAGCCATTAAAAAGAGTTTAAAGTCTGTATCTAGTCCCAAAGCACAACTCTAGTGTGAGAGGAAGCTGGCAGAGCAAAGGTTAAGAGCTCCACAGTGCAGTGTGCTGCCCAGAAAGCCCACTGGAGAAACCACAAAGACTGTTGGTGCAATTCCAAGGCTATTAATTCACTTGAGCAATGTCACCAGTTCCTGAAAGATCTTAGTGGACATCTGAAGACCTCAGAGGCCTTGGTGGCATGTACGAAAAGAGTTTTTGGGGTGCTGGGACTATAGTGCTGAGTGAACAGTTGAATGAGAAAATAATAATGATCATTGTCAATAACAACACTGTGCCATCCTGGAAAGAAAATTCTTTCTCCTAGAGCTCTCAGCTAACCAACTACAGAACCACAGAGGCAGATCTCCTAAAGGCAGAAGTTGAACATGCCTCCTCCCAACCATTGTGGGGTCATTGTGTATGTCACAGTATACTTCTAGTTGGCACTATGATCTCTGAGGTTTCAAAACACAGAAGTCTGCACTGGGCACTAGAACAAAGCCCTATGTTCTCTCTGCAAGAACAGCAGATTCTTATAGGAACTGAGAAGTTCAGGTCCATTTCCGTGACTAGGGGTGTGTTCATAACAATCCCTCCTCCCACTCTAGACTGGTTACTGGGAGGCAACAAGGACACAGCGCTGACTCCCAGGGGATGAAGTGCCAGTGTTCATCCTGCTTTAACATCTCAGCACCGCAGCCTGCCATCTCACTTAGTCCAGTTCTCAAACCTCTTTTTGGAAGAGATGTAGCACAGCTTTTATTTGTTTAAGTGTTTATTGACTTAGTTACATATTTTTAAAAACAAGTTTCTTTTCTCAATTTATTTATTCATTTACTTATTTGTGTGAGGAAATTGTGGGGGGTGCCAATGCCTCTGCTATTGCAAACACATTCCAGATGCATGCGCCACTTTGTGTCTGGATTTACGAGGGCTCTGGGAAATTTAACCAGGCAGCAGGCTTTACAAGCAAGTGTCTTTAACCAATGAGCCATCTTCCAGTTACTTCTCATTACTTACTAACTTTTGCCTTCAACACAAGATACATCTGCAGATTAAATTTTCAAATTGCCGAAGCCCCAATCTAATCTATTTATATTACTTTTCTTTCACATACATGCTGATAATACATGAAAATTCAAACAGAAACAAGGAGAGATTTACAAGGAAAAGGGGAGATGGAGGAGGATGAGGGAGAAAGGATGGGGACAGGGTAGAATGGTAGCATAGGAAAGGGACAGAGTGAAGGGAAGGTGGAACAAAGTCCAGGAATAAAAGACTTTTAAAGACCATAAGTTCCCTCATCAACTTCCATCTCTTGTCAAGAGCTCCTCACAAGATTTTTATACGTGAAACCTAACTCCAGCCTGTTTAGTTAATTATGAAAACCCAACATGGAATCCATTATGTCAGTGTGTAAATTTATTCACCAGGTGTTGTCTACCCACTGCTCTCCTGTTCTCAAGATGACAAGAGCAGCCTGAGGCACCCAAGGAGAGGGAGATCCACGGGGAGCTGTCACATCATTCCAAAAGATGCCGGCTAGAGGAAGCAAGGCCACCCTACTGGGCTTGAATTTTTAAAAGATTCTGAGTTGGTGAGGCGGAGCAACTGTATCTCAGCGTCTGTGTTGAGAGGAACCCCCTGGCTGGAAGGCTGGCTATGTGTTCTGTAAGGAGACGCCAGCCACCACAGGAGGGTCCTGGGAGCCTGCACAGCATCATCGGAGCTCACAGCCAGAGGTTGCCAAGCCGTGCAGAAACCTCTTTTATCGGCCAGCTGTCTCGGGTGGGTTCTCTACCAGGAGGACTAAAACATGGATTCTTATAGGATCTCTGGCAAAGTCTGTAAGCATATGCAAGGGACACAACATCAGAGAGGGGACAAGGCTAAGGCAAGATTTGGTTTCAGCTGACATTAGCATCAGCCTAATTATACTGGCAGCACTGAGCATGAATTATAATTAGAACCAACCTGCGCTGGACACCAGCAAGCACTGTCACCATAGCAGGCAGTCATGACAGGCGCTGGTTGCAGATTATCCTGCGAGACAGGAGGGTTCATACCCTTCCACCTGACAATGGCATGCTCCAGAGATGAGAGGAGTTGAGAGCCCTCAGAAGCTTTCACTTCAAGTACACAGAGACAGATGCACTGGCCCTGTGTCTAGGCAGGGCATCCCCAACAGCTCACACAACCTCCCTTTGTATTTCTCCAAGCCCCGCGCTTCTCACTTTAAGTTCAGCCCTCTGAGCACAGCTTCTCCAGCATTCAGACAGGCCCACATTCCATGGAAACATAAGAGGAAGATGGATGTGAGGAAGGATAGTCTCAGCTGTCCAGTTAGTCCTAACCGGAACTGATAGCTATCAATTCATCACCCTCATTGACATCTCACTCAGATCCCTCACCCTTGGTTAGGACTTTTGCTGGCCTAAAGGATGTCATCTATACCACAGAATGAGGGTTCCAACCTCAGCCCTGAAGCACCCAAGCCCATGCTTTCCATGTGTGCATCATGTCAGGAATCTGTAACTGCCCATCGCAGATAGAAATGACACAGAAGGGTTGTCCCACGGAATTGTCTGAAGACAAAACTTTTCCTTCCCTTTCCTTTGAGCTAGAAATAGCCCTACTTTCTCAAATCACCTGGGTCAAATATACTTGGAAATAGACTAATTATTGTTTTTATTCTAGAAATATTTTCTTTTTAAATATTTTATTATTATTTTTTAATTATTTATTTATTTATTTGAGAGCAACAGACACAGAGAGAAAGACAGATAGAGGGAGAGAGAGAGAATGGGCGCGCCAGGGCTTCCAGCCTCTGCAAACGAACTCCAGACGCGTGCGCCCCCTTGTGCATCTGGCTAACGTGGGACCTGGGGAACCGAGCCTCGAACCGGGGTCCTTAGGCTTCACAGGCAAGCGCTCAACCGCTAAGCCATCTCTCCAGCCCAATATTTTATTATTTGAGAGAGAGTGAAAGAGGCACATAGAGAGAGAGAGAGTGGGCACACCAGGGCCTTTAGCCACTGCAAACAAACTCCAGATACATGCACCCCCTTGTGCATCTGTCTTAAATGAGTACTGAGGAGTTGAACCTGGGTCCTTAGGCTTTGCAGGCAAGCATCTTAACTGCTAAGCCATTTATCCAACCCTAATTATTGTCTTTTTTTCCGGCTGTATGGCTGATATAAGGAGTTCTAAGTGATATCATAGTAATAAGGTTACACTGACAGCCTTATGAAAGTAAACTTCTGAAAGTATCCCCTCCGGGAGTCAAGGAATAAAGATCTACAGAGCCTAAGACAGAAAGCATATTCCTCAGGTGAGTCAGTTGTAGTGATGGAAAGGAAGCAGGGACACTCCTATTTCCATCCCCTGATTTCGAGACCCATTTATGAATTTTATTTATTGCTCACAAGTCCAAGATGTATGTCACTTCCTGAAAGATAGTCCTCCACCATCCCAAGATAGTATCTAAAAGCTGGAACCTCAGTTGATGCCTTGAGGAGAACATGCAACCATACAGCAGCAATTTCTACATGTCATAAAGAAGGACCATTGAATCCCATGGTACTTTGTTCACCATCATGGCTCCTTTGCCACAGAGTGATCTGGGTTAAAGGTATTGCTTTGCTAGACCATATCAGCTTTTTATACAACCCATGGGTCCTCAGCTGTGCAGTCAAAAGGCAGCAAGTGAAGCCAAGATAATAAAAAGAGAGGAAAGAGGAAGAGAAGAGAGGGAAGTGGAGAGGAAGGGAGGGGAAGAAAAATCATAACTTGAATATATTAGTCCCTTTCCATCACTGTGACAAAATAACTGAGAAGTCAACTTAAAGGAGGAAAGATTTCATTCAGCCTACAGTCACTTCATTCTGCTGTTTCTGGACCTAGGATGAGGCAAAACATCATGTGTAGAAAAGCTACTCACCATGGCAGCAGGGAAGCAAAGAGGAAGGACAGAGATCTCAATACATTCTTCAAAAACAGGACCACAAACCACCAATTAGACCCCACCTCCAAATGCCTGCACTACCTCCCAAAGCTCCACAGACTAGTGACCAAATGTTTAGCACATGGCCTTTGGGGAGAGGGAACTTAAATCAAAACTATAATGACGTGTTAATTCTATAGAGAATAAATTTCCTTCCCACGTAGAAATGTTCCAATGTCATCAACTTGCAAGTGGGTTAGTCAAGGGCAGAGCTCGATGATACCCTATCCAGTTGGTTATAGTGACAATTCTACAGAAGAGAGTCCCTAGTGAGCATCGCTGTGCAATGAAAAACTTCCTCACATTTTGTCCTTGTACTGGCATACGTCCAGCCCAATCAAAAGCTAAGCCAGGGCTGGAGAGATTGCTTAGTGATTAAGTGCTTGCCTTTGAAGCCTAAGGACTCCGGTTCAAGGCTCAATTCCCCAGAACCTATGTAAGCCAGATGTACAAGGGGGCACATGCATCTGGAGTTTGTTTGCAGTGGCTGGAAGCCCTAGAGCTCCCATTCTCTCTCTATCTGCCTCTTTCTCTCTGTGTCTGTTGCTCTCAAATAAATGAATAAAAATAAACAAAAAATTTTAAAATAAAATAAAATAGCTGAGCCACTCTTCCAGCATTTATAAATCTGTATACATGTTTACCTTGGACCTCCTACATACAAAATAGATGGTTTCTTCCTCCATCTTACTCTCCATCTTCCATGAGGATTCCCCTCAGCACTGTCCATTAGGTCCACTTGTTTTTGGTGGCAGTGCAACAGATATTTAGTTTTGTCTTGCACCAGAATATTGCACGAACCAAGTTCACAGGTATTCCCCTTCATCAATCAGTCATGGAGAAATGCCCCTCCCCCATGAAGCCATAGGTAGAACGGTGATAGGTAACATGTGACCCATACCATCTGCTTGTTCAGCGGCTTGAACCCTTTGAACTTCACTCCTAGAGTGGGTTATTATCATAGCACATCTGACATCCCAAGCCCGCATGCTCACCATGATGAAGACCATCACTGGAGAAGCCCAGTAGCTTGCCAACAACTACTTTTTAAACAGTGACCCATCTCTGATACAGGGGTTGGCCTTACTTGGAGCCCAAGAGGTCTGTGCAGAGGCTCTTCAATGGGACCAGTTGCATTCTCCCAGACTGCTCACCTTCAGCTGATTCCTCTGACACTGGATTAGTTGCTTTTATCATTGCTGTGACAAAGAACCTAAGAAAAACGACTTAAGGGAAGATGTGTTTATTTCAGCTCATGGTGTGAGGGCCCCATCCACCCACCCTGGCAGGGAAGGCATGGTAGTGAGAGTGGCTCTAACTGCAGCGCAGTCAGAAAGCAGATGAATGTTGGTGCTTAGCTGGCTTCCTTTTTAACCCGCTTTTTATTCAGTCTGGGTCTGGATATGGGGCGGTGCAACCCATACTCTGGGTGGGTCTTCCCTCTTCAGTTAAATCTCTCCGGAAACATCTGCACAGACATGCCCAAGAGTTATGTCTCTTTTGTGATTCTAAACCTAGTCAAGCTGAACATGAAGATTAGATATCACAAACCTACATGGGATCATCACAAACATGGAACCCACTGAGTCCTGTGGCTAAAGGAGCAACATTATTTGCAGCACAACCCAGACTAGTGAACTTGTCTTTATCTCTCAGAGGACCGCCTGAGCCAAGCAGCCTCCTGTCACCTGATTCAGACAGAGCAGTATCCTCAGGTGTGAACAGTATCACCACCCCTCCTCCTGAGGACATAAGTTAGAACTGGCTGTTAAAAGCACTCAGATCCCAGCCCATCAAAGTGTTCTGCCTCTAGTTGTTTCTTTATACTCGGATCCTGCTGGAGTTGCTTAGAATGATAATTGACTTGCCTTTGAATTTTAACCATAAGCTTCCAACAAGGATGTACTCTAGATGAAGGGGAGATCATCTAAGCCCAAAAGAGAACCATACCCACACAGAACCACGATAACCAATGTTCAGAAATAACTGTAGAAGTGATTCAGATCACATTCATGTGGCTTCCTTGGCATGACATTGAATGTCTCTCCTGGTCTGGCCCCTGCTCTCCTCTTCATGACTTACTTACTCACCACCAACCCTACCACCATGTTACAGACTCTAAGCACACTGAGCTGTTTGCTCCTTTTATGCAGTACCACCACAGTATTCACCATTCTAAGCGGCCTCCTTCAGCATGTCTATGCCCTCTTCCTTCCCTAGAAGTGTGCCCAGTGCACCGCTTGAATGACACCTTCATTATACCTTCTTATGATACATTATACTCCATAGTCATCAACAGTTTTCAAGCCTGTCTCCATCTTCCCTAGTCTGTGTGATGCTTAAAGACAGGAGCTTGGACCTTTTATTAGAGCCTGGAACAACACAGATACTTAATGGATAGTAAAGTAGAAAAAAATGCATGTAAGTAAAATGACCCAAATTTTAAAGTTTTCATAAGCACAATATAACTGAATTTTTTCCTGAACTTCTACCATTAAGTCTGAGAATTGGGATGCTTGCAGGTGTGTGGATTTGCTAGGTATTTCATATCCTTTCCAAGTGATCTGAGTCACACTCCAAGCCTCAGCATTTTCTTGTTGCAGTATTTGTTTTGTTTGGTTTGGTTTTTGGTTTTTGGTTTGGGGGGCTTTTTTGTTTTGTTTTGTTTTGTCTTTTAAGGTAAGGTCACACTCTAGCCCACACTGACTTGGAATTCACTATGTAGTCTCAGGGTGACCTAAAAACGCATGGCGAACCTCCTACTTCTGATTCCCAAGTACTGGGATTAAAGGTGTGCACCACCAGACCTAGTTTGTTGCAGTATTCTTTTAACTCATCCCTATTCTATTGTCACTGTTTGCCACCTCCTGTCTCACTCCATCAATTCCACAAGACACCAAAACATCATTTTTCTCTGTTTGCAAAATGATGACACCAACTAGAATGGAGGAAAATGCTAGGAAATTGCAGATTCTTCCTTGTCTGTCCCCAGTAGCTGTTTCTACTGTGGCTATGTCAGTACCAACTATAGCATCAGCTTAAACCCTTCTTAACAGACACAGATATTCCTCAGCCCTTCCTCTAGATGGCAGCGTTCCTGTTAAATCACCAGTAAGCAAAGACATGGTCATGGAGTTCTTTCTCTCTTGAAAAACTGTGTGTACATCTGATGCCTTCTGCTATATCACTCATCCACATATTTCACTGAGACTGAGTCTCTCTGTGCATATGGAGCTGCTATTCTCATGAGACCTAGCATTGCCTGGTCTCTGCTCCCTGCCTCCCCCAATAACCAGGGTTCCAGGCATATGTGCACAAGTCCAGGTGCTTACATGGGTGCCGGGGAATTGAACTCAAATGGTCTCAGGTTCATGATTGCCAAGAAAGTGCTCTGACCTGCTGTGCCATCTCCCCAGCCTTATTTACATGCTTTAATATGATCATAATCATTTCTAACCTACTCAGCATATGCTCAGGATGTCTCAATCCTGTTTTTGAGAAATCTCAGTGTTTCTACTTCTTAAAAGGGCTATTACAGAAATAATTGGTATTGAAGAAACAAATGGGCATGATAATTAGGAGAAAGTATCTCTGATCAAAACTGATTATGAGAAATTTGGGTTTCTGAAAGACTTCCTCCATGGGTCACTTTGGAGGCTCTTTAGTTGTGCTTCTTTTTTTTCATGTATTTGAGACAAAATCTCACCATGGAGCCCAGGCTAGGATCCTCCTGCCTCAGCCTTCCTAGTGTGAGGATTACAGACGTGCTCTACTATACCCAGCTCACTGATTTTTTTTTTTTTTTTTTTTTTTGACTGGTTGGTATGGATGCGGCTGGTTGATTGGTAGGCTGAGTCTTATTAAAAAGCCCAGGCTACTCTTGATCTCATCGTGATCCTTTGACCTCAGGCTCCTGAGTACTGAGATGATAGGCACAAATTACCACACCCACCTCACTTTTAGGAAGTTCTGTTTCTCCCAAGAGTCAGCCTGCTGCCATGGGGGACCACAGGCACTCGTTCTACACTTCTTTGACCAGACTGCCACAAAGAGGCCTAACTCTAGGCTGGTGGATTTGGATCCATGTGTTGGGAGGAAAGGTTGCAGAGAAAGGGCACGCGATGAAACTGAGTGAAGAGCCATGCGTGTCTGACTCCCTGACAGGCAGTAAATCGCTCGTCTAAAGTCACGTTTTCAGTCTCTGCTTTAATTTCTTTTTGAGCTGTATGTTTCCTAAAGAAATTTCAGATTCTCAATCAGGATTGATCTGACTGATTTATTTGCTTCTTGAAGGTTTCAAGGGCTTGCAAGAGCAATGTGATTTTAATTTACAGCTTTTAAAACTCCCTCCGCTTGAAGTGGTTTGCACATTAAGGTTGTAGCTACATGTCAACACGGCTTGTTGGAAAGTTGAAAATTCAGCCTTTACACTTCCGTGGTTGTGGTTATGTTTTGACTGGTTACAGAAAGAAGTTAAATAACCAGTCTGACTAGTTTTCCTTCTTGACTGATTTGGCAACTGATCCTGATGCTGTTGTTGAAACAGCCTGCAAGATGTTTTGGCCCCCAGATGCCCACAAGTTAAACATTACAGGCAAAGTTCAAAACTCCGTAAATGGCCTTTATACTTCAGCCTGGACTTGCCATTGATGTGTTAGCAGCTCTTAAAATGGGCTTATTAGGGTCAAACTATGGGATACAGTTTCTACGCCATAGTTGATACTGTTAGGTGGTTAACAAGTCCCTGACTATGAGCTTCCTCTTCTTTGAGAGAAATTCACAAATTTGGACATGGAAAGAGAGGCCTATGATCAAAACTTAGCCAAGTGCCAGATACAATTTGTCTATTTGTGGTAGAATCATTTGCAGCTTTTACCTCAAGATCTCTTTCTGGCCCAAGTCTTTACAGACAAAATTGCTTAGGAGTAACCAAGGATGCTGACTTCATTTCCCAAATTTTATTCCTTTTTAAAATCACGGTTTCAAAATGACAAGGAACATAAGAGCAAAAGACAACAGTTGCTATTCTTTCTGTCTTCTGTTGGTCATTCCTTTCGTACTTCTTCTCCCTCTCAACACTATTAAAAATCTTTCTTCTAAGTGAGTAATGTTTTAGAAACTCACCTCCATGATCGTATTTCATGCTTTCTAGTCACCATAAGTGTTGGTATCAAAAGTTGGATAAGGGGCTGGAGAGATGGCTTAGTGGTTAAGCGCTTGCATATGAAGCCTAAGGACTCCAATTTGAGGCTCGATTCCCCAGGACCCACGTTAGCCAGATGCACAAGGGGGCACACGGGTCTAGAGTTCATTTGCAGTAGCTGGAAGCCCTGGCATGCCCATTCTCTCTCTCTCTCACTCTCTCTCTCTTCCTCTCTCCTTCTCTTTGTTGCTTTCAAAGAAATAAATAAAAATAAACAAAAAATGTTGGATAAGCCACTTGTGCAAATAACTGATCTCATTGAAGGTGTTTGCACTAATGTTAAATGACCTATCTATGGTATGATGGAGTACAGTGTTGAGTGAGATGTGTATAAGGTCACTTCCAATTTTCAAATCCTATGTTTGATAGTGGAAATCAGTTCACCTAGGCAAGGCTGACCTAGTAGAACAGACAGTGTTGTATTAACAGCAATAAAACATGATTTCAATATGCTCATGTCTTTGGTCTTATTCTCTGGTCAGCCATCACTATGAGAACTTCTTGGGGTATCCTGAACCATGGCATGAAAAATAAAAGTCTTGGGAGAACCACCCAGATATGTACAGATCTATAACCTACAGCAGGGCCATAGAATGGAAAAATAATAATAAAACTTCACCAAATTAAGCTCAGTTCTGGGGTGGTTGGTTACATAGTGCTTTAAGGCAATTAATGATAAAGGCATTAATGTTTAAACCCTACAGTGCTCCAAAACCTTGAACATCAAAATGATTCCTATGTTTTATTTGCATTCTGCATTGCCCAGAAAACTTACCAACATACAAATGTATGGGCTGTGCACAAACCTGGATGCTAAGTCTGACATTAAGTGTAGAGTACCTTTTCTCCTTTGGTGCCTGAGACTTCAGTGAGCTAAGCTTTTTAGTAGCAGTCTCCAAACTGGGTTCCTGGAACTGTGGAGATCTACTCAGGAGACCACAACAAGGTCCTGACCACCTTAGAAACTGCCATTGATACTTGCTGAACTTGAGCAAGATAGCCTTCAAGGTACAGTCTGAAGACAAACAATTGTCACCTGACTTCTGATGCTCTGGGAGTCCAAAGCATGTTTGTTTTGATTTGTAGTAGGATGTTTTCATATGAAAATATGAAGAACTGGTACTATAAGGCAAGACATTCTCCACTGTTCCCCTCAAGCATTTCAAACCAAAGCCAAGTATATGGTACAAAAGGAGAGTATACTTCTGAAAAAGAATGAAAGAGAACACTTAGAAAAGTCATATAAGCTGCATTATGCTGACTTCTGCCCTTGTTATCTTCATAGGACCCACTTGGCCCAACAGAATGAGAATTAAAGACTTGAAGACAGGGCTGGAGAGATGGCTGAGTGGTTAAGCGCTTGCCTGTGAAGCCTAAGGACCCCAGTTCAAGGCTCGATTCTCCAGGACCCACGTTAGCCAGATGCACAAGGGGGCGCACGCATCTGGAGTTCATTTGCAGTGGCTAGAGGCCCTGATGTGCCCATTCTCTCTCCCTCTCTCTATCTGCCTCTTTCTCTCTGTCTGTTGCTCTCAAATAAATAAAATAATAAAAATAAACAACAACAAAAAAGACTTGAAGACCATAGGATCTCAGGAAGGAACATATTGCCACTGCGGTGACACTCTCAGATACAAGAAAGTGATTCCACAACCGGCCTAGGTCGGCATGAATGAGACATTTGTCTGAGCTGTGGTGTAGGAGAGCTGGCTTAGACAGCCTGTGTGCTTCTCCCCTCCCCAATCAGTCTCTTCAAAATGAATCTCGATGTACAATAATCTTTCCTTAGATAAGTTGTCTTTGTCCTCCAAACACTAGTCAAGAAACATGAATCATCATCTCGTCATTTCTCATAGCTTTTTTTTCTAGACCAAATGAGTCATGGAATCACTTAATAGTTACATAAAACAGCATGATGCATTTTACCTCATTCTCACTAATTACCACAGAAAAACATTGTGCCTCTTCCCAAATTTCTTGTCTTGTAATAATCTTCTCAAACAAATTTATATAATTGGAAGGTATTTCATACCCTAATAAAGGGAATGCTATTTATATTGCTCATAGTAACCCAACTTTGATATCTACCAGATCAAAACATTTTAAAAGTCACACTGAGTAAGACATAGATAGATAGATAGATAGATAGATAGATAGATAGATAGATAGATTATAAAAATACTATAATAAATAAAACTATTGTATAAAAACTATAATAACTATAAAATAAACTTAAACATTATATATGTGTAATTTTCCCATTCTAACTTCTCTTTACTCTGGGAGGTATACACTATTCTTATCCCCATTTTACCAGGGAATTTCATATTAGCATCCATGTCTCTAACCAGTTTATATTAGTGTTCCTTTTGCCTACTTGACATTTCTTTATATTGTTATATTGTCCTCCAATATAATACTACAGTTTTGGAACTATAATCAAGTTGTGATATTGTTATATTTATTGGAAAGTTTTATTGTTTTGTTCTTAATGATATTAGGTTCATGACAGACTTGACTTTTTGAATATCTTTTTTAAATCCCTTCCACTTTTCTTTCTCTTTGTAGTGGAGGAAAATGGAAAATCACCTTTTACTTTCCATCTCCACATACCACATTGATGAAGGCCAAGGTTCATTGGTTGGGCCAAGTCTGGCATTTCCAGCAATAACCTAATGTGCCATAAAATGTTTCAGAAAGATATTCTTTTACTCCTTGGAGTGCCGATCAAGTTCTCTGAAACAGAATCACAGTGAACTTTATACCAAGCTGAGACCAAACCAGGGAAGGATCTGAGGGTCTCTGGTTCAAGGTAAAGTTATCTGAACCTTTTTTGTTTCCCCTTCTATAGTAGGGAAAAGAATGCCTTAAATCACAACCATCATTGTCAATGAGAACTAGAAAACTTAATGCTCAGAGGGCAGGGAGATCAAAGCTTAGCACCTGGAGAGTTCCACGTGGGGAAGATTAATAAGACAATGCCTGCCACTACATAAATCTTGAGAGGGTTACTCATAGCATACACTGCTCCCCAAAATTATTGTAGGGGTCAGATAACTGATATCAAATCCATGCAGTCTCCCTACCGGGGACTGTTCTTTTGCCCTTACCTAGTTGTTGACACAGGCACGGAGACGATTTTGGTTTAAGCTTCTTTTGTCTAAAGTTGACATTATAGATTTTGGATCTGGACCCAGCACATCTGCAAGCCAGCGGAAATACCAAGATCCAGCATGTGCCTGTGATTGTTACATTGAAGATATCGTGTGTGCTACCAGCCCCGCTGCTGTAAGGCATTAGAGGCTGTTACTCCGGCTTGTAAAGTACTTTGGAAATACTATAGACCAGGATTAGAACAGATGAGTATTCCACATGGTTTAAGAAGACATGATAACCAAGAGGAGTGTTGGATAGTTAAATTGATCTATGTGGAAAACAATATATGAAGAGTCTGCTCTAGGTGTGCATGTGAGCGTGTGTTAGTGGTTTTGAAACTTACATGTCAGTTGAGCTCTAAAGAAACGGGGAGAGAGAGGGAAGTGGGAGGTGTATACGTATCCAAACTTCTTGTAGTTTTTTTTTTTTTTTTACAGTCTGAAAGCAAAACCAAAACCAAATCCAAGTACCCACTGCTGAAATGTCACTTTGGAATTTGGCTGACAAGCTCTGTGGCTTTTTTATATAAGTGAGAGGCAAGTCATATGGAAGTTGTGAGCCAGAGCATAAGGTAGCAGAGGTTTCAGTATTACAGTCGAAGTAGGAAACTTTAGCATGTGTTGATAATGTCCTGGAAACTTTCCCAGTGATAAAAATAAGATCACTTTCATTTGTATAGGTCATTTATTGCTGCTAGATCTCAAACATGTATAAAAACCTATGTGGCCATATCTAAAAATTATAAATCATTGATTCATTATGGCCATATGAATTATATACACATGGTTTATCTATCTGAAACTCATATAATGATAAATAGGCTTACACAAAAATATATCTTCTATATGGTCTAGTACCTTGTCACCATGCACATGGTCCCTCAATGCTTTCCTCATCGGACTCTGAACACTATTCTTTGTTAGGAAAGTCGACAAAATTATACCTAAAAATTAGAAAACTGCATCCCAAAGAAACCTGTAACTTACTCAAGCTTTCCTAGTGATTAAGTGGCAAAACTTCCTAGTTCTCCAACTAGCTTCCATCAACACCAAAATAAATTCTATAATACCACACTAAGGACATGAACAATTGATCAACTTGGTTCTGTCCAAACCATTGTCAAGAGGTTCTGGGATCCATGGATATCATGAGAAATGGGAGGATGAAAACCTCTCCCAACGTCACTGCCACAGCATTGCCTTAATAGGAAAACACATGCACACCATCATTTCCTGAGAACAGTTTAGGCAGACCCAGAGGGCTGTGGCAGAATGATGCTAACTTTCATTCTATGTGAAGGAGCTTTATTCAATTATAATCTATGTTTATCTATTTTTAATGAGTCTTAACAAATTTTCCAGCAGATACTATACACTCATTTTGAGGTGCTTTGTTGGTAGAAGGCAGGCATGAAGGAAAAGCCAGGTTTTAATTGAGGTTTCTTTAAGTCATTTTGTCATGAGTAAAGGAGCAAAAAAATGCTGGAAAAGTCAGCACACATAATCAATCCATTAATAGATTTCTGTATAAGCATACTAGAATTACAAAATATTAGACAGTCAATTTAATTGCGAAGTATTATTTCTATTATACCAGTATGGCCCTGCAGGAAAGAGTTGTATATAGCTGTGACAAACAGTGGGAGGTTGCAGCCAGTTTCACAGTGGATTCTTATGCTGTTTTCACATACTGGAGGTGGACACAGGGCTGCTCTATGGTGACAGCCCAGTAGGCAGCCATTTTTGTTACCTCTGGGAAAGAGAAGGTGCATGGAAAAGGAAGAAGAGTCAGGTTCTGCAGGAACTAAGGCTTTGGGGACAGGTTGAGAAAAATAGCAAAGTAAACTAACAGAGAAACACATAACAGTGTGAAAGAACATTATTGTGACATATTACTGTGCCACAGGGTCTGAATTAGATGTTTTGTTTAATTTATTTTTTATTAATATAGATGTCTTCAGCAAACCTTTGAGGAAGGTCCTCTTTTGACATCTTATGACAGGGCAAATCAGGTTCAGAAAGACTAAAGAGACTGTTTGAAAGTGGTGGAGACAGAGTTAAGTAGTTCAGGAGCCATGGAACTACATGTGTGGTGTCCACTTGATGTACTGACCATTAAAGACTGGACACTCTGATTTTTCCCTCTCAAATGCATTTTCTAGTTAATGATTCCCTAGACTTCCTACATGGGTATTTTTAGCCCTGTTTTATATGAAGAAATGAAGGCTCAAAATGAATAGGAAAAGCTAGGAAGCATGTGTAAGATCCTCTTGCTATAAATGACTTGAACCAGAACTGATGAAGGCTCAACACATGCTCAGTCTGTGTCTCTCTGGGAGCACAGAGAGGACAAGCGCTAACCCTGTGCCCAGCAACAAGTGTCTCCTTTATGCTACTCAGCAATATCAGCATTGATGCGTGGACTGTCTTTTTACCATCATCAAAATTCCAGTGTTAATATCCAACTGGTACAGGCCCCACCAAACTCTGATATACACAACGAAGAAATGTGACAAAGAATTTTAAATCACACTCAGTGATTCAGGCTGGGATTTTAATTGTCTTGCAACTGCCATTTCAGAACAGACTTGCCTGACCACAGAAGGATGTCAGACTTTACCAAACAGCTGGCCTATCGAAGGCAGATTGAGGTGCTTTGAGCTGATGTCTTTGATCCACATTTCTTCAGCTCTAGGCCTGCCCCTCTTGAATGGCCCTCCCGTCCATGTCTGTGAGTTCTGAGCCCCTGGGAAAATAAGCAATATAGAATACAGCCCTTTGTTCTTTAGCTGGCCTGTCAAAATTCTTTAATTTAAAATATATCCCCTTTCTCCCCTTGCATTCAATTATACCTTTTTGGCTAAAATGTCTCCATGAGTATATATTTCCTGCTTCTTAAAAAAAAAAAAAAAGTCCTTCTATCTTGGAGAATAAGTGTGTCTTGCACAGTTTGAAGCAGAAACCATACTGACAAAAAGCTTTTTATTTTTTTTTTAAATACATTAGCTGCGGTTATAACTTCAAACCCTGGTAGGGTTTCAATCACATTGGGATACATGCAATTTATGACAAAATAAAATAATACCAGGTTATTCATAATATAAGAATATTCCTAATTTACCTTTTTTTTGCAGTACTGTAAAAATATACCTTTGTGCATAAGTGAACATATCAGGTTTTAAAAGTTATTTTCTCCACAATCATAATAAAGATCCAGGAGTGAGGGTTAGGAATGGCTTTTCCATGAGTTTTCAGGAAACTTGGGTTTCTGTCCAACAGTCAGCTGTGGAGAGGTTTCGCTGAGTGCACTATATTTTCATCTCCCTCCTGCCTCTAAATTCTGAAGGACACAAATTACTGACCATAAATCTGCCTTTTCCATTCAGACCAGACCCAGCAGCAAGTCAAGCCATACCATGGTGGGACGCCAGGTTGTGATGGAGCGTGCTGGAGGTACTGCTCTCTCTTATCTATTGGATAAGCCATTTCCTGGCCTCAAATCATTCCAATCACATATATTTTGTCGTCCCCCCTCGGCTGTAATCTAGTCTTTCCATCCTGACCTGATTTCATTTGTTTTAATTAGTTTGTGGATGAAGGAATGCATATGACAGATTGGATTAATACTTGTCACAGAGTAGATGGTTAACATTCAGTAGATTCACATGGTTATATTAATGATGTGAATTTATCTGAAGTCAGTGTTTATCAACTGATGTCACCAAATAACTTTTTATTCTAACCTTACTGTATATTCTAAGTGGGCTCCAAAAAGCGAATAAAAAAATCTGAGTGAATGTATAGCTACATGAGTGTAAGTATACTCACAACATATATATGTAATATATACATATAGAGTAAATAATGTTCATACAGATAATTTTATATGATGTTATAATATATCATTATTTATTATGTTATAAATATATATCATATTTACATTCACATATGTACACATACAAACTCATAAAAGTTTATTTCAAATCTTCAGCCAAAATGGTCTGACTGGATTGCTTTATTCACTAAGAGCAGGGACAGAGTTTTTCTTATCCCCACAAGGGAAATCAAAGTCATTTCCAAGTGCCTCACCATGGGACTTTGTTTCTATTTCCCCTGCCAGCTGATCCGGCCTCTGTTCAATCTGTGGGCCCACCAAGCTGTCAAAATCTACCCCGTCTGCAGCTTGTACCATACATGGCCAGGAGCTTTAGTGCTTAGCAGAGACGTAGTGAGAAGGCAAATGTCTTGGCAGCTATTTAAGATGTGTGTAAAAAAAGCCCCAAATCGAACTTCATCAGATACCAACTCTGGCATTTGAGAGTGCTTGAAACCTGCCCAGTGCCATAATTTATTTTGCCAGGAGGTAAGAAATCGACCAGGGTTCAGAATGTAATCCTTCTTCAAATATTATTTCTGGGAACACTTTTCTCACCAAGCATGACCCCACAAATTGAATCTTGCCTTCCCATCCCAGGCCGACATTCCATAAGCTCTGCTCTAAAAGTAAATTGTTTATACAGGCAAGAAGAATCCTGGTCTCCTTAGGAAGTTGAGAAAGAGCTAGGATTTTATCCTAATAGCTTTTCACTTCTCTGCCCCCTCCAGATCACCAAAACAACAGTTTTGTAAAGTTCATTATAAGTAGACCTTGAGAAAAGCTGCCCATTACCAAATCCAGTACTCTCTTTATTAATAATAAATATGAATGGTCAGAAAAGCAAGCAACATTGCAAACTTTGGATAATCCTAGCACTGGATGTGAATGGGTAGGTCCATTTACTTTAGTTGTCAAGTATCCTCCCAAAGTTTGATCAGTAAGCACCTGCACAGAAAGGAAACAGCACAACAATGTCAACCAGTGAAACAAGGGGAATTCTAACATCAGCTTTTACTGTTTACTATTTTCCAAGGACTATATATGTTTATTGTCGATGTCCTTCCAAGTCTCCTATCACCATGTGATGTCCAAGGAAGCTGAGACTTGGCCAGAAGTGGTGGCACACACCTTTAGTTCCAGCACATGGGAGGCAGAGGTAAGAGGAGCACCATGAGTTTGAGGCCACTCTGAGATTACATAGTGAATTCCAGGTCAGCCTGCACTAGAATAAGATCCTACCTATCAACCCCCGCCCCTCCCTCCCGCAAAAAAAAATAAAGATACAAGAAACCTGGGCTGGGAAAATGGCTCAGTGAGGCACAGGGCTTACTATACAAGCAAAAAGAACTGAATTCAGATCCCTAGCACCCACACAGAAATCTAGCCTGGCCACACATGCTTGTAACACTCAGAACTAAGAGAAGTAGGGACAGGAAGATTGCTGGGGCTCACAGGTCAGCTAGCCTAACAATATCATAGGTTAATGAGAGACCCTGTCTCAAGAAAATAAGGTGGACGAGTATAGAGGACTATCTTCCTCTGGCCTCTGCACATGAGCACACTGTACACACATGTGCATGTGCTACACACACATACACACATCAAAAGAAGATATGTTATTTGCTAAGTCACATAGCTGTAAGGAACATTTTTTGGCCCATCAGCACCATTGGTGGGGAGAAAATAACCCAAAAGAAAGTAAAGACACTGTATACAGATATATTAATGTCTTTAAAATAGTGAATAGTATGGCTCAGATCATAAAATGCGTTAATGGAAGAATTGGATTTTGAACCCAAGCAGTCTCAATCAGGACCAAGCACTAAACTGCAATATTACACTTGTTGGCTGTACCCTCAGGGTGCCTTCAGTGGAGCACAAATGTAACATGAACACCTGGAAACGGTTAGAAGCCAAGTAAATGAGGATATATGTGGTAAACACCATAATGTGACTGGGTGGGGAGTTCAGAGCAGTGTCCTGGTAGAAGAGATTCAAGCCAGACCAAAGATGATGGAACTTTGGAGACAGGAAGGCAAAGCTCTGATAAATAATTAGTGCTACCTTAACTGAGCAGTTACCACTGATAAATAATCAGTGCTACCTTAACTGAGCAGTTACCACATGCTAGGTGGGTTTCTAATTACTTTCCATTTGTCAACTAACTAAACAAGATGCAAGCTTTCTACTCAGGAGTAGACACCAGGTGTCTAGTGTCACCAATTTTTTTAAAAAATCTGCTTAAACTTCAAGATTAAAGCAAACAAAAACCTGCCTGTAACTAGATTGACACTTAGAAGACTTCCAGTGAAAATTACATCTTATTAATGGCCCCACTCACTAGAGAAGGTTTTACAAATTGCATGAAGAGAAATGAAAAACAAAACATGTTTCATTTTCCAACCATAGCCTTCGAAAACCCTTCCACCATTTTTTGTGCCTGCTAGATATCTACCCTGATATTTGTAATTTTACCACACCTACCCATTAACTTCCATTCATGACAGATTGCTGATTTTATGAGTTTTGCAATTAAAATATATGCAAAAATTTTTAAATTAAAAGATATAAAAGTGTTTTACCATTAAGGAAGATCCTTCAGGGCTGAAGAGATGGCTTACTGGCTAAGGCACTCAACTGTGAAGGCTAAGGATCCAGGTTTGATTCTCCAGGTACCATGAAAGCCAGATGCACATGGTGGTGCAGGCATCTGGAGTTCATTTTCAGTGGCTGGAGGCCCTGGTGTGCCCATTCTCTCTCTGTCTCTCTCTGTCTCTCTCTCTCTCTGTCTCTCTCTCTCTGTGTCTGTCTCTCTCTCTCTCTCTTCCTCCTCCTCCTCTAATAAATAAATAAAAATCTAAAAATAAAAAATGAAAAGGTCCTTCAGGGACACAACAGGCTGTGGTCAGAGGACATTGAGAGATCACACTGGAACTGAGGTGAAAACCAACTCCCTGCCTGCTCTCATAGTGCTGATGAGTGCTATGGAAGCTGCTGAGGGACAAAGGTCTCCAACAGCATGAACAAGCAGTGGATCCTGTAATCTTCACAATCAACCAGCCAGGCTGGTTATATATACACACTGGTATAATAACGGCACATACATTATGGGGGTAACCTACCTCACACTGATTGGCTATGAAGCCTCCTCAGTGGGAGTGAATTCACACCTGGTTCTGAGAACCAAGTTAGAAGCCTATGGTTTGGAAGGCCATAAACCCTCTAGGGGAGCTTCTACTGTTCTTTGGCTAAAAAGAGAAGCTATGCCTGTCAAAAAGTCTTCCAAATGTCTTTTTATCCCCATTGATCCAGGCCACTCTCACTCTTGGCCAGAGAATATGCTTTTGTATAGATGGCAGCAAATACTTGGGAGACCCAAGACCCATCAGTATGACAAGAAAAGGAAACTACTTAGTGTGAGATGAGTCATCTCTACCACATCTCAGGAAACATTACCAAGGAAGCAGTGGGTTTATGACTGTTGCTCTCACTGCTAGCCTGAAAGCCTCCTTTAGGGAAATGGCAGTAGACACTGAGAAGACTCAAAACTCATCAAAGCAGAAATCCAGAGGTTGCACAGAGTTCAACACTAAAGGAAACCCGTAATATGCTCTCCAAGCCTTGGAGAACATTGCAGAAGAGAGGGTGGAAAGAATTTAGAGCCACCAGGTAGGAAGGTATACTCTGAGGACTCAGAAATTGATGCTTTTATAACCCCACTGAGGAGTGCCCACAGTGAAATGGAGGAAGGGAGAGACAACATAAAACTATAACCTGGTAGGAATATGACCAATTTGCAATATGTTCATATAATAAAATTCTCAATTTAAAAATCTCAGTATACCATGATCTCAAATTACATGATTTTCCCAAGTTATTGCTGTACTGGGTAAAAATAGTATGAAAAAGGTCAGTGTCTAGATAATTGCATGTGTTATATAAATAACTACATATAACTTATTTGTCCAAAAGTTTATTATTTTCTAAATTAAAAGCATTTAAAAAAGAACAGTCCTTCAAGGCTATGAAGATGCATTTGCACATAATCTAGAAGGCCTGAGTTCAATCCCCAACATGCAGTATAAAAGGGGTAGCTGGAGAGATGACTTAGCTGTTAAGGCATTTGCCTGAAAAGCCAAAAGACCTCAGTTTGATTCCCCACTATCCATATAAGCCAGATGCACAAAGTGGCGCATACATCTGGAGTTCGTTTGCAGTGGCTGGAAGCCCTGGTGGGCCTCCCTCTCTCTGTCTCTCTCTCTCTCTCTCTCTCTCTCTCTCCCACCTTCTCTCCCTTCCTCCCTCCCTCCCTCTCTCATCTCCCTCTCCCTCTTTTCTGCTCTCAAGTAAATAAATAAAAATAACCTTGGGCTGGAGGGATGGCTTAGCAGTTAAGGTACTTGCCTACAAAGCCAAAGGACCCAGGTTCAATTCCCCAGGTCCCATGTAGGCCAGATGCACCTGGTAGCCAAGGTATCTGGAATGTGTTTGCAGCAGCTAGAGGCCCTGGTATGCCCACCCTCCCTCCACACCTCACCCCTCTCTCAAATAAATAAAAATATAAAAATATTTTTTAAACCTGGGCAGAATCAGCACACCCCCCCCCACACACACACACATCTGTAACCCCACTTCTGAAGGAAGCATGAAATTTGAAAATTACTGGGGCCAGTCTCAATGAAAATGGCAGCTCTGGGTTCATTGAAAAACTACCTCAAAGACACAAAGCAAAAAGCGAGATGAAGGATACTGGCTTTCTCCTCTTCCCTCCTCATACATGGACACATCACATGTATCTGCATACACATACCACACCACACATACTTTACCAAAAAAGTGATAAAAGAGAAAGAAGGTCCTGTACTGGCTTATTAAAAGATACTGAAAATATAGAGCTGCAGGCATAGCTAAGTGTTAGAGTGGCTTCTTAGCTTGCATATGGTCTTGGGTTTGATATCCAGCACACTGTGTTGGAAGTATGCAGGGGGAGATGCTCCAAAAATATCTTATGAAGTATTTAACATAGCTTTCAAATACTTCATTATCTTCCTGTATTAAACCTGAGAGAATTTATTCCTACAATGACTCTGCTTACAGTCACCTAAGTTACCAAACACTGTATGTTTTGCAGATTGACCCCTATGATAACCATTCATTTGTAGGTAGCATACCTGTGCAACAAGGATGACAGGAGAAGTCATAGGGTAAGCAAGAAGCCAGGCTTCAAATTCCACCTGAGGTCAGGAGCCAATGGTTGAAGGCTATATAAAATGGCTGGCAAGATGGTCAAATGTCTGTCTGGTTCAAGCATCTATTGAGTGCCAGCCTTGGGACAATGTTTTGTTAAATTGCGCCGACAATCCTTGGCACAAGAGCTGAGTGATTTCATTCCTCTGTCTCACAGAAGCAAGTGGAGCAGTTGGCTGGGATATCTGCAAGTTCCCAAATACTAACAAGGCCCTCCTCATGGAATTCCAGAGGCAGTGAGTCCACAATCAGCAGAGGGGTATCCTACCACTGTGGTGCACATGACTTACCTCCTCCCCGTCCAACATAGAGACCTTGAGATTGCTGGGCTCCTTCTACGAAGGAAAGATTGGTTTCTGGAGAAGGACAGCAGTGAGCCCCAGACAGCCACTTTTTCAACAGCTGGGGGATGGTTACTCTGGCCCAGGAAAGGGACATTGAGTAGGGCTTTATCAGAATCCAACCACCAAATCAGCATTCCAAGCAGCAAAGAGAAGGGGGCACACTTATTCTCTTTAAGGACATTTTCCAAAAGGAATTCATAAAGATCGTGAAGGTAGACAAATATCCACCAAAAACTGGAAGGGAACTTAGAAAAATAAGTCTGTATTACAGATGCCTGTCTTCCCAGGCATAAATCTGGAAGTTTGGTTATTCAAGACACTGGGAGAACTAGTGGTTTATAGTCCAAATCGATCCTCAATGGACGCTCCTGCCCGAGAAGGTATCTGCACATGCCTGGGAGCCTTCAGTGTTTCCAGGCAACCTTCCCACTGGTTTAGAACTGGCTCTGGAAGCCATATGTTGAGGTATGCCTCTTTCCTCCCTCTAACTACTAGGAGCATCCTTATACCTACAATTTACAGTTGTGATTATATGGAAGCCATGGACTTCCCATGCTTCCTAACTGGGTCTGCACTTTCAATTCTCATGTGTGAGGAAGAGAGGCATCTCAGAGTCTCCTTATCTTTCCTCACACATTGAAATACTAATATAACATCACGTTTACAGGAAACCAGCTTCCTATACTTACTTCAGTGTAGCTTTACCAATACTCACTCAAGTTTTCTCAATTACATACAATTAAATAGCAATTGTTATTCCACACAGGCAACAAGTTCCCTTCCGTTTTCAGACAGCAGCAATTTTAAAGGCTTTTCTGAACTTGGAGACTACTGAGTTTTGCATCTAATTCTGAAGTTAGGAGTTAGGAACTGACGGTGACTCTGTCTCTCCTGAGGAGTCCACGCTCCCTTTAGCAGGAATACTAGGATTCTTCTCGTACATGTTTCCCTCCCCTTCTTTCAAAGCTAGGACATATTTATACTCAAGCCTCTTCTTAGGTCAGGTACTGTGCTAAAAAGGGAAGGAGGTAGGGGTTGTATCTACATTATAATTTATGATTTATAAATCAGATTACACAAAAATAAAAACTTCAGTGGGGAATGAGTTAGACACACGAACAAAAGTAGAACTATAAGTGGGCAATAAATCAATAAGAAATGCTCAACTTCATTAATCATCTCAGAACATCATGTTACAATGAGATTTCTTTACCTTTTTTTCTATCCTAGTGGTAAAGATTAAGGAGAATTACATAGATATAAGGAAAGATGCACTGTCAAAATTAACTGCCTCAAATTGAAATGGGTAGAACCTCTTGGAAAGTCAATTAGAAAATAATCAAAACTCTCTTCAAAATGCTTTGATCTCAGTAATCCCCACACTGGGAATTGAAGTGTTAAAAATGTGGGCTGGAGGGATGGTTTAGTGCTTAAAGCATTTGCCTACAAAGTGTAAAGACCCAGGTTTGATTCTCCAGGACCCACGTTAGCCATGCACAAGGGGGCAATGTATCTTGAGTTCTTTTGCAGTGGCTGGGGGCCCTGGTGTGCTCATTCTCATTCTCTCTCTCTCTCTCTCTCTCTCTCTCTCTCTCTCTCTCATAAATATATAAACAAATAAAATTTTTTTAAAAGTTTGTACAAGAATGTTCCGCTCAGAACTGTTTATAATGGAAGAAAATCCAAATTTTTAGTGCTGAAAGAATAGTTAAATATGTAACTGGACATTTATGTAAAGAATGCCATAAAGCCATTTGAATTCTAAGGGAAAACTATAGACCCTAGAAGAGAAAGATATTCATGTTATATTTTAACTTAGGTAAAATGTAACTTATATTCATTCTCCAAATACAACAGCAGTTTTGGAAAATGCATATCATAGCTATTATTAGCTATTCACAGTGAAAATAGACTGAGAGGATATATACCAAAAATATCACCTATTATTTTCTCTAGATGCAGAACTGCTGACTTGTTTTCTTTTTGCATAGCTGTACACTGTAAACTTCTCACAAAGTTTTCATATTATTTGAGAGGTTGATTTTATTTAAGTCATAAAAAATCTAGAAGAAAATAGCATTGACTATTTACCATCCTTTAAAGAGAAAGTGACATTCTAAGTGATTAAAATCACAAAGAAAAAATGACTGATTATTTAACAAAAATAATGAGTTTGGTATTTCAAATATGAAATAAAACATCACATGGCACCTCACAAATATGTGCAAATATCACATGCTAAGAAAAACATAAAATAATGAATAAAATGCAACAAGTCTGAAGAAAAATATTTGTAGCCAACCTAACACCAAATCCTCATATGATGCAATCAGGAAACCTAACCCAAAAGTGAAATAGTAAAACATGAACCATGAAAGCAGGTAATTCTCAAAATGGGAGTCTCTAGGAAACATATGCAATATGTTTCTTTTGGTAAATACCAACTGAAACATAGCTATAAAATTTATAGTGAGAATGTTGAGTTGTATGGAGCTGACTTTGTGGTACACTTCTGTAAATGTGTGACTTGGTATAATACTTCTGGAAAGCCACGAGACACAAGATAAGGAGCCAGAAAGCTGATTAGTCTTTGACCTAGAAACATAGAGAAACGATCTAATTAGAGAAAAATAGATGTCCACACATTGGTGTTTTGCATGTGTGTGTGCATGGGGTACATGTATACACAAGTGTGCATGTGGGTGAGGAGCCAAAGGTTGATGTCAAGTATGTTCTTCAATTGCTCTCCATTTTGTTGATAAGGAGACTCTCGCTAATCCCAGACCTCACCAATTCAGCTATTCAACAATCAAAGAAAGCTTACATATGTATTGTGGTAGTTGAATTCAGGTGTCCCCCATAAACTCAGGTGTTCTGAATGCTAGGTTCCCAGCTGATGGAGATTTGGGAATTACTGTCTCCTAGAGGCAGCGTTATTGTTGGGAGCAGGATTATGGGTATTATAGCCAGTGTCCCTTGCCAGTGTTTGGCACACTCTGCTGTTCCTGTTGTCCACATTATGTGGGCCAGGGGTGATGTCCACCCTCTCCTCATGCCACCATTTTCCTCTGCCATCATGGAGCTTCCCCTCGAATTTGTAAGCCAAAATACATCCCTTTTTCCACAAGCTGCTCTTGGTTGGGTGATTTCTACCAGCAATGTGAACCTGACTGCAACAGAAAAGTGGTACCAAGGAGTAGGATTGCTGCTAGACACCTGACTGTGTGACTTTGGCTTTTTGAAACTGATTTTCAAGAGGAATGTGGAAGACTTTGAAACCTTCACCTACGAGATGACTTGCAGAGCTGTAAGTACAGCTTGATGGACTATTCTGGTCAGAGTTGAAAGACCTGAATGCAGTAAGAACTATGGGCTGTGGGTTTGACTTATGAGGGTGAGAAAGAGCTTTGCTTGGACTGGGATAGAGGCAGTTTGTGTGAAAACCTTGCTTTATGCCAGTGTCCTAAGAAGTTGTGGAGGGCTGCTTTGCATAGAAATGAAGTGATGTGAGTAGAGGGATATGGCACAGAAAAAAAAAAAATCCTTTGGGTGAACTGCTGCCTGATCAGCTGCAATTGAGAGATTACAACCATTGAGAGTGGGACAGCTGACCTGCAGTGAGCCAACAGGAAGAATGTACTCTTTTGAAGAGGCCTGAGTGCTCAAGGAGTGTCCTGTTGTTTAAAGTCTCTTTTATTCCCCCTGGATTAACAAATTGGTGCCCTACCTGGTATTGTGGAATATAAGAAATAAAGAAGAGGGTCATTTAGTTTGCATTGGTCTTGCATTTTGAAAATGGCCATGGGCAGGGGAAAGCAGGTTTGCTGGAAGCCTGCATGGAAATGCCAATGGAGCCATGAGGATGAACTATGGGTTGCAGTGGAGACCTAGTGGAGATGCTGGGACCACGCGATGGCTGCCAAGGAGAGCTGCAAACCTGGATGAAGTTTTCCAGGATGGTGAGTAGCCTAGCTGGAGGGGCAGAATTGGAATGCCAGAGACTTGTTCATGGTTTCAATTATTGGACTTGGAGACTTGTCACTGGCTAGAGTTGTTGGACTTGAAGCTACAGAGTTTATGTTTGCCCTGGTTGTTTTAAATCTTGTATTGGTTGAATATTTCTTTACTATGCCCAGTGCCATCTTTTGCAGTGTGAATGTTTATTCTGTGCTATTATGGGTTGTGAGGGGATTTTTTTTTTTTTGGTACTATGGCTCAGTTTAAAGATCTTGGATTATGAGGATGTTTGAACATCATTGGGATAAAAACTATGGACACTTTTAAAGTTGGATGACTGTTTTGCATTTTACATCATGTATGATTATCAGTTTATGGGGGCCAGGGCAGAATGTGGTGATTTGACTCAGGTTTCCCCCATTAACTTAGGTGTTCTGAATGCTAGGTTCCCAGATGATGGAGATTTGGGAATTAATGCCTCCTGGATGCAGTGTTATTGTTGAGGGCAGGATTATGGATATTATAGCCAGTTTTCCTTGCCAGTATTTAGAACACTGTCCTTTTGCTATTGTCCACCTTATGTGGGTCAGGGGGTGATGTCCACCCTTTGCTCATGTCATTGTTTTCCCTTGCCATTGTGGTGCTTCTCCTCGAGTTTGTGAGCCAAAATAAACCTTTTTTCCCACAAGCTGCTCTGGGTTGGGTGATTTCTGCCAGCAAGGTGAACCGAACTGCCACATGTATCTTGGTGAAGTTATTACATGGAACTTACTGTAAGCATTAGTGTTTTATTTATGATGATTATATAATATACCAAAAACCAATTTGCATGTGTTTTAGGGGATAGATTTTTTAAGTACACTGAAAAAAATATGAAAATATAGCCCACCAGCAATGCCTAAATTACCTATTGTCTCTAATGTCACTGTTTTCTCTAAAGAACCTATATTCTGAATAATTTATTTTTAAGTGGCAGCAACATGGAAAATGATCTAAAGAATATATGTGCAAATGCAAATACATATAGAGTATAAGACAGTACTTTTTAAAGAAAATTTGTCTGCTTTGATAATAGTCATGTGTGAATTTTCTCATCTAGTAAACATAATTATAAAACTACTTAAAGTGTTTGTTTACCTGTCAATTTTTCATCATAGATGAGAGCCTTCTATGAGATCCATGAGACCCCACACCTCCCAGAATAAATTGTGGTAACTGACGATTGCTTAGGGATGGGGAGTTGTGTCCTTTGTTAGTGGACTAATGGGTTGCCCATTCTTGAGTAAATAACCTCTCTCACCCATGATCACACAAACAACCCTAACCTAACTCAATGGGTCAAAAAGATGCATGAAAGTAGGATGGGGATTGTGGTGGTTTGATTCAGATGTTACATATAAACGTATGTGTTCTGAATGCTAGATCTCCAAATGGTAACAATTTGGGAGTTGAAGTCCTCTGGAGGCCAGTGTATTGTTGGGAGTGGGCATGTGGGTGTTATAGCCAGCTTCCCTTTGCCAGTTTTTGGCACACTCTACTGCTGCTATTGTCCACCTGATGTAGGCCAGGAGGTGATGGACACCCTCTGCTCATGCCATCATTTTCCCCTGTCATCATGGAGCTTCCCCTTGAGTCTTGAAGACAAAATAAACCCTTCCTTCCTATAAGCTATTCTTGGTTGGGTGTTTTCTGCCAGCAACATGAAGCTCACTACAACAGTAAAATTGGTACCAAGAAGTGGGGTTTTTACTGCTAGAAACCTGATTGTGTGGCTTTGGCCTTTTGGAACTGCTTTGCAGGAGGAATGTGGATGAATTTGAAATCTTGTCCTAAGCAATGCCTTTGGTGCTCTAAGTACAGCTTGATAGATTTATTCTGGTCATAGCTGAAAGGTTTGAATGCAAGAACTGGACTATGAGGACTGGCTTATGAGGGCGAGAAAGAACCTTTTCAGGAATGGTCTAGAATGTGTGAGAGGCTTGCTATGTTCTGCCTCCTTGTGTACTGGAAACTTGAGTAGGGTTGCATTGCATAGAAATAGACTGGTGTGAGCAGAGGGATATGGCACAGGAAAAAAAAAAAAAACTGAAATCTTTCAGCCAAAACTCCTGTCCATTTATCTCCAATTTGTTGAGAGATTACAAACATTGAGATTCATCCAGTTGATCTGCATTGGGACAATGAGATGAATGCAGATTTTCTTGAAGTAAGGGACCTGAATGCTGACAGCATGTTCTGTTCTTCATAGCCTGCTTTATTGCTCTCTGGATTAATATGTTGGTAGCCCACCTGGTACTATGGAGTACAACAAATGCAGTAAAGAGAGGGTCATTGGATTTCCACCATGGTTTTGTATTTTGGAAATGGTCATGGGCAGTGTGAAGCAGGCTTGTTGAATTACCTTCATGGAGACCTGATAGAGCCATGAAGATGAACATGTTGCAGTTAGACACCCAACAGAGATGCCAGGATTATGGGAAGGCTGTCAAGTAGAACTGCCAGCACCAGATGAAATTTTCTGGGGCTGTGAGTAGCCTAGTTGGAAGGGCAGAAGTGGAACTCCAGAGACTCATTACTGGTTAGACTTATTGGACTTGGAGATTTGTCACTGACTAGAGTTGTAGGACTTGGAACTACAGAGTTCAATGTTTGCCCTGTTTGTTTTAAATTTTGTATTGGTTGAATATTTCTTTGCTATGCCCAGTGCCATCTTTTGCAGTATGAATGTTTATTCTGTGCCATTATAGGTTGTTTTTTGGGGGTTGTTTTTTTTTTTTTTTTTTTTGGTATTACTGCTCAGTTAAAAGACCTCGGAATGTAGGGATGTTTCAACAGCATTGGGATTGATGAAAACTATGAGGACTTTTAAATTGAACTGAATGTATTAAATTTTACATCATGGATGATTTTTCAGTTTATGGGGGCCAATGGTAGAATGTGGTGGTTTGATTCAGGTGTCCCCCTTAACCTTATGTGTTCTGAAGGCTAGGTCTCCAGGTGGCATTATGAGAATTAGAGTTTCCTAGGGACAACGTATTGTTGGGGGTGGGCTTATGGAGTTATAGCCAGTTTCCCCTTGCCAATATTTGGCACACTCTCCTGCTATGGTTGTCCACCTGATACTGGCCAGCAGGTGATGTCCACCCTCTGCTCATGCCATCATTTTTCCCTGCCATCATGGAGCTTCCTCTGGAGTCTATAAACCAAAATAAACCCTTTCTTCCCATAAGCTGCTCTTGGTTTAATGTTTTCTGTCAGCAACATGAAGCTGACAGCAACAGGGATCTAATGGGAAAAGGAAAGTTTTTTTTTAATTTTTTTATTTTATGTTTGTTTATTTATTTATTTGAAAGTGACAGGCAGAGAGAGAGAGAATGGGTACACCAGGGCCTCCAGCCACTGCAAACGAACTCCAGACATGTGCGCCGCCTTGTGCATCTGGCTAACGTGGGTCCTGGAGAATCGAGCCTCAAACTGGGGTCCTTAGGCTTCACAGGCAAGCGCTTAACTGCTAAGCCATCTCTCCAGCCCAAAAGGAAAGGTTTTGATGTGAGGGGCAGTGGGAAGAGAAGTAATGGGGGGAATGGAGTCAAAATGTACTGTAAAGGGCTGGAGAGATGGCTTAGCGGTTAAGCGCTTGCCTGTGAAGTCTAAGGACCCCGGCTCGAGGCTCGGTTCCCCAGGTCCCACGTTAGCCAGATGCACAAGGGGGCGCACACGTCTGGAGTTCGTTTGCAGAGGCTGGAAGCCCTGGTGCGCCCATTCTCTCTCTCTCCCTCTGTCTTTCTCTCTGTGTCTGTCACTCTCAAATAAATAAATAAAATTTTTTTAAAAAAATGTACTGTATAAATGCATAAAAGTATCAAATATGTAGAGAATTTAAAATGTTTTAATTAAAATTAAAAATACATTAATTAAAATGCTTGTTTAAAAATAAAAGGTAGACAGACATATAATATCATTGTAGCATATTGATAAATATTTTCTGAGTTTAAAAAAGTCTCTAAAATATAAAGTAGATGATTACATCTAGATTTATCATCTCCCTGTCTTCAAAACTATGAGTCATTAAACAATATATACTTTTCATACCATACATAAATGGTTTGTCCATGATTTTGACAGAAACATAAGAAAGAGAGACAGACGGACACATAATAGTGTCTTGCAAATGAATTTCTGAGAAGCAGTTAGTAGCCTGGTCTTTGGAGTGAGGAAATGAAAGCAGACATGATGATGCCACTTCCTGGTTCCTAAGCATTTCTTAATCCCTTTCTGTGATCTTTCTTCTACGTGCCTGGCCTGGGCCCCAGAAAAGAAAATACATGAACTTTCTACTTCTTCCACAGCCACTAATCCAACTAAGCAAAAAGAACAGGAGGCCTCAAGTCTGCTCCCTTATCAAATATTTCCAATGTGCCAACTGTTCTGTTCACATGTGGCTTCTGGATCTCTCCACCCATTGCAGGAGTTTGACTGAGTTAATCAGTCACTGGTGATTTACAGGAAAAAGAATCCCCCCCCCCCCTTGCATCCAGAAGGGCAAGGAAGCATTTGCCATGATAGCCCCAGGCACATAGCTGGTAGACATTCCTTCCATGCACAGAAGGGGAGGGGGAAGGACTCAAGAAAGTTGACTTCAAGCTGCCATGCTGTATTGCTCTTACTGCCACCGTTCCAAGATGCATTTGAGAAACATCTGAGACAAGCAGCGCAGGAAGAGGCCACTGCCTGACAGTTTGACCCTTTTCACTTAGTTAATAGCCATGATCTGCACATGGGTGCTGCACAACAGCCAATAATCTTCCCCAACATGCCAACAGCATGTTCTTGGCTCCGAGTATGACTCAGCCAAACTTTCTGGGTCTGACTGCAGTGTTCAGGTATTGCCCAAGCAGGCTGTCAGTGTACCTAGAGCACCATAGCCAAGCGCGACTCATAAATCTCTTAACAGAAACAAAGATGACTTGGGTTATGTTGCCCATGGACAAAGTCATATTGGTGTAGGTTTTGAGGGCAATGGAGCCTCTCTCATATATGGGAAGGCTTGAGAGTTAAGATTGTCCAACACTCAATAGTCACTGAAACTCCACAAAATCAGTGGCTCTTGAGTTCTTTGTCTGCCAGTCACATACAACAGGGAATGAGGACAGAAGGAGAGTATGCAAGGAAAGGTATGCAGGCAAGGCTTATCAGAAAGGGACAGAACAGGGGTTGGAGATTTGGCTTAGCAGTTAAGATGCATGTCTGCAAAGCCTAAGGACTCAGGCTCAATTCTCTAGGTCCCATGTAAGACAGATGTACATAGTGGCACATGCATCTGGAGAACATTTGCAGTAGCTAGAGGCCCTGACGTGCCCATCCTCATTCTCATTCTCATATTCCCTCTCTCTCTCTCTCCCTCCCTCCCTCCCTCCCTCCCTCCCTCCCTCTCTCTCTCTCTCTCTCTCTCTCTCTCTCTCCCCCTCTCCCTAACTCCCTCTCTCCCTCTGTCTCTAATAACTAAATAAAATAAAAATTAGAAGAAAATGTATGTAAACAACACACATTGGTACCATCCTTTCCCTCCTCCCTATCCCTTTTCTGAAAAGCCCTTCCTCACTGGGGATGCAGGTCAACCCCATCAGGATTGTGGGTGATGCATTATGGGGGGGGGGGTGATGATGTGCAAAAGGTCCCAACTTGTGACTCTAACCATCATTCTGCCCCCTCTTCCACAAAATGAGCGTTTTAAGTCTACTTCAGTGATGGGCACTTAGGAGCATCTGGATCTCTGGTTTGATGGTGTTAAGTGTCCAAAGTGTCTATCTCCTTCACCCTTGTGCTGATATAGATTCACTAAGAGAGCAGAACTCTAATTTCCCCAGTTCCTCTGTGGTTGCAGATGAGACCAGGGTGGAGTGCACTGGGTAGTTTATCTCCTGAGGTTCAGCTCCCATCTGAAAAAAAGAAGCAGATTCTCCAATGGAGAATTAAGTCAACACCAGTTAAATGGGATAACCATTATTAATTTAGAGAGAATTAAAAGGATGTAGACCCTCTTATAGTCTAAGGTTAGTGGGAGCTTAACAATGGAAAGCAGAATCATTATCTGGCTATGATTCTGACTTGTTTCTCAGTTTCAGATATGGTTTCCTATCCACTGATTAGCCACTGTGTTATCCACTGTGTTAGCCAATCCAAAAGCAGTTGGTTACCCACCATGGCTGTGTGCCACTATTACACTTATGTGAGCATCACGTCAGGTTGCTTGCTTCTGAGTCACTAAGACTTTGCATTGCTTGGAGAGATGTTGGCCATTTTCCCCCAGTAGCTCATTTAGTGATTTCCAGCACTAGATGAGCTAACTGTCTAGGGACTGGCTCTCCTCCAGATTCCAACCAGGTTTCTCCATGGCCCATGACAATGGCATTTGGTGGTTTCAGCAGTAGGGTCTTACCATTCAGCTCTGGTGACCAATCAAGTGCTCCGACAGAAATCTGTCTTGTTTGTTTTGGGAGATCTAGTAGGTGTCTCTGATCAACAGCTCATTGTGGATATATACCACATCCTGGTACTGGGAATTACAGGCCAGCACCAAGGGAAAAGAAAAAAAAGAAAAAGACAGAATCAAGAAACAGGAGAAATTTGAGGTTAGGTTTTGTCTAACCCACTCCAGGGCCCTTCAATTCAGGTATTCCCCTTAAAGTCCTTTTAGGGTTCCACATTTTAGTCTGACTTCCAGGATATAGGATTCTATGGTGCCAGTTCATTTGGGTTCAGTTTTGTGCCCCCACCCAACCTTTCCCTTCCCCCAAGCCCTACCTTCCCTATTGTCCAAAGCCCCAAGATGCTATTCAGTTATGTTAGCAACTTGGGCTGATCCAGGTTAGGAAATGCAGATGAGTGAGATCATGTGACAGTTGCCTTTCTGTGATTGTGTGAGTTCACTTAGAATGATCTGTTCCAAGTTTGACCATTTTTCTACAAAATTTATTGTGCCATTTTTTTTCTTACTGCTGAGTAGAATTCCATCATGTACATATACCACATCTTGGTTATCCTTGAACAAGAGTGAAGGAGATAGACACTGAGGTACTTAACACCTACCAAACCAGAGATCCAGAGGCTCCTAAGGGCCCATTACTAAAGTAGACTTAAAATACAACCAAAAATGGCTCAAGAAATTTTGCAGAAGAGGAGGCAAAAAGTTTGTTAGAGCCACAGGCTGGGACATTATGCACAGAGACATTGCCTCTCTCCCATGACTGACTCCTGCCCCCATAATTTATGACCCACAATCTCCTTGGGGTTGAACTACATCCCCAGTGAGGAAGGCCTCTTCAGAAAAGGGGCAGGGAAGAGGAAAAGGATGGTACCAACATGTGTTGTTTACATATTAAATATGTCAATATCTAAAAAAACTAATTTTTAAAAAATTAAAGAGAGAAAGGGACAAAACAAAGTTCTCTCCAAGGGAAGGAGAGACCCACAAAAGTTACAATGGACACACAGGTCAGCAGTGGCTTTCACAGGCTTGGAACAAGTGCTTGTGATGACTCATATGGAAATCAGGCATGAAAGTGGTGCACACATCACTGGTCCACTGAGACACATCTGGGTGTCTTTGACGAAGAGGGAAGGTGAGATCTCACAGGCTTAAGGGGAGCCTGACAAATACTAAGGAAGTTGTGGGATATGGAAGTGAGGACAACAGTGGGTAGAGATGGTCGGCCAGGGCTGGAGAGATGGCTTAGTGCTTTGCTCACCAGCAAAGTTAAAGGACCCAGGTTCAACTTTCCAGGTCCCATGTAAGCCAGATGTACAGTGTGGTACATGTGTTCATTTACAGTGGCTAGAGGCCCTGGCATGTCCATTCATTCTCTCTCTTTCTCTCTTTTTTTCCCCTCAATTTTTATTAACATTTTCCGTGATTATAGAAAATATCCCATGGTAATACCCTCCCTTCCCCCCCCCATTTTCCCCTTTGAAATTCTCCATCATATCCCCTCCCCATCTCAATCAGTCTCTCTTTTACTTTGATGTCATGATCTTTTCCTCCTCTTATGATGGTCTTGTGTAGGTAGTGTCAGACATGGTGAGGTCATGGATATGCAGGCCATTTTGTGTCTGGAGGAGCATGTTGTAAGGAGTTCTACCCTTCCTTTGGCTCTTACATTCTTTCCGCCACCTCTTCCACATTAGACCCTGAGCCTTGGAAGGTGTGATCGAGATGTTACTCAGTACTGCAGTCTCTTCTTTCCAGCACTATGATACTTTCTGAGTAATCCCAAGGTCACTGCCATCTGAAAAGAGAAGATTCTCTACCCAAAGTGAGAGTAGTGTTAATATAAGGGTATAAATATTAAGAGAAGGGCTTACTGGGCAGTTTGATAAGCATAGTATATACACTTATTCAGACACCCGCAGATGTTACATCTCTCTCTCTCTCTCTTAAATAAATATATATATATTAAAAAAAAAACATGGTTAGCCAGTGTCCTGGTCAGCCAGCAGCCACTGTCAGGACAGATGGATATTTATCTCACCTTGAGAGCCTGTGACCTGATTAGACTGCCTGCAATGTGAGCTACTAGGTTCCTAATCTCTATCAAGATCAGATGTTTTTTAAAGAATTACTTCTTTACATGAGAACATTAGGAGGGGAGTCAAATACTAAACTAATTTCTCATAAGTGTTCATAGTACTCTACTTAAAACAGTACCCTTGGGCTGGAGAGATGGCTTAGCGGTTAAGCGCTTGCCTGTGAAGCCTAAGAACCCCGGTTCGAGGCTCGGTTCCCCAGGTCCCACCTTAGCCAGATGCACAAGGGGGCGCACGCGTCTGGAATTCGTTTGCAGAGGCTGGAAGCCCTGGCGCGCCCATTCTCTCTCTCTCTCCCTCTATCTGTCTTTCTCTCTGTGTCTGTCACTCTCAAATAAATAAATAAATAAATAAAAAACAGTACCCTTTTCTCTCCCATTCCAAATAGCAGAGAATGGGGACGTATCATTTTTGGAAACTTGAAATTAAAATATATATATATTTATTTATTTACAAGCAGAGAGACAGACAATGGGTATACCAGGGCCTCCAGACACTGCAAACAAACTCCAGATACATGTGTCTCTCTGTGCATCTAGCTCTACATGGGTGCTGGGGAATGGAATACATGTCGTCAGGCTTTGCAGGCTAGTGCTTTAACCACTGATCCAGCTCTTCGGGCCCATTTGTGAAACTGTTAAGCCACTAAAGTTTTCTCAAATTCTAAATTATTAGGAACTATGCATTTTAGTTAGAAGTAATTTTAAAAAATACTTGTTGGGCTAGAGAGGTGGCTCAGAGTTTAAGGGGTTTCCCTATGAAGCCAAAGAATCCAGGTCCAATTCCCCAGTATCCATGTAAGTCAGATTCATGAGGTAATACATACATCTAGAATTTGTTTGCAGTGGCTGGAGGCCCTGGTGTGCCCATTCTTCTGTCTCTATGTGTGTCTCCCCTCCCCTTCAAATAAATAAAATATTTTTAATTATTTGTTTCATAACTCAAAAATATATACTAACTGTGACTTAACTGCCTTAACCACCCAGCAAGCCAGGATACATCTTGGCATCTAAAGATGTCAGAACGTATGCTGGTTCACCTCTTGGTCTAAGAGTGTTAAAAGCAGGTCAGGCCTTTCGTGGCTTTAGCTTCAGCTCTTTGTAAAGCCCACATGTTGTGTTATTCCTGTTACTCTTTCCATAGCTGGTTCCCACAGAATCAGACCCATGATTTTCCTCTTTTATGAAGAGGCAAGCCATCGTCAGTTATGAGAGAACAAGATCCAGCACAAAGAGCTGAATGGTGACACTGATCCCAGCTGCTGCTCACTGAAGTTCACGGTCCACACAGTGAAATAGTGCTCTGCTTTACCAGCATGCCTTTATAGACATTATTTTGCGAACATTCTTGAAGCTTTTCTACTGGTGTACAAAAGCACAGTAAAGGTTTTCCTCAGGGGTAAGAACTGATGGTTCATAAGGTATCCACATAGTCAATTGTATCACACCAAGGCTTGTCTAATACCTGGACTTCCTCTGAGTTTCCCTGAATTAACTTTTCCTGGGGAAGCATGAACAAATGGCTGTTCACCTCCAGTCAGCATACCAACAGTCAAGAGTAACAACCCACCCAAGTCTAGTTGATGAATCAATTAATTTACTGGGGTTACCTACAGGAGCGCAGATAACTCAGTGCTAACTACACCACAGAAAAGCTAGCCCTAGCACAAATTAAGACTCCTGAAATCTGCATCTCCAGAGCTCAATGAACAGCTTACAGTCAATGGGGCTGGTCCTAGAGTCTCTCTCCCCCAGCAGTTCTTTGCTGTTTCTATAACCTTGGTGTTGTAGTTAACTCCATGCTGCGGGGATGAACCTCCAAACCACACACAGTTTGTGGGAGGAACAGGATTTATTTGAAGCTTACACATCCAGGGGAAGTTCCATAACAGTGAAAGAGGCTAGAAGTAGAGAGAGAAAACCACCTCCAGCACCACCAAAAGCCAAAAACACACCAACAGCAAAATAACAGGGACCCAAGCAGAACCCTATTCATACCTCAGGCTGGAAACAGATCCACCCCCAGTAACACCTTAGGGATAGACCCCAGGATCTACCCACAGTAGCACCTCCCCCAGCCAGGAGGCTGGAAACCCACGTTACAAGCTTTAGTGAAACATTTGAGTCTATAGGGAACATACATTCAAACTACCACATTCTGCTACTGGCCCCTAATAGGCTCATGATCACCTCATATTGCAAATTGTATGTGATCCAAAGTTCCCATGTCTTTGTTAGCCTTAAGCTTATCTCTTAAGTGTGAGTCCTATAAAATGAAACAAATTACATAATTCCAACATGTAATGGCACATAATAAACATTTCCATTGCTATAGGTTATAAGGAGATACTGGACAAATGCAAATCCAACAACCATTAGGCAAACATCTGCAGTCCAAGTCCAATATGCATAACCAGTGATTGACTTTCAGGAACACAGATGTCTCAAAGGTAACTGCATCACAGAAAAGCCAACCCCAGCACAGGGTAGGACTCATGGAAGCTGCATCTCTGGATCTCACTGCACAGCTTGCAGTTGACTGAGCTGGTCCTAGAGTCTCTCCCCACACAGTTGCTTAATGAATCTATAACCTTGGGTAAGTATATCATGGATCTTGTAAGTTTCAAACTTTCTGGACTTGTTTACATCCTAGAGTTCATTTCCAAGAAGAAATGATTCAAGTTGGAGGAGCCTGTCATACACTAGTTTCTGATTCTGATCAATTGTTCTTTAAGTTATTCTATGCCAGTATTAAACACTAACTATCATGGCCTAAAAAGATTGCTTAGTGGTTAAGGCACTTGCCTGCAAAGCAAAAGGACCTATGTTCAATTGCACAGGACCCACATAAGCCAGATGCACAAGGTGGCACATTCATCTGGAGTTCGTTTGCAGTGGCTGGAGGCCCTGGCACACCCATTCTTTTCCTCTCTCTGTCTATCTATCTATCTTGACTATGTGAACAATAAGAAATATATTTTACAAGATGGCCCTGCATACTCTGCACACACTGAAGAGGGCCACAAACAATTCCCATCCTATGTCCAAGGCTCTACTCTGAAATTCTTTCTCTGCCCACAATAGGTAAGAGTTAAGGGAGCTGTCCCAGTCATTTCATGATTTAGTACCTGGACAAGAATCACTTTCTGCATCCAACATGGTGCCTTCTTGCTGCCTTGTCACATGGCAGAAATCAGAAAAACAACAGGAAACTAGTGTGCTTCCGGAAACCTCTTACATGAGGGCACTGACCCATTTATGAGGGTGGAATATTCATGACTTAATTACCAAAAGGTTCAAGCTCTTAACAGAATCACATCTGAGTAGTAAGTAAAGTTTTAACATATGAATTTGAGGAACACATTTTCAGGCACACAAAAGCGATATGAAGCATAAAAGCAGTTTATACAGCTGATGCAACAACATGGAATACCCCTCTAACCAGGCCTGTGAGCTCATCTTCTAGCCCCTGTGATTACTTGTTACTAAGGGCTCATAGCCACACTCTCCTGTGGGTAAGTAACCCTGACCTACAAAGCCACCTTATCAGAAAGATGCCCAATGATTAAACCCCACAACTGGTGTCTGATTGACACAGGACCAAAAGCTCAGCCCCATGGCCTCAGGTTGGAATATCTTTGTGGTTTTTAAGCTCTCTTCCAGAGCCCCAGGGGAATCAGGTAAAGCTGATTAAAGCTGAAGCCACCCTGTGCTTAACTTCCCCTCTGTCCTAGCCCTGATTCCCTCTCTTGCTTGCTGATGTTTCTCAAAGTCCACAATAAAATCACTTGTGTATTATTCCCCATCTCAGCCTCTGCTACTAGGAAGCCCAACCTAACACAGAAAGCACGATGTGGGTTTGAGTATTCCACATTCTCTAGCAGCTCTGTCCAATTTCTTCCTTGTACTTTGGTCACCAATTCTATGGTAAAACTCTCACCAGGTTAAAAATATTTCATCTAACTATGATTCTCACAGTTGGAGAAAGCAACAATTATAATGGATAGTCTCTTGGGCAGTTATTTCCTCATTTAAGTATACACAGTTTAGTTTTTCATATATCCTGAGTTACAATGGTGCATTTTATATCTTCACCTTTACAGTAGACTCTAATTTGATTAATTTCTCTCTTGTTGGTAGACCCACTATCTTGTACAGTAAAAACAACTTATTAACTAAAATAGATCACATGTTCTCAATGAGAATAGCCATGTAGTAGAAAATATATTCTTTCCCATCTCAGGAGCACCCAGTTCATGTGAAGGCTAACTAAATCATTCCTCACACATTTGACCCACCATGACAATGCTGTCCCAGCCTTGCTTTTACAATTGACATCTTAGGTCTTATTCATAATAATCTCCAAATGGCCATCACTTGTCAATATGTGTCTATTATCTTATATTTTTAAAATGTTTAATCATAGAGCTATAAAGATGTATCAGGTTGCTCATCAACACCCATGTAAAATGCTAAGCATGGTTGTATATGCCCATAATCCCCAGACTGTGGAGGTGGACTAGTCTAGCCAAAACATTGCTCTCTGGGTTTAACAAAAGATCTGCCTCAAAGAATAAGTAGAAAGCAATTGAAATAGATACCAAAAAACTTAAATCATATGAAATTAAGTTTCTTTTTTTAAATTTTATTTATTTGCATATGTATGTGTGTAGCACACCAGGGTCTCTTTTTGTTTTTTTTTTAATTATTTTTATGTTTATCTGACTTATGTGGGACCTGGAGAATCAAACCTGGGTCTTCAGACTTCACATGCAAGTGCCTTAACCACTAAGCCATCTCTCTAGCCTGATCTTTTTTTATTTATTATACATGTGTTAGTAGGCATGCTTGTTTGTGTGTATGGGTGCACCAGAGTCAACAGCCACTGCAAAGAAATACCCATTCAGGTTTATATGCATGGCTGGAGAACTGAATCCAAGCAAGTACCTTTAACTTCTGAGCCATCTCCCCAATCCCTGAGATCATGTTTCTGACTGGCATAAAAAGTCTGGACTTACTCTTAAAATTCAACAAAATGTATAAAAGTAAAAAATAACTTCTCTTTCATATAAAGAATGGAAAAGCACTGGTTAAAGTTCATCTAATAACTACTTACCTTACCTTGCAAGTCTGAGGATTCAAGTTCAATTCCCCAAACACACATTAAAAAAAAAAAAAAAAAGCAAGGCATGATGCTTTGTTCTTACAATGCCAACACTGGAGATGCTGAGAATGGTGAATCTCTGGGGCTCACTGGCCAGCCAGTGAAAAAAGATGGGCAGTGCCTAGGGAATTATCCTGTCATTTAGCCTAAACATGTGTATACACACACATACACACATACATGTTTAGGCTCATTCATACACATAGGTCAACCTGCACACACATGTGGACTTGGATACATATGAAAACACATATTCAACATATAAACACACACAAAATATCAATGGAAGAGTTTGACCTTTGGAGGAAAAGAATCTTGAGCTCAGATTTCAGTTGTGTCACTTATAAGTTGAGAAAACATAGATAAATTATGTAATCTCTTTAGGCTTTGCCTCCTTCATCCAATAAAGTAAAGGCAATGATGTGACATACTTTGAATTACAGACTTGATGCTCACACATTGTCACAGTCAGCTTCATGCTGCTGGGATCAACCTCCAAACCAGACACAGTTGTGGAAGGAAGGGGATTCATGTGGAGCTTGTATATCCAGGGGGAAGCCCCATGATGGTAGAAGAAGATGGCCCCCTGTCACAGGCACACACAGAGGGAAATGCCACCACCAGGACCATAAGCAAGCATACTCCGAGAACCCCACTCAGGATGCAAACACTGCATATCTCTAGACTGGAATTCAGACCCCTCCAGTAACATCGTAGGGCTGGATCCCAGGATCTACCCACAGTGACACCTCCTTCAGCCAGGAGGCGAGAGATCCAAGAAGCTTTAATAAAATTGAATCTGTTGGGGGACATCCATTCAAACTGCCACACACACATCAGCCCTGAATATAATGCACAGCACGCTCTGAACATTCAATAAATGTCTATGCTCATGGTTCCTTTTCAAGGCATGTATTTAGAGGTGCATATAATAGCGTATATTCCCATTTTATAGACAAAAGAAACTGAATACCAGACAAGTGAATTCAAAGTTTCAGAAAGCACCTAGCACTTCTCACAATGGCAGTAACATTGATTCAATAGTGAATCCCACACAGAACTGCCTCACTCTATGCCCACACCAAGCCTGGCTTCAGTGCTTTCACTATGGTGATAATTGATCTGATGAAACAATAGTGGAGCTTGATCTCTCCCTACAAAATAAATCTGTAAGAGATGGTCCTTCATTCTTGCCCACAAGTCCATTTCGAATTGAAGCTGGTAGGAGACAATCACATTGGTCCCCTCTTTGCTTGGTTTATGTCTAAATTCTCAGGTCATGTAAGGAAGAGAATTTGTTGGTAGTTCATTTGTCTACTTAGTCTGCCAAAAAACTGTTCATTGTCTTGTCCCTGATTCCCCAAGGTCCAGTATCTCAGGGCTGTCACATGGTCCAATGGCAACTGGTTTCTGAAAGAATGTCTCTGGATTTGTCTACCATGGTGCACCTTCTGAGGACTTGCTTCCTCTGCAGGATTCGCTGCTCTACTCTTCCCAGCTCCATCCCACCCCGTTCAGCCCTGGAAAATATTCTTCACAAAGTAACCAATCCCTTGTCTAGCACATCAGCCTATCAGGAGCCACCACCCCCCACACACACACACATACATTCAAAGTAACCAATTCAACCCACCTGACTTGTTATTTAATTTACATCCCCAAGGATATAAAAAAAATATCCTATCCAAGTTACTAAGAGGTTACCTGACATGAGTCCCGGCTCAGGAGCTGTTCTGTTTTATTTTCACATTTGTTTTCTCATAAACCCTCTTTAACTAACCCATCTGCCAAGTCTGCACTCATCATTCTTTGCACGAGACAAAGAACTTGATAGCCCGTGGCTTGGGGAGCATTAGTGACTTTGAGTGTCTGCTGCTGAAACTCCTCTAAGCTATGCCCAATCAGAGCCAAGACTCCATTGCACTCAAAACCCGCATCTCCTGCTTCTGCCAAGCCATTCACTCTGCTTCCCCTTGAGAAACTTACTAGTTTTTGCATCTCTGCTAAACACTTTAAGCTGACCTATGGCTTGACCTTGCAAAACGAAAGACAGGAAGCATGGAAGATATACTTGTTTTCCTCTTGCAACCCTGCTTTTGACTTCCCTGAGGAAGTGAAGTGGAAATACATAAAACAGGAAACAAATGGGCACAAATTAGGCCCTCAAAAAACTTGTAAGGACACACTCTAAGCAGTTAATTCCAGGAGGCAAAGGCTACAATCAATGTCCACGACCCAGCTCTCAGTGTCCACATCTGCCTTTCTGTGGACAGCATGGTTTTTACTCTGCCATTCTTGGGCACAGTGGTCAATGGTACCTTGCAATCCAAACAAAAGCTGATTAATAGACACATGCACCTGAATCAACCAATATTCCTCTACATAATTGCATTGTTATTTAAAAATATATTCCTGATAACATTCATTTACAATAGTGAATCTACTATTTCTTAATTTTTTAAAAAAAAAGCCATTCAAGGAGAAGATCTGGAAGAGGAGTGAGGGGAGTGGGAAAGGACACATATGATGTGCAAACAGAAGGGATCTGTTAAGGGGGAGAGGGGAATAGTGGAGAGAGAGATGGGTCTTAGGAGTGGAGACAAAGATAAACAAAAACAAGCAGTATTTGAAACTACCAGAATGAATGACACCTAAATCTCTGTGTGCCAACTAGAAAAAAAAATGTAAAATAAATGAAATATTTTTAATTTTACAACTGAAAAACCTGGTCTACTTTTTAAAATTTTTTTATTTATTTGAGAGTGACAGACAGAAATGAGGAGGCAGGGCTGGAGAGATGGCTTAGCGGTTAAGCACTTGCCTGTGAAGCCTAAGGACCCCGGTTTGAGGCTCGGTTCCCCAGGTCCCACGTTAGCCAGATGCACAAGGGAGCGCACGCGTCTGGAGTTCGTTTGCAGAGGCTGGAAGCCCTGGCGCGCCCATTCTCTCTCTCCCTCTATCTGTCTTTCTCTCTGTGCCTGTCGCTCTTAAATAAATAAATAAATAAATAAATGAGGAGGCAGAGGGAAGGAGAGAGAGAGAGACAATGGGCATGCCAGGGCTTCTAGCCACTGCAAACGAACTCCAGACACATGTGCCCCCTTGTGCATCTGGCTAACGTGGGTTCTGGGGAATTGAGCCTCGAACTGGGGTCCTTGGGCTTCACAGGCAAGTGCTTAACCACTTAGCCATCTCTCCAGCCCCCTGATCTACTTTTTTGTGAGTCAAAAGGCTTCTCTTTTCAAGTAGAACTTATTATACCTCAAAAAAAAAAAAAATCAGGGTTTCCTCCTAAAGTGGATAGCCAGTGTTGCAGTCCGGTTCACACTGTTGGTAGAAATCACCCAGCCAAGAGCAACTTCTGGGAAAAAGAGGCTTATTTTCGCTTATAGACTCAAGGGGAAGCTCCACAGTGGCAGGGGAAAATGATGGCATGAGCAGAGGGTGGACATCACTCCCTGGCCAACATAAGGTGGGCCATACCAACAGGAGAGTGTACCAAACACTGGCATGGGGAAACTGGCTATAACACCTATAAGCCCGCCCCCAACAATACACCACCTCCAGGAGGCTTTAATTTCCAATTGCCATCAGCTGAGGAACCTAACATCCAGAACACCTAAGTTTATGGGGAACACCTGAATCAAACCACCACAGCCAGTATAATTAGTTGATCAGTGTCATCTACTGTAGTAAACTTCCTCTTCACTTCTAAGTGTTCAGCTATGAGAAGATTGTGTCCTTTTGTTCAGGTCAGTTTGCAACTTTTGACAGGCAGGGTGTGGGAAAATACACCTTTAATCTCAGCACTGAGGAAGCAGAGATAGGAGAAATACTGTGAGTTTGAGGCCAGCCTGAGGCACGTGGTGAATTCCAAGTCAGCCTGGGGTAGAACAAGACCCTGACTTGAAAATAAAAACATTAAAATATTAACATATTAACTATACAGATGTTCTAAAAAGATTTCATCTCAAGATGCTTGCCATGTACATCCAAACTGATTTTTAAAAAATTTTTTTAGAAATTGTGTGTTCTTTAGCCTTTGCCAGACTAGTGAGAAATGTGAGGAGCCTGGCTCTGTGGCTTGCTTAGAAGGCCAGGCCACGCAGGCTTTGAAGGTGAGCATGAAAGGACTGCAAAGGATTCTAATATTCAAGCCCAGCTGGAGAACGTTACAGACCCTATAGAGCTGCCTCAAGATGTGACAGGAGTCTTCGCATTTCTGGCTATAAAGGCAAGCTCGCTCAACCTCAAATATCCTGAATCCTTCAAGTATTAAGCAAGCTTCTACCTGGCTCTTTGAGTATATTTTACTTAGCACATTTCCTCATGTCACCAAAAACTTCCCCAACTACCATCACACAGCTCCGTTTCTGGCCAAAAAGAGGGAGTGGTCCATGAGTTTGGCTCAAAGCCAAATTCCTAAATTCATTAGGAACGGACCTAAAATGACTAATCCCAACAAGAGAGTCCCAGAGGTCAAAAACTTTGAGAAAGAGAAAGGACTTGCAGCAACAACACTCCCAAGTCCCATCTCCTCCTGTGGATCCTCACTCAGCCCCAGCAGGCAAATCGTCAAGTTTACTTACCTTCTTTGATTGTATTCTAAACAGTTTCTGTGGCCAATGGGCAATGAGGAATGGGTTGCCTATGAGCTACCTTTAAATCTGCAAATAAAAATGAATAATTAAATACATATTAAAATTCCTAAAGTCTCAAGGAAAATTTGTTAAATATAATTATGCTCATATTCAAAACATGTTTGTCTCTCATATTTTATGCCCTGTGGGATAAACATTATTATCCAATAATGATTATTATCAACCTTGGGCATTAATCTTCCCAAGGCTTTTCTGAGAGGCCTTATGTCACTAATGCCCATTTTTAGTCATTAGTTGGCCTCAGAGGGACAGAATCATTAAGTCTTAAAAGCAAGTATTCAACGATTTTTTTCCACTTGTTTGGACTTATTTACTTTTTTTTTCATTTTGAGCTTGTAAGTGTATGTAACATTTCACAAAGATGCTGACACGGTTCCTCAAAGCACCTGGAGAGTGGTGGTCAGGAAGATAGAGCTGACCAAGTCCTGGCCTGTTTTCACTTTATGAAATACCCTCCCCAGAAGCAATGGAGAGGCAAGACCACAGAGATTCCTGGAGGCATCAATCTGCTGCAATTAATGTATTGCTCCCAGAACCTGAATGCTGAGCTTAAAAAGTTGCACTGGGGAGCAAATGCCATGTCTGGGTATGTGGTGCAGAGTGACAGAGAAACCAAGGCATGTGGTTGGCTTTACAGAGCATATCTGGATGCCATAAATCACCACTTCACCTGTGTTACATAGAATATCCATGCAGAAGGACTGTGAACATTATTACAATATTAGAACTGCCTCCCCTTCCAGGGTATTTTTACACCTAACTTATTGAACTAATTATATACAAATTATGTTTCATGTCTTTTCTTTTACCTATTTTCTTTATCATGCTCCCAAAAACTATTATCTGCAAATAGCCAAGTAAACTGAAGAAGCTAAAATGGGCTGAATTCTCATAGAATAAATTTTAGTGTTTAACACAAAATACATAGAAAAATTTTAATACATACTACATATATGTTACCTAATTTTTAATAGTTCTTGCTCAGCAGAAAAATATGAAGCAAGAATAAAAGGAAAAGTGAGTCTATTAAACTAATAGGAACATATGATACTTGGAAATAAAGTTAATGGAAAGTATAAATATCCTTATGAAGAAAACCTCAAAAGTTAATTGAACAACATTAAATATTTTCTAGATTAAATAAAAATATATAGGTACATTGTTTTTAATTAGTTTTGTACTCAGTGTATACAGTCAAATTGGTACCATTGTTAGCCTCCTCCCTGTCCTCCCCCCTCCACAGGGACCCTCCTCACTGGGGAATATGGGTCATGCATTGTAGGTTTAGCCTTTAGTTTTGGGGTAGGAGGAAATATCTCTGCATGTCATGACCCTACCTGTGGCTCTGACATTCTTTCCACCCCCTCTTCTGAAAATTTCCCTGAGCCATATTGGGTTCATTTAGGTCTGCTTCAGTGATGAGGTCTTGGGAGCCTCTGTGTCTACTGCATATCTGGTTTGGTAGGAGTTGAGTGTTCTCTGTGTCTATCTCCTTCACCCTTGTGCTGGTACCTGGTTAACCAAGAAAGCAGCACTCTTGCTTATTACCCCAATTACTCTTAGTTTCAGCTGGGGCCCTGTTTAGGCATGATGGGCCAGTTTTTTTTTTTTTAATTTTTTATTTATTTATTTGAGAGAGACAGACACAGAGAGAAAGACAGATAGAGGGAAAGAGAGAATGGGCGCGCCAGGGCTTCCAGCCTCTGCAAACGAACTCCAGTCGCATGCGCCCCCTTGTGCATCTGGCTAACGTGGGACCTGGGGAACCGAGCCTCAAACCGGAGTCCTTAGGCTTCACAGGCAAGCGCTTAACCGCTAAGCCATCTCTCCAGCCCAATGAGCCAGTTTTCTCCTTAGGACCTGTGTCTATATGAAAAAGAGAAGCAAAGCTTCCAACAGAGAGTGAAGTTAGCACCAGATAAATGGGATAACCATTGTTTTTTTTAGAGAAAATTTAATAGATGTAGGCCCTCTTGTAGCCCACAATTGGTAGGAGCTTGATAATGGAGAGCAGGCTCATTTTTGGATATAGTTCTGACATTTTTCCCAGCTCCAGCTATGGGTTTCATTCCACTGAGCAGATCAGTTAGCCAAATCAAAAGCAGCTGGTTTCCCACCATGGCTGTGTGCCACTATTGCACTTGTATGAGAATCACATCAGGTTGTTTGCTGCTGAGTGGCTTAGACCACAGTTGTTTACACAGATATTGGGCATTTTCCCTATTGCTCATGTAGCACCTTCTGGCAGTAGACAAGATAACTGTCTAGGCACTAACTGTACATTTTGATCAAAAAAATGATTATATCTATCATAGTCAATATTTGTAAAATCTGTGTAAAAGTTTAATGCAGTGCTAACCAAAGATACCAATCTAATTTATCTTGATAAAATCAAAATTCACCTAGAAGACTAATAACTGAAAAATAAATTCACTATATGCCAATAGTAGTTAAATATAACACAAGAAAAAGTAAAAGAATTGTGGCATTGGCAAACAAATATAAGAATACTCAAAGAGCACTGATGACATACACCAAAGATGACCTGTTGTTCGTATTTTTAAATATAAGTTTAATGGTTAATAACAAAGGTGGCATCATCAGTGTGTGCCGAAAGAGGCTGAGATGGCTGAATTTGTCCTTTGTCACTGCTGTCCCCTCATCTAATGAACATTCTCCCTATAGTTTGAAAATTTTTTTCATTGCTTCACCCAAATAATTCTTAGAAAAATTCCTTCTCACTCCAATACAACCACATGAGACTTTGCCACAAAGGTAACAAACCATTCCATGTGACTGACCCAGGGCAGCAGAGGCAGCTGGCTGCTTGCTCACATGGCCAGCTCTGCTGCACAGCTCTAGACATAGTCGTTAGAAGGTGAAACTCTGCTTTATGAGATGAGTGAAATCCACAGTGTTATCCACATGAGTTAAACTAGCTAGAGCAGATTCTGCTACTTGTAACTAAGGTGCTAATAAACGTGACTCACTGCCCTGGCATGGTGGTGCACGCCTTTAATCCCAGCCCTTGGGTGGCAGAGGTAGGAGGATTGCTATGAGTTCGAGGCCACCCTGAGACTACATAATGAATTCCAGGTCAGACTGGGCTAGAGTGAAACCCTACCACAAAAAAAAAAAAAAAAAAAATCCACAAATTTTAAGAAAGAAAAACTTCCAAACCATCTTTCATACCATTACATCAGAATAAATTTAATGGGCTGGAGAGATTGCTCTGTGGCTAAGGCACTTGCCTCCAAAGCCTAAGGGCCAGCATTTGACTTCCCAGCACCCACATAAAGCCAGATAAACAAAGTGGCATATGCATCTGGAGTTCATTTGCAGTGGCTGGAGGCCCTGGCATACCCATTCTCTCTGTCTGTGTCTCTCCTCACTGTCTCTCTCTCTCTCCCTCTCTCTCTCTCTCCCCAAATAAATAATAATATTAGCTGTATTTGGTGGCACATGCCTTTAATAAAAAGTTAAAATTAAATAAATTTCATGTATATCAAGGGGGAAAAAATCTGTTTTGACCTCTTAAAAACATTTTTCCTTTTTTCGTGCATTTTTGGGGTTGGGTAGGGTGTTCAAGACAGGGTCTCATGCTAGCCCAAGCTAACCTGGAATTAACTCTGTAGTCCCAGGTTGGCCTCAAACTGACAGTGATCATTCTACCTCTGCCTCCTGATGAGATTAAAGACATGCACCATTGTGCCCAGCTTCTTTAAAACATTTTTTTAAAATCTAAAGAAAAGTATAGATACTCTCCTGATATAGAAGTATTCTAAAGAAGCAAAAAATAAACAAAGAGGAGCTGGAGAGATGGCTTAACAGTTAAGGTGCTTGCCTGTAAAGCCTAAGGACCCATGTTCTACTCCCCAGATCCCACGATAGCCAGACACTCAAAGGTGAGGCAAATGCAAGGTTGCACATGCCCACTAGATGGTGCAAGTGTCTGGGGTTCAAATGTAGTGGCTGAATGCCCTGGCACACCAAGTCTCTCTACTCTCTAAAATAAAATTAACGTTAAATAAAATAAAGAGTATATTTCAGCATTTAAAATATTACATTTCTCTGACATGGTGACTCATGCCTTTAATCCCAACACTTGGCAAGCTGAGGTAGGAGAATCACTATGAGTTCAAGACCACTCTGAGCATCTGAGTAAGTTCCAGGTTAGCCTGGGCTAGAGTGAGATTCTGCCTCAAAAAAAAAAAAAATCACATTTCTTTCTGGGTGGGGGATATCCAAAAGGCTAAGAAGTACATATCTTTTGCTCATTAACATATTTTATAAAGTTCACTAGTAACTAAATGCAATAAAAATAGTAATAATTTTACTAATGAAGTTAGCAAGCATTTTATTAGAAATAATGATCCTCAACTATAATAAAAATTCATTCATTTACTTATTTTATAGGAATGCAATTTGGTACAAACCTACTAGGACACAATATCACAATATGTGCATTAAAGGCTTTTCAAATATTTATGCCCTACATAAAGCCAAGAACTTTTGCTTATAAGAATCTGCTTAAGAAAATAAATTATTTATATTTTTCTGTACTGCTTTTATAAGCAAACAAAGGTATTACAAGTATACCAAATAAAAATTTAATGAAAAAAAAATGGGCTACAGTAAAATCTTTCTGCAAGACTGTTCTAATATAGTATTTCCCACCTCAACCTCAAACATTTAAAAATTATGTATGAGTGAGTAAAAGTAAAATTTTAAAAATGTAGATCTGGTTTCCCAGTCAGAAACACAGAAGTAATGCTCCTCTGCCCTCGGACAGACACCATCAGCCCGAGGACATCCTGTCTTGCAACAGTAGAGAAGGAAAAAGTGGCCCGGCCCTTACCGTTCTTTATTACCCAAGCTGGGAGCAGGAAAGATTTGTGAAACTTCCTCCAGTTTTAAACGTAGCAAATATTCAACTTAAACTTCCTAGAAATACCATAAGGAGACCAAAGAAAGAGCACTGGGAAAGTTTTTTCTCTTTGAAGACTGGCAGTCTTAAGGACCATGAAGTTATTTATCCTGGACAAAGCCAAGCCAGCTCCTTGGATGCTAATGGAAGAGTGCAGGGAAAAAACTAGAACTCAAGGATGAGAATGACTATGGAGGTTCAGAGTGGAGCCAGGCAGGCAAGGCAGCAGGCATCTTGGGGCACCACAGCCAGCCCAGCTGGGGCAACAGGAAATGAGAAAAAAGGTTCAAGTTACTTTCTAAATGAAAAATTGAAGACAGGGCTGTAGGGGTGACTTAGTGATTAAGGTGCTAGCCTGCAAAGCCAAAGGACCCAGATCTGATTCCCCAGGAACCACGTAAGCCAGATGCACAAGGTGGTGCATGCTTCTGGAATTTGTTTGCTGTGAGACAACCTCGTTTGAACACACATCTGGGTATAGAGGTGACCTTGGCCTCCTCTTTGTCTGCTATGTCTCTCTTGCCACCTGGAAACTAACTTCTCAAGATCTTGGCTACTCTTTGCCCTGTGCCAGCTAACATGTCCACACTACTCAAACCAGCTTCCATATCAACCAAGACTTTCTTCTCCACTCTCTAAACTCTGGGAGCTCCCAGCCCCAGGCAATGCCTGAGCTCATCAAGATGGTGGCAAGAAGGGCCTGGCGCTTTGCCATCACACTATTCTCGTGAACCAAGAACCGAGTCAACTGCATATGGCCAGGAAAACTTTCAAGCCTCTTTTAAATCATAATGTTCCAGTTCCTCTCCGTTGCAGTCTGGTTTGCATTGCTGGTAGAAATCACCCAACTAAGAGCAGCTTCTGGGAAAAAGAGGTTTATTTTGGCTTACAGGCTTGAGGGGAAGCTCCACGGTGGCAGGGGAAATGATGACATGAGCAGAGGGTGGACATCACCCCCTGGCCAACATAAGATGGACCACAGCAACTGGAGGGTGTGCCAAACATTGGCATGGGGAAACTGGCTATAAAGCCCATAAGCCCACCCCAAACAATACACTCCCTCTAGGAGGCAATAATTCCCAAGTCTCCATCAGCTGGGGAGCTAGCATTCACAACACCTAAGTTTATGGGGGACGCCTGAATCAAACCACCACACTCTCCATTTCTCATCACATAAAGTTCTCCAAATAACAGTGTGCATACCTCAGTTTCCCTCATTAGCACTGACATATATTATCAGAATTAAAGCCCTGTTCACTGTCATCTGAGGCCACATGCCTACATAGTTTTGAGACTTTTTGCATGAGGTTAACCAAAAAGAAACTAATTACCTGGCACTGAGCAGCTGTCATCTAGCTGGGTTTGTATATATGCTGGCTATTCTCTGGTTGTCTCCTTGACTCCATCCAGTTACACCCTTTTATACATCACTCTATGCTCCAAGAGACAGCTCACAGATTCCTTCAGGTTGGGTTTGACCAATGGAAGACACCCAGAGATATAGCAAGAGGTGAAGATTTTTCTTCTCTACCACCACCACAGGCTTACCCTCTGGATAGCCGTGGCTGTGAACCAAGTGGTCACTACACTGGCTAGGTCATCTGTGCCCAATGGTCTCCACTCTCACTGGCTTCAGGAGTATCGTCTGTCATCTTGCCACACCTAACCAACTTCCAGCTGTGGCAAAGTCCCTGATTACTCAGAGTCTTCCTTAACTGTCCACTCTTTCCAAGTTGTCCTTTTATCATCTCGTGGACCATCCAAATTAGATTATTTTCCTGACTCCTAAGTACTAGGTGTTTCTTGCTATCCTGTCCCTCTACCACATTCCCTGTCCCTACAACACTGTCTCATGGATAGGACACTTTTCAACCTCGGAGAACATCAGCCACATTACAAACCATAAGCCTGTGCATCTTTTCTGCTAGGGACACAGCACTCTCACTGTACTAGTTAGATAGCCATGACTTCACTGTCAACCTAGGCCATTTCTGACCCGCAGCTGTTCCTATGCACATTGCATGTACAAAACTTCTGACTGACCTGTGATCACCATCAATATTGTAGACGTGTCCCACGCTACACTCTTCATTGAAACCCAGCTCTACTGATCAGGCTCTGGGCTGGGCAGCCCACTATGCTACCCCTCCATCTCATAACACTGCACCAGCTAGCCAGCACTTACAACAGTGCCAACACTGCCAGCAGATATGAGGATATCATAAGACTTCTCATTAAGTAGTGCTATCAAATTATGTTGGATTCTGTATCTACAAACTGTGCTATCTTGAGGGTCACATGAAGAAGCAATATGGTCTTGAGTGACTCCAGAAACCAGTAATCATTGCTTTTAGAATGCGCTTTACACTCAAAAAAGAAAAAAAAAGTTCCTGGGCTGTAGAGATTTCTCAGTGGTTAAGGCACTTGCCTGAAAGCCTAAGGACCCAGGTTCGACCAGGTTCGATTCCCCAGTACTCACATAAGCAGGTGTACAAGATGGTACATGTGTCTGGAGTTCATTTATAGTGGCTGGAGGCCGTGGTGCACCCATTTCTTTCTTTCTGTCTCTCTCTCTCTCTCTGTCTCTCTGTCTCTCTCTCTCTCTCTCTCTCTCTCTCTCTCTCTCATAAATAAATAAATATTTTTTTAAAAAAAACTTCTTCATCTTGCTACAGAGCTCTGCAGGATTAATTCTGCTACATGTCTCTCTCATCCAGTATTTGACCTCACTCTCTAGAAGGTCCCACTCCACTTTAGCAGTATGTTACCCTAGACATCAAACATAACATGACTTCTTTTTCTGAGTTCCTGCCTCCCTGATCTCCAAAACACCACTCCCCTTCCTCCAAAAGAGCCTCCCAGCTCTCCCTGCTTAATAAATAATTCTTGCATCTCCCTCCAATCCTCTTCCTCTTTTTCTCTTGCTGCTTTCACTTACATACTGATGTCAAAAAGGATGTGGAGATGGGGAGGGCTCCAGGCAAAGGGGAAGAAGATACATTATCTTGCTGGTATTTTCTAATAGGGTCTTTTTTAAAATTTGAAGGGAGCTACACAAGCTGGAACAAATTTCTTTCAAGCCTGTTTATCCTTTCTTGTGCTTTTTCCATTATTATTTTTATAGTGGAGATTTCAGTGAGGATTCACAGTGAGTCATTTTATGAGGCAGCTCCATCTGTACCATCTGCAGGCATGACTTTCCCATCACTCTAGACATTACGTATCTCCTTATGGCAGCCCGGACAGGGGGTGGAGATTGCCAAGCCAGGTCACATGCCAGGAGTCCATCACTCATCCGAAGGGGATGGGCAGGGTCTGCTTACAATTAGGTTCAACTCCTGGTTCTGTATAGCATGTCCCTCTGGCTTCAAATTCTTTCTTGCCAGCTCCCTGCTGGGCCCAGGAGGAGTTGTGGTCCTGCCTTCTCGGTTTCTTTCCTTCTAGTTCTCCCCTTTTTTTTTCTTTCCTTAGTGTCCTCATCTGTCTGTTCCTCTTTCCATCATTCTATCTCCCATGACTTCTTTCTCTTTCTCCTTCCTCAGAGTTCTTTTGATCTCTTTCTCTCCCTCTCTCTCTCTCTCTCTCTCTCTCTCTCTCTCTCTCTCTCTCTCTCTCGCCTTTATTCTTCATCTCTCTGCCGTTATCTTCCCCTCTGTATTGTTCTTCTGTCGCGGGTCCTTGCAAAGAAAATTTTCATGTCATGCTAACATAGAGTACAGCTGTTTCTTACAATGTAACCAAAAAGCCAGGGCAGAACTAATAAAAATGATCCACCTCCACGGGAGAGAATCTCACAGTTAAAATGTTTAAGAGGAATTAGGGCTTGTGTGTAATGCTAATTGCTAGTGAAAATGAATCTTAAGCCCTTAGGGATGAGGTGAGAATGTAAAATGAGGATTAAAGAGAAGAAGTCATTATAAGAAGGAAGGACTCTCCTCTGAGCAGTCATTTCAAACCTCTCTGTCACTAATACAACCTCAAATTTAACTTAAGTTTTCTTGGTGTCACCTAACTGTCCATCCTATTTCATTCACTGTAAAACATTATAACCAAAAGCCAAGTTGTGATTCAAGGTTAATTTGCATCTTTCTTATAAGGGATATATAAACACATATAGATTTCCAAATCATCAGCACTGTGGTCTCCATTTTAAGTTCCCCAAAAGCTGGCAAAGGGTCTGTGTTTTAATAGCTCAGCTGAACTATCACTCTATTAAACAGATGGCTCTATTTCCTGGTACTTCAGCATTCACCATAGTAAATCTCCTAAAGATCAAGGGGGATTATTGGAGCTGTCATTTTGCAACATCACAGAGATACTAACGCAGGAGGCATTAGAAATGCTCAGCATGTTATTAAATCCAAATCAATACTTTGGTTCAAACCCCTACATTGCTAACTTACATGCTGCATGGCAGCTAACTTCCAAGTCTGCTTCCTCAGCTACTAAGTATGTACCCTAACGCCCACCACACAGGATCTTTTGGGAAATCTAATGAAATGTTCTTTCTACTCTAGCTAGAACTTCAGTAATGCCCAAGGCCATTTCCTTGTCTTAATTAGCTATTGAGTTAAGTATAAAAAAAATTAACAAACTCACCCATTGATGTAAGTGGCTTAATAATGGATAGTTCTTGTCTTCCAAACAATTTATTCATTGTCTTTCTTTAGAACTATCAATAATTATACTAGCTATTAAGTATTAATTTTTTATTTAAATAAAAGCTAATCTTTATTTAATCAAGTTCAAGATATGTGAAATTTCCTATGAATTCTTATCTCACAACAACCTTGTTTGGGATATGCATCGACTGTGTGGTGTATGTGAAGGATGAACTGTATGTACAGACGCATGTGCCCCATACACAAGCATGAGGAGACCAGAGAATGATGTTCCTTTATCCCTGTTATGTGTTACTTCCCCGAGGCAGTCTTTGTCGCTAAGCCTAGAGCTCCAAGTTTTTTAGACTGACCAGAGAGCTCCAGTGATCCTACTATCTCCGCCCCCTCAGCACTGAGCTCTTACCCACTTAGCCCTCTCCCCATCTCTACAATAACCTTTTAAAGTACATATTTTCCTCCTTTTTCAAGAAACTAAATGTCAGAGATATTAAGTAGCATCATGCCATTAGTACTTGGCACAGCTAGAAATTTAAATCAAGCCTTACAGAATCAGAGTCCATTTTTTAACACCAAATCACAGTACAACAAGGGGGTAGGGAGAGAGGTTAGCTAACCATGAGGGCCACAATAATAGTCCTATTTTCTGATACTAACATGGGAATGTCTGAACTCTATTTTCACAGAGTTGGCTACTAAATTCCTGAGTGTTTTCAAATCTACAAATGGTGTAGAAAGCTACAACAATGGTAGCCTGGATTTTTGTAAAAAAAAAAAAAAAAAAAAAAAAGGTACTATTCTAAACCTTTCTCTATCACAAGTACTTCACATCATTATTGAAATGATTAGAATACTATTTAAAAATAAAATTCCACTTGGCATGGTAGTGCACACCTTTAATCCGAGCACAGAGGATCAAGGACAGCCTAGGACTACAGAGTTCCAGATAAGCCTGGGCAGAGGTGAAACCCCCAAATAAATAAATATGATAGAAATGAAGTCCCAATTTTAGTGATGAGTATCCAGCTCTAGCTGTGAGCTGTGCATGCTGGGTAAAGTATTATAACTTTTTCCTCTTCAGCTTTCCATGTTAAACATAATATAGAATAAAAGTTAAAGATTAAAGCAAACAATATAAAAATATTTTATACTTTTTGTTTAAATAAGAATGCATTTTTATTTTCCCCAAAAAAAATGAGAAGTATAAAATGGCCCTCAAATCAGCATGGTGTGAGAGGTAATTGGTCTGGGAGCCACTTTGCCAAAGCAAAAGCATCCTACATGCCATGAATCGTCATCCAAAAACTCCACCCCAAAACAATGAGGGTTGGGATGGTAGAATGCCAGGCAACACACCAGTAAGAAATAGAGTGTATGTGCTAATTCATAGATGAATAAGAAGTGTAATTTGTGACAAAGAAAGATAAGTCTGTATTTTTTCTGTGCACCTACATTTATTACACATTTTTATCTGTATGTTACTATCACCTGGCTCTGTGTGGAGTTTAACCAAAATCCACTCCAAAGTCTAGGAAAATGAGGTGGGTCTTAAGACTGAGAGTGTACACCAGTGTGAAGGTGGTTCATGGCAATCAACATCACTGCTCACAGTGTTTATTGACTCACCTGATAACTCCCAAGGGGGTAGGAAAGTCACTTCACTACAGCCACAGCCCATGCATCTTCTCACTTGGGAAGGATTAGGGCCATCAGATTCTTTCCTGGGCACTGCATAGTGAGTTTCCCTTTGTATCACTCATGCAAGATTCAACCTAACATGGGAAGCAGGCAGAGATTCATGATGGAATGGTGGCCATCTAAACACCGAAAACATGGACCTTCCTTTCCTTTCTCTGGGTCCAGGTGAGGCAATTCACTTCATAAGCCATTTCTGGTAAGGCAGTAGCTGAACGTGGGTGAGGATGGGGGAATGGGATGGGATGATAGCCAACTGAGAGTTCTTGGACAGCCTTATCCGTCACAAGGAGGAGCAGTATTCTAGAGCAGCAGGGTCTGAGCAGAATTTCTGTAAGTGATTTTGACTTGTCCCTTAATCCTTCAAATCTTAGCTTTCTTATCTGTAAATTACAGGACTCAACTAAACAGACTCTTTTGAAGTCCAGGATTCTGTCCAGTAATATTAAATATTCACTAGAGTAACTAGAGCTAAAATACCTTGGTTTTTCTTTTTATTAAACTCATTACTCCACAAGGAAAATAAAGCTCTTTCTTTTGAAGAAAATCCATTAAGAGAGATAAATTGTCAGCTCTGGATGAGGATCCTTCACTTTCTCTCATGTGATGTTGGTTCACTGGTGACTTTGGTCTCAGAAAGCCCAGTTGTAAGTTTAACTTTGCAATGAGACATGCATGTAAAACATGGACAGCTCCAATAAAATGTTATTTTCCCTCATACAGTCTTTCCCAGGTTTTAAGTATATTCCTAAAGCTAGAAAACACTGAAGTCTTATAAATATTGCTCCCAGAAATATCACATCCTTGCAGGGCCAGCAATACCAAAAGAAATTAACTGTAATTCTAATGTAGTATTATAGATATGCCTTATGTCATTGTCTAGTGGCACCAAAACTAAGATCTGACACTTGAGACATCATGTTTCCTCTACAAACAATGCATATTGGTTTCTTCCCTGAGAAAGAGCTACATCGATTTATCTCCATGATGCCACATGATAAGGAAAAGTAATTTAAGGGGAGTTTTTCATTGCTTTGGAGATGGTCTTAGAGCCTGTCCTTCTGTTCAAACTTCATTCTCTGGTTGTATGTTAGTAATGTGGCATGTAACAAGACTACTCAAAATTAGGGCCACTTGAAATCAAGCATGTTAAAACCCAAGCCTTTTCCATACCACTTAAAGAAAGAAGAACATGAAGATGGGATTTTCTGATCACACCGATGCTGCAACAAGAGAGTTCAAAACCAGAATCTCTACATCAAACATTTAAGGTCTACTTACCAGATTTCAACAAGCTTCTCATTCCTCTGATTACTTGTGATTGCTCTGAACTATGGGCTTATGGTCAATGACCTTTATGGAGTACCAGGCTGCAGCAAATCCTTTGTCCTTTATCTAGCACATTGCCTCTTAGAGGTTTAGGTTTACAGGCAAATACTGGTGAAGCCAATGAAACCAACATTGAAATGAATAACACAAGGTTACTAACAAAGGCAAGATCTAGCAGAGAAGGTGGCTACGTGGTACACTATCCTTTAGCCTCAGGCCAGACACAGTCTTTTGAAGCATTGAAGAGGAAGTCCATGTTCCCTTATAAGGCTGATCTGGTGGCCTGCCTCCTGATCAACTGAAAAAGATGTGATTTAACCAATGGCCTCCTTCTTTCACATCAAGAATTTAAGAGGAGCAGCCTAAGCCCACTCTCAGCAGCTTGCTCTGGGCAAGATGCTACACACTAGATAAAGGACGAAGGACTTGCTGCTGCCTGACATTCCATAAAGGTCATTGGCCATGGATTCATAGTTCAAGTTAGTAGTTTAGATGGGCAGAATATCATAAAAGATGAAGAACTCAGGCTGGAGAGATGGCTAAGCAATTAAGGAGCTTGCCTGCAAAGCCTAACCACTTGGGTTCAATTCTGCAGTACCCACATAAAGCCAGATACACAAAGTGGTATACGCATCTGGAGTTTGTTTGTAGTGGCTGGAGGCTGTGGCATGTCCATTCTGTCTTTCCTTTCTCTCTCTCTCTCTCTCTATCTCTCTTTCTCTCTCTCCTTGCAAATAAACACAAAATTAAGAACTCTACACTTATTAGAGTAAATATAGGCAAGGTCATGTTTTATAAAGCAAAGCTAAGTTAACCATGTCTTACCAACCAAGGACATCTTTTGCCTATCTTCACATGCCCTTCTGGAATTCTTTCCCACACGCATATATGTGAATGCATGCATTTACTAAAAAGAGAATCATTGCTCATGTAGAACTACAACTGATTCTCTGACTCAATAATCCACAATATCCTACAGTACTACAATTTATTCTCTGACTCAATAATCCAGAATATCCTATCGTACTCCTTAAGACATCAAGTTCTCTTATTGGACACTGTGATTTGTAAGCTTCTTATAAATGCCATTTCTCCCATAAACTCTGCCTGCTTTGGAGGTTCATCCCAGCAGTGTGAGGCTGACTACTACAGGCATATTTAGATTATGCTTAGCCTTTCCTTGTTAAAATGTACTTGTACACATATTTGTATGATACACATTCTGGAAAGGCACACATTAAAAAAATGTCACTGGGCTGGAGGGATGGCTTAGCAGTTAAGGCGTTTGCCTGCAAAGCCAAAGGACCCAAGTTCGATTCCCCAGAACCCATGTTAGCCCAATGCACAAGGGGGCACATGCGTCTAGAGTTCATTTGCGGTGGCTAAAGTAGAGGCCCTGGTATGCCCATTCTCAATCTCTCTCTCTCTCTCTCTCTCTCTCTCTCTCTCTCTCTCTCTCTCTCTCTCTCTCCTCCCTTTCTCTGTCTAATAAATAAATAAAAATAAAATATTTTTAAAAAATAAAATTAATGTCACCATATGATAAACATCATGGAGTATGCATCTTTCCAATAGACATCCTTTTTCTGACTTTTGTTCTTTGAAATATTGCCAGAAGTAGAATTACAGATTTTAGATCTCTGCACATTTTGAAAGCTCTGGACTTATCCCTACCCTGCAGTCTATTTTCCTTGCAGGGGAGCCGTCCTGGCTGAGAATGGTGGCACGCAGGATGCCCAGGAGCGGATGCTAAATGGCACACAAATCCCAGCTGCCAAAAAGCCAATGGGAGATAAATTGGAACACTTTCTAAAGTACTGAGGTGATTATTGCTTAGTGCCCAGAGATCTTTCAGCAATTTCATATAAAATATTCCTTCATGTCAGACCCATAATCACCTTTTCAAAATTGTGCCGTGGAGAGTCGTGGGCATGTGTTCGGTGTGCAGAGCATAAATCTCTCTGATCCACACTGCAACCTGCAGAGCCTCCCCTCCCACAGGAGAGGCTGCTCCAAGCTGCTCAGGGCAGCTGAAAAGCATATGTCTGCTTCCCAAATCTCACCTCCTCTCCCACACTCTCCTCCAGCTTCCTTCCAGCTTTGGGCTTGCATGTTTCTCCTTGGTAAATCCTCTCACACAGATATTTTACAAGACTCTTATCTATGCAAATCTGTCACACTTAACCACATAAATGACTACTTCACTTACTGGGTACCAACTGTGACTGTCAGGATGATCACCACAGTAGGGTATTTGATGGGTGGCAATACAGGGCCCAGGGGCTTTCTAGCTCAAGTTAGGACTGGATTGCAGTTTCTTTGCCCTTCAACTGAAGAGCTGCAGACATGGATGCAAGCTGGGTAGAGGATAGTGTTCTTTAACAAGTTGGCACATAAAAGTTGACATAAGGGGTCCTTCCCTACAGCACTAGAGTTCCACTATCTATTTGCAAACAGCCTTTCAAGCCCTGGGTAAAAGGATCTGCCTCTTCCAAAACCTACAGTCTCCATTTGAGGTTCCCAGTGCTAGGCTGCCTTCACATGCATTGCCACATGCATACCTGCTCAGCCTGTCTTGTCCACAGACAGCACTTGCTAACATGGCTATACTTGAAACAACTGGCCTCTTATGTCCACCAGGATATTGTTGTCAATTCCAAGTAGCCACCAGTTCTGGAAATATGTGCTAAGCTTCTACCTCAGGAGGGCTATAAAAGTCCATCTTTGTACATGGCCTGAAGTAACTATTCAAAATATCCTAGCACTGTGTCCACAGCCATCCCAAGTTCATTGATATCACAGCTCAGAGGCAGTTTCTAGGGGCTGGTAAGGATCTAGAGAGTACCCTGTGTTGTCATGGCTGTACAAAGATGGACATTTCCTGGAAGTCAAGAAGTAAGCAGGGTCTGGGCACCCTGGAGACTGCTTAAAGAAAATCTCTAGATCAGTGATAAAAAGTTCTTGCTGTGCAAGCATGAGGATCTGAGTTTGACCTCCAGTACTCACATAATAATCCAGGTTCAGGGCTGGCTCTGTGGTTGAGACACTCACCTGTGAGGCCAAAGAACCTCGGTTTGATTCCCCAGTACCACTGTAAGCCAGATGCACAGGTAGCGCATGTATCTGGAGTTCGTCTGCAGTGGCTGGAGGCCCTGGAATGCCCATTCTCTCTCTCTCCTCTCTTTCTCTCTCTTTCTCTCCCTCTTTCCCTATCTCAAATAAATAATACATTCTAAATAAATAAAAGGTATGGTCACTGACACCTGTAACACCAGTGCTGAAGGGGACAGAAACAGAAGGATCTGGGGCTCATTGGTCAGCCAGTCACCAGCCTCCTCACTCACAAACATCACAGCATGCAAGACAAGCACATTCACAAGTTACTCTCACTCTGATGGTCTTCTCACACATTGGCAATTGACTCACTTCCTACTGTCATGTGGTTTCCTAGACCATCTCCTTGGGAGGCTGTCATATCCAAATAACCACTCAAATGGCCCAAAGCAAAATCATCTCCTTTTATCTATGCCATTTCCTTCTTCAGCATTTAGCAAAAAATCACCACCAGTCACACCAGTCAAATATAAAATTAAAACTCCTATCTACCAAACCCTTCTTCTTCAACTCCATGTAGTTTTCTCTTTCAAATCATTCAAGGGTAGCCACCATTAATTCCTTCTAGTCAAGTGAACCCTATCTTTTCTCCTTCAAGTAACTCAAGAGTGGTCACCATTAATTCCTTATTCCCTATCTTAAGTCCCATACCCTTCCCCCAGTCCCTTAATCTATCATGAATAATATTTCCCAACTATAATTCCAGGCATTTTTTACTATTTCTCATTTTCCCCTAAAACTAATCTTACAACTAAATTTCTTCCTATGATTAAAATAAATCTGTAATTCACCCCACTCTATACTTCCAATTCCCCTCAAAGACTCCTTTGCCCTACTAAATTAGACCACTGCTGCTCCCCTGTATTTTATTCCATATTTATCCTCCCATCAACACAGCCAACCTCAGCAATCTGTTTCAGTCTAATTCAAACCAAACTGTTAACACACAAGGTCATGTCCACCTCCTCCATGAAATCTATTTTTCCCACTTCCACTGCATGAACAATCCTTTAACCAGTACTTCTGCTCTATTCACATTCACTTACAGTCTCCATGAACTGATTTCCAAATCTTGGTCTTTGCCTCCCAGCTAGATGACACTTTTCTTGAAAATCAGAACTAGGGCCATAGAGATAAGCACAAATGGTAAATTCTTGCCAGGTAAGCATGAAGACATGAGTTTGATTTACATACCCACAATTTTAAAAAAAGCAAAGTGTTGTGGCCCACACTTGTCATCTAGTGCTGGGGATGCAGAGACAGACAGATCCCCAAGGCTCTGTTCAGCTGTCAAGCCTATTTAGACAGTTCTAGAACAATGAGAGACCCTGTCTCAAAAATGGTAGGTAGCACTTGAAAGAAACAACAGTTGATATTGTCCTCTTGCCTCTGCAGTTATGTGCAAATATGTTCATGTATACCTGCATACATGTGTACTTGCACACACGAACATGCTCTCAAACAAAAAAAACAACATAATAGATTTAATTTCTCAAATACATATACTAATAAAGTGAACAACAGCACTGTTTTCTTTTGATTACATAAGTTTCACACCATCACATTTCACAGAGAACCAAGTGTACAGGGCTCAGTGAGCACACCCATTTCTAAATTAATTATGATAAAGTTAAGAAAATTTTGCTGAATTAAGAAGCATGGCATGACCACATATAAAATACCCCTTGGCCACTGGTGGATGAAAAACTTGAGGGACATGGTCACTGAAAAAGCTACATCAAGACATTTAAGCTTATATTTTGAGAAACATGGTGAGTAGAAAATGAACGTAGTTGCAAGGCAATCTGAATTCACCTGGGTTTAACTTGAGTGCACTGTTAAATTCTATGGGCTACATGGTCAAGCAACTGGCCACCACAGGAATGGAATAAAACCAAGGGAGAAATATAGAAATTATTCCAAGTTAAAAACCATTAAAGAAATAAAGAAGAAATAACTTAGCAGTTAAGGTGCTTGCTTACAAGGCCAAAGGACTCAGGTTCAATTCCCCAGGATCCAGATGCATACTTATAATCCAGGTGCACAAGGTGGCACATGCATCTGGGGTTTGTTTTCAGTGCCTAGAGGACCTGGCATACTCATTCTCTCTATCTGCCTCTCCCTCCCTCCCTCCCTCTCTCTCTCTCTCTCTCTCTCTCTCTCTCTCTCTCTCTCTCTCAAATAAATAAATAAGTAAAATATTCTTAAAGAACCATTAAAGAAGTTAATACATTCAAAGGCCTGTACAACATTCTAGCAAAGAAAAAGGTTGTTCTCCCACTCCTCCCCACAGAGAAGAGCCATTAGGTAGAAGTCTGAGATAGGAAGTGCATCTAGTCCCAGTTTAGTGTATATATGAAGTACATATAATTAATACTAAATATCTGCATCAGAAATGCTCTTGAGAGGTTCTTGCATCTGGGTTCAAAGTACTAGGTTTACTAATATCTAAACACTGTCTTTATTTCTTTACTTATGCCTCCAGTAACTCCTTGAACTCTGCAATGGCCATTTTGACCCTTTTGTAGCCATTCTGTAATCTAGCTACATGTACATATGTAATATGTGTGATTAACAAAAAGTTAATATTCAAAGGGGAAAGTGTCGGGGGGAGGGAGGGAATTACCATGGGATATTTTTTTATAATCATGGAAAATGTTCATAAAAATTAAAAAATAAATTAAAAAGTTAATATTGGTGATTAAGATTGGAATAAAATAACCTGTATTTGCTAATGGCCAAGTAAAGAGAAATCTGGACTACTTGGCAAAGCACAGCCAACAAAACCAACTTGTAAATTTATTGTTGTTCAATAAATTCTAACATTGTGGAAAGACACAAACATGTCTGACATAGTGTGCTCATGGCATTATTAATTAGAAGAAAAACTGGATTCACATACCCAAGTGGTTCTAAGCTACTCTGAATCCTCTAATGACTCAGTTGCATGGCAGCTCTTGAATTTAAATTAAAAAAAGAAAAGAAAAGAAAAGAAAATTTCAAATGTGAAAGAAGTCAGATGGGAGTCATGATAGAATTTCATCATTTTTTCTCAGTACTTTGAGACTTCTTGCAGTCCAAGCTTTCCAGGACATTAGATCATTCTTAGACTCTGTCCGCAACCTAGTGTGGAGAATGTACATAGATGTGAGTTGTTACAGTTGGAATGCTACCCAAATCTAGAGCCATTCAAAAAGCTGTGCCTCCCCTTTGCAGGGTTCCCCAAACCCTGAGATTAACAGGAGGAACTGGGAAGTGTTTGCCGCAGTTGGAAACACGTTGCCAGTCATCCTGGTCCAGCCAGCATCTGCTTCTTCTTCCAGAACACCAATCTCCTACCCTCCCTCCCCACCCACTCCTGCAAATACCTCTTGATAATTGTAGACAGTGTCCATGAGGGGAGGAGGAGGAGTCACCCTCCTGACCCTACAAGGCATCTGTTCACACCTGGCAGTTGCGTGCTTTGATTGTCCTCAATGCAGATTGGATAAGTACAGATGTCTCTAATTTTCACAAAGTAAAGGAGCCCTTGTCTGGAATAAATGAGATAGATAAATTAGACAGGGAAAGGAAGGAGTCAAAGGTGTCTCCCCCTACTTTTCATCTGTGGCTATCCGGGTGCTCTAATCTATTGTACAAATGTCTGCGCACAGCATGCCAACACTTGCTTGTAAACTCACAGGAGAAATCTCACCTGGAGACAATGAATAGTGTCTGTTTCATGCCTTTTGCCCCTAATATACTTTTTGTTTTGAAAGCATCATATGGATTAAGTTAGTAACACCCCTCCCCACGTTTCCAAGCCCCTATCTCCCCTAAATCATCTCTCTTTGGAACTTGACAGGTGATCACACCTTGTCTCATTTCATGCTGCAGCTTCCCATGAACAGATTAGTCTTGCTTCACAAATCACAGGCCTCTTTCCCCAGCAAAACACCTTTCAAATTACAAGGACTGACTCTCCAGGGTAGCAAAGTTCTTTTTTCCAAGATCTGTGATATTCAGCCAAGGAGCTTCATTGTTCGAAAGCACCAGGTCTTGCTTCATCTCCTTGGCTGATGGTATTATCATTAAAAAAAAAAAAATCCATAAGAGAATTCACCAAGCCCATGATAACTTCATCACTGTGTTTAACAGGGTGTCCTGCAGGCAAGGCTCCAGGCTGCCTCAGCCTTCAGAAGGGCAAACCAATGCCTGGGGCTGTCTCCAGAGCTGAAGTTACAACTGTCCTCATTGCCCTAGTGTAGTTTACTAAATTAAACAGCAACTGCTTGTGATTTGCCAACTCATTTCAAACCATAGTTAGATCAAACACAACCAGATGCAACAGGTTTGTGGGAAGAGACACTACAGATGCTCAAAGAATTTGCTTCTCTTTAGCCGGGCGTGGTGGTGCACACCTTTAATCCCAGCACTCGGGAGGCAGAGGTAGGAGGATTGCCATGAGTTCAAGGCCACCCTGAGATGACAGAGTTAATTCCAGGTCAGCCTGGACCATAGTGAGACCCTACCTCAAAAAAACAAAAGAAAAAAAGAAGAATTTGCTTCTCTTTTGACCCCTTATGAAATTCTTCATCCTGTCAAGTTTCATCTGTTCATGTAGGTTAATCTAGGGATCCATTCCTTCGTCATGTGTTCTTGTCACCTTACTGCATCCTGAAAGATTACATCTTAACCAAGGCAATTGGGGTGAGGCCAAACCCCAAGATCCCAACATTCAAGGTAAACATTTTACTAGGCCTAGGCATTGAGATATTCCTTCATCCTGGCCACAGTGATTGAGCCAAATAAACATGTGACCCATGTCTGAGAACATCTTTGGGAATCAGAGAGAGACATTTCTTTTACACGAGATTTCTAAGTCAGTTGAATATAAGGCTGAATCTTTTGATAAGTATCCAGTCACTAGGAACCAGGAATGAGGAAAGATCCCATATGAGAATGTCATCCATGAAGAAGGAAGTTCTGTCAAAAGTGAGAGGTAAACCAGGGACAATGCCTGTAATCCCAGCACTGAGGAGATGGAGGCAGGTGGATCAGGAATTCAATGTCAGCCTCAGGGAGAAGTAGACAGACATGAATACATGGCTTAACAACTATACCCAGCCATTTCAATCATGAAAAGCAATAAATGTGCTTTCTGGCTTAAGACTGTTTCATCTACAGATCTATACCGAATATAAGCAATCCAATAAATACCTAATAACAAGAAGGGAGACAACATTATCAGCTTCCCACATGATCCATGCACTGAAAGCTTCTAAGGCACTTATCAAACCCCAGTATTAAGTCCTGTGTTTTGTGTTAGGGACACAGAGCCAAAAAAGACACAATCTTTGCCTTAAGCCATTCCTACAATATAGGAAACCATTTAGCAATCACACCCTTGGAGTTCAAGAGCTCCAAGGGCTCCAAAGACAAGAGGATTTTGAACTTATCCTTATTAAGAAATGAAACAACATGGATTTGTTTAAGGATCTGCAACCTTTATATAATCCACACCTGTGTGACTAAGTTGCTGATATGCAGAATGCTTCTTCTGTTCAATACTTTGGTGAAATTATAAATGTATACCAAATAAATTCTGAAAAGGGGAATATGGTGGCCACATGTTATTTTATCCTAGTCAAAGTCTGTTCCTTCTGATGATGACTTTGAGGAACCAGCCCCTTCTCTACTGCTGACAAGTTGGATGAGAGTATCAAGTGTGGGGCACTTCCCAGATCTGGGCAGGGCTTTGAGAGACAAGTCAGCTCAGTGAGGTGGGTTGCTCCTTCCCAGTCTCCTTTTCTGGTTCCCGACCTCATGTTCTTGCCTTGGGACTCTTTCTCACCTACACTCACACTTAAGTTGATCTTAATAAGACACATTATTTTAAAATACCACTCATCTGTAGTTATCTTCTGAATTAGAATATCCAGTGCAGGGGGGCTGGAGAGATGGCTTAGCCATGAAGCGCTTGCCTGTGAAGCCTAAGGACCCTGGTTCAAGGCTCGATTCCCCAGGACCCATGTTAGCCAGAAGCACAAGGGGGTGCACACATCTGGGGTTTGTTTGCAGTTGACTGGAGGCCCTGGTGTCCATTCTCTCTGTCCATCTGCCTCTTTCTCTCTCTGTCGCTCTCAACTAAATAAATAAAAATGAACCAAAAAAACTTAAAAATAAAAGAATCTCCAGAGCATACCTGTCCCTTGAGCACCACTTGCCTATGTGCATGTTCAACTGCCTACTCAGACATTCATCTGACTTCATCTTAATGTGTCCAAACTAAGCTCCCAGTCACCCCTCCCCCCGTTGGCTCTTTCCCACAGCCTTTTTTCATCTTAAAAAGTTACTTAGGTCAAAAAAACCTGGGAACCATCATTGACTAACCTCTTCTCCTGGTTCCTTATCCTAACTACCATCAAGTCTTGACATTTCTTTATTTAAAAAAGATAAAAAAAAAAAAAAACCAATCACTTCTCATCACCTCCACTGAGATCACTCCTGCCCAAACCCAAATCATTTCACACCCAGCAAATTTCAGAAGCTGTCTCAACAGCAGCTTTTCCCCACTGCGTTTGACCTTTAAAGGCCAGAGTGCTTTTAAAATGCTAGTCAACACTGTCCTCTCAGCCAGGAAAGTTCATGTCCCTGAACCACATTTTCCTCCAGGTCTTCACTCAGACATACCTTTCTAGTTCAAGTCTTTCCTGGCCATGTTAGCTTAAAATCATATCACTCACTGGAACAAAAAAATCAGTAGCAGAGACCAGTAAGCTATAAAAAGGCTATGAGGGAGGGAAGAGAGGGAAGAATTTTAGGGGATGGCATTATATGTATGTAAGTAGAAGAACAGATTACAGGGAGTGGAATGGCCTAAGTGAGGCCAGGGAAAGAGATTGAGTAAGAGAAGGGTCGGGGGAGGGTCAATCAAAACTTAAGAGATTCTGAGAAAGACATATGAAAGTGTACTTTTTTGGATAATGGCCCATCCAGAAGCCACAGATTGCTAGTAGAAAATTTTCATTGCCAGGGATAGGATACCATCCAGTGAGTTATTGGCCAGGGAGGTCCCTGTTCCCTCCAAAACATTACAGGGTATTGCCAAGGCCCTTGGTTTCCCACAAGCAACAGATGGTAAGGCCCAATTGCTGAAGACTTCACATGCCTGGGCTGCGAGGTCACTGAGAAATCAATCTGGTGCTGAGCTGAAAACCTCCCTGTAGACCAGCCAACTGAAATCTAGGAAAAGCTGCACCACATGAAGCCCTATGAGAGACAGAAGTCATCAACAGTGGTCACTGGAAGCCTCAAGTTTGGCCAAACAGACCAAATGATTAAACGGGTGCAATAGTGGCATGTCTGTTCTGGGAGAAACCAACTGCTCTCTAATTGGTATGCAGGCCTACTCTCTGGGAAGGAATACATACCTGGCACTGAAAACCTAACCAACAGCCTATGGCAGGGAGGTCATGAACCTTAGGTGTATAAAAAGCCTGCTCTTGTCTGGCTAACTGCATATATTATTCTCACCAAACTTCATGAAAGCACTACACTTAATGTTCATAGTCATATGCTACTCTCACTTTTGTTTAGATAAACTCCTCTTTTCAGGTGGCAGTGACCACTGGATGACCCAAAAGGCAACATAGTGCTGAGAAGTGACAGAGGAATGTCCAGCACTGAAACATCTCTATCACACCCTCCAGGGTTCAGGGTCCATTGCAGAAGATGTGGCAGAAATAATATAAGAGCCAAAGGAAGGCTCCTTACAATGCAACTGTCCAGACATAAATTGGCCTTGATATCCATGACCTCACAGTAACTAGCAATACCTTCACAAGACCCTCATAATAGGAAAAAAAAAAGATGGATGACATCAAAATAAAAAAGAGACTAATGGAAAGAGGGAGTGGATATGATAAGAGAGTGAAGTTGTGAAGGGAAAGTGGGGGAGGGGAGGTAATTATCATGGTTTATTGTCTGTAAGTATAGAAGTTGTCAATTAAAAAAAATAAAAGAATAAAATGATTTAGCCGACGTGGTGGTGCACGCCTTTAATCCCAGCACTATGGAGGCAGAGGTAGGAGGATCGCCATGAGTTCGAGGCCACCCTGAGACTACAGAGTTAATTCCAGGTCAGCCTGGACCACAGTGAGACCCTACCTTGAAAACAAAACAAAACAAAACAAAAAGAATAAAATGATTTAAAAATTAAAAAATAATCGTATTACTCTTCAATTTATCCTCTTTCTCAGTACCACATAGCATTGTGTAACATGCAGCATGCTTCACTAATAGTTGTTAATTTATTGCTAATCTTTCCTAACTAGAATGTAATCTCTGTGATAACAGAGACTTTTGTCTGTTTTATTCACCACTGTAATCTGCAAGCTAAAATAATGGTTCCATTCAATAAATCTGTGATCAATAAGTAAATGAATGAGAAAATCAATGTGGTTCTCTTACAAAAGAGGCCTGGTAGCAGGAAAATGTTTGTGCAAATCTGAGAACAGTGCTCAAAGACCTTTTAACACCTACCCTAGGCCTTCTGAGCTCCTTATATCACCTGAAACCTGGTTCTTCTCTTCTTCTGTGGTTCGGGAGCTTCCCCTATCCAGTCAGGGTTACTTCCTGTTGCTCACAACCACAGATTCCTGGCTGATTCAAAAATCTGAATATCTAGGTTCTTCCTACACTACCACCACTGTGACAATGCTCAGAGAGATGGGGACATCGTACCTTTGGTGTCCTATTTCACAGAAGAGAGAAGGCTTTAGTGTCTATTTAGCACAAAGTCTCCCAAACCTAGAATAAGTTACTTCTCTCTATGACTTCCCTGAAATGAGCATTATTGCTGCTTATGTTAAACCAATAAGATCTTAGTATTTATCAGAACCATCTTTTCTTTATCATACAAAAACATCTGCACTAACATTCTAAAGAGGTTTATAAGGCAACAACAAATGGATGTGTGAAGAAAGCAGAATAACTTCACCTCCATGTTAGCAGTATCAACACAAATACACCTGACAAGATCAAGCACAAAGGACAAGGTCTTTGAAATACATTTGATCCCAATTTTTATGTAAATAGAAATATGCCAGGACATTAAAAATGATTCTGCCTAGATAGATGAATGGTGGCAGTTTATATTTTCTTATTTACCCCTTCTGAATTTATACAAGATTTCTAGTTAAGTAACAATCTGCAATCCGAAACAAAATGAGAGACAAGGAAAGTCTAAAACCGAGGGGTGTCTCACGACACCTCCCAGCCATTATGAGAAGACCCTTGCCTTTGGAAACTCCTTTCATTCTGGAAAGAACCAGAACATAAGCACAGGGGAAAGCAGGAAGTAAACAAGGAGCGACATTTCCCAAATGACACTGAGAGAACCATCTGCAGCAGTCACCAGAGTGTTTGTTAGCAACAAAGACTGGTGACAACCAGCCCAGACCTGTTACACCAGAACCTCAGGAGCTGGCTTGGAATCAGCATGGAGCACATTTCCCCAGTGAGAACAGTGCAGCCAAGTCAAAGTACCACTGGCAGGATAAAGGACACAACCTGAAGCCAGAGGGGATCCCCAAACTCTGAGTGATAAGGGAAACTCAATAGGGAGAGGAAAATGCAGCCAGTCAGATCTTCACCAGTCTTGCAGTGTGCTTTCTACTGCGCAGGAAGAAGCTATGTTCCAAGCCAAGAGCACAACGTCTGCTATCCCAGCCTCCATAAATCCATTACCCATTTGAGGTATAATACAGTAGGATAATACAGTATAGTCTTCATAAGGAAAGTTGATTTGATAAGCTATAGTGGTTGAGAGTTAAATTGTATTCCCAAGAACAGAACTATCCTCCACAAAAGCCTGATCAACCCCGTCAGCACGGAATCCATCATTCATCTTCCCAGAAATATAAGAAGACAGCAAATTAGTAATAAGTCAAAGACATGCCTTACCTCTCCCTTCATCATTCTGGAGGCTTTCTCACCAAAAGGGATGACTTTCCAGACTTCCCACACTACTTCTTCGTGGATGTGTAACCTATATTCCCATTTCCATGCCCAATTACCCTGTGCCTCCCATAAATGGTCTTTCCCCCTCCACTCAGCTTTCCTGAACCCTTCCCTTCAAGGCCCTGTCAACTGGGATTTGACCACTTTAAATACAAACCTAACAGCAGTGGCTTGTAACCTAGGAGAGGTTTACTTTCTTTGTTCAACAAAAAAAAACAAGGGATTCATTCACAGGGGCTTGAGGACTTCACTGAGAGCTCAGGCACCTTCATCCTCCTGCCTCATCCCACTTACCTGGTGACTCATTCTCTTGGTTGTGAAATGGTTGACCCAACTGGTGGGCATCAAAACCACACTCCAGACAAAAGAAAGTGGCAAGGCAGAAGTCTTTCATGTTAACTGTGACTCATTTTATCTTTAAAAAACTAGAGCTAAAGGAAGGGTAGGACTCCTTACAATCTGCTCCCCCCACACACAAAATTGCCTGGATATCCATGACCTCACAGTGCCTGACACTACCTACACAAGACCATCATAAGAGGAGGAAAAGATCATGGCATCAAAATAAAAGAGAGACTGATTGAGATGGGGAGGGGATATGATGGAGAATGGAGTTTCAAAGGGAAAAGTGGTGGAGGGAGAGTATTACCATGGGATTTTTTTTTTTTATAATCATGGAAGTTGTTAATAAAAATTTGAAGAAAAAAAAAAAACTAGAGTAAGCTCCTGGAAATCCTGTCTTGTTCATTTCATCACAAAGAAGAAACAACATTGCTACCCACTCTGCAAAGGAGCTAAATTTGTAGCTGGAGTTTGACTAGTAAGAGAAAAAGGGGAAAGGATATGGAATGGCCCAATAGTGGTTATTGCCACAAAGATCCTACTCAGATGTCACCCTATAATAAAAGTTTTTTGGACCCCTTTTGACTTCTTTCTCACTGCAGAATCTCTCCATACTTCCTTCCAGTTCTTTCATCTGTATGTCATCCATGATAATGAACCTAAGTAGATTAGCATGTACATAGTAGACATAAATTTTACCTATTGACTTGAGGTATAAAATAGTATATTTCTCCACTTTCTTCAGTTCATATTAATTTTACTATTAGCTATATCCTCATGGATATCAACCAGTATGTGAAGTAAAAGACACTCTTAAGTCCCACTAAAGATGGAAGATCCATATTATTGTCACTTAGTCAGCCCTATACCAGTTTCCACAAATGCCCTTGTTGTCCAGGCTAAATATACTCGATTAGGGCTGAAGCTCTTAATGTGAGCTGCTTGTGAACTCTGGAATTTTTCATGATTGTAAGGAGTTATAGAGTCAGCCACAGCAAAAGCTGTTAGTAAATGCCCTTCCTGAGATAATTAAGTCATTCAACATGGTTTTACTCAGCCAAAATAATGCACAAGGTTATAAATAGGTGTCAAAAAAATCTTAAGCGCCATGTGCAATTACTAAGGTGACTGTGGTAGTTTGAATGGATGCCCCTACCTCCAATAGATTCAGGAGTTATTTAAGCTTATAACTTGGGCTGGAGGTGCTGTCAGTGTGGGCAGATCCTAGGGTCCAGCTCTAAGATGTGGGGATGGATATGGAATTTCCCACCAAAGATACAGAAAACGCTAGAGTTTTACCTGGGGTTCCAGGCCTGTTCTTGCTTATGGTGTTGGTGGTGGCTTTTCTCTCTCTGCATGAACTTGTCAAAGTGGACAAGCTTCTTCTGCCATTATTGAACTTTCCCTCTATCTGTAAGCTTCAATAAATCCCTTCTTCCGTAACTGTGCCTGCCTTGAAAGTATATCCCAGCAATGTGAAGCTGACTGCTACAGTGACTTTGGGTGGGGAAAAGGCCACAAAATGCACAGCTGAGATGTGAAGATAATTATTGACCAGTCAGTTTTATGGTACAGGGGGAAAAAAGTATGAAGATTTCAGAAAGTCAATATGTCTTTAAATCTCAGCCTGTGAACAGTTGCATACTATTCTAACCTTCATTTTGTCATCTATGAAGGAGTAGTGAAGCCTTCTTTAGTGCTTCTAGCCAGTATATATGATTACCTACCTCAGAGGAGAGAGAAATTTCATGATGCTTAAGAGAAGAAAGCATGACCTCACAATCCAATATGATGAAAACAAACACATGCAAAAACCTATGGACCAACATTTATAGCAGGTTTTATTTATAATTGACAAAAACTGGAAGCAACCAAAATGGCCTTTAATAGATGAAGTAAAATAACATGTGGGGCATTTTTCAGGGTCAGATATACTTATACTTGATACATGAGCTTCTGTGTCAGGAAGTGACATGGAAGAAGTTGAATGAATATTACTAAGTAAGAGAAGATAGTCTATATGATTTCACCTGTGTCACATTGTGGAAAGCATAGACTATGGAGGCAATAAAAAACTCAATAACTGCCAGAAATTATACTGGAGAAGGGATAAAGAGGAAGAAAGGAAGGGAGTGGGGCACTTAATAGGATGATATTGTATATATGTAAGTAGAAGAATAGATTAATAGTGTGAAAAGGCCCTAGTGAGGTCAGGGGAAGAGATTGAATAAATTATTGAAACATTAAGGATGTTTTGAGGAAGCAAAATTACTGAGTGACACCACAAATAAGGATCTATGTCTTTATACACATGCCAGTCCATAGGATGTATAATACCAAGAGTGAACCCTGGAGTTCGGGCAATGACTCAGTGGATAAAGTGTTTTCCAGACAAGCCTGAGGACCTGAGTTTGGATGTTCAGCATCCACATAAATCCAGAGCATTGTTGCACACACCTGCAATCCTAGTGGTGGGGAAGTCAAAACAGGAAGACCCTGGGGCTCACTGGCTAGTTAGATTAGCCAAATTGATGGACTCTAGGTTGAAGTAGAGTTCTGTCTCAAAGACTAAAGTGGAGAGTGGTTGAGAAAGACACCCAACATCAACCTCTGGCCTCCCCACACACATGTGCTCACACTTACATATGAATATTTTTAGACACACACATGTCCATACTGCATACACTTGCACATGAAAGTAAAGAATGAAGCCTAAGATAACTGTAGGTTCTGGGAGGAAACATGTGCCAATGAGTGTATTAGTTGCAACAAATGCACTACTCTGATGGGAAGATGTCATAATGGGGAAAGCTGTATACTTGGGGAGGCAGGGGGCCTATGTGAAAACTAAGTAGCTTCCTCTCATCTTCTATGAACATAAAACTACAAAAAAGAAGTAGTTCTGAAAACATAAGTGAGTCAGAAAGTATGCAAAAGCATGTAGCCCAAAATTTGGCAGGTTCTTCAAGAAGTATTTGTTTCTCACTATGCATCTCTTCTTTCAATAATTTACTCTGATCTGAAACACTGAAGCTGTCAAAATGACTCCTTTCCAAATCAATGTCCTTTTGATTAATATTCCAGGCATGAAAACCCATACTTTCCATTGAGATGAATCTAAGAGTCATCAATGGTATAATTCCTCCTTCAGCTAGTATTTCAAAACCTTTGATATCCAAGAATTTCCTTAAAATCACTTTCTCTGAAATTAGCTTACCATTGTCTTCACCATCACCTGGTCCTGGAGTGTCCTCTATTGATCTAAGTTAGTCCAAAACAAAAGAGTCATTTGGGTACTCTCCCAGACAAAGCACCAATTCTACCAATTTTTCCTCTCCCAAATCTCCCCTTCTGATCCACTCTATTCATTTTCCTTAGCCAGCACCTGTCATTTCATACCTAGAGTATTGTGAAATCTTCTTGCATTTCTTATCATGATGCCTCTACTGGACACTTAATTCTTGTTATATTTATGCATGTGAGCCTCAATAGAAATCAGTCATTTGCCGTCTCATGCATGCAGTGTACGTGCACATGAGTAGCCTGAAGTCCATGACCAGTAGCACCAAGATAGAGCCAATGAGAGGTCAGCCATGCATTGCTCTTGGAAGTCACATCTATGTGAACACACCTGTGTTTGCCATTTTTCCATCATTGCTTCCAGAAGTTTGTCCTTTAGGCCACAATTCCACCTTCTAAAATTATATTCTTTTACAAATAGCTGTAGCCTTTCTTTTCTTTAAAAAGAAATTTACATAAACTAAAAAATGCTCTTAGAATTTTCTTTAGTTAGAATATATCTGAAGCTGGTGTTGTCTTGTTTTAATCTCTGGGAAATGTGTTTTTATTTTACATAGCCCTAGTGTTCAATCATCATGGTAAATTGTCTCAATGTCACATTAGCAACAAGGTGGTCAACATCTCTTTTCTCCTTAACTAGATTAACAAGTCAGTGCAGTAGCCTCTTTCAAAAATGTTGGGCTTTTCTCTCTCTCTCTCTCTCTCTCTCTCTCTGTGTGTGTGTGTGTGTGTGTGTGTGTGTGTGTGTGTGTACACACATGCTTCTAATAGGATCTTTTAGAAAAAGTTTTCTTTTTATTGTGGAAAATGTCATGTTCCTCCCCAAAACAGACAATGCCTCACTTGTTCCCCTCTCAGTCTTGTCTAGCCAATCTTGTAGTCTATTTAATAACAATCATTAGAATAAAATAAGATGTTTAGGAACATCTGTAAATAGCACACTTTGGGAGCAACACTAGAAGTAAGCTTAATGTCTACCCGTAAACACGTCTTCTGTGATTGCAACAATGGTCACAGTTGTAAACAGTTTATGGTAGATTACTTGATCAATAGTCATTGAAATGATAAGTGTTCTGAATTCTCTGTATGCCTCTATGCTCCATGCCCTCCTCTCTTCTCCAGCAGAAAAATCCCTTTTAACTGGCCACAGACTTGTTCACAAATGTTTCTAATTCAGCTAAACATCTTGATAGGAAATATCATAAATTATATGTATAGGCTTGTCAGTACAATTTTCAACAGGAGTAACATGAGTTCAGTTTGAAATAAGATGAAAACTTCAGACCAACTTCAGTACTTGTTACCTTGAGTTTTAATCCAAAGTCCATTACTGTCAAGAAAGACAGGAAAGTTCTAGAGTTCTTGAGCTAAAACTCAAAACTAAGAAATGTGCTTAAGATGAACTGCATCTATGTTGCTTTATCTCTTTTAGGAGTTAGGAGAAATTCAAAAGAATAAATGTGTTAAGACTGAAATCCTACCTCAAGGTCTAGCAGCAGTTAGTGGAAATTTCCACTGTATTACTGTGTGAATTCCACTATATGTCCACTGTATTCATGGGTGGCTTCCAATAAAAGAATCGTTAGAGAATTCCCCACCTGCGGTGGCAGTAAGGACCACCAGTAGACAATACTATATTACCCATACCAGACACTAACTATGGAAAGTGGAAAAGGAGAAGGAAATAGAGCTGACGCCCTGGAACATTGATTACTTTTTAGAGCTTATTTGCACTCACTAGCACAACATTGTGAGCACTCAGGAACCTTTCACTCTGACATGAAATTGCCTAAAAGGAAAATGAGCATGATAATAACCAATGCCACAGAAAAATGCAATTTCTGGGAAATCAGCACAATATTTGAAATAAGTGCTTTCTTTGATGGGAAATGTTGCAGTCAGGTTCACATTGCTGGCAGAAATCACCCTAACCAAGAGCAGCTTCAGGGAAAAAAAGAGGGCTTATTTTGGCTTACAAACCCAAGGAGAAGCTCCATGATGACATGAGCAGAGGGTTCAGTAAAGTTACAGGAAGTACCCAGACACATCAGTGCTCTTGTAAAATGTTTATCATTTTATCAGGCCTCTTCCCTGGTGCTTTAAATTCAAGTTTTCAACAGTAACTTTTTTATTCTAAAAGGAATCAGACACCCATTCCTCTATATTCATCCTTATTAAATCAATTACCTTTTCCTTGGAAAGCGTGTTTTCTTTAATAAGGATAAACTAATTTTTAGCCAGTAAAGGGTTTTTTTTGAATTTTTTTAATTTAATTTATTAGTTTTCTTTTCAACAAATACAGGCAGTTTGGTACCATTGTTTAGGCTCATCTATGATCTACAGTAAAGCTTTTTTTTAATTACAGACACAAACTTTGAAACAATGTAGTTTTCCATGAGCATCAAGATACCATTCACACATTCCAGACAATGTGTTGGAGAAGCAGGTCAGGAAGAAAAAATCAGGGCCCAAGGAATTTATACGAATCACAAAGGCTTAGGGCCAGTAAGTGGAAAAGTGGACATTTGAGCCCAATTCTTGGGTGCCATGCCTCCTGATCCTCCCACAGAACTTCTGATCCCTACACAGCACTCCTGACCCACCCGCAGCACTCCTGATCCTCTCGCAGCACTCCTGATCCTCCCGCAGCACTCCTGATCCTCTCACAGCACTCCTGACCCTCTTGCAGCACTCCTGACCCTCTTGCAGCACTCCTGATCCTCTCGCAGCACTCCTGATCCTCCCACAGCACTCCTGATCCTCTCGCAGCACTCCTGACCCTCTTGTAGCACTCCTGATCCTCCTGCAGCACTCCTGATCCTCTCGCAGCACTCCTGATCCTCCCACAGAACTTCTGATCCCTACACAGCACTCCTGACCCATCCGCAGCACTCCTGATCCTCCCGCAGCACTCCTGATCCTCTCACAGCACTCCTGACCCTCTTGTAGCACTCCTGATCCTCCTGCAGCACTCCTGATCCTCTCGCAGCACTCCTGATCCTCCCACAGCACTCCTGATCCTCCCGCAGCACTCCTGATCCTCTCACAGCACTCCTGATCCTCCCACAGCACTCCTGATCCTCTCGCAGCACTCCTGATCCTCCCGCAGCACTCCTGATCCTCCCGCAGCACTCCTGATCCTCTCACAGCACTCCTGATCCTCTCACAGCACTCCTGACCCTCTCGCAGCACTCCTGATCCTCTCGCAGCACTCCTGACCCTCTTGTAGCACTCCTGATCCTCCTGCAGCACTCCTGATCCTCTCGCAGCACTCCTGATCCTCCCACAGAACTTCTGATCCCTACACAGCACTCCTGACCCATCCGCAGCACTCCTGATCCTCCCGCAGCACTCCTGATCCTCTCACAGCACTCCTGACCCTCTTGTAGCACTCCTGATCCTCCTGCAGCACTCCTGATCCTCTCGCAGCACTCCTGATCCTCCCACAGCACTCCTGATCCTCTCGCAGCACTCCTGATCCTCCCACAGCACTCCTGATCCTCTCGCAGCACTCCTGATCCTCCCGCAGCACTCCTGATCCTCCCGCAGCACTCCTGATCCTCTCACAGCACTCCTGACCCTCTCGCAGCACTCCTGATCCTCCCGCAGCACTCCTGATCCTCTCACAGCTTCGTGATCCTCACACAGCACAGCAGATCCTCCTGCAGCACTCCTGATCCTCACATAGCAGTTCTGATCCCTGCACAGCACTCCTGATCCTCCTGCAGCATTTCTGATCCATTTGGACTGGAAAAGGTTCCTGAGCAAGGACACTCATCTCCTCACTTCTGGACATTGAGTGTGAGCTCCATTCCTTCACTAGGATTTTTGGATAAAGTTAAATTCTACAAAGCCCCAAATTCAAAAGAGACAGACACATGGACAAGGGTTACTTCATAAGCTGGGGACTCAGGCAAGTTGAGAATTCTAAGCCAGATTCCTCACTTACTCACTCAGTGACTTTGGTTGGGCTACTTAACTTCTCTGAGGCTCACTCTTGCTATTTTTCACTTTTTCAGATGAGATGAAGGGGGAGGGGAGGGGTCCAGGCTGTAGGCCTGTTTTTCTGTCTTTGAAATAGGGGTAATTATGTTTCTTATAGCATTTGACAATGTATAACACTCACTGAATTCTGGAAATAATAAACGTTTAATTATTGTAAAAAAAATATGAGAGCAAGAGAGAGAGAGAGATTGAGAATTGGTGTAGCATGGTCTCTAGCAATCAAACTCACAAGGTGGTGTGCATGTGCGACCTCTGCTTGTGTCACCTTGTGCTTCTGGCTTATGTGGGAACTGCAGAGTTGAACATGGGTCCTTAGACTTTGCAGGCAAGGGCCTTAACTGCTTAGCCATCTCGCCAGCCCCAAATTTTTTTTTAGGAGTAACATTTCATAATAACTTCAGAAGCTATTCCCCATAAGTATTGTACCTATACAAACAAGCTTAGTAATATGTACAATAATTGTTAATTTCTTTTTTAGATCATCAAAATGGATTTAATATTAATTATTTGATTGCTCCAAACTATAATTAAAAATCATCTATTAAGAGTTTCTAAATTGTAATTGAGGGAAATGAATCATACCCTTAAAATATTTATTACAAAATAATGTCTGTTGCTTTCTGATTCCATGTATGTGACATGATAGAAAAGGTGAAGCTATAGGAACAGAAAGTACAGCCCCCACAGACAGAGTCCAAAGAGGGGGAAAGGCTGATTACTAAAGGGAATAAGTAACTTTCAGGACTAATAGGAATGCTCTATATCCTGGTTGTGATGGTAGCTATGTCAAAATCCATAGAACTAAAAAAAAAAAAAAAATCCATAGAACTATAGGCTGGGGAGATGGTTCAGAGGTTAAAAGTACTTACTTGCAAAGCCTGCTGTCCCAGGTTCACATCCCTAGTACCCACATAAAGCCAGATGCACAAAGTTGAGTATGCATCTAGAGTTCATTTGCAGTGGCTAGAGGCCCTGGAATACACATGTTCTCTTCTCTCTTTCCCTCTCTCTCTCTCTCTCTCTCTCTCTCTCTCCATGTACAAATAATAAATAAAAATATTTTAAAACTCTTAGAACTATAAACCTATGTATTAATTATACCTTAATGTACCTGAGTCTTAAAAACTATCTTTAGAGAAAACAATTCATGGAGCAGCTTTAGTGCAAAAATGAAATAAAAAAAATGCTGTATTAGTAGGACAAGGTTTCCAAGTAGATGAGAAACAATGTTTGCAAACAAACTGTGTAAGAAACCAAAATGTCAGCATTGGGAGAAAAGGTTAGGACATTTCAGAAACACACTAATGACCATGGCCCTGTAAGAAAGGCCTCTCTTTGTGTCCTGATTTGGAAATATGAAATTTTCAATTTAATAGGCATCACAATCAAGCCTAGTTTTTCTTCATTTGAACATATTAGTACTGTTGTAGTCTAGGCCCAGAGGTTTGTAAACTTTTAGTATAAACTGCAAGGTAAATGTTTAAAATGCAGCCAAAGCAACCATCAGAAATTTTTTTAAAAAAAAAGTGTGGCTGCATTCTACAAAACTTCATTTGAGTTGAAATTTATCTAAACTAAACTTCATATAATTCTCATGTTCACAAAATATTCTTTTGGGGGGTTTTGTAGCCATTTAAAACCAAATTTCAGCTCAGCATGCATATAAAAAGAGCCAGTGGGCTGGGTGCAACCAGGACCAGACTCTTGTCTCTGGTTTATCCCAAGTTCTCTTTGAGTATCTGTCCTTTGTTCCAAATTCCTTCCTGTTGAAGCTATCCATCTTAGCTGCTGCCATTAAAGACATAGAACTCTATCTTCTAAACACAAATATTTAGGTCCAGGCAAAAATATCAGAGATGCTAGAAGGCTAGGAACTTCTGGAAATATACAGAAAATCAAATCTGCATGCAGAAAAAGGAGGCAGAAAAATGATTGTTCCACACCCTTACAATAAAGGTTTTTCAGGTTTCTACACTAAAAATGTCTAAAACATTCTTGCCTGTGTGCTAACATTTGGCCTTTCCGGTGTATAAAGGGTTAATGTCACCTATTTACATAATGAAGTCTGATTTTAGTATATTTATGGACATGTAGTTTTACATTCTTGATGTAGGTGATGGTTTGTTCTTTTTCCTCGTTGTCTTTAGGGACCAGGAACCGTGTGCATTTATCTCAAACAGATTTGTGTGATGGCAACATTCCCAGCTGCACAAGCGCTGTAACATCTACACCCAAATTAGCTCAGGAGTCAACAGATCGCATTTGGTTATTACCTTTATTGCATCAATTATCTACAAATGAAATACAGCTGCGTTGTCAGTAGCCCCACATTCAAGCGTGTGCTTAATGAGCTTGCAAGGTAGGAAAAAGTTGGAGCTCTTGCTGACAACAAATAGAGGAGATCCAATCCTCCCACCCACTGGACACCACCCGCCTTAAAGTCCCTGCTTTTGTGGGCAGAAATAGTCATATTTTAAAAGAATCTAATCAAGTGTTTATCCCAAACATGAGCAGCAGTACATTGTATTTGTTTGCCAAATAGAAATTGGATAAATCTTGCATCCAAATCAGAGTTCCTATTAGCTCTAAGGCTCAAGGTCACTTGAGTCACCCTGATGGTGTCCTGCGATAGTTTTAGGCAGGAGGGAGAACCACTTTTCCAACCCTGCAAGACCAAGCTTGATATTTTGACAGTCTTTCTAATCTTTTTCACATTTCTTTCTACAGAATGGGGTGGTGGAACCATATGCTCCCAGTTTCCCTGCAAGCTTTTTTGTAATTTTTTTTTTTTTTAACAGAGAGGTATGGGGCTGGAGATCTGGAAAGATTGAGGCAAAGTCAGATTTGGGAATTGTCTCCATATTTCTACTAGTTGAAGGAATTTCCAAGCATCTCCCCTATTGCCAGTATATGTTTTATAGGCACTGGGTGGACACCTGTTTTCAATCGCACCTTCAGATCAGATGAGCCCTCTAGGAGCACAGGCCTGGCCCAACGCAAGGGGAAAGTGGCCTGCCCAGGGATGTCTTTTCTGTTTGCTTTGTAAATGATTTCTGAGCCACATGTGAGCAAAAAGCCTGTCCCAGCTCTGCGTTACATCATGTGTGTGGAACTTGAGTCCCGCCATAGGAACACCATGAAGAAGGACATTTGTTTAAGCCTCTGGTCAGCTGGGGTCTTCCTCACTACAAATGGATTTGGGCTCATAAACTATGGGAGATTAGTTCTAAGCCCTCACAGTAGATCTCACTGAGCAGACTCCAGGTGACATGAAAGGCAGATGAAGGGCAGCTGGGGCCTGGCCCTATACCCTTTCCAGATGGCTGGACCCAGAATCCAGGGCTTGGAGATGGATATCCAGGGCAGCTGGATTACAAAGATGTAGCTGGAGCCAGCTCCACCTAACAGCAGCCACGTGTGACACATCTTCCTCCAAAGTAATTCACAGGACAACAGAACCTTTGATCTCTGGGTGTGGATGGGATTGTCATTAGGAGGCCTCCAGTCAACTCTGCTAGACCTGGACTCTTGAGCATACACTTACCCACAAGTCCCTGAAGACTGACTGAAGAACAGGATTTGAGATACCTACTCCCAGGTGTAGGGAGATTGTACCTTGACCACTTGCATGCCTGTGCCCAAGGATAAGTCAATTTCATGGCCTCTACACCCATATACAAAATACCAGATATCTCATAGATCCAAAGTCACAGAATTCAGCTGAAGTTAGATTCCCTTATATTAACTAGGTCCCAGCAAGAGCTGAACCTGACTTTCTGTCTTCACACAACCTACCCTTGTAGTAAAGTTACCCTTTCCTCCTCATAAGCTTTCTGTTGCCAAACTCTGGGCTTGACTTCTCTGCTCCTCACAAAGCTAGCTTTGCACCCACAATTAAACATTGTTTGGGAAAACTCAAAGCTACTCAGAACATGTCTGAGAAAATGTACATGAAATGCATGTAGTAGACCAAGAGAACACATCGAACCTCAAAGCAGCCATAGTTTTAACGTCAGCCTCCAAGTACAGGTGGAAGGAGACATTGTAGTGGACACCACAGCTTCCTGATAGCTTTCTGTAGGTTCTGCTATGTCATTCTCTTAGAGGTGCCAAAAACAAAAATCGTGATTAGAGACTAAAACTGGGAGTCAGGGCAGGAAGATACATTAGTGCTCAAATCCCCTGACCAGAACCACCATCAGCACACCCAGGCCTTCAGGATCTAAGAGGAGAGAGCAGAGTCAGTCAGTGGCAGTGCAAGACAGGCGAAGGTTTAGGAGGTTGTAGCCCTGCTCCCCCACAACTTGAGGTTACAGCAGCAATGTTGCCTCTCTCCTTTCGCTTTCCTACTCTTCTAAGCTATTAAGAACACCTTAGCAATTAAAATCAGCGAATAAGTTCAAGTATAAAACTTGTCAATATATAAAGAAGTAAAAAAAGAAAAAGAAAGAAAAGAAAAGAAACCTGCTTTAAGCTACCTCCCACCCCATTCCCATTCCTTTCCTATGACTTCCCTTTGTACTTCCAAAGGAACATGGTACAAATGGCAAACCCCATGGCCGCTGGACCTCTATCTAGTACAGGCTTCTGCCTAAACTTCCCATGAATTCCTGTGTTCTGCAGCAGAGAGAAAAGTCTCCATTCCAGCAGCTCAGCCAATCCAAGGGCATGTGGCTCAGAGTAAGTACATACTTGGCTTTCATGGACACCCATGTTAAAATATTAAGTAATGACCACTAAACATCCACATGGTTTATATTCCTGGTCACAAAAGGCTTCAAACAGGAAACTCCAGTGTCTTTCTTCCTATTATTATGTCAGAGCACAGAATCCCACCCAACTTTTTAAAACTAAAAACAAAGTTCTTTTGCCTTTGTTTGATTTGTCATCACTGGGTTGTGCTCATTCATTCTCTGTCCCTCTCTCTCTCTCTCTTTTACCCCCACCCCAAACACACACACATTTCATTGTGGATCTTCCCTTTAGAAGCCAAAAACAACAAGATCAAAACGTTGTAAGTGGAGCAGATGTCAAGTGTTCCCCCTGGACTACTACTTAACCCCTTCCAGAGGTCTGGCTGGACCCTGACAATCAACTGATTTGGTGAAGAGAGCATCAGGCTTCATTGGTAAACATGGTCCCATCCTCCTTGTAAATCTCCAGAGCTAAAGACAGTACAAGGATCTTACACAATTACCATCTGCTCCCAGGGAAATGTACACACCATGGCTTCTCAGAGGCAGTCTTGATGGCCTCGCTAATTGAGGTTGTTTATGACCCAATGTAATAAAATTTGATGTGGCAAACTGGAAGCATTTTCCCTGTTTTGTTTCCTTAGACCTTCCTCTGTTCTTATGCTAGAAATGTTACCTAAAACCAGGTGTGTGAAATATCTGAGCAGCAGTTAAGTAATCGGGGCCTTTTATCTACCTGACAGAGATATATGGGGAATTTTAAGACCTAATGATTACAAACGGGCAGGAAATTAGCATGAAAGAATTTTTCCGTATCTTGCCTCTAAACACAGTATGCATCACTAATTTATCATATTAAGACCAGGGCCATATTGGAATGGCCTACAACCTTAACACAATGGAAAAATTTGTAAGTAATTTTGAAAGCCATCTTTTCAAGTTACAGCACTTTCCAAAATGGAAGGAACATTACCCAAGTTGTATATACACAATAAAATGAAAACATGGAAATTTTCTGAGGGTGCTTGGTTAGAGCAAGCTCACAAAATATTTATAGTAACCAGAGCAATCAAGTGATTTCCTGTAATCAGATAACTTTTGACTTCAGTTGAGTGGTCACTTGGCAAAGGAAAAATGATGTTTGCAAATCAAACACAGAATGTGACGTACCAATGGCTAAATTTCCAATTCCTTGACCAAAGGTCTATAGCCATTAAATAGCCCTCAAAGATGCAAGTAACTTCCTTACTTAAAAAAAAAAAAAAAGAAAAGAAAAAACTTAGGTCACCTTCCATGTGGCTTTAGATTCACTGTCTTTAATCAAAAGCACTTGATGGTCATTAATTACAAGTTTGTCAGAAATCTTAGGCTGTTTCCAACCTTGTCTTTGAACTGGAGTATCACATTCAAGTGCACATCCCGTCTGAAGTAGGTTTTATTGCATTTTTACTTCACCTTTTCCCCAGTGTCAAGAGATTCAGGTTGCATATGAGCTGACAAGAATCTACAATGGAGAGTCGTTGGGGGATGATAGACAGTAGGGTTTGTGACTTTCAAAGATGTGGCAGCCATATTTCAGGGGGCAAAGCACAGTGTCAGGTCTGCTTTCATTTACTTGTGTGTGAGTTCTTTGGACCCAGGGCTCTGTTATGGAGTTTGACATCTCCTGAGGTGCCCCAAAAAGCCATATCTACACAAAAATGCGTCAAATGACAACTTAATCACAACCAGGAGGCACAGCATTGTGCATTTGGCCATTGTGGTCTCCTACAGTCTGCCTCCACCATTGTGTGTGAGGGGTAGAAAACAAGTTTCAGAGGTTGTCTGGTGGCAGGAAGCAAAGCCTCAAAGATAAGAACCAGGGACACATAGACATAAGTCGGGGCTCGGACTGTGCTTTCCCCACAGCCTGGCTTGCAGAACACAGTAAGCAGAACCCTCCTCTCTGTGACTTTGCCCCTGCACATTCCTCCCACTGGTTTCTCCATAGCTTTCAGCTGAAGTGTGATCCATATTTCAGGTTTCCAGATCAACTCCCATCTCCTCCAAGAGCTTCCTTAGCATTATTCAGTTGTCATCTGGAGTCTCTTTCTCCTCAGAGCTGTAGCTAAACTTGGCCGGTTTCCAGGTCCTTACACAGGCTGGTGTGATGCTTTTGCCATCCTGTCTGTGACTTATAGCCTCCTATTTCACTTGGCTGCCTGTGCCCTGCATCAAACTATTTCTACTCTGCCTGACTAGAGCAGGGGCACACAAGTCAGTCTAGATTCACAATCTTTTCAGGCATTATTGAAGATTTAGTGCTTCCTAGGGAGGAAATGTGTGGAGAAGAATTCAACCCTGTATCCTCTCCTGCTCTCCTGATTCTATGTCAACCATTCAGTGCCGCTCCATTCTCTCTCTCTCCCTATGTACCTCCCTCCCCCTCCCTCTCTCTCTCTCTCTCTCTCTCTCTCTCTCTCTCTCTCTCTCTCTCTCTCTCTTTCTCTCTCTCTTTCTCTGTCTTACCCTTCTATCCCCAACTCTTGTGCCCCCCACCACAACTAACAAATTTTTTGTTTGTCCTTAATAATGCAATTCATTCAAGACACTGGGATCTCAGTTTCCATTCCAATTATGTCAGGAACTCACCTTAAAAAAAAATCACAGTGCATACCCTGAATATCCTGAAACAGGAATTTTCAAAACATGTGTTGCTTTTAGAATTAAACTCCCATATTCTTTCATACTGTTTTCCTGTATACTGGTGATCCTGATACTGGTGATAATAATAGATATATAATCTATTTTATATCTGAACTCTCATAAACATGTCTTATTCCCCTCTTACTTGAAGATTTCGGGAAAGCAAAAGCCATGCATATTCTTTTTATTTCCTTCAATTGCTCAGTCAAGGGCATAAGGGCATTGCCCACAGATCTTTCAAGGGTCTCTAGAATTGTATCAGAAAGCTCTTGAATTATGACTCACTGTTCTTCCTTCCAGATCATATCCAAGTAGTTTAGTTGTCTTAAAGTGGAATTCATAGAAGTCCAAATAATACCATGACTAGAATCCACATCACAAACTAGATACAGATGTGCTTTGAAGAAAGTAGTTAAAACTACTATCAAATTCACTTCAAGTAATTAATTTTTCAGATTAATTTCAGCTTTCTTAGTTGTTTTGAGGGTTTAATATTTCTCCAAAAACTCTAAAATATTTATTTATCTAAATATGGTAACCCTGCTATGTTTAATACCTAAAACTGGCTATATATGAAGTCCATTTCTACTCATAACATTTCTCTCTCAATGAGAGATGCTTAGTTTCATGAGTGAAATGGAAACAGTTTACTCAAGCAAGGGTTTATATTTATTTTTCTAGGAGATATGAGGAGGAACTTCTAGTCTGATACTTGACTTAGTTCATAGGTTTTTGTAAGATAATTGAAGCAATGAGTATTCAGTCCGAAATGATGACTGAAGGGGCTTTACGGCTACACCTTTTTGCTAATTATTGTGTCTTTCTCCATTCAGTAGATGGACATTTTCCTTTTAGTCTCATTTATATGAAGGAAGAAGGGTTGGGATAAGAATTTATTTCTAGTTCATCATTAAGCTGAAGGCCAACAAATGAAAGGAAACTAAAAGTAAGCCACTCTTCCATACTGATGAGCACTCGAGACTAAGAGATGATGACGAAAGCAAGCAGGGAGAAGAGAGACTTCATTCAAAAGAGTGGTTGTTAGATCAAAAGCTATATTGTAAGTAGGGGGAAAAATAAGTCTTTAATGTGCTGAAAGTAAAATAATTGCTAGCCTCAAATTCCATAACCAGCAAAACAGTCCTCAAGAATAAAGATGGAGGGCTGGAGAGATGGCTTAGTGGTTAAGTGCTTGCCTGTGAAGCCTAAGGACCCCAGTTCAAGGCTGCATTCCCCAGGACCCACGTTAGCCAGATGCACAAGGGGGCGCATGCGTCTGGAGTTCATTTGCAGTAGTAGCTGGAGGCCCTGGCATGCCCATTCTCTCCCTCTCTGTCTCCCTCTTGCTCTCAAAAAAATAAGTAAAAATAATAAACAAAAAGTTTTTTAAAAAAGAATGAAGATGGAATAGAAATGCTTCAGACAAAGACTTAGAACATTCCCACCACAAGAAATTCTGAAAGATTTCAGACAGAAGGAAAACAATTCCATATGGCAGATTAGAAATACAGAAAGTGGGGCTGGAGACATGGCTTAGTGGTTAAGGAGTTTGCCTGCAAAGCCAAAGGACCCCAGTTCAACTCTCCAGGACCCATGTGAGCCAGATGCACAAGGAGGCGCATGCATCTGGAGTTTGTTTGTTCACAGTGGCTGGAGCCCCTGGTGTGCCCATTCTCTCTCTCTCTCTCTCTCTCTCTCTCTCTCTCTCCCCCTCTCTCTCTCTCTCAAATAAATAAATAAATAAATATTTTTAAAAAAGAAATACAGATTTATGCTACCCCCGCCAACCCATGTAGTGCCCGCTGCGGGCTTTTGTCCCTCCTCCCTCCCGCCCGCAGGGTGTGCGGCCACCATGGCATATTAGAGGCAGCAGTGCCCGCGCAGCACCAGGCTCTGCAGTGGCAAACCCCACTGGCTTAAGCCATGGCGCTTTTCACGACATCCAGCAGCAGCGTTGCTATACCCGACAAAGACACCTTCGAAATAAGCACATGCCTAGATTCCAACAAAACCCCACAACATGACCGAGATGAGCTTCCTGAGCAGCGAGGTGTTGGCGGGGGACTTGATGTCCCCCTTCGACCCGTCGGGTTTGGGGGCTGAAGAAAGCTTAGGTCTCTTAGACGACTACCTGGAGGTGGCCAAGCACTTCAAACCTCATGGGTTCTCCAGCGACAAGGCTAAGTCAGGCACCTCCAAATGGCTGGCTGTGGACGGGTTGGTCAGTGCCTCAGACACCGGCAAGGAGGATCCCTTCTCAAGGACAGATTGGATGTTGGAGAAAATGGATCTGAAGGAGTTTGGTTTTGATGCCCTGTTTCATATGGGTGACTTGGAAACCATGCCAGATGAGCTTTTGGATACTTTTGATGACACATGTGATCTATTTGCCCCTCTAGTCCAAGAGACTGATAAGGAGCCTCCCCAGACAGTGAACCCAATTGGCCATCTCCCAGAAAGTTCAACAAAAGTCGACCAGGTTACTCCCTTTGCCTCTTGCAACCTCTTTCCTTTTCTCCAGGGGTCCTGTCTTCCACTCCAGATCATTCCTTTAGTTTTAGAACTAGGCAGTGAAGTTGATATTTCTGAAGGAGATAGGAAACTTGACACCGCAGTTTACATTTCTATCACCCCTCAGTGCTTAGAGGAGGAAGACACCCCTTCAGATAATGACAGTGGCATCTGTATGAGCCTGAGTCCTACCCTGGCTCTCCCCAGCACAGTCCCTCTACCTCTGGGGGATTTCCAAGTAGTGTGCCATCTCCAAGTGTCCCCCGCAGGTCTGCCCATCCCAAACCTTATGATCCTCCTGGGGAGATGGCAGCAAAAATCAAGGTTGAAAAGTTGAATAAGAAACTTAAAAAAACGGAGCAAAATAAGACTGCAGCCAATAGGTACCGCCAGAAAAAGAGGGCAGAGCAGGAGGCCCTTACTGGGGAGTGTAAAGAGCTAGAAGAAAAGAAAGAAGCTCTGAAAGAGAAGGCAGATTCTCTGGCCAAAGAGATCCAGTATCTAAAAGATCTGATAGAAGAGGTCCGAAAGGCAAGGGGGAAGAAGACAGTCGCCTAGCTGGGTGGTCTGGAGTGCTTTGGGCTTGTACATAGGAGTCTTGTGCTAATGCTTGTGTTGTAATAAATTATTTTGTAGTGAAAATACAAAAAAGAAAGAAAAGAAATACAGAAAGGGGCTGGGGCAATTGCTCAGTGGTTACATGCTTGTCTGCAAAGCCTAATGTCCCAAGTGCAATTACCCAGTACCCAAGTAAAGCCAGATACACAAGTGGCTCATGCATCTGGAGTTTGTTTACAGTGGCAGGAGGTCCTGGAACATCTATTCTCTTTCTCTTTTTCTTCATGAGGAAGAGGATCATGAGTATCAGCAGTACAACTTCAGCCAACACCTACAGCCTCCACTCCCCCTGCTACCATCTCCAGCAAGCACCGGAGACGTGGGGAAGAGAACTGACCTACACAGAATACAGCATAGGAAACCAGAGCAGCAACCCACTAACCCAATCAGCCTACCTGAGACCGGAGCACAGCAAAGAGGGACCCAAGTGGGTCCACAGCAAAGCTGAGACTAAAGCCATCCCAAAAGGTAACTGGGTTTACACCAGGTCAGTACCACCAAAAAAGCCTGGTATATAGGCTTGCATCAGAAGTGCTAATTGCACATTCCATGTCAGAGTAAATTATGTGTTAAATCTGATGAATGGTCAGATTTAGAATTTTTAAATAAGCTATATTTTGGGCTTGTCATTTGTCGTTTCCTGATTTATAGTGCCTTTGCTTCCTCTTCTGTTGTTCATTAGGGCAGGGTCCCACTCAGTCACAAGCTGACTTTGGAACCCTCTACAAACCAGAAATGTCAGCCTTCAAATTGACAAGATTAAAGGTGTGGAGTAACACACATCCTCAGGGACTTTACTTTGTGAGAAGATCTGTTTGTCTTAATACCTACTCTTGCATAAATATTTTATACTGGTTTTCATTGAATGTACATATTGTTCAGTTAAATTTAGAAGTTGCTTGCATTTTGTTCCACCCAACCTACTAGAATACTTGCAAAGGAGGCAAACCCAACAACTAGGGTCACTATTGTGGTTACTCTGGGAGTCATTTAAGAGCCACACCTAGCACCATAAGCTCTTACCCTTAAGATATATAACATCAGATTGATTGACACATTTAAGAATAATGCAGATAGTTAGAAAACCCAAGAATCAAATTAATTCAAGATGCAAAAATCTCTACATTATAATACAAGTAACACAAAAAAGAAAGACAATATAATTCTACCAAAAATTATAAATCCATCAAAAATGACTTCCAGTGAGACTGACTTAAAGGAAATGCCTGAGAAAAATTTCAAAAGAATGATTATAAATATGCTCAAAGAAGTCAAAGAGGAACACAAAGGGATCAAAGAAGACACAGTTAACCAATTTAATAAAATAAGGAGGACAATACAAGACATGGATAAGGAAATAGAAATACTGAAGAAAAACCCAGTCATAAATACTAGCAATGAAAAACACAGTAAGTCAAATAAAAAAAAATCTGTAGAAAATCTCACCAGTAGAATGGATGAAGGAGAGAGCATAATATCTAAACTAGAAGGTCAAGTGTCAGATCTAATACAGTCCAACAAAGAGAAATGCAAGCTAATAAGGAAGGCATGAATTGGAATTCTAGTATATTCAGGACACTATGAAAAGATCAAACGTAAGAATTCAGGGTAGGGTAGAAGGAGAATTTCACTCCAAAGGCATAATAGGCATTTTCAACAACAAAATCATAATAGAAAATTTCCCTTAAATTGGGAAATAAATGCCCATGCAGATACAAGGAACTTTTAGAACACCAAACCAACAAAACCTGGAAAGAACCTCTCCTCACTATATTATAATTAAACTACCAAACACCCAAACTGAAGAAAATAAATTGAAAGCACGTAGAGAGAAAAAGTAAGTCACTTATAAAGGCAAATCCATCAAATAACTGCAGATTAATTAACACAAACTTTAAAAGCCAAAAGGGCTTGGAAAGATGTTTTCCAAGTTCTGAAAGATAACAACTGTCAACCAAGAATACTTTACCCAGCAAAGGTATCTATACAAATTGATGAAGAAATAAGGACATTCCACAACAAAAATGGACTCAAGGAATATATGACAACTAAGCCAGCTACACAGAAAATGCTTGAAGGGATCCTCCATGCTAAAGAGAAAGGAAAGCATACATACAAGGAAACAGGGAAAAATAAATCAAACTTGAAAACACATAATACAAGAGAGTAAAGGGAAAATGGAAGCACTACAAAATAAGAGTAGTGAGTACAAACACATACCTTTCAATAATAACTCTTAATATCAGTGGCCTCAAGGCCCCAATGAAAAGACACAGGCTTGCATATTGAATTAAAAGGCAGAATCCTTCTGTTGTTTGCCCCCCAAGAAACTCATCTATCCATAAAAGACAGACACTATCTTAGGGTGAAAGGATGAAAAATGGTATTCCAAGCAAATGGGCCCCCAAAACAAGCATGTTTTGCTATCCTAATATCTGGCAGGATAGACTTCAATCCAATATTAGTAAGGGAACATAAAGATGGTCACTATATATTGATTAAAGGAAAAATTCAACAGGAAGATATTACAATTCTCAACATATATGCACCTAACATGGGTGCTCCCAATTTCATCAAACACTATTAGACTTAAGGGCACAGATAACACCAAGCAACTTCAATACCCACTGTAATCTATTGACAGATCATCCTGACAAAAAATAAACAGAGAGACATCTGGATTAAATGACATCTTAGAACAAATGGACCTAACGGATATCTAGAGAATTTTCCACCCAAACACAACAGAATACACATTTTTCTTAGCAGCACATGGAACATTCTCTAAAATACACCATATATTAAGATACAAAGCAAATCTTAACAAATACAGGATAATTAAAATAATTCCTTATACTCTATCTGACCACACTGAGATTAAACTACAAATTAGCAACAAGAAAACCTACAGATCATATACAAAATTATGGAGACTAAACAATATACTATTGAATGATGATTGAATCATTGAAGAAATTTTAAAAAATCAGAGAATCAAATAATAATGAGAACATAGCATACCAAAACCTTTAGGACACAATGAAGGCAGTCCTAAGAGGAAAATGTATAGCTTTAAGTGCCTATATCAAGAAATTAGAAAGGTCACAAGTAAATAACTAATGCTTCAACTTAAGGCCTTGGAAAAAGAAGTACAAGGCAAATCAAAAATCAGTAGAAGGGAAGAAATAATAAAGATTAAGGAATAAATTAATGAAATAGAAACCAAAAAACAATAGAAAGATACAATGAAACAAAGAGTTGGTTCTTTCAAAGGGTAAACAAGATTGATAAACCCCCAGAAAATCTGACCAAAAGAAAGAGACAAGAGATGAAAATTAATAAAATTAGGGATGAAAAAAGGCACCATTGTAACAGATACCAAATAAATTCAAAAAATATATACATATACTCTACTAAGTTTAAAAATCTGAAAGCAATGGATTTATTTCCTAGATTTATATGATGTGCCAAAACTAAATCAAGATGAGATAAAGCATTTGAATAGACCTATAACAAGTACAGAGATCCAGAGATTAAAAAAAAATCTCCCAACTAAAATAAGTCTAGGCCCAGATGGATTCACTAGTGAATTTTATTAGACCTTCATGGAAGAACTAACACTGATGCTTCTCACTTTTCCATGAAATAAATAGGATGGAATCCTACCCCACTCCTTTTAGGAAGCCAGCATCACCCTGATTCCAAAACCAGACAAAGGTAAAACAACAAAAGAAAATTACAGACCAGTCTCCCTCATGAACATCAATGCAAAAATTCTGAACAAAATATTGGCAAACAGAATACAAGAATATATAAGAAAGATCATTCACTCCAACCAAGTAGGCTTTATCACAGAGATGCAGTAATGGTTCAACATCCACAAATTGATAAACTAATACACTATATAAATGGACTGAAGGAAAAAAATCACATGATCATCTCAACAGATGCAGAAAAAGCATTCCACAAAATCCAACATACCTTCATGGTAAAAGTCCTACAGAAAATGGGAATAGAAGGAACATATCTCAACATAATAAAGGCTATTTATGACCAGCTGATAGCCAAAATAATACTAAATGAGGAAAAACTTCAAACTTTTCCACTAAATTCAGGAATAAGACAAGGGTGTCCACTGTCCCCACTTTTATTTAATATAGTACTAGAAGTCTTGGCTATAGTAATAAGGCAAGAGACAGTCATAAAAGGAATACAAATTGGAAAGGAAGAAATTGAATTACTATTTGAAGCTATGATTCTATACATAAAAGACCCTAAAGACTCTACCAGAAAAATGTTTAGAGCTGATAAACACTTTTAACAACATAGCAGTATACAAAATAAACACACAGAAATCACTGGCTTTTCTACATACTAACAACAAACATGCAGAAGATGAAATCAGGGAATCTCTCCCATTCACAATTACCTAAAAAAATAAATAAATAAATAAAGTACCTTGAAATAAACCTAACCAAGGAAGTGAAGGATCTCTACAATGAAAACCTTAAAACACTCAAGAGAGAAATTGCAGAAGACACTAAGAAATGGAATGATATCCCATGTTCTTAGATTAGAAGAATAAATATTGTAAAAATGTCAAGCATACCAAAAGCAATCTACATATTTAATGCAATCCCCATTAAATTTCCAATGACATTCTTCACAGAAATAGAACAAACAATTCTAAAATTCATTTGAAAGCACAAAAATCCTCAACTAGCCAAAACAATTTTGAGGAACAAAAATAAGGTTAGTGGTATCACTATACCCAATTTTAAGCTATATTACAAAACCATAGTAATAAAACCAGCATGGTACTGACACAAAGACAGACATGTAGATCCATGGACAGAATAGAGAACTCAGATGTTAATCCAGGCAGCTACAGCCATCTGATTTTCAAGAAAAACACCAAAAAAAAAATCTCTGGAGAAAATATAGCCTCTTCAACAAGTGGTGATGGGAAAACTGGATATCTACATGTAGAAGGATGAAAATATATCCTTGTCTTTATCCATGCACAAGAATCAAGTCCAAATGGATCAAGGGACCTTAATATCAGACCTGAAACTCTGAAACTGCTAGAGGAAAAAGTAGGGGGAACCCTTCAACATATTGGCAGAGGCAATGATTTACTGAATATAACCCCAATTGCTCAGGAAATAAAGCCACTAATCAACCATTGGAACCTCATAAAATTACAAAGCTTTTGTACAGCAAGGGATACTGTGAATAGAGCAAAAAGCCAACCTACAGGATGAGAGAAAATATCTAGGATATACAAAGAACTCAAAATGCAAAACAATAAGAAATCAAACATCCCAATTAAAACATGAGCTAAAGCCGGGCATAGTGGTGCATGCCTTTAATCCCAGCACTTGGGAGGCAGAGGTAGGAAGATCGCCATGAGTTCGAGGCCACCCTGAGACTACATAGTGAGTTCCAGGTCAGCCTGGGCTAGAGTGAGACCCTACCTCGAAAAAAAACATGAGCGATAGAACTAAATAAAGAGTTCTCAAAAGAAGAAATACAGATGGCCTATAAACATCAAAAAAGTGTTCTACATCCTTAGCCATCAGGGAAATGCAAATTAAAACTACTTTGAGATTCTATCTCACTCCTGTCAGAATGGCTACCATCAAGAAATCAAATGACAATAAATGTTGCTGAGGATGCAGTAAAAGGGAAACTCTTCTACACTGTTGGTGGAACTGTAATATGGTGCAGCTATTGTGGAAACAGTGTGGAGATTATTGAGATAGCTAAAAATAGATTTATTGTATGATCCAGCTATAGAACTCCTAGACATATATCCTAATGACTCTTCTCACTACCTTAGAGATACTTGCACAACCATGTTTATTGCTGCTCCATTCACAATAGCTAGGAAATGGAACCAGATTAGATATCCCTCAACAGAAGAATGGATGAAAAAGATGTGGTTCATATACACAATGGAGTTCTATTCAGTAGTAAAGAAAAATGGAATTATAAAATTTTCAGGGAAATGGATGGACCTGGAAAAAATTATACTAAATGAGGTAACCCAGACCCAGAAAGCCAAATATCACATTTTCTCTCTCATATGTGGATCCTAGCTACAAATGTTTTGATTTTTGTGTGAACTGAAACCAAAGATTGGTAGCAGAAACCAGTAACCTAGAAAAAGGCTATAAGGGAGGGAAGAGAGGGAAGGACTTAAGGGGATTGTATTGTATATATATAAGTAGAAAAACAGATTACAGGGAGTAGAATGTTGGAAGCAAGGCCAGGGGAAGAGACTGAATAAAAGAAGAGTGGGGGAAGGGTCAATCAAAAGTTAAGATATTCTGAAGAGCATATGAAAGCCTACTTTTTTTTTGATAAAGGCACATTCAGAAGCTATAGATTGTTACTAGAAAATTTTCAGTCCCAGGGATGGATATGTTCCAGTGATTTATTGGCCAGGGAGGTCCCTGTTGCCTCCAAAACATTACAGGCTATCGCCAAGTCCCTTGGTTTTCCACCAGAAACAGATGGTTAGACCCTATTGCTGAAGACTCCACATGCTTGGATGGCAAGGTCACTGAGAAATCAAGCTGGGGCTGAGCTGAAAACCTTCTCCCTGTAGACTAGCTGACTGAAAGCTGGAAAAGGCTGCATTGCATGCAGCCCTATGGGAGACAGAAGTCATCAACAGTGAGCAGTGGACACTGGAAGCCTCAAGTTTAGCCAGATAGGCCAAATGACCAAATAGGTGCAAACCAACTCCTCTCTAATTGGACTGGAGGCCCACTCTATGGGAGGGAATACATGCCTGGTACTGAAAACCTAATCAAAAGCCTATGGCAGGGCAGGTCATGTAAATCCTGTTCTTGTCTGAAACTAAATGCATATATTATACTCACCAAACTGCCCTATAAGCACTATACTTAATGTTCATATTCATAAATTAATGCTAATCTCACTTTGGGTTAAAGAAGCTTCTCTTTTCAGATGGCAATGACAACTGGGATAATCCCAAAGGCAACATAGTGCTGAAAAGAAGTGACGGAGTAGTGTCTAGTTCTGAAACATCTCTTATACCCCCCCAAGGCTCAGGGACTATTGCAAAGTAGGTGTCAGAAAGAACGTAAGCCAAAGGAGGGATACGACTCCTTACAATGCAAATGTACAGACAAAAATTGGCCTCAATATCCATGACCTCACAATACCTAGCAATACCTTCACAAGACCATCATAAGAGGAGGAAAAGACAATGACATCAAAATCAAAGAGAGACTAATGAAGAGAGGGAGGAGATATGATGGTCAGCAGAGTTGTGACAGAGAAAGTAGGGGAGGAAAGGGAATTGTCATGGTTTATTGTCTGTAAGTATAGAAGTTGTCAATAAAAAAAAATTATACATAAAAAGAAAGAAAGATGGAAAGGAAAGAAGAAAAAAAAAGCCCTGTCTTAGCAACATACATTCTTTAATGGCACCTTTTTTGATCCAAGTGTTTAGACAATGAAATGACAATAATGCTCACATGAGTAATAGACAATAAAACATTTATTGAGCTCTTGTTATGACCCAGATACCACACCAAAGGGTTTATTAACATCACCCTTTTAATTTCCAAGCAAACCTCTGCAATAGTATTATATCCCTGTTCTACATATGAGGTAAGAAAGCAGATGCCAAAAATTGTTAGTAATATATCTAGTTCATAAACATTGATAATATAATATAAAACAAAGCATATCTATTTTCTTCCAAGTTCTCATAGTCTACACAGCCCTGTAACTTTTTAAACTCTCTTTTATAGCAAATTCACAAAATCATCAGTGTGCCAGAAGTATATATAATAATTTCCCTTAAAATTTCAAATTTTCAGAAATAGAAAATCTCACAGAAATTTCCTAAGCCTTAAAACATGAAAAAAATGTCAATAGACACATACATTTCCTTTAGTGGTTTAAATGTGTAGCTTAAAACTCCAAGACTATACTAAGAGCTTTTACTTGTCATTGAACATAAAGTGAGTTTGTAAGAAAGTCGACTCTCCTTTCCATATTATTGACCCTGAAAGAGCTAGTGTATGTGCCTGTAGTTTACCTCACCTAACTACAGCACAGCTAGTCAGAACAATGTGAAACTGGAAAGAGACACTGTAAGAGCATGCAACACTTCATCAGGTGGCTACGATTTGGCAAACACACACAGCCAATATTTCTATTTAATAAGAGAGGGATAACTCTGAACAAGGAAAATGTGGCTTTGTCTGAGATACTAGACAACTCTTTCCCCAGACAGAATGAGACTGCCTGCTAACTTTCCACACCCATGACTGGTAAATCATGGGTTTCCATATTTGAGAATATCAGTCTTTTTGGCCTGCTATGAAGCTTTGGAAAACTGGGGACTATAGGACACCCTCATAGTAACCTATCCAGTTGAATTGACAAGAGTGACCAGCATAGACACACACACACACACACACACACACACACACACACACACACACACATATATATATGTAGCTATAGTGAGTGATACTGGCCTGCTACTTAATGTTGATCGTGTAGTATGCTTTGTGACTGCTGGCAAGAGGCTGTTCACATATGATTTCACTTAAGATGAGGTACATCTACAGATAATGCCAGTAAATCCTGGAAAATCTCACTAACAAGTAATTATAAGTTAGAAAGACTTAAAAAAAAAAAGTTCCAGAAACAAAGGTGAGTAGCGATTCCAGAGCACTCACGGCCCTGTCCTACCTCACTCTGCCAGAGCATTTTCCATCCATACTCAATATTCAGGTGATCAATGGGGACATTGAGTCATATATGGAGTAATGAGCTCAGCTCTGACCCAGGATATAATTCTCTTCATATTAGCAGAAGGGGGTAAAATGTGAAGAAAGTTATATCAAGAGAAAGGTTGTAGCCTCTAACATCTTACCCAGTCAAATTTCACCAACATAATTAAGACAAATAACCAAAAACCAATAATCAGTGGGTGAAAGCTAACCACTCCCTTTCTGCAAGAGACCATAATATGAGGAAGGACAACTGAATCTGAGCCCAAAAGACAGCTCCATCCATGGAAGTTCAATGACCTCCCAGATCAAGGATTCTAGAAGGTTTCCCTTCTCCTTGACATCTGAAGTGACTTGATTCCTCATAGCTAAGGGTTCTTCCCTAAGACCTACCTTTACACCTTTACACATAAGGTCAGAGTAACTTGTAGGAATTTCTCAAGTCAAATGGCAGTTAACAAAACCACTATTCATTCTAAGGAGACAGTTTAGCAAGTGCAGGTAACACATGTCCATAATGGCTCCCTCCTTCCTGCTTTCCAATTCTCTCTTCTCCTACTTCTCACACATTTCTAAAAAGTTGAATCACAATAGTCATACTTATTGACTGCTGACTCATACAAACATCTCTCCTTTAGAATGACTGCATACCCAGAAAATGGAAAAAGGCCAACATTTTCACTTTAACCTAAAACTTGAATTTGCCTAAAATTATAGAAGGACTATCTAATAATCTCCCAAAGCATTTGAGTACTGTCAAGAGATCAGTTACCATATACAACTGCTTCACATCTGGTTAATTTAAAACCAAAATAGTAGTTTTCATTTTCTAACTGGATTCTGGCACATTGCTAATGGTAGGGACTACCTTAGGACTGTCTAAGGATACCATGGATAAAAGACAAGTAAAAAATTGTGCTCTGCAGCTAAACTCATCTCCCATCCCTTATTTCATCAGGGAAGCTTTGCTAGAACATAGTAACAGCCATTCCTGTACATGTTGCTCATGGTTCTTAGTTACAGTGTTAGAGTTGAAACATCACATTGACTGTGAGGCCCATAAGGCTGAAACTACTGACCTGTCCCTTCACAGAAAAGGTTGACAACCCCTGCATAAAAACAGTAGCTGGCTTTCACACAGTCACATTTTGGTAATTTTCACAAAGGCCTTAGATTTCCTAGGAGTCTTAGGAATTTCTTAAGGAAAGTCCAATAATATTTTTAGTCAAACAGCGAGTGACTTTCCACCCAGCACCATTGCCTCTCCAAATGCTGGTCATTCTCCTGTCTACCACAGGCTAGGTCAAGGGGAAGGGAAGGCAGGTAGGATCACATTGCAGAGTACCAGGAGAGGAATCAGCAGGGCTGGGAGCACAAGTGCATGGAGCTCCTCACTCCCTCGACCCTGCTCAGCTGCACATCTCTTCTTTGCAAGGAGTAGGACAGAAGCACACACCCAAGACTTCCAATTGGTCCCTATGATTGTGCACCAAAGGCATTGGAAACCTAAGAAAAGACCTCCACCAGTGATCTCTGACAAGCCATTACACATGCCATTCTTGGAATTCAGTGTTTTGCAGTTTTACTGGTATGATTACTGGTGTTGAGGTTTGAGTGTGTTGGGTTTTGTGGCTCTTAAGTCTTTAGGAAGTAGACTCCTACACTTATAAAAAGATAATGCTGGCTTATTTATGAAGTGAATGACATTTAAATGTAGAGAAAGCTAACTGGATTCAAAATCTGTTTTTACAAAGAACCTAAAATTTTCCATTGCCAAAGCACTTGGTTACTCACCAGAGCTAAGTGGTTAAGATACTACTGCTAAAGACACCACAGGCTATGGGGAAATCATGTTGGAACATATACCTCATGTTGTAAACTGCACAGCTGCAGGCCTTGGAAAGAAAACTAGAAAAGTATACCCTTTAAGATCCAGGGGTCTGGAAAGATAGCTCAGTCAATAAAGGGCTTGCCTCGAAAGCATGAGGACCTGAGTTCAGTCCTCAGTGCACACAAAAACAGCAGACATAGTGATGTGTGCCTGAAATCCCAGAACCAAGGAAGCAAAGGTCTAGCCTAATCAGTGAGCTTGAGGCCAATGAGAGACCCTGTCTGAAGAAGTAGATGAGGCTGGGGTAGATGGCTTAGAGGTTAATAGTTCTTTCCACTTAAGCATAAGGGTCTTATAGGCTGGAGACCACAAAATTCAACTTCCCAAAACCCAAGCAAAAAGCTGGGCATGACCATAAGCATCTGTAATCCCATTCTATGGAAGAAGATAAATCACTGGGGCTCACTGATAGCAGCAAGTCTGGGTTGAAGGAGAGACCCTGACTCAAGGAAATATGCAGGTGAGCAATAAGAGGACACCCATCAGTCTCCTCTGGCCTCTGCAAGCACTCACATGGAGTGTGCACATCTGCACACGCATGTGCATATACCACACACATAAAGACAAAAAATAAAATACGAGATGGATAGCTCACCTGAGTATACCTGAGAATAACATCTGAAGCTGTCCTTTGGCCTTCATATGCATGTGCATATACAAATAAGCACATGCACACACATACAAACATGCACACGTGCATGCACCACACAAATACTACGCACTATGCATACTGATCTGGAAAGATTTCTTTACTGCACCATACACGAACTTATACTCAGTCAGCTTGTGGTCAGAGAATGATTCTATTTCAACTGGCTGAGAAGATTCCAGAATGGGAAAAAGAGAGAAAGGGGAAAAGGGAGAGACTGGGAATGGAAAGAGAGATGGGGGGAGGAGAAAGAGAGCGAGTGTCTGTCCTTGATTTGAAAGCCTTCAGTGGTGTAGTATTTTTTTTTTTAAGATGGGCTGTCATCACTTAGCCCAACCTAGTCGGGAAATGGTATGTAATCCAGGCTGGCCTTGAACTCACAACTCATAATTTTCCAGCTTTAGCCTCCTAAGCACTGGAATTTCAGTTATGCACCACCCTGCCTAGGTTGAGGCTTTATTGGACTATTTTAAAGAATGCCTCCTTATAAGTACAGTACCTGGGAAAGAGGAGGGAAAAAAAAAAAAAAAAACAGCCTTTCCAGTCACTAAAGGCTTCTTCCTATAAGATCTGTCTTCTGTGGGGCCTGAAAGTAAAACCTAAGCACAAGGAGATGCCTTGTGGGAGGCGAGCAAGCAGGTGTGTTAGGTAGTGGTTTTGTCATACCCAAGTCTTTCCCCAGGATTCGGCCTCTCCTTTGCCTTAACTTCTTCCACCATAATCATTCAACAAATGATCACTCAAGGTATCTTATAATTCCAAGGAAAAATGAGCTTGCAGTTACAGTGCTGAGTAAATTTGAAAATTACAAACTGAGCAACTCTTCCAGGAGGCAGATTTCAGAGAAATTCAAAAAATCATAAGGACATATTATAAAAGCATTTACTCCACTAGTAAGAAAATCTGAAAGAAATGGATGATTTCCTTGATTTCTGTGACCTACCGAAATTAAATCAAGATGCGATTAATCACGTAAATAGACCTATAACAAGCATGGAGATCTGAACAGTTATCAATAATCTCCCAAGTAAAAAAAGCCCAGGCCCAGATGGATTCACTGCTGAATTTTACCAAGCCTTCAAGGAAGAGTTAACACCATTGCTTCTTAAACTTTTCCAGGATAGAAAAAAAAAAGCAATTCTACCAAATTCCTTCTATGAAGCCAGCATCACCTTGATACCAACACCAGGCAAAGATAGAACAAAAAAGAAAATTCCAGACCAATCTCCCTCATGAACATAGATGCAAAAATTCTCAACAAAATATTGGCAAACAGAATATAAGAATATATCAGAAAGATCATTCACCCTGACCAAGTAGGCTTTATCCCAGAGATGCAGGGATGGTTCAATATACACAAATCTATAAATGTAATACATTATATAAATAGGTTGAAGGACAAAAATCACGTGATCATCTCATTAGATGCAGAGAAAGCGTTCAACAAAATCCAACATACCTTCATGATAAAAGTCCTACAGAGACTGGGAATAGAAGGAACATATCTCAATATAAAATAAGCTATTTATGACAAGCCTACAGCCAACATATTACTAAATGGGGAAAAACTGGAAGCTTTTCTACTAAAATCAGGAACAAGACAAGGGTGTCCACTGTCCCCAATTTTATTTAATATAGTTCTGGAAGTCTTAGCCATAGCAATAAGGCAAGAGTGACACATAAAAGGGATACAAATTGGAAAGGAAGAGATCAAGTTATCATTATTTGCAGATGACATGATTCTATACATAAAGGACCCTAAAGATTCTACTAGCAAACTGTTACAGCGATAAAAACCTATAGCCATGTAGCAGGATACAAAATAAATACACAGAAATCAGTAGCCTTCATATATGCTGAGAACAAACACACAGAGGATGAAATCAGAGAATCACTCCCATTCACAATTGCATCAAAAAAAATAAAGTACCTTGGAATGAACCTAACCAATGAAGTAAAGTATCTCTACAATGAGAACTTTAAAACACCCAAGCAAGAAATTGCAGAAGACACCAGAAAGTGGAAAAACATCCCTTGTTCCTGCATTGGAAGAATCAATATTGTGAAAATGGCAATCTTACCAAAAGCAATCTACACATTTAATGCAATCCCTATCAAAATTCCAAAGGTATTCTTCATGGAAATAGAAAAAAACAATCTAAAAATTCATTTGGAATTACAAAAAACCTCGAATATCTAAAATAATACTGAGCAACAAAAATAAGGCTGGTGGTATTACCATACCTGATTTTAACCTATATTACAGAGCCATAGTAACAAAAACAGCATGGTACTGGCACAAAAGCAGACATGTAGATCAGTGGAAGAGAATAGAGGACCCAGATGTAAGTCCAGGTAGCTATAGCCACTTGATATTCGATAAAAATGCCAAAAATACTCATTGGAGAAAAGACAGCCTCTTCAGCAAATGGTGTTGGGACCACTGGATATATATCTGTAGAAGGATGAAAATAGATTCTTCTCTCTCGCCATGCACAAGAATTAAATCCAAATGGATTAAAGACCTTAACATCAGACCTGAAACTCTGAAACTGCTAGAGGAAAAAGTAGGGGAAACCCTTCAACATATTTGTCTTGGCAAAGACTTTCTAAATACAACCCCAATTACTCAGGCAATAAAACCACAGATTAATACTGGGACCTCAAGAAATTACAAAGATTTTGCACTGCAAAGGACACAGTAAATAAAGCAAAGAGGCAACCTACAGAATGGGAGAAAATCTTCGCCAGCTATCTAGCTGATAGAGGATAAATATCTAGGATATACAAAGAACTCAAAAAGTTAAATAATAAGGAATCAAATAAGCCAATAAAAAAATGGGCTATGGAGCTAAATAGAGCATTCTCAAAGGAAGAAATACAAATGGCATATAAGCATCTAAAAAAATGTTCTATGTCACTAGTCATCAGGGAAATACAGATTAAAACTACATTGAGATTCCATCTCATGATTGGCTACCATCATGAAAACAAATGATAATAAATGTTGGCAAGGATGTGGAAAAAGAGGAACCCTTCTACACTGCTGGTGGGAATGCAGCCTGGTCCAGCCATTGTGGAAAACAGTGTGGAGGTTCCTAAAACAGCTAAAGATTGATCTACAATATGACCCAGCTATAGCACTCCTAGGCATATATCCGAAGGAATCATCTCATTTCCTTAGAAGTATGTGCTCAACCATGTTTATTGTTGCTCAATTTATAATACCTGGGAAATGGAACCAGCCTAGATGTCCCTCAACTGATGAGTGGATAATGAAGATGTGGCACATTTATACAATGGAGTTCTACTCAGCAGTAAAGAAAAATGAAGTTATGAAATTTGCAGAAAAATGAATGGATCTGGAAAGGATTATACTAAGTGAGGTAACCCAGGCCCAGAAAGCCAAGCGCCACATGTTCTCTCTCATATGTGGATCCTAGCTACAGATGACTGGGCTTCTGCGTGAGAAGGAAAATACTTAGTAGCAGAGGCCAGTAAGTTAAAAAGGAGATATAAAGGGAAGAGAAAGGAAGGGAGGAGGGTACTTAATAGGTTGGTATTGTATATATGTAAGTAGAATGATAGAGATGAGGAGGTAATATGATGGAAAATGGAATTTCAAAGGGGAAAGTGCTGGCGGGGAAGGTATTACCATGGGATATTTTTTATAATCATGGAAAATGTTAATAAAAATTGTGAAAAGATATAAAATAAAATAATTTTTTTTAAAGTCCAGGAATTAGAGATATAACAGTATCTTAGAAATGAGCAAGGAGAGCATGGAGAGATGGTTCATCAATTAAAAGCACTTCCTGGGCTGGAGAAATGGCTTAGCAGTTAAGCGCTTGCCTATGAAGCCTAAGGACCCCAGTTCGAGGCTCAATTTCCCAGGACCCACGTTAGCCAGATGCACAAGGGGGCCCACGGGTCTGTAGTTCTTTGGCAGTGGCTGGAGGCCCTGGCACGCCCATTCTCTCTCTTCTGCCTCTTTCTCTGTCTGTTGCTCTCAAATAAATAAATTTTAAAAAAGAAAAAAAATTTAAAAAAAGAATATACTTTATGATGTTAATAAAGAACTAGTATCAAACCACTAGTTTAAAAAAAAAAAAAGCACTTCCTGTGAAAGCATGAACGTCTAAGACAGTGCTTGAGTTCTGTCTCTAAAACCCACATAAACAGCTGGGCATGGCCATGCACTGTGTAATCCCAACCCCATAGGGGAGAGATGGGAAAATCAGTAGCTCTCTGGGAAAAAAAGGCAAGTTCCAGGATCAGTAAGAGACTCCAGCTCAAGTAAGAATGGACTACTGATGGGTCACCCAACATTGACCTCAGGCTAAGACATGAGCACATTATGCCACAAGTGAGTTATGGGATTGCTGCATAGTTGCATACATGTGCATACACCACACACACACACACATGCACAACCACACACACATGAAATGAGGAGGGGAGAAACTGCCTACCTATGGATAACTGGACTCCAAGAGAGAAATGCAAAGCACAGGAGAAAATATTTGAAGGAATAATTGGCAACCATTTTCTGGAACAAAAGAAAATAATTGAAATTTTAAAAGGTTCCTAGAATGACAAACAGAAGATACAAGAAAAAGTATTTATCTATATAGAGATAAAATTTAAGATTAAAAAGACAAAGTAAAAATGATTTAAAAAATCTTCCAGAAAGAAAGAATAGATTACTTACAAAGAAAACAAGAATCATATTGTAAGCCACCTCTCAGGGCTATGTTCAAGGAATCAGTTGAGAAATATTTTAAAGTATTAAAGAAAGATATGCTTAACAATCAAATTTTTATTCAAATAAGAGAACATAATAAAAATCCTTGGGCACAAAGCCTTCCAAAACCTTGCCAATATTGTAAGAGTACACATTCAGACCTATGAAAATATGGAAAGCAATAGAGTGCCAAATTTCTTGGCAACATGTATCATTGCCAAAACAATTTTAAAGGATGCCATAAAAGAAGAGGAAGTATATCTGTAATAGACTAGAAATGTAATTCTAGTTAATATAAGTAAGGTAGAGCAGCTGAGTAAACAATAAGTCCAGGAGTATATGCAAGGATATTTCTTTTTTGAGTTGTGTAGACCTTTATTAGCAACTAAAATAGAAGGTATCTGTTGTATAACACAGGTAGTAAACATCTATAACTAGAAATTCATTTATTATAATACAGATCATTGATAAGTGAAAATTCTTTATTAAAAATATTCCACCCTTTTTTGTCTGCATACAATTTGTAAAAGTATTCTGAAAGCGGAATATATGTGCACAAGTCTGCAAAGAGTGCGTATTTAGGATATGGCAAATGTTTTGCAAGTTCCTTTCAAAAAAAAACTGTCTACCACAATGAGCCTTTTTTTTTTTTTTTTAATTTATTTGAGAGCAACAGACACAGAGAGAAAGACAGATAGAGGGAGAGAAGAGAGAATGGGCGCGCCAGGGCTTCCAGCCTCTGCAAACGAACTCCAGACGCGTGCGCCCCCTTGTGCATCTGGCTAACGTGGGACCTGGGGAACCGAGCCTCGAACCGGGGTCCTTAGGCTTCACAGGCAAGCGCTTAACCGCTAAGCCATCTCTCCAGCCCACAATGAGCCTTTATTATTGTCATCTTTCTTAATCAAAATATCTTTTATTCTAACCTTTCTTCCACTTCCCCAAACTAAAAAGCATTTTTAATGAGTTGAAATTAAGGAGGACTACACTTACTAGATAGGAAGAGAAGAAAATTCTATTAGTCTGAGGTTTCAGAATCCCCCACCCCAGAGCCATTATCCTGCCAGAGGCCAGGCTGGGACCCTGGACAGAGTCTGAGAATGGGCAATGGCACACTGAGGCCTGGGGCACATCAGTGTCCTGGCTGCATAACTCACTGGGCTGTCTGTCTAGCTTCTACACTGGCTTGACTGGGCATAATTCAGAAAGGATAAGTTCATGTTCATCCTTGTCTTCTGGAGCTCTGTGATGGCATTTAATAATACCCCAATGGGATGTCTTCCACATACAGTGTTATGGTATTTCTTCAAATAATTGCTAAAAGATATACGATCTAATTGTTCTATAATACTCATACCATTTTATCTAGATGTCCAATGGATCTATAAATATCCCCCTGGGATTCATCATAATAACTATGTCCATGATTAGTGAATATGTTTCTTTTTTTAAGCCATCTCCCATTTTCCTTTTATTTATTTATTTATTTGCAAGGAGAGATTGATAGAGAGAGAGAGAGACATGGACCACTTTGTGCATCTGGCTATATGTGTATACTGGGAAATTGAACCTGGTCATTAGACTTTTCAGGCAAGCACTTTTAAACACTGAGCCATCAGCCCAAGGATATTTCTTTTAAACTTAGTATATAAATATGGGTAAGGTCAATGTATTAGTCAGGGTTCTCTAGAGGAACAGAACTGCTAGAATGATTTTAAAAAGGGAATTTATTGGATTAATTACAGTAGTCCAATAGCAGTTGCAGGCCCGAGAATCACCAGACCTGGTAGCTGCTCAGTCCACGTGGCCAGATGCCTCAGCAGTCCCGACCTGGCACTTGTAGATGGTGCCAGAAAGCCTGGAGGCTTACTGAGGAGCCCCTGGGTTTCGATCCCCACGGGTCTTCAGTTGATGCTGGTCTTTAGTCAGCACTGGTCTTCATTCCATGCTGGAAGGTAGCGAGCAGCTCCAGCAGCCAAGTGGAAGGAAGGAAGGAAGGGACTCTTTTTACCCAGAGCTTCCTTATATCAAGTCCCCCTCTGAGTGGGGCCCCCCACTCTAGGGGAAGGGCTCACTCTGGGGGAAGGACTTCCTCCTTTAGTTGATCCTTCCTAGAGGCAACCTCCGAGACCCACCCGAAGGGGATTTCTGTGGATTACTAAACAGATCAAGTTGACATTACCTTAACTATCACAGTCAACGATAAATAGAGCTAAATGAATATAAATCTTATGATGAAAACAAGTAACTGAAAGTCAAAACTAGAATCTAAAACGTCTCAGTCAAGAAAATCACTCCATTATCTAATAAAAACGGGAAAGAAACAACACCTTTACTCATTTCAGTAAAGACTCAAAATCATAATTTAAAAAAACATGGGAATAGAGTCTCTCGCATATAAAAGTATCCCACTACCATCATTGATTAAAGTAAAGGCAATATAATGTTCTAGTTCGTGTCATACAAATTGGTCACATTACACAGGAAGTAGGTATATATGCAGTGCATTATAAAGCCATGCTGTTCATCTAGGGATCATCCAGAAGCAGTTCTTAAGTAACAAAATCAAGGATTCCTGCAACATTAACAACCCAATCTAAAGAAGCATTCATCACTAGTCCCTTATCCATTCATTGAAAGTTAGAATTACACCTAAAAAAATATAATAGCAATGAAGACACTTATAAATCTTTGCTGGCTGGTTCACAGAAGATATACTTAATGATGAACATTAGAGAATTCAACTTCCTAACAACTGGTCTTCTGCCAATTGACTTAAAGAAAAATAATTATTTTTACAAATTCAAGGAAGAGAACTGAAAGGTACTTTAATTATTTGAAATATAATTATAAATATAAATATAATTATAAATAGAATTATCTAGAAAAAAATTAAGTCAGTTGGGCGTGGTGGTGCACATCTTTAATCCAGCACTCAGGAGGCAAAGGTATGAGGAACGCTGTAAGTTCAAGGCTACCCAGAGACTACATAGTGAATTCCAGGACAGCCTGGGCTAGAGTGAAACCCTACCTTGAAAAACCAAAAAAAAAGAAAAAAGTTCACCTTCAAACCACACATGCATACACATGCAAATAAATAAAAAACAAAATTCTGTTCACTAGAAGTTATTTTGTAAAACTATTATTGTTTCTTTCATACATACTTAGTAAAACTTATCAGAGAAGGCATTTGAGCTAGAACCTTTGTTTGCATGAGAACTTTTAATTACTGATTCTTTATAAAATTATTTATATCCTTCGCATGTTCTCTTATTTAGGTAAGTTACATTTGGTAGTTTTCCATTTCATCAAATATATTTACGGAAACTTATCTGTTTTATCTAAATTTTAAATGTATTATCATGAAGTTATTTATAATATTTTATAATGTCAAATGTCTGCAGAATATACATTAAAATCCATTTTCATGCTGTATTAGTCAGGGCTCTATTGAGGAACAAAACCATAGAATGAATTTGTATTGCAAAAGGGATTTATTAGATTAGCTTACAGGATATGTATGAGCTGGGAGTTCAACAATAGGCGCGTGAAAGCCTGGAGGGCTGCTGGAGAGCTACTGGTCTTTAGTCCACATTGGGAGGCTGATTAAACTCAGTTCCAATGTCCACAAGGGATAGTTGAAACAGGGTAGATGCCCCGGAAGAGTGAACAGTGAAGGCAGCCAGGCAAAAGCACTCACCAATGAGTAGCACGGGCAGCCTAGTGAAAAGGGGGGACTGTGTTCTCTCAGAGCTTTTATTATACATTGCCCACAAACACCCACTCTGGAGGGATTTCCTTCCTCAGTTATTTCTTCCTGGAAACCTCACAGACCTGCCTGCTCTTGATTCCTAATTTGATCAAGTTTACAAGAAAAGTTAACCATCACACATGCCTACTATATCTTCTATGGTTTTATGGAGTCTTACCAATGCCAAATTGTTCAGCTTTATGTTATCTTTAAGTTTTGACATTATTTTGATAGGGCTATGCTATATAGCCTAGCAATTTTCCTGCCTCAGCCTCCTAAGAACTGAAACTACATGCATGAGCCCCCACCGTACCTAAATTCATGACACATTCCTTAGAGTTATGAAGACTACATTATACATCATTTTTTCATTTATTTCTGCCATGATATTTATATTTTCCTTCCACTATCTTTGAGTTTTATTTACCACTCTTTTTTTCTTAACCTATTGAGGTATATTCCATCATTTACTTTCATATTTTTCTACTGTAATACATGTATTTAAGGACAGAAATTCACCCATGAATATACTTAACTACATTTTATGTGTGATAATATCCCAAATTTTGTTTCACTTAATTGAAATATTTTTTCCCATTTACATTGTGATTTTTTACTTTACCCATGAATTCTTTGTAAGGATAGCTCTTAACTTTTATTCTTTGGGGGATTTTCTAACTATCTTTTACTTATTGATTGCTTTCCACTGAGTCAAATAAAACATTTCATAGCATTTTAATCTTCTGAGTTGGATGAAATTCACTTATTTTATTAGATAGAAGCTTAGATTATTTTATTAGATAGAAGCTTCCTTCCTGCTGGCTCACTTTCATAGTGCCAGAAGGTGCAATGCAAGATACTGACAGAGAAAAAGGCATCAGTAATATCTCCCAGCAGTGAATCCTGCCTTCGACAATACTGTCCCATCAGATCAGACATGCCTTCTGGTGTAATAGTGGCATGACAGTTATCTGAGTAGCCAGTCATGCTGTTTGGACTTGATGCCCACTCCACAGGAAGAAACTAATGCCTGGTCCTGAAAATATGTGAAAAGTTCATAGCTGGGGAGACTATAAGCCCCTAGGGAAGAACCTACTATTGTACTATTGTTAAAGTGGTGCGTTAGTAAACTGCCTCCTCAACATTTATCTTTATAATAACAGATCAGTGATACTCTCAACCTTGGTCAGAAGAGCATTTCTAGTTTCCCAGCAGTGAGCGGCAGTTAGTACTGAGGATCATAACTGGTCAGGTCAGAAGATAAGTGACTGATGAGTGCTTGACCCTACATGGGATGTACACATCATCTTTTCCAGTGCTCGGGGAACATGGCAGAAGATAGGACAGAAAAGATATAAGAACTGGATTGTGGGGGATGGTTCTGTGGAGCCCTGGAAACTGGACATGGCAAGGCCATTGTGCCCATGAACTCACAGCAGATATGATTACCTGAATAAGGCCTGCACATTATGAAACCAGTCAATATTCTGTTATGGAGAGGGGAGGGACTAATGACAGTTAATGGTTACTGGGGGAGGGAAAGTCATTCTATGGTATAGCCAGTAGCAAGTGATAAGAAAAAAAAGTACAATGGGTCCGAAGAGGATAAAAAGGAGTAAGGTGGGCTCCATATGATCAAAATACAATGTATATGAGTGAAAATGTCAAAAACAATTTTTAATCTTTGTAATTATTATTATTAACAACATATTTCATATGGATACTTCATGTGTTGATACTCTCTTTTCCCTTGTCGCTGTGCCCATTCCACTGGGGACCATCTTCAGTGGGGTTGCAGGTGTTTCCTATGGGGTTGTGGTTTATGCATTGTAGGAACAAGTCAGTTATTTTGGGGAGTGGGAATGCCTCTGGGCATGATGTCTCAACCTGTGGCTCTTACAATCTTTCTGTCCCCTCGTCCACAAATTCCCTGAGCCATGGTGGGTGAGTTTTAAGTCTACTTCAGTGATGAGCTCTTAGGAGCCTCTGGATCTCTGCTATGGTGGGTTTGAGTATCCTCAGAATCAGTCTCCCACACCCTGGTGCTGATTATCAGGTTCATCATGGACACAGCATTCATGTTCATCACCCCAATTCCTTTGTGGTTTCAGTTGTGGCTTGGCTAAAGTGCAAGGGGTAATTTATCTCCTCCAATCTCACTACTTTCTGAAAAAAAAGAACAGATTCTCCAATGGAGAGTGAAGTCAGCATAGTTTAAATGGAGTAAGCATTATTAATTTAGGGAAAACTTGATGTATAAAACCCCTTTTTAGCCAAAGACTAGTACAAGCTTGACAATGGAGAGCACAATTTTTGTCTCTATAGGATTCTGATCTGGTTCCTAATTCCAGATATGGGATCCTTTGTACTGAGTGGATCTCTTAGCCAATCTGAAAGATACTAGTTACCCACCAAGGCTGTGTGCCACTATTGCACTGACATACGCATCCTGTCAATGTGTTTGTTTCTGAGTAGCTTAGACCTCTGGTTGCTCTAACCGTTTTGGGCCACTTACCCCCAGTAGCTCATGTAGCACTTTTCAGCACTAAATAGGCTGTCTGGGGACTGGCTTTCTTCCTGGTTCCAGCCAGGTCTCTCCATGCTCTAGGTTGGCAGCTCATGGTGTCTTCAGCAATAGGGCCTTACCTTTTGACTCAGGCAGGTAATCAAGTGCTTTGAGAGAAAGCTGACTTGATTTAGGGACCTCATAGGTCTCTCCAATCAACAGCTCAATGTGGGTAGCAACTGATTTCTAGTACTGGAAGGTGTAGGCCAGAAAAAAAAATTTTTAAGGTTAGGCTTCATCCCACCCTCTACAGGCCCTTCTTTTCAGGTGCTTCCCCCTTACTCCTTTTGAGGGTTATAACTTTTAGTCTACCTCCAAAGATAATGGTTTCTATGGTACCAGTTCATTTTGGATTTAGTTTTGTATTTGTTTTTCCCCCACTTCTTCCCCTCCCCTCAAATCCTTCCATCCCTATGGTCTGGGCCTTGATTTTCCTATTAGGTATGTCAGCAACTCAAGCAGGTCCAGATCAGGAACCACAGATAAGTAAGACCATGTGCCCTTTGTCTTTCTGTGATTGTGTGAATTCACTGAGTATGATCTGTTCCAAATCTGTCCATTTTACTACAAATTTCATTGTATCATTTTTTCTTACTGTGGAGTAGAATTCCATTGTATGAATGTATCACAGCTTCACTATCCATTCATCCAATGATGGGCACCTGGGTTGATTCCAGTTCTTAGATATAATGAATGAGCAGCTATAAACATAGTTGAGCAAATAGCTCTGGGTAATGCATGGAGCATTTAGGATAAATGCCCAATAAGGGAATAACTGGATCTGTTGATAGCTCTATATTCATCCTTTTCAGGAATATCCACGCCCCCTCCTGCGACCCACTACAGTCAAGTTCATAGGTTGCTGCTAAGGCACATACACATGCATACACCATATATACCACAACACACACACACTCGCATACACACACACCAAATTACATGCACACAAGCAAAATTAATTAATTAAAAGGAGAAATTAAAAATAAAAATCAGCTGGGTGTGGTGGTACATGCCTTTAATCCCTGCACTCAGGAGGCAGAGATAGGAGGATCGCCATGAGTTTGAGGCCACCCTGAGACTACATAATGAATTCCAGGTCTGTCTGGGCTAGAGTGAGATCCTACCTGAAAAAAAGATAAAGAATAAAAAATAAAAATCATGTAGCATCACATAAGACCTGAATAGCCAGGGGAATCTTAAGCAAATAAGGACAAAACCGGAAGCATAAAACAATAGAAATAAAATCAGCATGGACAGTGGAGAGATTGCTCCATGGTTCAAGGCGCTTGATACAAACCAGCATAGCACTAGAACATAGAACAATAGAACAGAAGAGACATCCATAAAATAATGCACCCACCAGGCCCAGAAAGCCAAGCACCACATGTTCTCTCTCATATGTGGATCCTAGCTACAGATGATTGGGCTTCTGCGTGAGAATGAAAATACTTAGTAGCAGAGGCTAGTAAGGTAAAAAGGAGACATAAAGGATAGAGAAAGGAAGGGAGGAGGATACTTAATAGGTTGATATTGTATATATGTAATTACAATGATTGTAATGGGGAGGTAATATGATGGAGAATGGAATTTCAAATGGGAAAGTGTGGGGGTGGGGAGGGAGGGAATTACCATGGGATATATTTTATAATCGTGGAAAATGTTAATAAAAATTAAATAAATAAATAAATAATTCACCCATGTGATCATATATAAGTGAGGGGACAAGAATGTTCTCCTCAACAAACAGTGCTTAGAAAACTATATTCACATGAAAAAAATGACACTGAGCATATTTTACACCATAAACCAAAGCAACCCAATATGAATTTCATATTTAAATATGATACCTGAAACTGTCTAGAAGAAAACATAAGGAGAAGACTTATGTTATTGGTGTTGGCAGTGATATGGATATGACATCAAAAGCACAAACAAAAGTAAAATAGACAAGTAGGACTACATCAGACTAAAAAACTTCAGCACAACAAAGGGAAAGTCAACAGAATGAAAAGGCTGCGTTTAAAAATAAGAGAAAATATTTGAAATATTTGCATATGTATATTAGTTTAAGGAAGCCCTATGCTCAATGGATAAATATTACTATAATGATATAATAATTTTATTTCTTAGAAAGACTTTGGTAAATGATTTGCATGAACATTTCTCCAAAGCAAACATACAAAAATCCAACAGGAGTATGAAAATATGTCCAATGTCTTACATCATAAAGGAAAATGAAATGAAAATTACAATGAGATAGCCCTCATGCTGGTTAACTTAGCCATTATATAACTAATAGTTATTATATCTATTGATGGTAATATAGAGAAATTGTAACCCTGTACACTATATGGTTCTGTAAATTATTCTAGATGTTCTGGAAAACAGACTGCTAAAAATAATTACTGTATATCCCAGTAAACACACTTCTGTGCCATTATGGATTTTGGGGGGATTTTTTTTTGTATTATGGCTCAGTTAAAAGACCTTGGATTATGAGGATGTTTAAACATCATTAGAATTGATAAAAACTATGGGGACTCTTAAAGTTATACTGAATGCATTGTTGTGTTTTCTATCATGTATGGATATCTGTTTATGGGGACAAGGAACAAAATGTGGTGGTTTGATTCAGGTGTTCCCTATAAACTTAGGTATTCTGAATGTTTATCTCCCCAACTGATGGCAGTTGAAAATCAAGGCCTCCTGGAGGTAGTGTATTGTTGCGGGTAGGCTTATAGGTGTTATAGCCCGTTTCCCCATGCCAGTGTTTGGCACACTCTCCTATTCCCATTGTCCACCTGATGTTGGCCACCCTCTGCTCATGCTATCATTTTCCCCTGTCATCATGGAGCTTCCCCTCAAGCCTGTAAGCCAAAATAAACCCTTGTTTTTCACCCTTGGTTTTTTACCCTTGGTTGGGTGATTTCTGCCAGCAATGTGAACCTGACTGCAACATCGCCTAATTCTAAGCATTTCTTTTTATCATTATTATTAATTTTGTACTCAGTGAATACAGTCACGTTGGTACCATTGTTAGCTTCCTCCTTGCCCCCCCCCCTTACAGAGACCCTTCTTGTTGGGGTATATGGGTCATGCATTGTGGAGTTAACCATCAGTTTTGGGTAGGAGAAAATGTCTCTGTATAACATGACCCAACGTGTGGCTCTGACATGCTTTCTCTCCCTCCCTACCGCCCCCACTTCCACAAATTTCCCTGAGCCCTGTTGGGTTCATTTTAGGTCTGCTTCAGTGATAAGGCGTCAGGAGCCTCTGTGTATCTGGATATCTGATTTGGTAGGAGTTGATTGTTCTCTGTGTTGATCTCCTTCACCATTGTGCTGGTGCCAGGTCCACCAAGAAAACAGCACTCTTGCTTGTCTCCCCAATTATTCTTAGTTTCAGCTGGGGCCCTTTTGAGGTATGATGGGGTGGTTCTCTCCTTAGGATCTGCATCTATCTGAAAAAGAGAAGCAGAATCTCCGATGGAGAGTAAAGCTAGCTCCAGATAAATGGGATAAGCATATTTTTTTAGAGACAGTTTAATAGTTGTAGGCCCATTTGTAGCCCACAATTGGTAGGTGCTTGATCATGGAGAATAGGCTCATTTTTTGATATGGTTCTGACTTGTTTCCCAGCTCCAGCTATGGATTCTGTATCACTAAACAGATCAGTTAGCCAAACCAAAATGATAGGGAGGGTGAGAAGGGTAAGGGAGGGGTGGGGAACACAAAACTGGACCCAAATGGCAATGGTACCATAAAACTCTACATCCTAAAAGACAAACCAAATAGTTGAACCTTCACCAGGCCTTAGAGGGAACACCTGAATCACAAGGCCCTGGAGAGAGGGTATGATGAAAACTGACTTTAATCTCCTCCTGTTTCTCTCTCTCTCTCTTTTCTCTCATCTCTCTCTTTTATATCACTTATCTTTTTCTTCCTTCTCTTCTTGGGTGCTGACCTGTAACTCCTAGTACCATCAGATAGCTATCATCCACAATGAGCTTTTGATCAGAGAGACCTACAAGGATCCCCAAAAGAAGGCAGATTTCTGTCAGAGCTTTTGATGAGCCACCAAAGGTTAGTGGTAAGACCCTACTGCTGAAGACACGATATGCTGTTGGCACATAACGAGGAGTGACATGGCTGGGAGCTGGAAGAAAGTCAGTCTTCAGACAGCGTGTCTAGTGCTGGAGGCACTACATGAGCAGCTGGGAGAAAATGACCAGCATCTGTTCCAGCAACTCATGGTCTAACCTACTTAGCAGCAATCAACCTGGCATGATGTTCACATAAATGCAATAGTGGTGCATAGCTATGGTAGGAAACTAACTGATTCTAAGAATTTCTGTTGAGAATAAAACATCAGGCTGGCTGTTCTTTGATGGTTAAATCCTTACTCATGATCTTTTCCCACTCCCTCCAGTTTGGTTTCTGGTTTTTTTTTGTTTTGTTTTTTTTTTTTGGTTATTGTTTGTTGGATGACAGTGGTGGGGATTGAATCTAAGGCTCCATACCTTTCTGAAAAAGCAATGTGCCACTGAGCAATATTGCTCAGCCTCTTCCCCCACCATTTTTGTTTGTTTGTTTTTAATTTTGAGATAGTCTGACTAAATTGTCCCACACTGACCTTGAACTTTCAGTCCTCTAAGATAGGTTTTTCTTTCACTTATTTCTGGTTTTCAAGTTTTTATCTTGTGTGTTGAGGAGTAACTCCCTTCTATTTCTCCTGCTTAGAGTTCATACTTCTTGAACCTGTGTTTTAATATCTCTCATTTGTTTTGGAAATTTAACTTCCAGTATCTCTTCATAGAGAGAGAGAGTTCTCTCTCTTCTTTCAGGTTCCAAATTCAAGTATGTTACATCTTTTCACCATATTTTATATATGACTCTCAGCCTCTCATTTGTTTGCATCTTTTTTATCTGAAGCTTTGTCTGGATTGATCATCACATTGAAGGCACTGTTAGTTTGACTTAGGTTGCTATTGAATCCACTCATTGCATCCTTAAGTTTATTTTTATTCCTAAAATCACCATTTAATCCCTTTGGCAATTATTTACTACCTTAGTTGGATAGCTGCAAGTTTGTATGTAATCATTCCATCATCATCTGATGCCTGGACATCTTTTTCTGTTGTTTGTTAGTATCCTTGCTCTATAGTCAAGTCTTGTCTACTTTTATGATTTGTGTTTGGATTTGCTTACATGCTGAATCTTACTTTAAATATTGAGAGATCATGTGAACTTTCAGATATGTTTACTTCTTAGTGAGGATTTAATTTTCTTCCAGAAATCAATTAAGTTGGGGCACAAACAATCCCAAATTACCACAATCCAAGTCAGGGCTCAAGATACCCAGAGCTAAACTTCAGCCTCTGTGTCATTGGGTCTAGTTTTGATTCATGATTCTAGCCCACTGTATGTGTGTTCAAACCAAAAATTGTCATTTGCAGTAGTTCTAAAAATCTGATGAAATCTCTGCTTATTTCATTTTCAGCAAATAAACAACTTCCTCAAGGAAAAAAATCCGTAACGAATGCTATACTCAGTGCTCAGGAATGGTTTACCCCAATAGCAGCCCTGAGGTATCTCAAGACCTTTCTTCTAGATTTACAGTTCTTTAATGATTAAAACTATTTGTTTGGCCTTCTAGCTGTCTTGAGGGGGAAAGCTGACCTAACAGTGTCTATGACATTAATAGGAGTCTTGCTATTAAATTATTATTTTTTAATTTTAATTTTTAGAGACAGCGAGAGCGAAAGAGGGAGAGAGAGAGAATTGGCATGCCAGGGCCTCAACCACTTAAATCAAACTCCAGATGCTTGCACCACCTAGTGGACATGTGCTACCTGGCACTTGCCTCACCTTTGTGCATCTGGCTTATGTGGGATCTAGAGAGTCAAACATGGGACCTAAGCCTTTTCAGGTTAAGTGCCTTAACTGCTGAGGCATCTATCCAGCCCCCCTAGCATTGAATTTTTTAAAGCTCAAATCTAACAGATCCTTTTTAGACACAATTGGTCTTTTGGAAGATTTTGTATTTATAATTTCCATTCCTTCACTGCATAGTTACAACTCAATCCACTCTAATTTGACTTTCACCTCAATCTACAAAAAGAAATAATAAAATAAGGGTAGTCATCAATGATTTCTGTGTGGTCAAGCCAGCATGATGTCTCATAGTCTTGTGTCTTTGATATCTGCCTGGTTTCCCTACCTGAAATATTATCTTTTCCTTTGTGTCCATATTATAATTTTCTCCTTTTGCTAGCTCATCCTCCTCTGTCAAGAAAATTATGTTTTATTACTCTAGGATTGAAATACTGCCTTATATTTTCCACACTCTGTGTTCTCTTAGATTATCCTATTCACCCAAACAGAAATAACTTATCATTTGCAAATAACTCATATATTTTATGTTCAACTCAGACCTAGCCTATAAATCTATGTACAGATCTGTAAATCCAAAAACTTCTTGAAATTTCCTCCAGAGTATAATAAAAGACACTTGAAAATGAGAGTCCAAAGTCAAACTGATAATTAGCTTCAGTTAAAAAGAGAGGGATAAAACAGTTGCAATCAAATATATAAATAATAATAAATGATGGGAAAGATTCAGAGAAAAGGAGAACTCTTAACAGATGGAGCTTCCTCAAAAGTCTAAATAGAACTACTCTGTAATCTAGGTATCTCACTTATAGAAATATATTCAAACAAAATGAAATTAATTCATCAAAGTGATACCTGTAGCCCCATGCTCCCTGCAACACTACTCACAACAGTCAAGATATGGAATCAACTTGGGTGTCCATCAGTAAATGAATGAAGACAGAAAATATATATATATAATGGAATTCAATTCAGCCATAAAAATGAGTGAAATCTTGTCATTTATGATGGTGCTAACAAACTTAAACGGCATTGTATTAAGCAAAATAAGCCAGACATAGGAAGACAAATACAAAAACTTCTGGCTCATATGCAGAAGCCTAGGAAGTTGATATTATAGAAAAAGAGTGGAACAGTGATTACTAGAGGCTAGGCAGTATACAGTGGAGAAGGGACTGAGGAAGTCAGACAGTGAATATCAACATTGAGTTAAATGTTAAAAAATGAGTGCTAGTGTTCTGAAGCACCATAGTGTGAGCATAGTTCATAGAAACTATACAAAGAACTAGAAGGAAAGAGTTTTTAGGCTTTAAACCCAAAGAAACAAATATTTAAGAATATAGAGGGCTGATCTATTCACAATACTTGGGAAATGGAACCAGCCTAGATGTCAATCAACTGATAAATGGATAAAGTAAATATGGCACTATAGACTGTGGAATTTTATTCAGCTATAGAGAAAAAATAAATTGTGGAAATTTTCAGGAAAATGAATGGAACTAGAAAAAATTATATTGAGTGAGGCAACTGAGGATCAAAAACACAAATGCCTCATGTTCTCTGATGCATGGATCATAAGTTCGAACTTCCAGACCTATGAGTCCACTTGGAGTGTCTATAGAGACTGGAAAGTTAGAAAAGGGCCAAGTTGAAGAAAAGGCCCTAACAACAGAAGATAGTGGAAAAAATGTAATGTGAAGACAGTGGGGGGATCCTAGGATTGGAAAGGTTAACAAGGAGAAACATGGGGAGATGAGGGAGAAGAGGAAGGAAAGAAAGGGTTAACCAAACCTTAAGAGAAACATTTAAAGAAGAAACATTTTAAACCTATTGTTTATAACTTTAACAAAAATATATAAATAGGGCTGGAGAGATAGCTTAGCAGTTAAGAATATAGAGGGCTGATCTATTCACAAAACTTGGGAAATGGAACCAGCCTAGATGTCAATCAACTGATAAATGGATAAGGTAAATATAGTACTATAGACTGTGGAGTTTTAATCAGCTATAGAGAAAAAATAAATTATGGAAATTTTCAGGTTCAATTCTCCAGTACCTATGTAGAACAAGATATACACAAGGTGGCAAATGTGTCTGAAGTTCATTAGCAGTGGCTAGAGGCCCTGACATGCCTATTTTCTCTCTCTTTCTCTTTCTCCCTCACTCTCATCCTCTCTCTCTCTCTCTCTCTCTCTCTCTCTCTCTCTCTCTCTCTCAAATAAATAAATATTTTTGATGTATTTACATATTATATATAATATCACTATATATAGTAAGATATATATGTATGTGTGCATATATATATATATATATATATATATATTATTTACATATCTTGGCTGTTGTGAGTAATACTACAATGAACATGGAGCACAGATAGCCTGTTGAGATCCTGACTTTGGTTCTCTTGGGTACATATCCAGAAGTGTGTTTACTGAGATATACAGTAATTATTTTTAGCAGTCTGTTTTCCAGAACATCTAGAATAACTTACAGAACCATATACTATACAGGGTTCCAATATCTCTAAATTATCATAAATAGTTCCACCCCATAGCCAACATAAGGTGGATAACAGGAACAGGAGTGTGTGCCAATTACTGGCAAGGGAAAACTGGTTATAATACCCATATGCCTGTCCCCAACAATACTCTCCCTTCAGGAGGAATTAGTTCCCAAATTTCAATCAGCTGGGAGCCTAGCATTCAGAACACCTAAGTTTATGGGGGACACCTGAATCAAACCACCACATTCTGCCACAGTCCCCATAAGCTGATAACCATACATGATGTAAAATTCAGTGCATTCATCCAACCTTAAAAGTGCCCATAGTTGTAATCAATTCTAATTATGTTCAAACATCATTAGATCCAAAGTCTTTTAACTGAGCCATAATACCAAAAATTCCCCAAAACAACCCATAAGAGCACAGAATAAATATTCATACTGCAAATGATGGCATTGGGCATAAGAACCACATGATCATCTCAATGGATACACAGAAGGCCTTTGACAAAATGCAAAACCACTTTATAATCAAAACACTGGAAAGAAGGGTGGAAAGGTGGCTTAGTAATTAATCACTTACCTGTGAAGCCTAGGACCCTAGTTTGAGGCTCTATTCCCCAGGACCCACGTAAGCCAGATGCACAAGGTGGCACATGCATCTGGAGTTAGTTTGCAGTGGCTGGAGGCCCTGGCATACCTATTCTGTCTCTTCCTCTCTCTACCTCTTTCTCTGTCTGTCACTCTCAAAAAAATATTAAATTTAAAACAACACTGGAAATAATAGGCATTGAGGGTTTGTATCTCAACACAATAAAGACTATATATAAAGCTCCTAAAGCCCAAATAATACTTAATGGGGAAAATTTCAAAAGGGTCCCCACTGAGATTGGCAACAAGACAGGAGTGCCTTGTCTCACCACTGCTCTTCAAGATAGTAGTAGAAGTACTAGCCCAAGCAATAAGACAGGAGAAAGAAATAAAAGGAATTCAAATTGGAAAGGAAGAAGTCAAGTTTGCCCTATTTGTAGATGACATGGTCCTATATAAAAGTGACCTGAAATTCTCTATCTCAAATCTTCTAAAGGTGATAAATTCTTTCAGCAAAGTGGCAGGTTATAAAATCAATGCACAAAATCATTAGCATTTTTATATGCAAAAGATAAATATACAGAAAAAGAAATCAGTGAGGCTGTCCCATTTTCAATAGCAACAAAAATATTAAATACCTTCGCATAATACTAACCAAGGATGTGAACAACCTATATAATGAAACTTTTAAAAACTCAAGAAAGAAATAGAGGAGGGCTTGAGAAGATGGAAAGACCTCCCATGCTCATGGATAGGTAGAATTAATATTGTAAAAATGGGAATTCTACCAAAAGTAGTATACAGATTTAATGCAATACCAATAAAAATACCAGCATCATTCTTCACAGAGACTTAGAAAATGATCTCAAAATTCATATGGAATGGCAGAAGGCCTCAGATATACAAACATATCCTCAGGAAGAAAAAAAAATACCTTTGGCAGTATCACCATCCCCAATCTAAAGCTATAATACAAAGCTATCATGACAAAAACAGCATTGTACTGGAATAAAAACAGAAACATAGACCAATGGAACAGAACTGAAGACCAAAACCTTAGGTCAAGTAACTACAGCTACTTGATCTTTGACAAAGGTACCAATAATTTAGTCTGGAGAAAAGATAGCATCTTCAAGAAATGGTGTCAGACAAATTGGATGACCACATGTAAAAAAATTAAATTAGACCCACTCATTTTGCCATACACAAATATTAAGTCCAAATGGATTAAAGACCTCAATATAAGACCTGAAACTCTTCAACTACTGGAAGAAAAAGTAGGAGACACTCTCCATGATAAGGAATGGGAAAAGAATTCCTGAACAAAACCCCAGTAGCCCAGGAAATTAAACAAGCACTCAAACAATGGTATTTCATGAAGCTAAAGCTTTTGCACAGACAAATAGACTAAAAGCAGAGCCAGTAGATTACCCTCTGAGTGGGAAAAAGTCTTTGCCAACTATACCACTGACAGAAGTCTAACATCTAGAATCTATAAAGAACTCAAAAAACTAAACAATAAAAAAATCAAACAACCTACTCCAAAAGTGGGGCAGAGAAGTAACTAGTGAGTTCTCAGAGAAAGAATTACACATGGTTAACACACACTTTAGAAAATGTCCAACATCCCTAACCATTATGGAAATGTAAGTTAAAGCAACTATGAGATTCCACATTACCCCAATAAGGATAGCAAACATTAAAAAGTCAAATGAAAACAAATGCTGGCAAGGATATGGAGAAATAGGAACACTCATTCACTGTTAGTGGGAATGTACTCTGGTATAACCACTATAGAAATCAATATGGAGAGTCCTAAAAAAGATGAATATAGAGTTACCAATAGACCTTGTTATCCCCTTACTGGGCATTTATCCTAAAAGCTCCACATCTCAGTTTAGAGATATTTACTCAGCCATGTTTATAGCTGCTCAATTCATAATAGCTAAGAACTGGAATCAACCCAGGTATTCATCATTGGATGAATCAATAACCAAAATGTGGTATATCTACACAATGGAATTCTACATGGAACAGATCATTGTAAATGAACTCACACAATCACAGAAAGACAACTGTACATGATATCACTCATCTGTGGTTCCTAATCTGTATCAGCCCGAGTTGCTGACATACCTGAATGACATCTTAAAACTTGGACAACAGGGAGGGTAGGACTTTGAGGAAGGGAAGGGGTGAGGGGGACACAAAACTGAACCCAGATTGAAGTGGTACCATAGAACCCTATATCCTGAAAGTTAGACAAAAAAGTGGAACACTCAAGAGGACCTTACAGGGAGCCCCTGAATCAAAGGGCCCTGGAGAGGGTGAGACAAAACCGAACCTTAAATTTCTCCTGTTTCTCTTTCTTCTCTATCTTTTTCTTCTTTCTTTTCCCTTGGCACTGGCCTATAATTCCCTGTACCAAGATGTGGTTTACATCCACCATGAGCTGCTGATCAGAGAGACCTACAGGCTTATGTGGGTCCTGGGGAATTGAACCTGGGTTCTTTGGCTTTGCAGGCAAGCACCTTAACCACTAACCCATCTCTCCAGCCCTATTCTAGCATTTTAACCTTGGACCATTCAGACTTCAAAGTGAAAGAGTCCTGTGTTCTGTATCAGCTGAACTATTCTTTATAAGCCTATTCTCTGGCACACTTCTGACAATGATCAGAATATGACTTCTTTGTCTCATGCCGTTGAGCTCCCTGAGAAAGCAACCATGACTTAACTTCCTTTGTACCAAAGTCATAACTAAGGTTCCACAGAGACTCTGAAACATCATCACACCAGCCATTCACCAGTTTACGCAGATGTTCCACTACCTTCTGTAAATTAAGCCACAAATTAGCATTGCTTAAACCCACTTTTCCTTTGGTTAATTTCTCTCCCCTAGGGAATCGAATTACTGTAGAATTCATAATATAACTAGGGTAAGAGACTATTTCTTCATAACACATGAGAAAGTTCTGGCCAAAGCTCTTGATTTATAGGGCACTGGGAGAATCTGATCACCACATATTTATAGCAGTAGCTAGAGATAAGTACATTCAGGGAAGTGCTACTGAAATGTGTTTCCTTCATTTCTTTGACAGCAAAAGGAAGCAATGAAGGCTTTAAATCTCTGGAAATATTTAGAATATGAAAGACAAATGGAAGTCATATCTTCTTCAACCTGCAGAATCGCCAATATTTTACAAGGTTCACCAAGAGTTTGTGGGAAACTTTGTTCTTTTGCTTCTAGAAGAATCTGCGAAGCCCCTGTTTGTTTAGCAATGTCTGGTACAAACTCATCACTGAAGAGGTTAAATTGATATCAAATGGATGGTGACTGCTTTAAGAGGGGTTCATTCATCATACCTCTCTCAGTGCTCAAGTTCCTAAAAGAGAACTTTAAAGAACCTTAGACCCCTGCTAATTCTCTTCACTTTATCTCTCCTCGCCTTTGCCAGTCCTTGAAACCATGAAGATTAAAATGAAATACAATTTCATTGGGTTCTATTCTTTTCAATATTTTTATGACAAAAATTAAAATAATATGCAAATGAAGAAAATTCAGGCCTCATCACTTAGTTCCTTATTGCTAGAATAACTACCATTAATATGTAGGCTGTGTTCTCCCTAATTTTTTGTGTGTGTATATACATGTTCAATACTGGATACATATAGGCACAATTTTCAGATGGTGTTATCCTATTCATCTGTCTCATTGACCACTAATGCAAACCTCAAACTACATAGGCTTCTTTTGAAAAGCCCTAACAAATATTTTTGAAGGACTACAAGAAAGATAATGCATACATGAATGCTCATAAAAAATTCTAATTAATAAACAGGTGGAGGACTGTAGAGATGGTTCAGTTGTTAAGGTGCTTGCCTAAAAAGCCTAAAGAACCCAGTACCCATGTAAAACCAGATGCACAAGGTGGTGCATACATCTGTAATTTGTTGCAGTGGCTAGAGGTCCTGGCATGCACATGCTCATATTCTCTCTCTCTCTCTCTCTCTCTCTCTCTCTCTCTCTCTCTCTCTCTCTCTCTCCCTCTCTCTTTCTATCTGCGTCTTTCTCACTCTCAAATAAACAAATAAATAAATTTTTTTTTGTTTCTTCAAGGTAGGGTCTCACACTGGTCCAGGTTGATATGAAATTAGCTATGTAGTATCAGGGTGGCCTCGAACTCACAGCAATCCTCCTATCTCTGCCTCTCAAGTGCTGGGATTAAAGGCATGCACCACCACACCTGGCTAATAAAATATTTAAAAAAAAAAAAAAAAGAAAGAAGTGGGGCTGGAGAGATGGCTTAGTGGTTAAGCATTTGCCTGTGAAGCCTAAGGACCCTGGTTCAAGGCTCAATTCCCCAATACCCATGTAAGCCAGATGCATAAGGTGGCACATGCATCTGAAGTTTGTAGTGGCTGGAGGCCCTGATGCGCCCATTCTCTCTCTCTCTCTCTCTCTCTCTCTTTCTCTGTCTTGCTATCAAATAAATAAATTATTTTTTAAAAAGAAATAAATGGAATAAAAAAAGATCATGCCCTTCCACCCTCTTCTCTATGCTCCATGTCACTCCCAGAAGTAACTACTGTTAATACTTGAAGCATATTCTTCCAGCCCTTTCTGTATATTCATAGACAATTTCAACATGAATTTTAAGATCAGATTATAACTGGATTTTTTTTCTGTTAACAATACCTTAGCAATTTTTCTCCTTCTGTACATACAGAACCACTTACATATTTTTATTTTTACATTAAACTACAAAAATTATAGGTCCTACAATTCACTATTGCAACTGATTCTAATATTCAAAACATAAGCATAAGGCACCTTCTATAAACTACTTTAAATAATCATATATATATGTGTGTGTATATATATATATATTATGATTATGTATATATATGGGTTCAGCATGAGTTTATCTACAGAATAAATTCCTTAAAGTGGATTATAATCTTAATGCTGAACTCCAAAAAGTGTACGTACCAATTTACAGTCCTATAAACTGTATATGGTGTTTTCCATATCTCCAAACTGTTCTATCTCATTATTACTTCTGATTTATAGAAGTATTGGTTTGTGAGAGCTCCTTGTGTCACCTGGCTGTACTGCATAGAGAATCCTCTTGGAGGGCTGGAGAGATGGCTTAGCAGTTAAGCGCTTGCCTGTGAAGCCTAAGGACCCTGGTTCAAGGCTCGGTTCCCCAGGTCCCACGTTAGCCAGATGTACAAGGGGGTGCACGCATCTGGGGTTCATTTGCAGTGGCTGGAAGCCCTGGTGCGCCCATTCTCTCTCTCTCCCTCTATCTGTCTTTCTCTCTGTGTCTGTCACTCTCAAATAAATAAATAAATAATTTAAAAAAAAAAAAAGAGAATCCTCTTGGAATTTCAAAGTAGCCTTTGGACAGAATGATGATCTGTATCTATATTAGTCTCATCTAAAACTGTCTCTTGCTATTTTTAATGTGTTTTTCTACTTACTTTATTAGTTACTATTAAAATATGAGTGCTAACAGTTTGTACATATTATGATTATATCTGGACACATTCCTAAACTCCTTTTCAACTAATTCTAACAATTTCTATTTGATAGACCTTGCTATACAATTAGCACATACATTAGTAATTACAGTTTTCTTTCATTATCATTTTTTTTCCACTCATTGCATTGGTTACTACCCCAAAAACCAACTTTACTCATCTCATTCTTGACATTAATGAAAATGTTTCAATTCACCATGTAGCCAGCCAGTTTTCTTATATTCTCTCTCTTCCCAACATAAGAAACTGTGTTTCTATTATTATCCTGTTACTTGTTTGTTTTAATGGAAATAGGTGTTGGATTTGACCACATGTTTATTTTATGTCCACTGGGATGTCCTCATGGTGGGAAACACCATGAATTACATAAAGAGGTTTCCTCACAATGAGAACTTCTTGCATTCCTGAGCTATTCTTGCATTGGCTGCTAACTCAGTGCAAATGTCAGTTCAGGATGGGCTTGAAAAAAGCAGAAACCTGTAGAAAACTCTTTTCCTCCTTGCTTGGAAAAACAAATGTCTCTGGACATGGTAAAGTTAGTTTGCCTGCACTACACTGACTGCCCCCAATACATGTCCTGGAGTAACACTGCTAACATACCTTCTCATTTAAAGTGGAGCATGGGCCAATTTATATTAAATAATATTATCTAAAAGGAAAGTTGTGAAGGCAGGGAGAATGGAATAACAGACACCATATTCACCACTTGCATGGCCCCTTCAGTGCTATAGAGTGCCACAAACATCAGCCCCATTTCAATTCCAACCAGATCTCTTTCAGCATCAAGCTTCCAGTACACTTAGATCAAATTTGAACTGCAAGGAGTTGAAATATAAGAGATAATAGATGCCTTTCGTTGTTTCAAGTTATTATAGAATCAGAAATGCCAGCAGAAACATGGTGTTAACAGAGAGGCCTGGCTGGAATTCAGAAGAAAGCCAGTCCCCCAACAGTTAGACTGTCTAGTGCTGGAAAGCTCTACATGAGCTACTAGGGGAAAATGGCTAACAATGGTCTGAGCAATCAGAGGTCTCAGTGGGTAACCAATAGTTTTCTGATTGGCTAAGAGATATGCTCAGTGTTAAGGAACCCATATCTGAAATTGGGAACCATATCAGAATCCTATTAAGACAAAGATTATGTTCTCCAGTGTCAAGCTCTCACGAGTCTTGGCTAAAAGAGGGTTAACATGCATCAAATTCTCCCTAAATTAATAATGCTTATCCTATTTAAACTATGCTGACTTCACTCTCCATTGGAGAATCTGTTCTTCTTTTACATAAGGTAGCAAGAAGAAGAGATAAACTACCCCTCACACTTCAGCCAAGCCACAGCTGAATCCACAGAGGAACTGGGGAGATGAGCATGAGTGCTGCTTCCATGCTGAACCTGATAATCAGTGCCAGGGTGAAGGAGACAGACACTGAAGACACTCAACACCTACCAAAGCAGAGATCCAGAGGCTCCTAAGAGCTCATCACTGAAGTAGACTTAAAACTCACCCACCACAGCACAGGGAATTTTTCAGAAGAGGGGACAGAAAGATTATAAGAGCCACAGGTTGAGTCATCATGCCCAGAGGCATTTCCTCCCCCCAAAACTTACTGACTGCTGCTCCTACAATGCATAAAGTACAACTCCATGAGGAATACCTGCATCCCCACTGAGGAGCATCCCCAGTGAAATGAGGGCAGGGACAAGGGAAAAGAGGGTACCAACACATGATGTATCCATTTGAAATATGTCAATAATAATAATAATAATAATAATAATAATAATAATAATAAACATGAAAATGAAAGATGGTGCTAATGTGCTTCTTCCCACAACCATAAGAGAGACAACCCTGGGTGAGCTTGTGCTAATGTTGCCATATTTCACAAATGGAAATGCAGGATGCCCCAATACATTTGTCTCTTGCAGTATCTGATACATGATCATAATTTTAAAGATGAAATATTCCCCCACTTGAAACTCACATGTAACTGAATGTCCTACATACTGAGGCTTGGGTGCCAACTTACCTTGCTCTAGTTTCCATCCTGGTCTTAATTCTTAGTAGCCATGTGACCCTAACACATTAGGACCAACTCTAACCCAAGTTTCATTAGTGGTAAAAATAAGTTATTTTGAGGACTAAATGACTTGAAAAATGTAAAATTCTTAGCCCATAGGAAGCAATAAATGGTAGACAAACCTTGGGATTTAAATAATTGTTACACTAATGGGTTTGGGGAACAGACAAGAGAATAGACTGGGAGTTCCACAGACATGTGTTTTAATTCCTGACGATTGCTTGTGTGACCATAAACAAGTCCCTTAGCCTTGTTGTCGGTTTACTTTTCTTTAAAATGAGGAGGTCGAATTAAATAGCACCTTTTCACTCTTAAAGATACTCTGATCTCATGACCCCCTGTTGCTTGAACTTAGGAGGAATATATAAAACTATTGTCAATTCCCCTTAAGTAAATTCTTTCCATGAAACAGTGTATGATTAATATCTTTTGAATACTATAGAGAGTAAAAGTATGCTGAGTAGAGATTTTAGTAGCATTTTCTTTGAGGAATACAGGTGCAGTTGGTCATACTTATTCTCAGACAACAGTGCATGTGGTTTCATGGCTTCACCTCAAGTTATAAATCAATTCCTAGAGCCTGAGCTCTATCCAACACCCCAAATGTGAGTTACAGCATCTTCAGCCTTACTACAATGTGCACTGCAGTATACTCGTTGTCATGGCACAGTAGTTTATGACAGTCAGGGGAATAAGTTGTAGGGTTTCCAAACACATACATGCAATGTGCCTTTCAAATTAAATGAATGTCCCCTCAAATTTCATTTTAATTTAGCTGAGAATAAATTTGGGGGTTTTTCTCCTCCATAAACCACTAAAAATGATTTGATTTTATAATGGCTATTATTATTATTATTGCCCAAAAAGTAAGGAAGATATGGTGAGGCCATTTAAAGCTGAAGAGTCATTTAACCCATTTGATTTTCAAGCCATTCTCTTTCACCCCTGAGCATCTCCCCAACCCCGCTGCATATGATTCTCAAAACTAGAAACACACACACACACACACACACACACACACACTTTGTTTTGCTTTTCCCATATAATGTTAGCCCAGGAAAGAAACATAATGATCCACTCTGATCATTACACAGTCCTAAGATTTGTCTTCCTATCAGATGAGGAAACTCCTATCCGAGAACTTAGATGAATACTCCACAACCAGAGTAGCATCTGATCCACATTTAAGTGGAATGAAAACATGGTAAAATAAGTGAAACCTCCTTCCTAACATATCCCAGAGATCCATACTTTGTAGCTTCTTGCACTAAGAGCTATGGTAAGCATGGGGACATTAGCAATGAGTAAGAAAAGTCCTGCCTTTTGGAAGATAGCTCTTCTTCCTGTTACCTGAAAAACTGACAAGCCCAGCCACCTGTCCATTCACATCCACAGCCATCTGTGACATGAACCCAAAGGGCACACTGTTGTCAGGTATTACATATAGGTCACGTGAGATGATTAGAGACAGCTTTCCAAAGACATTTGACATCCTAGTCCTGAAAGCCCAGTTTACTATTACATGAGTTTTTCCTGACATAATTTATGTTACTGTTTGAAGTTAGCATGGTGCAGTGGAATGAAACACAGGATCTACTCCCAGACCTGCCACTGTCACGCTGGGTCACCCAGATAAGTGACTACAATCCACTTCTCGGTTTCCCTGTATATATAATAAGGGCCTTGATTACCAAGAACCAAAGTCTCCTCAGTCATAACATTCCACAATCCTCTTTAAGATACAACATACTCAATCTACATGAGTCCTAGCAATGGGGAGGGAACAGAAGGCTGCTGAGGACAGCTGCCATTGGGACTAGCCAGCCCTGAAGCCCCACGCAGGGACATTAGGGTTGGTGATGGGTAATCTTTCCAAGTTTCATCCCAGAAGTGAGTCCAATGAAGGCAGAGCTCTCACAGGTAAACAACTGTCCCCACCTTCATTCAGGATCACTTATTTAACTGATACCATTAGATGGTGAGATCTTGCTTCTAAAAAACATAACCCACCCTACTTCCCACTTCAGCACCTGCCCCAGCAAGCTGAGCCACCATAACCCACCCACTCTGTGTGGCTGGAACTTCTGAAGTTGTTCCCATAATTCTAAGCACTTACTTTGATCTGATGGGAGCACACTGGTCCTAAACAGTGGCTAAAACTAACCTGGATTGTTAAGATATCACAGCTTTCTTCTTTGCATTCCTGTCCAGGATGGCATGAAGTTTGTCAGCTTTCATGCTGTCCACACTTGAACCAAAAGCAAAGCATTGTTCCAACTGCTGCTGACTCAAAAAAAGCAAGACAGTCACTCTCTGAGATGAGGAGGCTGGTTTTCTTAATGGCTATAGTCAGAGCCAGGTAGGAAATCCTGCTAATGGGGGCCAGTTTCATATATATTATATTTCATCTTCAAAAGCCATAATCAGCATAGTAAATTAGACCATCCTCAACATTTCTGCCCAAGAAGAAACAAACGAATCACCACTCTGAATTTACAAATATAAAGTGTTATGCGAGGCTAGAGAGATGGCTCAGCACTTCAAGAGATTGCCTGCAGAACCTAACAACCAGAGTTCGAATTGCCAGTACCCATAGTACTGGCACAAAGTGGCACATGTGTCTGGAGTTTGCTAGCAGTGGCTGGATGCCCTGATGTGCCCATTCTCTCTGCTTCTCTTCTCTCTATCTTCCTCTGCTTACAAATAAATAAATAAAATAGTTTTCAAAAGGATTTTAAATAAAAGTGTTATGCAAATATCAAATGACTTCTTTGCTGTAAGATATAAGGTCATTTTTTTAGTGGCTATTGGAATCAGAAACAAAAGAGCTAAATCAGCCATCATCCTTGAGGTCAGAGGACATAGATCAAGCCCAGCCCTGGAAGGAAGTAACTGCATCTGTGAGAGAGTCTCTTAGCCTCTTGAGCCTCAATCACATCCTCAGTTAAGAGCTGTGCTCTGTGATTTCCAAGGACCCCTCACACATCCTACCTTCCTATCTTATGATCCCATATTCTTTGCTCTGTCCCTGGTTAGTAAATTACCTGCTTTGGAAGATGCATTAACTCTCTTAGGCCACTAGGGAACCATTTAACCCTTTGTCAATGTAATAAATCAGCAGTTCTCCATTCCCTGTGCCTTAACCTAGCAAAGTTTGCACATGCTCTGGCCATGAAGGATTAGGCAAGAACAGGTGCCTCCTGAGTTACCAGCAGGGTAAATCCTAGAGGTGGGACCTTTAGACATTGACCCCTTTATCAGTTTTCCAGATGAAGTAGAATCATGATCTGAGCCTAACTGTTTGTAAATCAGAAAATGATTTGGGGCTCCTGGAAGCAATGAAAAATTACATAACTTCCAAATGCCAAACAGCAAGATGTAATAGCTTGAGATATTCACAGAGCGTTGTCCCCTCCCATCCATCCATTCATTCATTTTTCCCCATACCCAGGACAAGCTACATTATCTCTATGACCCAGTGAAAAATGAAAATATAAGAGAGAGAGAGACCAAGAAAACAGTCGATCTGAAATGGAAAATACTCTCCAGCCTCCTCTTGACCTGTCATGATAGCTCTTTCTATCATTTCACATTGGAACCCCTCAGCACTGGGACATCTGCAGGAAGACCTCAAGCCTTTAGATGCGGGTACATCTTGGCAAATTGCCCTGGCTATCAGTGCATCACAGCAAGTCTGCCCTTCCCTTTCCCATACATGATATCTCAATCTATGGCAGATCCACAAATCCATAGAGTATTGCTAGCCCATTACCAAGATACATGGTGTCTGACTCAGGGGTGAGACGATGATCAGACCCACCACAGTGCTGCCAACATGAGGTAGGGATGGCACTGCCACACCTCCAAGGTGCTGCATGGCACTGTTCTTGGCTACAGGGAAGAAAAGGAGGAAACAATGAGATGCTGGAACTCCATGGTTGCCAGAAAGAGCAGATAGCCAAGATCTACTTCTGGGAGGCAGATCACAGTGACTGAAAATTCCAACAACCCCCTTCACAGGCTCCATCTCCCCATTAATCTCACGGACACAATTAAATTCCAAGGTAAAATTACTAAGGATTTCCCAACTGTGACCACAGAGCACCAAACTCCAGCATAAGGCCCTTCATTCACTACACACTCCAGAGCCCAGTCCCATCTGTGCCCTAGAGCTCCATGGCCCAGTTCTTCACATGACTGTGGGATTTCACATGCAGGTCCCTCTGCCTCCTACAATATGGCTTCTTGTTTAGTAACCAGACTCCTCCTTATCCTTCAGATCCCAAGATGGTACCACCTGTCCTGTGAATTTGTTCATGTTTTACCCTGGGCCCTGATTACACTTCCCCTTGTGTCCCCGTGTTATCTAGAACAAGCTCATTTGCTTACATTTCTGTCCATCTGTCTTCCTCATGACCCTATGTCAATCCCTGTAGTTTTTCTTTCCTTTTTTATTTTTTTAGTTTTTCATTTTTGTTTCCACATATCACAAATAAGTACTCATCTCTGGGTCCTCTCTGATATTGTCAGTAGGATAGTGTTGACTTGGTCACTGGTCACACTGGAGGCTTCTGACAATAGAAGCTCTGAACAACAAGCTTAGGACTTTTTCCTCCCAACTCCATGAGACCTAGCAGGTGCTTTCCTCTGGGCTGGCCCTCTTGCAACACTGCAGCACACGACACATCCTTCTAAAGTGTGCACACAACTCCCATGTGATGTTTCAGACCAGGAAGTAATTTGCCCCCCACCTTAGTTTCCACTCTGCCAAGCTTGGAATACCCATGCTAAGAGTCCTGGTTGCAAGGCACACCAGCTACCACCCATGAATCTTCACAAAGCACATGAGTTTCTGAGAGCCTCCACAGCACACAGGAGCTAAAACAGACTAGAAAGCCAAGTCAGTTCAGGGCCATTGCAGAGAGAACTAGACAGGGAGAACATTCCTAACAATCTAAGAGTAGTTAATCAGGGAGTTGCCTATATGCAACCTGTGGGACTGTTGCAGCCACCCTGACCCAAGTCCTCCTCTACCTAATTGTACCTCAGTGGCAATGTGTTCTGATACAGTGTTTTACAGAGTTGCTTCTTGGAAAACTTGATCTGCATTCCACTTTTCCCCTTAACATACCCCTTCCTCAGGATTTTGACCTTGATTGGTAGTGATGGAGGAGTGAAGGCAAAGCCTTAATTCAAGTGACTCAATGCTGCTTGGTTTTGCCTGTCTCCCTTCTTCCACAGGCTGCTACAGGGGAAGGGTAAGTGGTTATCTCTTCCCATATGACCGAACTTCCCCCTACATTGTATCCTATCTCTTCATGGAAACACTTAAGGTGAAGGAGTACAAAGTAGCCTTTCTGTAGCATGAAGGAAATTTCTCTTCATTAGACTTTGACCCTGGTAAGGGCGTGAGGAAATTAAGAAATTCCTCCTCTAACAGTGCCCTATGTAAGCATATTGTTTTGCTGTGGACTAATAATATCTTTCTCTGCATGTTGAAACCTGACCGTTAAGGGATACCCTAACTATAAGGGTGAATAAAAGACTCTATGTCCAGGCTTCTGGGCTCCTAGTGTGAGTGCTCCCCAGAGCCCACCAAGGAGAAACAGTTAACATTTGAAAAGCATGAAGAACAGTGTCTAGCAACAGTTACACACACACAGTGGCAACTACTACTACCAGCATACCAGCTATCATTTACTATTCTCTCCAACGCAAAGGGCAGAAGAGATAGAAGTTATACCCAGAACCATGCAAAAGAAAAACTATTATCACTTTGATAGTATTATAACATCTCCTTTAACATTCTTCAAGTTAAAGAGCAGTAGTGGTATAAGTGGCATAAAGAAACGGTGAAGAAATTCAGTATCTAATCCACCTCCCAGAGATGTCTGGGGAACAAAATAAAATCAGACATAGAGTCACTATTCATTATTGGCAAATTCCATATTTTAAATTTATTTATTTTACAACCACAGAATCAATACTTGAGCACTTGTTTATTTGTATTAGTAAATTTCTCATGGCTGTGACAAAATACCTAAGAAAGCCACCTTAAAGAAGGAAAGATTTATTGTAGCATTTTCATAGAGGTTTCATCCGTGGTGGTCACATGGCTCTGTTTCTGGGTCTGTCATGGGGCACACCATCATGGCAAAATAATGCTGTTCACCTCATGAGGTCCAGAAGGCAGGGAGAGAACAGCATAATCCTGCATTGGCAGGTTTCCTTCCACTTTTGTTCCTTCTGAATGCCCAGCTTACTGGACAGTGCTGCCTGTATTCACATTGGGTCTTCCCCTCAGAAGGGTCCCCACATTCCAACCATCTTGGGAAACACTTAGAAATATGCTTTCCTAATCACTTGGGCCTACATTGTTCAACCCAGTCAAGGTGACAACCAACATTAACTATCACAGCAGTCACTTGAGGGCACTTACAAATGGTAATCATGTGAGGCACTGGGAGAACCCATCCTCAGATGAAATTTAAAAAACCACTCACACTGCCCTCTTGCTTCAGCTCTCATACTTTAAAACAAAGTGACTTTTCATGTTATATTTAGTGCCATGATCTTCTGGTTTTCTGCTTTTTGTTGAGGGCTTGGATATTTAAATGGTCCCCACCATCGTACCAAAGTGCTGTCTAGAGTTTCCAAGCATAAGAAGGTGGTGATATGCCTTACCAAAAAATGTACATATATAAGCTTCACCAGTCATGAGCTGTGGTACTGCTGACAGACAGCCCAGTGCCACCATATCAATGGTATGAGTCAAGAAGTGTTTAAATAGACAATAGTATGAGTCAAGAAGTGTTTAAGCAGAAATAAGACAGGCTTGGCATAGGTGAGTTGGCAATATTGAGCTGATTGTAACCAGGAATTTATAGGAGCCAAACTCTGGGATTTTCCTTCCAAATGATTCTTCACTATTTGCTTTTCTGTGTTTCAGGAAATCTTATAGAACATAATTATTGTGTTGACAAAAATCAAGTGTACATACATATGTATGTATGTATAGAAAATGTTGATGTGAGTATGAATGCATAAAAATAGTAGACAGTCACTAAACTATCAATCAACTTTGATTAAAGACATGGAAATTAAGATTTTAAAAATATTTTTAAAACCTTTGTTCAAGACTATTCAGGTGACAATTATAATAGTAACTGTTCTAATTATATACTGCTACATGAAACAGGTTAGTAACTCCAACAGCACATGGAGGATGCTCATCTCCACATCATAATGTCTCATTGCTTATGTTTCCACTAAGAAATAAAGAACTAATTAAGAGGAAAACAGAGGCTGAAGAGCTGGCTTAGCTGTTAAGACACTTGACTGAAAAGACTAATGACCTGAGTTTGATCTCCCAGTACACACTTAAAGCCAGATGCACAAAGCAGCATATGAATCTGGAGTTCCTTTTCAGCATCTGGAGGCTCTGGTGCACCCATTCTCTCTCCCTTTCTCTCTCTCTCTCTCTCTTTCTCTCTCTCTCTCCTTGAAAATAAATAAATAAATAAAATAAAAGAGGAAAACATATTGCTTCGGTGAGGGCCATATTGTAAGGGCTTTCATCTAGGTTCAGTTGCTCCATGCAGGGAGTACTGAGTCATGGGACATATAATACACAGAAAAGATCTGAATGAACAGTGCATGCATGAATGAATGAAAGCACAGACATGTCAGAAACTTGTTGCTATTTCATTGATTTCTAAATTGCCTGATGTAATACTTCTGTATGAAGAGGTGGGTGGTAGATTGGGAAAGTCACACTCTGGGAAAACTCACTTTGAAATATAGAAGTAAATGGATTCTGTGTTCATAAAACCCAAGCTAAAATGCCTCTGATGCCAGGTGATGGATTACAATATTCTGGCATGGGTTTATGTTGTCAGTCGTACCAATTCAGCGCCAATCAGAAGAGATTAGTGTGGCATTGTCAAGAGTTTTGTCCAACAATTACAGTTCAGGACTGAAAAGTGTTCTGTCTGGCTCTGCATCAACATGGGCGCACAGGAACTGTGAATCAATAGAGCATAACTTGTGTACCGAGAGTAACTTCTGACACGCAAGTTTAAATACCACAAAGGAAAGCCTTTTAACATGTCACTGCATTCAGATAAGAGGACACATCTTTTGTCACTCTGACCATGTGAATGTGGATATTTTCTAAAGCATTAAAAACCTCTAAGTCAAGTTTTTTAAAAAAGACATCCTTAGGTCATGAAGGAGAGAAATGTCACTTTTCACCAACTTAATCCACATGCACTTTAGAACATTTGATACTTTCATTTGTGTTCTTATTAATCCCCCCTTTGTGTTTTCAGGAAAAGATGCACCCAGGCCAGCATAATTTGTGTATCTCCTTCCATGGGACTGTGAGACACCTCCATTTCTTGGAGCTTCAGAGGGTATACCTCAGCTCCTGAAGGAGGACTGGGTCATGTTAGAAACTCTGTCCAGGTATAACTCCTAAAGAATATCTCAAGGAGAGATTGACTGCCAATTTTTTGACCATAAAGTCAGGTGTGGGATATTCAACTGATGAGAATTTTAGCATTAAAAAAAAATCTACCTCTTGACAATGTCTGGGGGAATATTGGCTTAAAACTAACAAGGGAAATCTTGGAACAATTTTTACAGCTGAAAGGAGCATTAAGAGTCATCTAATGTATCCTGGTTTATAGGCAAGGAAACTGAGGCCCCAAAGAGGAAGCAACATGCTTCAACATGGTGAGTTAGTATAGTTCAAGGGTAACAACACTCGTGTCTCCTGAATTCTCTCAAGTTCAAGGTCTGCTTTTGTCCCATTCCACCATGATGCCTCCTCCATCTAGATATCCCATCTGTTTTTCCTGGATGAAGCTATTTGGAAAATTTGAAAGATTGGGCCTCTAATCCAATGGTTGTTTCCAAATAGGACAGCAAAACATAATAATACAATTGGCTGCCAAGCATAGTTACTGGTTCAAAGCAACAGAATTTACCATGGCAGACTGGAGAAGGGAAATTGATTGAAAGGTTTAAGGTAACTCAGAGAATTCCCAAGAAATCTGGGTGTGGTACTTTGAATGTGATAGTATAAATATATGGCCCTATAGACTCAGGTATTTGATTAAAATTGAGTTTGTAACTTCAGCCCCTAGCAGGCAGATTACTGCTATAGGGTGGGTGTCACTGGGGGTGGACCTTAGAGTCCAAGGTGTGTTTGGGGGCAAATTTGATTCTAGCCTAAAGGTGTAGAGAGAGGGCAGATTGAGCTCTGGGTGGTTCATTCTTGCCTGCTGCTTTTGGTATCTGATAGCTATTTGGTGGTTTCTCTCTGCTTGGATCTATGGAAGGGGGCCAGCTTTTTCTTCCATTGATAGAACTTGCCCTAGATCTTTAAGCATGAAATAAATCCCTTCGTCCCATAAACTGTGTCTGGCTGGATGATTGTCTCAGCAATGAGGAGCTGACTCCAACAATGGGGAATCAGCTCAGCAAATAGAGAAGAACAAGGTAGACCTGAAGAACCAAATGGAGCCCAAGTCACAGAACAAACAGGGAGGACACTGCTGCCAGCTCTAGACATCATCATGACTGCTGCTGGTACTCTGGTCATGGGAAGCTGCTATGGTTTCCATTGCTACCATGACAAACTTTCACTCTCTCTTCATGTGTTCTAGGTTTAAAGTTCTTGGATGAAGTGTCTAATAGGTCAATCCTGATAACATTAGACAAGTTCTGACACTGGCCTTGGTCAAGGTGCTCTCATGAGCTGTTAGAAACCATCCTTCACCCCAACCCAGCATCCATACATGTGAGATGTATAAGACACTTAAGACTCCTTTCCAGACAGGCCGTTGTCACTGTCTATTGACCAGAGCAACTATCTGACCCCTCCATGTGGCCTGGCCTTTCTACAGTGGTGTGGCTAGGGTCTAAGAGAGAGCATACCAAAAGCAAGCTTTACCACAAATGAAAGCAAGAGCCACTCAACCTGTCCTCATTTAGCCTGAGAAGTCACATGGTGTCTGACTCCTGAACTGCTCACAAACAAATAACAATTCCAGTCCAGATTCAAAGTGAGGGAACCACACAAGCATGACATAAGAGGCAGAATTCTCCAGAAAAACAAAAGCAACAGAGCATAGATATACATATACAAAGACTGATGATAAATGATTGATAGGTAGATGATAGATAGATAGATAGATAGATAGATAGATAGATAGATAGATAGATAGATAGATAGATAGAAATGATAGACAAATAGGACAGCGAGATGGGTTACCATGGGAATGTGCTTTCAGGAATACGGAGGCTGAGGGAAGCCCACTATCTGCAGGCTGGAGACTAGGAAAACAGGCAGCAGTGTTCAAAGCAGCCTAGTTTCTGCTACTTTATGGAAGTCCTAAGCAGCTGTAATAACATTCATGACTCAATCTTTATCTTGGTAAAGATAAATTTGCTTTTATTTTTCAAGAAATGAGTTTTCTAAAGAATTTTGATAAAACTATTATATCTATCAATCAAATAAGAAGTAAAAAACAGTAGAAAGCCATGTATGGTAAGAGTCTTCTGAGAAAGGGAGTAAGGGGGGAGTACCTGAAAAGTAGGGCCCTGGTGAGGGTGGAGTGAAGCCTAAGCTTAAAAGGAATTTTTGGTTTTTTATGTCTCTGACCAGTAACTCCAAGTGCCAGAGATTGGTTGCTACCCACATTGAGCTGTTGATTGGAGGAACCTACAGGGTCCCCGAATCAAGACAGCTTTCTGGCAAAGCACTGGATTACCTGTCTGTGGCAAAAGCTAAGACCCTATGGCTAAAGACTCCATATGCTGCTGACACAGAGCACGGAGAGATCCGGCTAGAATTCAGAAGAAAGCTAGTCCCCAGTTAGCCTGTCTAGTAGCTGGAAAGCACTACATGAGCTACTACTGGGAAATGGCCAACAACAGTCTAAGCAACCAAAAGTTTCAGCTACTCAGAAGCAAATACCCTGGTGCAATGTAAACGCCAGTGCAACAGTGGCACACAGCCTCAGTGGGTGACCAATAGCTTTCTGATTGACTAAGAGATCTGCTCAGTGTAAAGGAACCCATATCTGGAATTGGGAACCAGATCAGAATACTATGGAGACAAAGATTATGTTCTCCAGTGTCAAGCTCTCACTAGTCTTTGGCTAAAAGAGGGATTACATACATCAAACTCTCCCAAAGTTGATAATTCTTATCCCATTGAAACTATTCTGACTTCACTCTCTGTTGGAGAATCTGCCCTTTTTCAGAAGTTAGTGAGACCAGAAGAGATAAACTACCCCTTGCACTTCAGCCAAGCCACAGCTGAATCCACAGAGGAATGGGGAGATGAACAAGAGTGCTGCTTCCATACTGAACCTGATAACCAGCACCACAGTGAAGGAGACAGATGCTGAGGATACTCAACACCTATCCAAGTAGAGATCTAGAGGCTACTAAGAGCTCATCACTGAAGTATACTTAAAACTCATCCACCACAGCTCAGGGAATTTTGCAGAAGAGGGGTGGAAAGATTCTAAGAGCCACAGATTGAGACATCATGCCCAGAGGCATTCCCTCCCCTGCCAAAAAATTAACTACTGCTCCCACAATTCATAGACTATAACTCCATGGGGAATACCTAAAACCCTACTGAGGAGCATCCCCAATGGAATGGAGGTAGAGAAGAGAGAAAAGAGGGTACCAACAACATGATGTATCCATATGAAACATCTTGTTAATCATAATAATAAACATGAAGGGCTGGAGAGATGGCTTAGCAGTTAAGCGCTTGCCTGTGAAGTCTAAGGACCCGGGTTCAAGGCTCAATTTCCCAGAACCCACGTTAGCCAGATGCACAAGGGGGCACACACATCTGGAGTTCGATTTGCAGTGGCTGGGGGCCCTGGCGTGCCCATTCTCTCTATCTCCCTCTTCTCTCTCTGTCTGTTGCTCTCAAATAAATAAAAATATTTAAAAAGATAATAATAGTAAACATGAAAAAGAGTCTTCTGAGGACAGAACACAACATATTTTTGTTTTTATTTATTTAAAGCAGAGAGAGAAAGACAGAGAGAAGGAGAGAGAAAAATTATGGGCACACCAAGGCCTCTAGCTGCTGCAAATGAACCCCAGGTACATGTGTGACTTTGTGTATCTGACTTTACATGGATCCTGGGGAATCAAGACTGGATCCTCAGGCTTTGCAGGCAAATGTCCTAACCACTAAGCCATATCTCCAGCCTACAACACATTTTATAACTTTTATTAACAGCCTCTCTCTCTATTTGTATGTGTGTGTTATAGCCTGATCATAATCCTGTACTATCATCGTTCTTTGTACCCCCTTTCTCATCATTCCTCCATGAGTCCCCTCTTCTTTCCAGCTACTACCTATCCTATTTTGATGACATTTCTTTGGCCATCCTCCATCATCCATGACATGTTGATGGATCCAATATTATTCAGGTCTTGTGCAGGCAGTGACAGCTGTTGTGACATCATGTATTCAATAACCACTTTGCGTCTAAAAATAGCATTCTGAAGCACTCCTCCCCATCCCTTGGCTCTTACATTCTTTCTTCCACCTCTTCTACAGTAGTGCCTAGCTTTAGAGGACATGATAGAGATGTCTTATTTAGTACTGAACACTCCACTGTCACTTCTCAAAAGTGATTAAGTTTTTAGTTTCTCAGGTCATCACTGTCATCAGAAAAGAGAAGCTTCTCTAAACAAAAGTGAAAGTAGCATTAATATATTGGCATAAACTTAAAGATTTAGAGAAAAATGGTGAATGTAATATACACATTTAGCCAGACAACAGTAGTAGCCTCATCTTGTTTTAGGGCTTATGATCTCCCTAGCCATAGGCTTTTGACAGGCTTTCAGTACTGGACATGAATTCCTTCCCATGGAGCAGGCCTTAAATTCAATCAAAGAGAAATTTGTTGTCCCCATAATAGTCATACCACTATTACACCAGTAGGCACATTACACCTGAATAGCCAGCTGTATGGCTTACAGAGTCTACTGCTGGTTAATACTGTTGATGACTTTTCTCTCCCTGCCAGCTGCATAGGACTTTCTAGCACTCTGAAAGCTCATCAACAGCAGGGAGGCTTCAGCTCAGTTCCAGCTTGATTTCTCAGTGTCCTGCAACCAAAGCACATGGTAAGAAGACAACGCTTTAAACAGGTCTCAGATGTGTGACATCATGAGCTCTGTCTTAGAAAACTCAGCACACAGAATGTATGACTTACAGGAAAAAAAAAACAAACAGGGCTAATTACAGGGCTACTGACTGGCAGTCTTCTAAAGTGATCCAGAAAATCCTGAAAATGAAGAGCTAAAAACAATGCGAGGTAGAAAATATGAGAGATACTTAGGTTATTAAATGAGAAACTTAGTGATTGCGTCATTTTGTTCTGTACAATAAATTATGTAAAGAAGACAAAGGGGATCTGGAAATATTCACTCCAAAAAAAAATAATAGTGAATACTAGAGTCTAGGAGGGTGGCAAGATGGGGGTGGAGGGAGGTTAGATATTGAGAACCAAAAGACAGCTAGCTAAGGAGAAATAATCTCCAGTGCTCTGGAGCACAATAGAATGACTCGTGTTCACAACAACCTATTGTGTTTTTAATTAAGAACTGGAAAAGAGAAAATAAAAGGCCACAAATACCAAGAAATGATAAGGATATGGAAATATTAATTACCCAAATTCATAATTATACACTGTATACATATATTGTATTGTCATTATGAAACCTATGAATATGTGTGTGTTATTCATTGACTTATAGGACACAGGGATATAATAAAGTCAAAATTTCTACCCACATCCTGTCTTTGTCAAGATTATGGGGTAACAACATATCTTATATTACTATTTCCGTATAAACAGTATGTTCTCTGGTTCAATACATATAAACTGACCTTAACTGTTCTCTAATTCAACCTATTGCTCACATAACCAATGTTCTTATTTCCCTCGGTGGGACACACCAATTAACTTCATTTTCTACTGTTCCTAATGAAACCAAAGTCTAAGTAGAAGCTACTTCTACTAGCCCCTAATCATCTAGAACTATGTTTAGCCAGCCTGCCATACAACACTGCTGGAGCCAGAACTCTAAGGTTTGAATCTTGGCTCTGCCACTGTGGGACCATGGACAAGGCACCCAACATCTCTTACCCTAGTTTCTTTGACTGCACAGTGATGCTGATAATCATATCTACTTCTATGTTATTTTGTACCTAAGTGAATTAGTACAGATTCCTTATGCAGAAGTTGGCTTATATATAATACATATTAAATAAAATTGGTTATTGTTGAAGATGATGCTGTTTACATAAAGTCAAAGTTCCCAAATGCTGATCAATGATGAAGTTTTCATCTGTCTGGTGCAAATTTTTCAGCATAATATTTCCAATTGTGTGACATTTTTCTAGTAATGACTATTCTTTCTCTGCAATTATAGACTTACTATTTGGTCAGAGAAGTGGTAAAAATGTATATCCCGCTATAAAGTTATTTTATTAAAAGATGTTTTTTCTATTTTTATGTCTAGTCAAGGTTTCCAGGTCTTAGCCAGTTACTAAAACAAGTTTAAAATCTTCTCCTGTGAAATGAAATAATTTGAGAGCCCCTGATGAATATATCAAGGAAGGCAGAGTCACGAAAGATCTACTGTAGCAAAGAAATGATGCCAGAGGGAAACTTGCACTCAGAGAAAGAAATGAGAAAAAATCAGAAGGAGAATGAGGCATAGGAAGAGAGGGGAGTAAGGGTGAGAGAAGAAGGAAAGAATGCTACTTTAATAGACAATGAGCACACTTTGCTCCCCATCCACCATAAGCTTTCCAAAAATGCAAATGATGTACAAACTTTAACAATGTATCATTGTTGACTTGACAACAAACATGAACATAATATGCAAAACAATGCCATAAAAGGAGATGGAGGGACAGAGCTATATAGGAACGCATTTTCTATATTCACTGGGATTGAAATTAGAAATACATGTGCAAAGAAAATCTAGATAATTTAACATGTATATATCAAGCCATAGAACATAGAGAAAATAATTTTTAAATCAGAATCCAAAAGTTTAAAGAAACTGAAACGTGATACTAGAAAAATTCACTTCCTACAAAAGAAAGAAGCAGAGGAGACGCAGCAGCAGGAGCGAAGGGCAAAGGCAGAGTGCTTGCCCGGCATGTGCAGCGCTCTGGGCTCTGTCCTCAACACTGACAAGCCATATAAATAAGTAAAGGAATGGGGAAGCTATAGGCACATAGAAAACAAAATTAAAATGTTAGGTATAAATCTACCCATATTAATAATATAGCAATAATGCTAATAGAAGAATTAGATTCCATACTGTAATCCAAATGTGGGCATTATCATTGAGTAAAATATCAAGTTCTAATTGTGTAGTGCTTACAAGGAGGTATACTTTAAGTTCAAAGATACAAGTAAACTGAAGGCAAGATGATGGAAAAAGATATAACATGCTAATAACTGGGGGCTAACTCCACAATGCACTACCCATTTTCAATAATAAGGAGGGTCTAATGGGAGGGGGTAGATCACAGATGAGCCTAAATAATGGTACCAAACTGCCTGTATTTACTGAAAAGAAAACTAATAAATTAAATTTAAAAAAAAAAAGATATAACATGCAAATAGAAGCTCTAAGAACTGGAATAAACATACCAATGTCAAGCAAAATAGGTTTTAAGATAAAATTTACCTAGAGATTAAAGAAGCACATTTTATAGTGATAAAAGAGGTAATTCATTAGGAAGAGCCAATGATTAGAAACATACCCACCTAAAAGACACCCAAAACACATGAAGCAAGAATTGGAGGCTGGAGAGATGGCTCCGTGGTTAAGGAGCTTCCCTGCAAACCCTAACAACCCAAGTCCCATTCCCCAGTTCCCACATAAAGCCAGATGTGCAAAGTGGCGCATGCATCTGGAGTTCGTTTGCAGCAGCTGGAGGCCCCAGCATGCCTATTCTTGCTATCTCTCTCTTCTCTCTATCTCTCAGAATATCAGGATACAAAACTCAACCGTATTTCTATACAGCAGCAATGAGAACACAAACACATGCAGAAACCACCTTATTCACAGTAATGTCAAAAAGAGTATAAGTGGGCTGGAGAGATGGTTTAGCTGCTAAGGTGCTTGTCTGCGAAACCTAAGGACCTATGTTCTCTCCAGGTCCCACATAAGCCAGGTGTGAGGTAACACAAGTGTGCAAGGTTGCACATGTGCACTACGTGGCACACTCATCTGGAGTTCAATTAAAGTGACTGGAGGCCCTGGCATGCCCATTCTCTCTCTCTCTCTCTCTCTCTCTCTCTCTCTCTCTCTCTCTCTCTCTCTGACACACACACACACACACACACACACACACACATTCCCTCACATTAAAAAAAAAAGGCCAGATTGTTTGGCTTGCCTCAGAAAAAGGGAAAAAAAGAATATGAATAAACTTTACAAAAGAAGTACACAATTACATTCTGAAAACTATAAAACATCAATGAAAATAATTTTTAAAGACCTAGATAAATGGAAAGGCATCCTATGGTAACAAATCAAAAGAATTAATATTGTTAGAATGGCAATATGCTCCAAACTGAACTACAGACTCAATACAATCACAATCAAAATCTCAAATGGCATCTTCCCAGAAGTAACAACGTCCCTAAACTGCATGTGGAAGTGCACGTGACCCAGAATGACCTACACAGTCTTGAAACAGAAAGAAAGTAGGGGGTTACTCTTCCCACTTTCAAAACTTACTAACAAGGTATAGTAATCAATACACTATTGCAATTTTCTTCTTTGTGCTCATTGCTCTGACCAAATACCTGACAAGAAGCAATTTCATCATTGTTTGAACAACACAGAGTGAGCCAGCACAAACATGGATGGTATAGGTCAGCCACTCAGCCCCTTGATGCAATTAAGATATACATACATCAGGGCTGGAGAGATGGTTTAGTGGTTAAGGCACTTGCCTGTGAATCCTAAGGACCCATGTTCAACTGTCCAGATCTTATGTAAGCCAGATGCACAAAGGTGAGGCAAGCACAAGGTCGCACATGCCCACTAGGCTGAGCAAGCATCTAGAATTGGATTACAATGGCTAAGGCCCCAGCCAATTCTCTCTCTCTCACGCTCGCTCGCTCACTCACTCGCTCGCTCGCTTACTCGCTTGCTCTTGCACTCTCTAAAAAATAAAAACTTGAAAATCAGCAGCTTAAGGTAAAAAAGGATTTGTTTCATCTTCCAGTTGGTTACTATCCGTCATGGCAGGAAAGCAGAAGCCTGAGGCCGCTGGTCACACAATGTCTGCAGTCTGAGGTAGAAAGCATGAATGCCCGTGCTCAGCCAGCTTTCTCCTTTTTACCCAGTCCAGGACCCCCATCTATGCAATGGTGAAGCCCATAACTAAGGTGGATAAGTCATTTCAATAGGATTGAATGCACAGGAGCCATGTGCCGCAGGTAGAAAATGTAAAGACACCAGACTAGAGACAACACAATCTCTATGAAAATCCCAAACAAGAATAAAACTGCGGTCTATAGGACAGGAAGCCAGTTTGTGAGATTTACTCCAGAGAATGTTGAAAACGTGTGAGCGTCAGACCCGGAGGTCACATTCTAGCATGGTATTTTATGGATGGTGAAAGCATAGGGCTTGTTGCAGTTACCTTCTCGTTGCAGGGACAAACACTAGACCACAGCGGCTCATGGCAGAAGAGGGTTTATTTCAGGCTTACAGATTACAAGGGAAGCCAATTCACTTCATCATACATCCACAGCAGCATGAGGGCTGCCAGCACCAGCAAGCACAAACAGCCGGAGCTCAAGCTGGCTCCAGACGCACGCATAGAGCTGGACTCAAGATCCATCCCAGTGACACCTCCTCCAGCAGGATTCTGCCCACTGAAGACTAAGTCGGAAGCTTAATAAAAAATACCTCTCCTCTCTAACTCTTGTATATTAGTTATGTTTTTCCTCAATTTATTAGTGGGCACTGGCCTGTAACCCCCACTTCCAGCTTGGGGCTACTATCCACAATGAGCTTTTGATCAGAGAAACCTACAAGGTTTCCCAAAACAATGACAGACTTCTGTCAGAGTACTTGATGACCCACCAAAGGCCAGTGGTAAGACCCTATTGCTGAAGACTCCACATGCAGCTGAAACGCAAAATCGAACGGCATGGCTGGAAGCCAGGAGAGAGTCAGTCCCCAGACAGTCAGCGTGTCAAGTGCCAGAAGGCGCTACATGGGCAACTGGGGGAAATGACCAATATCTGTCCAAGCAACTCATTGTCTAATCTAATTAGCAACAAATAACCTGACGTGATGCCCACACAAGTGCAATAGTGGCACACAGCCATGGTGAGGAACCAACTACTCTTGATTTGGCTAACAGATCCACTCAGTGGTACTAGACCCATAGATGGAGCTGGGAAACAAGTCAGAACCATACCCAAACACAAGCCCACTCTACAATATCAAGCTACCATCAATCACGGGGTATAAGAGGGCCTACACCTATCAATCTGTCTACCAAAAAAGTAAGTGCTATTTCAATTTTCTGGGTGCTAATTACTCTCCGTTGGAGAATCTGCTTCTCTTTTTCAGATAGATGCAGATCCTATGGAGAGAGCTGCCCCAACATACCTCAAAAGGGGCCCAACTGAAACTAAGGACAATTGGTGAAACAAGCAAGGGTGATGTTTTCCTGTGAACCAGATACCAGCACAAAGGGGAAGGAGACCAATGCAGAGAAAAATCAACTCCTACCAAATCAGAGAGCCAGAGCCTCAGAGGCCCCCAACACCTCAGCACTGAAGCAGACCAAAAATGAACCCAACATGGCTCAGGGAAATTTTGCAGAAGAGGGGGCAGAAAGAATGTCAGAGTCACATGTTGGGTCATGATTTGCAGAGACATTTAGCATACCAATAACTGGGGACTAACTCCACAATGCACGACCCATTTACATCAACAAGGAGGGTCTAATGGGAGGGGGTAGATCATAGATGAGCCTAAACAATGGTACCAAACTGCCTGTATTTGATGAAAAGAAAACTGATAAATCAAATAAATTTAAAAAAAAGAATCAGTTAGGAGGCTGGAGGGATGGCTTAGTGGTTAAGGCATTTGCCTGCAAAACCAAAGGACCCAGGTTCAACTCTCCAGGACTCACGAAAGCCAGATACACAAGGGGGTGCACGCATCCAGAGTTTGTTTTCAGTGGCTGGAGGCCCTGGTGTGCCCATTCTTTCTCTCTCTGCCTATTTCTGTATCTCTTTCTCTCAAATAAATAAAATATTTTTTAAGAAAAAAAAATACCTGAGTCAGAGCTGGAGAGATTGCTCAGTGGTTAAGGTTCTTGCCTGCAAAGCCTAATGACCAGGGCTCTATGAGGGACATACCTTTATATTCAGACCATCACAGCACTATTACAATAGCTCTGCAGCATTTCCTCTCCAAATAAACACAGTTCTTTGCTTTCCAAGTCTAACCACCAGGAGCCACAACCAGGATCAAGCTGTTCTTCATAAACAGAAGACTCAATGAAACATTCTCAACAAGTTTCTTCCCATAGTAGCTTTAGGTTTGTCTATTTTTCCCCTTATATATCTGCCCATATTCTTCTAACTCACTCCAGAACTCATTGCTTTGAAAATGGCAGGTTTTATCTGCTCCAAAAATGGCAGAAACAAAAATCACTGGAGTGAAAAAGATTTGCTTGCCATCTTCTCTCTTCTCCAAGACCTCTATATGAAGCTAAACTATATTGGCCTCATTTTCTTTTACCTCCCCTAAGAAATACCACCAGTCATAAATATTGTAGCTGTCCCCTAGACTCTAGCTGACATTTCATGCAAAATTCATTTTAGAGTACATCCACCTTTTAGTGATTTATAGCCAAAGTGTTAGAGATTTCAGAAAGTGAAAGATTTGAAATACAACCAAACAAAGACCTCACCTTGTCAGTCACCGTGTGCTCTTTTTCCGGTGGCTGGTGGTACATTGCAGACGCATTGTTCTGAAATTGGGAACAGAATAGAACAAAAGGTTTATGTTCTTATGGAAGAGATTTCACAGTCATTATGGGAAAGACAGCAAGGAGAATGCTTGCCTGTTCTGCTTTTAACCTGAGGAAGGAATTTTTCAGTGTGGGAGAAATATCACCTCTTAAGAGGAGCCCCAGACACAGCTAAAGATGAGACCAATTGTAGGAAACTTAGTGAGAATTTACCTAAGATGTGTTTTAACAGAATCAATCTGGAAGGGTCAGGATGGAAAACAGACAGCCTGGAAAGTCAATCCCAGGGTCTCTTGTTTCCACATTGGATGCTAAACCAGTCACTGCCTATTGGTTACCTTCCCTGGACCACAGTCCTCACGTGTGATATGGAGATCATCACATTATCTGTCATGTGTTGCATAAGATAGTTTACAGAGAAGAAAAGAAAGACATACTAATAATTTATAGAAAGAGGCTATGTCCTACAGAGAAGCTCTGTGCCATGCCAACACACACTTCAAGACCAACTTGAGACATAATGGGAATATAATTATATTTTCATACACATATAAATGTACCCACTCTCTCAACCCTTCTAAAAATTTTTAGAATGTTCAGAAAGCATGACTATGAATGTATTCTCCTATAACCTTCTTAATGTTGACTGACTGTCACTTTAAGTATTTCACCATTTAAAAAGCACGGGAACACCTGCAGCACAGAGACGTTTCATTTCCCTACTAGAAAAACCATCAAGCAAATTTAAATAAATCACCTCAATGTATCTCCAGCAATGGAACAGCTGCCTGGTTATTTGTCCCTGACTTGTCATTGCATTTAACATATCCCTGCCCAGTAAATTTATCTAACAAAAGTACAGCTTGCTGACAGCATCCTTTGGAGTAAGGAAACAGTGAGATCACTCTAAAAGGAAAAGAAAAAAGAAAAGTGTTTTTGCTAAGGCTAAGAGAGAACCTCTGTTTATACTGAGTGGTGTGTCCTCTCCTCTGTCCACACCACTGTCCCTCTTCCACATATAATGGAAGCAACACAGCTATGCTGTCATTCTTGAGGTCCCCAGACCAGCAGCGGCCTCACCAGCAAACTTGTGAGGCAGAAGGGCCACTCCCAAAACCTAAATCAGAAACTATGAGAGGGACTCAGAAATCTGTGGCTTAACCATCCTTCCAGATGATTCTGGTGTACCCTCAAATCTGCAAACCATCTGGGTCGTGAAAGATCATCACACCTGTCTCCAATCTTCTACCGAGAAAGCTCACAAATTCACTTTATGACCTCAGGACCGTGGATGTCGTTCTGTTTGGGGAACTGAGTGTGTATCTGTAAAGTAGTGAAGATCCTATCAGGAAATCGACAACTGTTTGGGGTGTGAAACCATCTCACATAGACAGTACATAAATACCAAGAACCATCCGCCCACCCACCCAAAGAAAAGCCCACTGAGGTCATCACTTGCCCTCTCTCTGAAACGGGGCACAGAATTTCTCTAGTATACTGCCACTTAAGCATGATCTGCTGAAGATGCAAGCCTGAATGGGAGGAGAAAGCAGCTAACAGAAGAGCCGCTGCACTCACAGGCGTCCCCTAGTGGGCACTGCAGGAAAAGAAAGATGGGCCTGGGAAGCCATCACCACCCTACGAAGCAGCCAAACTTCACCAGACTGGGAGAACAGGCCAGGCCGGCTGTAAAGGAAGACTGGGATCCTAATCAGGCTGTGCTAAATTACTCTGACGTAAACTGGGAAGATGAAAAAAGGATCTCTAGGGAGCAGCATTACTAAAAATGCCATACTATGATACAGTATTTAAACACGAAATCTGAGACGTTTAGCACATCCTGACTTTGGGGACTATCAAAATGCTAAGACGCGCATCTCTGACCTGGCTAATCAAACGACAGTGCCGGCTTCATATCCTGTGGTTCCTGTAAGAATGGCCAGGCTGGCTATCTGCTGCCTGCGTTTAAGGCTGTTTAAGGATGTCCTCACTCCTAGGGTGTGTGATGTGGGCAGCAGTTGATGAGTCCTAGCCCCTGTGGCCCCTAAACTGTGGTCTCCACCTTGGGCCTTTGCCCTTGTGTCTGACGCTGGCTCTAGCTACCGCCCAGCCTCTCCCTTTCCCCTGACTCAGTGCTATAAACCCGGTTTTGAGAGGCAAAACATACTTGGGGATAAGAACTCCGTGTGTGTGTGTGTGTGTGTGTGTGTGTGTGTGTGTGTGTGTGTGTGTGTGTGTTCCAAAATTTGCAGGTTACAATGGAAGTGAACTTGAGCTAACAATTCAATGGTTTGAAAATTTTTTAGTATTTTAAAGGGAAACAAAATAAAAACTTCCCTGAAGAGGTGGTCAGCAGCAGACTAAAATATTAATCATAAGAGCTCATTACTGGGAGACAAAGAGCCCCTCTCTATAGACAAGTACTTCCAATACAGACCACCAAAGAAGCCTGGGCAAGAACTTGTGGCCCAATTTGCCTCACACTTTTTAATGAAAAGGCCTGGAAGACAGATGGAATTAGCTCTATACTTCCTTGAGCAACTTTCACCTGGCATCTATTCCTTCTTTCTTTTTGTTTTGTTTTGTTTTGTTTTGTTTTGTTTTGTTTTGTTTTGTTTTTTGAGGTAGGGTGTTGCTGTGGCCCAGGCTAACCTGGAATTCAGTATGTAGCCTCAGGGTGGCCTCGAACTAATGGTGATCCTCCTACCTCTGCCTCCCAAGTGCTGGGATTAAAGGCAAATGCTACCAAGCCTGGCTCACTATTCCTTATTTCTAACATAAGGAGAAAGTCTACCTTAAAACACTGTTGACTGGAATAATAAATCATCAATGCTATCTACTGGTAACCATTGTTAGTTGTCAAATGTTGATTAAAGAATATTATGTGCTGAAGCTGGGCATGGTGGCACATGCCTTTAATCCCAGCACTAGGGAGGCAGAGGTAGGAGGAGTGCTATGAGTTTGAGACCATCCTGAGAATACAGAGTGAATTCCAAGTCAGCCTGGGCTAGAGTGAGACCCTACCTCAAAAAAAAAAAAAAAAAAGAATATTATGTGCTGGGCTGGAGGGATGGGTTAGTGTTAAAGTGCTTGCCTACAAAGACAAAGGACCCAGGTTTGATTCTCCAGGACCCACATAAGCCAGATGCACAAGGTGGCGCATGCATCTAGAGTTCGTTTGCAGTGGCTGGAGTGCCCATTCTCTCTCTTTCTCTCTCTCTCTCCCCCCACAAATAAATAAATACCTTTTTTTTACTTTTCAAGATTTTTTAAATTTTATTTATTTATTTTATTTTTTTATTTATTTGAGAGTGACAGACACAGAGAGAAAGACAGATAGAGGGAGAGAGAGAGAGAATGGGCGCGCCAGGGCCTCCAGCCTCTGCAAATGAACTCCAGACGTGTGCGTCCCCTTGTGCATCTAGCTAACGTGGGACCTGGGGAACCGAGCCTCGAACCGGGGTCCTTAGGCTTCACAGGCAAGCGCTTAACCGCTAAGCCATCTCTCCAGCCCACTTTTCAAGATTTTAATACATTCCAAATGGTGGTGTCTGATTCACTTCAGCTCCTTCACTGCCAGACCAGGGGGTAGGGACTGTTTTAGCTTCTCGGACTTCTCCTTGTCTGTGATGACCAAGGTGTACAGGTATCTGCTGCAGCGCACCCTGAACTTTACATTGTCCTTGTTCTTCTTGATCTTGACAGACTTGGCGTCCTTCCACCTGGCCGTGAGCAGAAAGTCCTTCATTTCCTCAGTTTTCCGAGACATGGCAAAGCAGCAAAGGCAGGGCAGACCAGCACCTGAAGAGCACCCAGAAAGAAGCAAATAAATACTTTTTAAAAGAATATTATGTGTTACAAGTAGTTAGAAAATAATAAGATAAATGTTTGTATTTGCCAATATTAGACATACTTATGATATGCCTTGTGAACCCTTTCTCATCCTTCTCCCCTTGGTTAAGTAGGAGCTGTTCTCTCTGGAGTGAGTACGCAATCAGCCAGACTAACCAGTTCTGTACTCTATGGGGTGTTTGCCATGTTCACTACTCAGCAAAAGTTATACAAGAATAGTCAACAACAGATCTCAATTCAATTCTGAGTTATCCCATTCCTAAGACACCTCCTTCCAATTGTTATCTGACCTTTGACCTTCTTGCTAACCCATTGGCTCATTTTGATCACATATGTTCCATGATTTCTGACCAATGGCTTCTGAGCAGGCCCACCTACTCCTGGGGCAGAAACGTGGCCTTTGATTCCCTCCCCTGCCCTTTCTCCTGTGCTGAACCCATCACCGTCTCTGTCCAGGGTTTTAGTATGCTGTCTATCAGAGGTGCATAAGCTCTGGCCTCAGGCTGAATGGGCAGCAGAGTAGAGACATGACCTTTGTGGAGGAAGAAGGTTACAAAGACCCAGACATAACAGATACATCTTTGGGACCTGTTAGTGTGATGAGAAGTAACTCCAATAACCAGTTAGACAGATTTTTCAGCCCACCATTGCAGACTAGAACACCATCCATTTATTCAAAAGTGCAAAGCTCTGCACAGGTGTGCTGAGTTTCCAGGACACTGGGGAGTTGTGTTTTAAACATAACAAAAATAAATGTTTCTTTTCTTTCCACATTTACTTGCCCCATCTTTCGATCAGTCTCCCCCAGGGCAACAACTCACTCATAAGTCCTTGGAGCCAGTTATATGGTGCCAAGTCCATATAGTCAAATGAAACCATCTGGTCCACAGTAATGAAAGAGGCCTGTTTTCAGTACCACGGGACAAGCTAAGGAAAGGAAGAGACCTGGTCTATGCCCCAGAGACATTTTCAACATGCCAGACATATGTGGGCAGCCTAACTTAAGTATGAATGAAAGTACTAAGTACAGAGTTAAGGTTTGTGAAACCATTTGTGGTTCTGTAGCTACTCACCTCCAGAGCAAGTTTTCTGGAGATGAGTAGCTACACCAGCACCATGATCATCATCTAAGAGCTTGTTAAAAAGGTAAGTTCACATCCTCTTTCCAGACCTGTTAAGCCATACATCAGGGAGGTGAGAGAAGGAAGGAGAAGGTGAGCAATCTGATTTCAACAAGCCATTCAGGAAAATGACAACCACAAAGGTTGAAACCCACAGTCCTTCTTAACCTTCACCTCACTGGAATTCTGGGTGCTGTGGATATTGTCTCGTGCTGTAGCCTGGTTGCCTTGGTCTCTACCCACCTGATGCCAGTACCAACCCTCCTGCCCCCCCCCCATCATGACGATGGCAAACATCTCTGGACCTTGTGAAATGTCTCCTAGAGGGCATAGTCAGCTCCACTTGAGAACCACTATTTTATGAAGAAGTAGTTCCTAGTGTGATTGGAATAATTATGTACAATATAGTTGTAGAGCATCAATAATGATCCATACCCAGAAGCATAAAGTTATGTTTTTCTGTACTATTCAAGGAAAAGAAAATTCTGCAAAGCCCTCAAAGGGTAACAATTCAACACACATTTCTGGAAAAGTCACTGGGTATCTATCCATTATAGGGTGGCTATTTTCTTCTGTATAAGCTTTTGTTCGTTTTTTTCCCCAAAATGGTCAATTTCACATTTGTATGATAAACATAACACAATAGAAGTGAGGGAAAAATGACTGGAATAAGCTGAGATTTTTGTTCATTCAAGTATTTCTTCCTTTACTTCAGTCTAGCAAGAAAGGGATGAGTTACAATGATGTATGTGTGCCTTTTTACCAAATCTCCCCACAATAGAATCATTGGTTCACCGTACGTTTTAAACTGCCCATGGCCTTCACTGTGTCCTCTTCTTTGACAGCAATCTCTCATGCAAGTTTAGACTACCAAGTTCTTGCCACTAGTAAGTTTCATATCTTTAAGCTTGAAAGTCAGTTGTTGGTGCCAAGAATTTTCTATGCCCAGAGCCATAAGCTAATATTCACAATTGTCTAATACTACAACAGACCTATAGCCTGGATCCTGGCTAAATAAACTGGGGTTCAGCAGACCTACCTCACATCTCCTGGGAACTGTAGACTCTCTTGGATATGTGTACTCTCAGGACCAGACCTTGTCAATCAGATCTGTGTTCTGGAACATCTTTCCAGATGATTTCCAAGTACATTAAAGTTTGAAGATCACTAACTTGGATCCCTAGGATGGTAATCACTTGAAAGTTAGAATCATATACTCAGCATCATGTTGCTCCCTGTATTAGTTCCTTACTGCTGCTATAACAAATTACTGCATGCTTAATGGCTTAAGACAGAACAAATGTATTGTTTTAGAGTTCCAATGTTGGTAAACCAAAACTTACTTTCCTTGGGCTAAAATCAAGGTGTTAACAGGGCTATATTTCCCATAGGGGAGAATCTGTTTCCTTTCCTATTTAGCTCTAGGGTCCAACAGCAACTTTTGGCTTTCTTTCCTCTTTCTCCAACCAAAGCCAGCAGCACAGCATCTTCCTATCAAATCTCACAATCCTCATCTCTCCTTCCTTTTCTCTCTCCTCTCTTCCTTTTTCACTTACAAATATACTTATAATTACTGTAATCCCACTAAGAAAACCCATAAAATCCCCCTACCTCAAAATCATTAATTTAACAGAACTCTCTTTGGCCATGTCAGGTGACATATACACAGGTTCCAGGTGTTCAGACATAATTATTGGATTAATAGGCTAAACTGACATATGATGGCTTCTCCAGAAACTCCAGCTTTCTCTGGAACAACCTCTCCTATAAGCGTTCAGTACCCTTGAAGTAATCATCATCATGTCCCTCTCCACTTCCATGTGGGGACCACTGTACACCATGCTGGCTCCTTCTGCTGCCTGCCATTCACACCTTTGACGCTGTGTCTAGTGAGAGCATTAGTATCAGCCATCATTTTCTTCCACTCCCATTCTATCTGCCAAGAGCCATCCCCCACACTGTCCTGTTATTTTTCTCCCCACTGTCTTTGTCATGGTGTGTATGTACCAGGCCAACTTTCTGCAGCCAGCCTGTTGGATGCTACCTTTCAAATCTTCCTGAATAGTCACTTATTTGCAGACTTTAAATGTGTCCTTCTTGGTAAGACACCATTTCTTTCTACATTCTTCCCCAAGGCTCACAATAAAACATGAAAAAGGAGGCTTGGAGAGATGGCTACCTACACAAGCATATGCACCCAAGGGGGGCCTAAGACTACCTGAGTTTGATTCCCCAGTACCTGCATGGATATGGCCACACACATCTGTAACCCCATTCCTACAGGGAATTGAAACTGGAGAATCACTGGGCTCATGAATTAAAAAATGTAACTCTGTAAAAGATTAGACCCAATTGCTAAAGACATCACAGGCCATGGTTACAGGACAGTGAATTACCATGCTGGAACTGAAAGGGAAATTTCTCCTTCCTGGATACCCCCATAATGTTGGAATGCACTATGGAAGTAGCTGGAAGAAAATGGTCACCAACCACATGAATAAGCAGGGGACCCTGCAGACTATGACCAGCTGGACAAGATGTACACACTTGTACAATAGTGGCACACAGCCTCTGTGGGTTACCAACTGTTTTCTGATTGGACATAAGGCCCAATCAGTAGGAAAGAATTCGTACCTGGTACTGGAAAGCAAGTCTGATTCCCAAAGTGAAGAATATCAGACTTCAGAGAGAAGCCCCCACCATTCTCTGGAGAAAAGTGGGCTTGCACAGCAAAAATCTCTCAAGTGACTTTGAATGCCCCTGTTAAGCCAAGCTGCTCTCACTCTTGGTTAGAGAATCTGCTTCATCTTACAGATGGCAGAGAAAATGGAAAAGAGTCCAAGTCCATCAATAAGACAAGAAAATAACCAACTGCCCACCATGAGACTTGTTACCTCTCCCACATTTGCCAGGGTTCAGGAGAACTACCAGTGGAAGTGGTACCATTCACACTGCTCTTACTGCTAACCTGACAACCAGCTCCACAGTGATGGTAGCAGACACAGTGATCAAGCACAACCTATCAAAACAGAAACCCAGAGGCTACAAAGAACTTGGCACTAAATCAGACTGCCAGCAGGCCTTCCATTGCTCAGGGATCATTGTGGAAGAGGGGGCAGAAAGATTGTAAGAGCCACAGAGTGGGTGGGAATACCCAGAGGCATGATCCCCCACTATCCCACTGGGACTGACTGAGGCCTTCACGATCCCACAGTGAATCTCATAACCCCACAGAGGAGGCCCCCAGGGAAACAGAAACTGGGGAGAGGGAATAAAAGGGTATAATCTGTTAAATATATATATATATATATATATATATATATATATATATATATATATTTAAAAAAAACTGTAGCTCTGGAATTAGTGAGAGACCAAAGGAAATAGGTGAATGAGAGATAAAATAGGGTCACAAAACATTCTCCTTTTGCCTCTGCACACATGTGCACAGGGTGCATGCATTTGTACAAACACACATGAATATGCCACATACACACACATACACAAAAAATACACACTACCAGCACACAAACAAGTACAAAAAGAATATGTAGGAGAAACTGGGGAGATAAACTATAAGAACAAACTGAAAGCATGACCTATGAACCTATGAGAATGAAGTATGGGAAAGAACTATGAGAATATTTCCTATGGACCTTACAAATAACTTTTCTAATATTACTGAGAGATGCTTAATTCCTAACCTGTAACCTCCCTAAAGTTAATCTTACAACTGTGTGATCCACCTGCTTAAAGCAATGTGACTGGGTTTCCTCTACTTTGGTGTACCTTTGGCCTCACCAGCACAGATGACCAATTTTGACAAGTAATGTTTAAAGGTGCTGACATCTTAAGCTATGTTTTTTGCCCAATTTTCTCAGAAGCCTGGTGGTACGCTAGACTCAGAGCAAACATATATGCCTAAGAAGTGCTGATCATGGTGTTGAAGATAATGAGGTCAGTAACGATGAGCCCACAGCTCTGTTGAAGACAGCAGGTGGGCTTAATGTGATGGCAGTTGTGATCAGAGTGCATGCGTGTGTTCTGGGCCAGCAGAATCTTTAACAAATGTTTCAGGATTATTGTAAGTCAGACCTCATCTCTGAAGCAGACCTAAAATGAACCCAACATGGCCCAGGGAACTTTGTGAAAGAAGGTGCAGAAAGAATGTCAGAGACACATGGTGGGTCATTATGCACAGAGACATTGCGTCCTACTCATAACTGATGGCTAACCCCACAGGCACGACCCATATTCCACAACAAGGAGGGTCCCTGCAGAGGGGGGAGGTCAGGGAGGAGGCTAACAATGGTATCAACTTGACTGTATTCACTGAGTAGAATACTAATAAAAATGATTTTTTTAAAAAAATAAAGAGTAATAAAAAAAGAAAGACATGAAAAAAAATTCCTTACCCTTGGCTAACTCAAGGAACACTTGTTTATGTAATACTGGCTTTTTGCTGTTCAGCAAAAGTGTCAATGAGTACCTGTAAGGAGGGGAAGAAGCCACAGCCGCAGGGACAACAGAGCAGCGGTGACAGCAGGTTTACTAATGGCTTGAAGTAAACTTCTCTTCAAATTATGTTTTCCTTAGGCTGCTGTTAACCCACTCCTGGGATGGATTTACTAGGAGTTAGTGCTCCCAACTCTCAGGCTCTGCTCCTAGAAATAGTTTACCCACCTCTGAGCAGAAAAGACACACATGTTCCCAGACACACTTGTACCAGATACATGATAATATAGATGATAGATAGATAGATAGATAGATAGATACATAGATAGATAGATAGATAGATAGATAGATAGATAGATAAATGATATGAAATTGGACCAAACTATAACACCAATCCAATTTACTAGGTAATCCTAATTTAGTTTGGGTTGTCAAGGAATTCAAATGAAACGTTTCTTGGCCATACCTAAAGCTAGGAATGACCAAGAAACATCTCTGGCTATTGAAACAAAATCAGAAAGTGCTGAGAATCTCTGGGAAAGTTGCTTTCCTTAAAAAAAAAAAAAATCAACCTTTTCTTCTTCTTTTTCACTTATTACTCCTTCAAGGAAAAGAGATGGCTGGACCTTCAGCAGCTATGTGGTACACATGAATTGCAAACTTCAGTAATAAAATATTTGAGCAACTGAGTTAATACCAATAACTTCCTATCTCTGGGAATCTTGTTGCATGACTGCAAAGCCATACTGCTTGTTTAAGTGGGTTTTATGGTGCCTGTTCATTAGGTTCTCCCACCCTTACAGCCAAACAGAAATCCTCACTGCAGCCACAAAGAGGTGTTAGAACTATTGTTCCTTCACAAGTTGGTGCCTTTAGCCAGCTGAGTTTTTGACACCTTCTCAGCTTCACCGCCACAAATCCATCTCTTCTTTCTTGATATTCTGTCCTCATTGACTTACTTCTCAAACTACCAACTCTCATAAATTTTAGTATAGCCCTAAAATGTCCTGCTTTCTAAAGAACACACTGTCTTGGGACTCCCACCATCTCCCTCCTAAAAGACGCCGAAGGGCCAGGAATAAGCTGTGGGCTGGCAAGAGCCTCCAGCTGAGGAAGGAAACCCCTCAGCCAACAAGACCACCTGAGTGAGGAACTCTGATGTTGGGTGAAGCACACGTGCTTTCATGAGCCCTTGAGGTGCTTGACAACCACTGCTGTGTTGCTATTGCTCGTATTTCTCAGATACCTTCTTTACCCGCAAAGAGCTACACAGTATTGGGCCCATCAACCTTCCATCGTGGATGACAGAGGAGGGCATGAGGTCCCCATTCCCTCCTGAAGAGTTAGTAGCAAGGGATGGTTGCTGGTGGCTGGGGACAGGAGACGTGTTCCGCAGTGGTGGCAAGTTGCCTGTGCTCTGGTAAATAACCCCCACCCATACTCAGGCAGGCCACCCTAATTAAACTCAGTGAGTCACACAAATACATACACACAAAAGCAAAACAAAAAAGGCATCAAAGTAGAAAAGATACTAATGGGGAAGGAGAATGGAGATGGGAAGGAAAAGCAAGTAAAGGTAATGGGAGAAGCTCATGATCAAAATGCATTATGTACATGTAGAAAATTTCCTGGTAAAAAATAAAGTTAAAGAAACTGAAGTCTGTGGATTATATTGACTTATCAAATGCCTAATAATGAGCTGGAGAAAAGCCCTGGCTCCAGAATTAGGGTTCTTTGTACCACATACAAGAACATTCCTTATTCTACAGAAAGCTGTTATTTCAAGTAAAAAAAAAAAAAAAAAAAAAAAAACTTGCAAATGAATTGACTCTATAATATTGATTACAAATAATACTTTTTCCTTCTCAAAGGAATCTGTATTTAAACAAAACATAATGGGAGCTTGAGGGGATGCTCTCAGTGGTAGAGGGCGTATTTCGCACGCACAAGGCCCTGGGTTGACCTCCACAACCACCAGTAAAGAACGGAAAGAAGAAAGAAATGCTGCTGCAGCTCAAATCCCGACACACCACCTCACGTCCACCAAGATGATGGCAGGGAGAGAGAGGACTTAGTGAGAGAAACTGGTGCAAATGAACATGCAAAATATTACAGCCAGTATTTTTACAAGTGTATTAATTGCCTTTGCGCTAGTGAGACAAAGCACCTGACAGAACAACGTAACAGAAGGAAGGGTTGATTTCTGTTGGTGATGTCAGTGGGCTCCATCAGCCATGGCAGGGAGAGCGGAGCAGCTCACATCATGACAGTCCAGAAGCAGGAAGGGGGGAAACAAGCATTCCATTAGTGTTCTGTTTTCCCCCTCATTCCAGCCACACGTCAGCCCATGAGATGACGCTGCCACATTCAGGATGGATCTTTCCTGCTCAGTTACTCCTCGCTGGAAACACCCTCGCAGACAAGCACTCTTAGGCCCTACCATCTCCAAATGATCCTGAGTGCATGCAGCCAAATAGGCAATGAATATGAAACATCACAAACAGTATGACATCTCCTCAAATAATTAAAGATGGAGTTATGGAGAATTCTGGCCAAAATGGTGACCACCTAATTGAGATACACATCCCCAGGAAAGAAACGCAAGGCTGTTCTGCTCAGTGGAATGGGTCCCATAGCTGGAGTGGGGAAACAAGTCAGAACCAGATCCAAATATGAGCCCACTCTCCATTATCAAGCTTCCACCAATCATGGGCTACAAGAGGGCCTACACCTATTAAATTCTCTATTAAAAAAGTAAGGGTTATCCCATTTGTCTGGTGCTAACTTACTCTCCATTGGAGAATCTGCTTCTCTTTTTCAAATAGACACAGATCCTAAGGAGAGAACCACCCCATCATATATCAAAAGGGCCTCAGCTGAAACTGAGAATAATTGGCGAAACAAGCAAGGGTGCAGTTTTCCTGGTGAACCTGGTACCAGCACCACAGTGTGAAGGAGACCAACACAGTGAACAATCAACTCCTGCCAAATCAGATATCAAGAGACACAGAGGCCCCCATCACCTCATCACTGAAGCGGACCAAAAATGAACCCAACATGGCTCAAGGAAATTTTGTGGAAGAGGGGGGCGGAAAGAATGTCAGAGCTACATGTTTAGTCATGATCCACAGAGGCATTTCTCCTACCCATAACTGTAGGCTAATTCCACAATGCATGACCCATATACCTCAACAAAGAGGGTCTAGGGGGAGGGGATAAGACATGGACGAGCCTAACAATGGTACCAACTTGACTGTATTCACTGAGTACAAAACTAATTTTAAAAAAATCAAAAAAAATGGAGGACATACGCCCAAAAATTATGAACAGGAACTCAGTGGATATTTATGTACCAATTTTCATTGCAGCATGATTCACAATAGTCAAAAAGTAAATATAACCCAAACCTCCATTGTAATAAACTCCATAGAAGAATAAATTTACAGGGGAATATAATTTAGCTTTAAAATGAAAGGAAGCTGGGCAGTACACACCTTTAATCTCAGCATTTGGGAGGCAGAAGTACAAGGATTGGTATGAGTTCAAGGCTACCCTGAGACTACGTCATGAATTCCAGGTTGGCCTGAGCTACAGCAAGACACTACCTCAAGGAAGGGTCAGGGGGGAGGGCGTAGGACATGGACAAGCCTAACAATGGTACCAATTTGACTGTCTTCACTGAGTACAAAACTAATTATTAAAAAATTAATTAATTTAAAAAAGCTATTTGGTCCAAGGTCTTGTCTACTGAATATTGCAAAATCAAGGTTACTCAGATCATGCAATGGAATATATGATAAACAGAATGTCTTATAAAAAAATAAAAAATAAAAATAAATAAATAAAATAAAATTGTGATGCATATGCTAAGTAAAATAAACCAGTAGTAAGTAATAGTACTACAGTACTTCTGAGTCATAGAGAAAGAGGGGCAAGTGGTGGTAGCCCTGTTGTAAGGAAAGAAGACTGGCAAGTATTGATGTATTGAGCAGAGAGTTTCTGTTTTGCAGGATAAGGGGTCCTGCAGCTGGATTGTGGGGTGGTAGCCCAGTGTTGTGTCATTACTGCCACTGAATTTCATCATTGTGGTGGCAATTTTTGCGCAGTGTATTGGACCACAATTTTTATGTATTTTAAGTAAAGAAAAAGAAAGGCAACATAAATTGTGAATTTTTTTTTGTTCACTTTTGACAAAGAATTGGAGGCACTACAGCCAGGATGATATCCTCAGTACTACTTGAGCCCTACCCAAAATTAAGTGTGAACTGCATGCAGAACTTTGGAGCGCAGTGGGAGATTAAACAAAGATGAAAGCATTGTCAGTTTCTGTAGGTGTGAGGGGCCATGCCGGGGTTATTTCTCAAAGACTATTATTATAAATCAATCATGTTGGGAAATATAGATGTGAGTTGTGTCAAAGTTGAAATCGTGACACTAGGCTAGCCTATTTGGGTAAGGAGAAAAAAAAAAGCCTTCTGTTCCCGCAATTAATGTCCTCATTCCTAACAGCACTGTTACTGCTTAGAAGCAGGAGAAGCCATCAACCCAATAGGAAGGAAGGATTTTTCTGCTCCTGTTGGGCCAGTTAGGTGAAAAATACACTGACAAGGAGTGTATTCATTCAGCCACCTGGGGAACAGAGATGATCAGACTCAAGTGTTGCCCACCAAAATTCAACAGTATTTTTTTTAATATTTTTTGTTCATTTTTTGTTTATTTATTTGAGAGCGACAGACACAGAGAGAAAGACAGATAGAGGGAGAGAGAGAGAGAATGGGCGCGCCAGGGCTTCCAGCCTCTACAAACGAGCTCCAGACACGTGCGCCCCCTTGTGCATCTGGCTAACGTGGGACCTGGGGAATTCAGCCTCGAACCGGGGTCCTTAGGCTTCACAGGCAAGCACTTAACCACTAAGCCATCTCTCCAGCCCTCAACAGTATTTTTTTTTAATTTTTTATTTATTTATTTGAGAGCGACAGACACAGAGAGAAAGACAGATAGAGGGAGAGAGAGAGAATGGGCGCGCCAGGGCTTCCAGCCTCTGCAAACGAACTCCAGACACGTGCGCCCCCTTGTGCATCTGGCTAACGTGGGACCTGGGGAACCGAGCCTCTAACCGGGGTCCTTAGGCTTCACAGGCAAGCGCTTAACCGCTAAGCCATCTCTCCAGCCCTCAACAGTATTTTTGACAAAAGAGCACACTATTTTTCCCCAATTTTTTTTCAATTCTGAAATTATTTTATATTTACTTAAAAAGTATAAAAATCATACAGAGATCTTCTATTTTCCCTTGACTCACATTCTCTTTTCCCACATTGCCATAGTTGCTTTCTTGTTCCTCTCTAAGTGCTTCTTTACCATTCAGAATGCCCCCTTTCTCCTAAATCCTTCAGCATATATTGCATAAAACCAAGGGATCCTGAGGAGATAGCTCAGTCCCTAAAAACATGAGGACATGAGTTTGATCCCCACTGGGCATATGGATGTACCTATAATCTCAAATCAGGGGAGAAAATGGAGACAGGCATATCTCTGGGGATTGCTGGTCATCATTCCTGAGGGATGACACCAAAGAATGTTCTGGGCCTCCAGACACACACACACACACACACACACACACACACACACACACCTGCACATACATGTGTGCCCACACACTTACAAACATACATGTGATGGCTTGATTCAGGTGTCCCCCATAAACTTAGGTGTTCTGAGTGCTAGGTTCCCAGCTGATGGAGATTTGGGAATTAATGCCACCTGGAGGCACTTTGTAGTTCAGGGCCAGCTTATAGGTATAGCCAGTTTCCCCCTTGCCAGTGTTTGTCACACTCTCCTGTTGCTGTTGTCCCACCTGATGTTGGCCAGGGGGTGATGTCCACCTCTGATCATGCCATTATTTTTCCCTGCCATCATGGAGCTTCCCCTGGAGTCTGTAAGTCAAAATAAACCCTTTTTTCCAAACACTGCTCTTGGTTGGGTGATTTCTGCCAGCAATGCAAACCTGACTACAACAATGCACACACACACACACAGCACAGCCCAAGAGCATACTTTGATGGTGCTAAAGTAGTTCTGCAATTTGTGAAATTTAGCAATAGTTTAACCTATAGTCCACAACCCATTTTTTTCACCTGCACCAATAATGTCTTTTAATACATTGTCCTCTCCGCAAGACCCTGTCAAGGACCACACATTAGATTTAACATGTCATATCTTTCTAATGTTTTTAAATCTAGAATAATTCCCCAGTCTTTCAGTAGAGGTCAGTTCATCTGTAGAATATTCTTCAACTCAGCTTGGCAGATGTTTCCTTTCAGCTAGTTTCAGGTTACATAGACTCCACCAGATGCTACATAAAGTGGCATGTGTCCTTCTCAGAGCACCACATCTGGAGGCACACAAAAGTCCATCCTTGGTGATATTAATTTTTATTAGTAGGTCAAAGTGCTGTCCACTTTTCCCACTCCATATTTGATGCTTTCCCCCTTAGCACCTAATAAATACTCTATGGAGAAACATCTTGAGACCAGGAAAATATCATGATCTGCACCTAAATTTACACTACATCTGTGGCATCCACTGATGATTCAAGCCTAGGAGCATCTTTGCCAGGATGATTTGTAAAATAGTAATTTTTCCACCCTCTTGCTCTCTCTTCGCATTCAGCAGTTGGTATTCTAGTCAGAGAAGAAACTTTTTTCTTCCCTTTTCATCTATCTCATTATTATCAGAATGGACTCACAAGTCAATGGAGTACAGTGAATTACTGTTCTGATTTCTTTCAATGCTCAAATTTTGCCAAATTTATCCAGCTGGAAGCCTCTCAAGCTGGCTCCTATAATTCTCTTGAAAGGTCTCTATCGCTTTCTAGGAATGCTTCCTAACTTTCTGGCGTAATAATATATTCCTATTCCCACATTTCTTTTTTAGCTTTTAAATTAAAACTTATCCAAAGTAGTTTATAAAACTTCTCTATTTTAAGCTGGAAAGATGGCTTAGCAGTTAAGGCACTTGCTAGCAAAGCCAAAAGACCCAGGTTCAATTCCCCAGTATCCACACAAGCTAGATGCACAAGGTGACACATGCATCTGGAGGTCATTTGTCGTGGCTAGAGGCCTTGGCACACCCATTCTCTCTCTTTCTCTCTCTCTCTCCTTCTCTCAAATAAATAAATAAAACATTTCTTTAAAAAAATTCTCTGCTTTGGGCTGGAGAGATGGCTTAGCGGTTAAGCGCTTGCCTGTGAAGCCTAAGGACCCCGGTTCGAGGCTTGGTTCCCCAGGTCCCACGTTAGCCAGATGCACAAGGGGCGCACGCGTCTGGAGTTCGTTTGCAGAGGTTGGAAGCCCTGGCGCTCCCATTCTCCCTCTCTCCCTCTATCTGTCTTTCTCTCTGTGTCTGTCGCTCTCAAATAAATAAATAATTAATTTAAAAAAATTCTCTGCTTCAAGTAATATTAAGATCATGCTCTTGAGCATTTTGGGGTGGTTGGTGTTTTTTTTTTTTTGTTTTTTGGGGGGGGTTGTTGTGGGGTTTTTTGTTTTTTGTTTTTTTTTTTTTTTTTTTGGTTTTTCAAGGTAAGGTCTCTCTCTAGCCCATGCTGACCTGGAATTCACTACAGGCTAGCTTTGAACTCACAGTGATCCATCTGCCTCAGCCTCCTGAGTGCTAGGATTAAAGGCGTGCACCACCATGTCCAGCATGTTGAATTATTTTTGTTCTATTGTGATTTACAATTGTGTTTTATATGAAAGAAATGCCATTTCTACGATTAATTTATTTACATTTCCTCCCTCTTCAGACAAAAATTATAGACTTTTATTTATGAATGATTAGTTATAACATTCAAACTACTAGCAATTTGCTTTATTATTAGTTTTGCTTATCTTTCTTAGCCACAGGGACTAGCTTCTTTAGCCAAAGTCCTCTTACACCTTCTCTGCTCTAGTCCTGGATTCACTCATTTCCCAGTAGAGCCCTGGTTTTATTAGAAAAGAACTGTCTGGGGCTGGAGAGATGGCTTAGCAATTATGTCAATTGCCTTTGAAGCCCAAGGACCCAGATGTGATTCCCCCAAACCCACATAAGCCAGATGTACATGGCGGCACATTTTTCAGGAGTTTGTTTGCCGTGGCCAGAGGCCCTGGTGTGCCCCACCCCTCAATCTCTCTCTTTCTCTCTCTCTCTAGTAAATAAAGAAATAAAATGAAATATTTTAAAAGAAAAAACTGTCTGTTTAGTCACATTTTCAGTGACTGGCTGTATGTCTACATCATGAGACATCTTTTGACCAACATAGTTGACATGGGGAAAGACCAGCTTTGAAGAGACTGGAGTTGGAATGCAGGCTTCATCATGCAAGAATATGGGCAAGTTGTTTAACTTAAGCCTTTGTTTCCTCATCTTAAACCAAAAGAATTACATCCACCTAACAGACTTAGCTTAAAATCTCCCAACTCCTGGTGTATTACAAGTTTGCATTACTTTTCCTCTTTTAATCACAGCATTGTGCAATTTGAATCTGATTTTTTTCCTTGTTGTAACCACTTCATCTGCTTCTTATGAAACCCCAAAAAGCACAAATTATTTGATGGTGATATTTCTCATGGAAATCTACCCAGAATTGCCAGTTCCCCCATTGGTGTGCCAGGATCCATTCACATGCAACCCGCTTAGTGATCCCATCTTCTTTTCCCTACCTTGTGTGCCTTAAAGTGAGAGGCAATACCATGTGGAGGATAAAAATGCATGATTATGTCAGTGTATGCACACAAAGCACCTGACAGAGCTTAAAGACTGCCTGAAAGCTGTGAATGTAGATAGGTTCATTGGCTATGAATGGCTTCATACCAAAAACCTACATTAAACATCACATCATATGGGAGAAACTTATTCCCAAGAATACTGGACACAAGACAAGAAGTCCTTTTATCATTTCTGCATTTAACATAGTTCAAAATGAATGTAACAGTGCTATAAGTTTTCTGAAAAATATGAACTATAAGGATTAGAAGGGAAAGGTAATACTATTGTCAGATAAATTTCAGAGAATTAATAAAATATTGGAATGTATGAACTATACATTATAAATAAATTTACAAAAAAATAACAATCTTCCATATTAGCAAGGATGACCTTAAAATTAAGATGCCATTTGTAAATCTAAGATCCATGTTTCTTCATGAGGGGACATATAACTTGTATAAGATTTAAAAACAATATTCTGAGCTGGGAGATTGCTCAGTGGTTAAAGGTGTTTGCTTGCAAGCAGCTGACCTAAGCTCAATCCTTCCATAAAACCATAGCACATAGTCTGCAATGGCAACATGCCTACAGTAATGAGAGGCAGAGCCAGGAGAATCGGGAAGCTTTCAAGCAGAAAAAGAAATCCTGTCTCAAGAGAAAGTAGAGAGGAGAAACACCCAAAGCTGTGTCCTGGCCTGCAAGCACACACATAAGGCATATACATAAATACACAACTAATAACAGTAGAAAAAAATAGTACTCCATTAACGAATATGAATGAAAGCCTGAGCACATGGAATAGCACCAACTGTTCATGATGGATTGACCTTTCAGAATAAGGGTGTCAGTACTCTCCAAATTAATCTGCACATGCAAGGGAATCCAATCAGATTTCTAAAGAAATTTTATAGAGAGAATAGTGAAGGTCATTTTGAAATAAATGAGCAAGGAGGGGATGGCCATCCCACCAGTCATGGAGACGGATGACAAAGCGATAAAAAGAGCATGGTTTGAGAATCAGGACTTGACAAACTCAAAAAACTGATATTCTTTGAATTAAGACAACACGTAGCTTAGAACTGTGTATAAGAAGTGTGGTGCAGTGATGAAATGACGGTTTGCAGATTGTGATGGGAAAATGGATCATTGTGGTGAGGCTAAAGAGACTGGGCATTATAATTTATATAAAAACTGTCCATCAGATAAAGACTTAAGTATGAGAAGTCAAACTATAAAGAAAATAAAGGAACAATATAAAGAAAACTAAATATGAATTTTAAAGAAAATGTAGAATAGTTACCAGACTTCAGGACTAAAACCTTGAAAACATAGATGTTTTTAATTATGAATTTGATTCAGTCAAAAAATTTTTTAAAGCAACACAGACAAAGAAACAAATGGATGTTTGGAAAAATTATTTGTAACAACCAAAACCAAAAAGAATTTAAAGCCTATAATACACAAAAGTAGTCCTAAAAATCATTGATAAACAAGGCATGAACCCCAATTTTAAAAGGAGCAAAGGCAATTCTCAGGGCAGCACAAGTAACTAAAGAGAATTTTTTAAATGCTCAAATTCTTCAGTAAACAAAAAAATTTCACAATAAAATATGAATATAAGGGACCTGGAGAGATTAGCAGTTAAGGGACTTGCCTACAATGCCAAAGGATCCAGGGTTGATTCCCCAGAACCCACATAATCCAGATTCACAAGATAGCACATGCATCTGGAGTTTGTTCACAGTATCTGGAGATCCTGATATGCCCATTATTTATTTATTTCTTTCTTTCTTTCTTTCTCTCTCTCTCTCTCTCTCTCTCTCTCTCTCTCTCTCTCTCTCTCTCCCTCCCTCCCTCTCCCTCCCTCTCTTTCTCTGCCTCTCTCACACTTAAATAAATAAATTAAATTAAAATATTTTAAAAATATAAATACTAGAATATAAATAAATCAAAGTAATTTCACAAGATGGGAATTCTGATGTACTGCTGAGGACACTGTAAATTGGTACAGTCATTCTAGAAAGCAATTGCCCTTTTTGTCTCCCAAATCTTTTCTGAATCGTTAATTCAAAGAAATCTCACATAGTGCAGAAGGAAACCTGCCTGAGATCATTGCCTATAGTGTGGCTTGTAAGTAGTAGGTCTTGAAGACAATCTATGTGTCCATCATTAGGGAAATAGTAAAATACAGTGGATGCATGTCATTGCCAAGGGCTGGAGGTCAGGAAGTCTAAGGAGTTAGTGTTTAAGAGGTCAGTGTCCAGTTTTGAAAAACAAAAATTATAGAGATATATAGGATACTGCATGTGGAACAATGTTGAGGTACCCAGTGCCAAAATCTCTACACAGAAAGAATGATTAACATGGTGAAATGTTAATCTGGGGCTGGAGAGATGGCTTAGTGGTTAAGAGCTTGCCTATGAAGCTTAAGGACTCAGGTTTTAGGCTCAATTCCCCAGTACCCACATAAGCCAGATGCACAAGGTGGCGCATGCATCTGGAGTTCCTTTGCAGTGGCTGGAGGCCCTGATGCGCTCTCTCTCTCTCTCTCTCTCTCTCTCTCTCTCAGTCTCTCTCTCACATAAATAAACAAAAATAAAATGGTAAAATCTACAGCCAGGTGTGATGGTGCACACCTTTAATCTCAGCATTCAGGAGGCAGAGGTAGGAGGATCACCATGAGTTCCAGATCAGCCTGGGCTAGAATAAGTTCCTACCACAGGGGAAAAAAAAATTGCAGGGCTGGAGAGATGGCTCAGCCTTTAAGGCACTTGCATGCAAAGCCTATTGGCCAGAGTTCAACTCCCCAGCACTTACATAGGGCCAGATGTGCATCTGGCATGCATTTGCAATTAGTAAGAGCCCTGTTGAGCTCATATTCTCCCCCCCCCTTCCTCTCTCTCTCTCTCTCTCTCTCTCTCTCTCTCTCTCATTCTCTCTTACAAATAAATAAATAAAATTTTTAAAATAGTAATATCTAACACTAAATCAGACGGCCACAGGCTTGCCATAGCTTGGGGAATATTTTGGAAGAGGGAGTGGAAATACTGTAAGAACCACCGAGTGTAGGAATAACCTGGGACACAGTCCCCAACTTCCCCAAAGGGACTGACTGAGGCCTTCATAACCCACAGTGACTAGTCCCCTGGATAATGGGAGTTGGGGCAAGGGGATAATTAATATATACCCTGTTATATATAAAATAAAATTTTTTTAAATAATAAAATCAGTCTTGAGAGATGGCTTAGCAATTGAGAAGCTTGCCTGAGAAGCCTAAGGACCCATGTTCAAGTCTCCAGTTACCGCATAAGCCGCATACACAAGGCTGCACATGCACACAAGGTGTGCATGCATCTGGAGTTCAAATGTAGTGGCTGGAGGCCCTGGCATGCCAATTCTTTCTCTCTCTCTCTCTCTCTCTCTCTCTCTCTCTCTCTCTCTCTCTTGCTCTTGCTCTCTCCTTCTCTCTCATAAAAATAAATAAATAAGTAAAATGAAAAATACTAAAATCTATATTGTGAATATTTTACCTCATTTTTAAAAAATTTTAAAAGGAAAGTGAATGCACACAATAGAAAACCTTACAAGTTACAAACAATGACCTAAGTATAGTCATAGTGATGTTGATTTTAAAAGCAAGATTGAGAGGGCTAAAGACAGCCCTGTATGTAAAGTGCTTGCCTTGCTAACTTAAGGATGTGAATTCCATCCCAAAAACCCATGAGGAAAAAAAAAGGCAGGGGTGGTAGCATGCACTTGCAATCCCAGCACTGGAGAGGTGGAGGCTGGAGTGGATGCCTGGAACTTGCTGGCCAGCCAGTCTAGACTAATTAGGCAAGTACCAGGCCAATGAGAGATGCCGTCTGAAAAAAAGATAAAAAAGTGGATGGTGTTCCTGAGAACCAACACCTGCCATCATTCTCTGACCTCCACAGGCACATGCACATACACATACATGTACTTGTGCATGTGTGTGCTTGCATACACACTCATGTGCATGTGTGGGCTCACACACACATCTACACAGAAGATTGAATGAGAGGTGGAAAACAAAAACATACTCTAAACAACATCACTATCTTACTAAGACACATTTTTAAAGATTCATTATCAAGACAATAGCTTGAAAACTTGTTCAGGACAGGGAACTAGGAATAGAGGTTGGGGTTATAATAAGGGAAAACTAAAAGAAGCCTGTTCCTTGGGCCAATGATGAATAACAAGAAGGTATTATGAACTGAGAAGTTTGTACTTTCAACTAAAAAGAAATTACATAGCACCCATAAAAACCCTGTGAGAGGATATAAAGTTTACAGTTTATAGCTTGTTATTCCTTCATTTGAAGCAGAATGAAATGAACTAAAATGGATTTTCTTCCTAACATTTTGGATCTTCGGAGCATTCTGACTCATGGTGATTTACACACTGGCTGAGCATTGCCCACTGGAAGTTCATCTGTGTTTTATGAGCTTTTAAATATCTCTAGTGATCTCTCATTACCACAAATTTCTTCTTTCCACTTTTCTGTAAGTATTCCACACAGAGCCAGATTAAGGGGTGGGTCAGACAGGAGGAGCCTGGGGGTAACTATTTAAGAGGTGCTAAAAATATCACTAGGATTATAGCAAGATGGAAAAATTATTTTTCCTAGCACTCGTGTTACAGAGTGCGCTTTACGAGGTCACAGAGAATCCGGTAATAAATTGTGTGGGGTGGGGCTGTGTGTGGCCCCTCTCTTGTGTGGGAAAATAGATGAATAATAAAAGGGTTATTTTTTTTTTTAAACTCAGGGACACAAGGCCACCATGTGGGGTTGCATCCAAGTCCAGCAGATGGATGTCCATGGTGGCCGTGTATAAGCTGCCGCCTTAGGAGGGTGGTTGAACTATTCCAGTGAAGAAATGTCCCCCTCAATCATAATGAGGGCTCTGGTTTCTGGTGATGGATGAACCACCAGTGTCCCATCCTCCAGCATGCAGACTTAGTGACTATGTCTATGGAGAGCAAATACAGTCCATTGAGGTCACCCCTGCCAGGGAACCACCTGCCTCTGCCTGGCCCTACTTCCCAATAAGGGGGACAGAGTTGCTGAAGTTATTTCTTTTTAGAGTGTTGAAACCATACCCTTCCTCTGGTCAGCGTACTTTAGCTGGCAGGAAGAGGTAGGAATGGTAGATGGGATTGTCCGTGGATTCCACTTGCTAAAAGAACAAATCGGTGTGGCTGCCTGAAGCCAGGCCAGGAATCTGGGTCTCCTGATATAAGAGGGTATTGGTGGAGAGGGATAAGTACCCTTTTATGGAGGGCGGGGTGGGGTGGCACTGAGGCAATGTCTCACGTAGCTCAGGCTACCTGAAAGGCACCAAAGTCCTAATGGTCGTACCTTCACCTCCCAAGTACTGGGATTACAGGTGTGTGCCACCATTCCTTTTTCTATCCTGTTAGGAAAAGGAAATGGAGCACAATAAATCTTAAAGGCAATTTGGGAATGTCAAGAGAATTGTCTGACTGAGTCTAGCTCAGTGGGATGTCTTGTCAGCCCGTAATTCTGTAACTGCTGTTCTCAACTCATTTAACACATTTGACACAACTTAATCTGAGTACACCTCAAGTAGGCATAAAAAAAGAAAAAGAATGTTCTGGCTGCTGAAGAATAAATGGAGTTCCAACTGTATTTCCAAACATGGATTAACAGTTTCTCTTAATATTGCAAATTTTTTCACTTCCTTCCCCTATTAAGCTGTTTAATAACCTGTGTCATGCATTAAGCACTTTGCAATATCACGCTCATTAACTCTTCAGCATGACTTAAAAGCTGAAACACAAAGCAAAGAAAAACAGTCTCTCTTGTGACTTGCCCCAGTTTCATTCCCAATGGGAATAAACCTTCAGCGAGTGCCAGACTCTGTTGCAGGTGCTGAATACACCTTGGAGGGAGGGAGCCCTTCCTTCGGCACTGGAGTCCAGGAGGCGGCAGTGTGTTTTCCTAGAAGGAGCACTGGGATAAAACTGAGACCTGAAGACATTGTGGGAAAGCCAGTACCCATCTCAAATATGGATGATGGGCCACATTCAAAGGTCCTTTCCAGAATCTAAATTTCAATTGTCCACTAATACCTTAATAAACTCCTCTTTATATGTAATGAATTCTGCTATCTAAAAAAAAAGTTACCCAGTTATGGTGGCACAAACCTTTAATCCTAGCACTTGGGAAGGAGAGGTAGGAGGACTACTGTGAGTTCGAAGCCACCTTGAGACTACATAGTGAATTCCAGATCAGCCTGGGCTAGAGCAAGACTCTACCTCAAAAAAAAAAAAAAAAAAGTTAAAAATTAAAAGACATCTGCATTAGAGCACTGAGCTAAACATTTGACACACATTATTTTCTCCCATTTCCCACGTAACCTCTGAAAAAGGTTCTTATTTCCCAGCTTTCAGAGCAGAACACAGTGAAGTGCTTTCCTTGAGGACCCTAAGGTGGATGGAACACAACTCAGGTCCCCGAAGCAGAACTCAAGACACTGTCTTTTGATTTTCTGGCCTTGGGGCATGTTCTTAATTATAAGCAGTATCTTTTCTGAGCAGTTTTCATGACCCATCAGCTGCCAGGTAATGTTCTTTGTGGTCAAGTTCTGTATATTCAACCACTAACTTCCTTCCCACAAAACACACCGCCTGCCAGCCTGGAGGAGAGGCTGTCCTGGAGATGAATGTGGGACTGACCGCAGCGCTGCCCATGCTCCCGGAGCCTCTCCCCACTGAGCACGGAGATGCTCATAATTTACATGATCCATTGGAAGTATAGTTACTGAAGCACCAGAATTATACATCTGTTCCCTTGACTTTTTAACCAAAGAGTGCTAGTTTATTGCCGAGCTTAGGGATAAAAGAAGCAAGAAATGAAAGTTGGGTTGGAGGGGTTTTTTTTTTTTCAAGTTTCCTCCCGGCTAAGTACAATCAGATGTCGGATTCCCAACCCAATGCTCACTGGATGCTCAGTTTATCAGCTCGTTTTTTGAGGTAATGCTTTTCATCACAAAAGAAAAGTGAAAGGCCCTATACAAATATTTTCAGTTAAATGCATCAAACAGCTCCAGTGTTGTAGTGCCAGGGGAAAAAAATAAAACTGGAATGATATCTAAACTGATTTATGAGGTTTTTGTAGGGAAACAACTGTCCTTTCATCTCTGGATACACAGTTTATCTTTGACCCTGGAGGACTCACTGGAATTCTGGGTGAAGGGCACCTACTCAGAAATAATCTATCCAAGACCTGAGGAGCTACATGATGAGCCAGAGATCAAATGCCTTTTATGTTCCTTCTGGTCCAAGATGAGGACTACAGGCCTATCATGCTTTAATACACAAATAAAAAGTTGATCAGGGGAATCTGCTGTCTCAGCAAACACTTTCATCCAAAACAACAAATTATTTGAGATATCAATACCCATGAGTGTTTCCATTGAGTCAGATGAGGAATATAATGGTACTTTTTCTGAAGTAAATGTCTGCATTGGTGGTTTCACTTGCCTTTGTAGAGCAAGAGAAAAAATATCAGAGTGCCCACGTTGACCCCTAGCTATTAGAAAATGTGTGCTCCAATGGGATTCATTCTCTCCACCTTTCCCACATTTTTGTTAAAAGAATCTTGTTCTCTGGGCTAGAGATTTGGATGTAGACTGCAAGTATAACAGCCAAAGTTCCTCCACATCTCTGCTCTGAACGCTCAGCCCAGAAACCTGTCAGGTCACATACACTTTTTTATTTTCCAGGAGATGTGAAACAACACTGTGGTATCTGGGAAGAATCTGTGCCCTATATTAGACACCAAGTTGGGGTTTACCTAGCATGAGATTCTGTCTCTTCTGGTCTTGGTCCCCTTGCCTGTGTCTTGTACCATCATCTTCCTGGTCAACGTTGAATGGTTCAGGAATGGTATTTTACCCAAGCCTGGCCAATCAGAAATTTCCCCAGAATTTCTAAGTGGAGAAAAAAAGCAGTATTCTCAGGGGCGGACATAATTAAAAATGATGCTTGGAAGGAAGTTGGTCTGCAGTAAGAGGGAATGATGGAGGACTGCAATGAGGGAGAAATGACAGGTGACAGATGAAAGTGAATTCTGGACAGAGATAAATGCCCTGCTTCCAGTTGTTCCTGAGGCTCAGTTGTTCCTGTGCCTTTTCCGGGATTCAGTGTCTAAATCCTTCTTTAATTTATATGCAGTACATGTATTCCAGGAGGCTAGGGAGTTGGCTCAGCGGATAAAGCACTTGCTACACAAGTGTGAGGACCAGAGTTCAAATCTCCAGACCCAGGTGGCCTGCCTATAAATCCAATGCTCAGGAGACTGAACTAGAGAATTCCCTAGAGTAATATGGCTGGCTAAACAAACTGAATCTGCGACTTGTGGGTTCAAGTGACAGAACCCCCCCCCCCCGACTTCTGCAGATAAAGTAGAGAACAAAAGAGGAAGACACCAGTGTCAACCTCTGGCCTCCACACATATAGGCATGCATGCATACAAACTCATGCCAAAGAAAACTGGGTGTCATAAACTGGTAATGGGACATCAAATATACTATATTGAACAAGAAACAATTTCCCTGTAAGCACTGGACAAATTGCATTAACAGACTGACCACTGATTAGATTAGATTAGATTAGATTAGATTAGATTAGATTAGATCACTGTTAACCACATACTGACTTCCTCCTCCCTTCCTTTTCCCACCTGCTTTGGAAGTGTATCCTCTCCCCATATACCCCAGGAGTTTGGAATTGGCCATGGCTTTCGTTAGACAGCAACATGAAAATAATTCCTCATGTTATCAAGCAGAAATTAAATCAGTTTGGAAGACAAATCCTTGGGTTTTACCTCTCATTCTATTAATAATCTTTGTGAACTGGATGGTATGGTTTGAATCACATGACACATCTAAGGTCCCTTCTGGCTCTGACACTGTATAAACTTATATACAATGCCTATGACATGATAAGAGAGCATTTCCCACTGAAGCAAGGGATGGAGTCATCACTACAACATGAGGGCTAACCCGAACATAGTGCATAACACACCACAAGAGCACTTAGCAAGTTAGCGTATCAATTCTTTTATAGAGGAGCCCAATTTTCCCCTTCCACCTCACACAATCATGCTTCTTAAGCTGCAATACTGAAGTAACTCTTCTCTCACCTCAGAGCAAAAACCAGGGCTTTGGAATATCTCCTGCCTTCCCCTTTGTGAGATCATCTTCACCTCCCAAGAGATCCTGGTTCTCAGCCTCCTTCTTTCACCTTCTATTAGTACTTGACCCCAACACTCTCATTCACTGTAAACTGAAACATAGTAAATCAGAGACTTAGCAGAGTTATCTGGTAGTCTTTTCAGAAACTTCATATGCCAGATCCCCAAACTTCTGCATCATAACTTCCTGAGGTGAACCCCAGAAATACAAGTTTTGAAAAGTTTCTTAAGAAGCTCTGTTGAATGACTGACTTCTCTCCCAAAACAGGCATCCTATTCCAGTATACATCTGTGGTAACTTACTTTGGCCCATCCATTCTACTTTTGGGCAATGTATAGGTCAAAAGATCTTCCTAAAAGTGAATATTTTTAAGAACTTCCAATGGTACCTTCAAATTCCATTCTGCTACTCAATGGAAATGAAAGCTAATTCTGCTTCCAGAGAAAGTGTTCAGATATCAGGAGATGGCTGTCATGACCTTGCTTGCTTGCAAACATGATATTCTAAGTCTTTCCATAGGTGTACTTCTCCTCTCTCTGTGGCCAGCTGTCCAAAGTACCCTTTAAAAGTTGTTCCAGGCTGGTGAGATGACTTAGCAATTAAAGCACTTGTCTGCACAGCCTAACAACCCAAGTTCAATTTCCCAATATCCACATAATGCCAGATGCACAAAGTGGGACATGCATCAGAAGTTTGTTTGCAGTGGCTGGAGGCCCTGGTGCACCCATTCTCTCTGTCTCTCCTCTCTCTCTCTCTCTCTCTCTCTCTCTCTCTCTCTCTCTCTCTCTCTCTCTCTCTCTCTCCCTCTCTGTCTCTCTCTCCCTCCCTCCCTCCCTCCCTCTTTCTCTCTGACACATAAATAAATAAAAACTAAAATATAAAAAAGCATAACCCTAAAACATGAGCTTTGGCTGCTAAATCCCAAGGCCTCCAACAGTGAGCTATTGGTCAAGGAGACACATGAGGTGCCCACAATAATTCATCACATTGCCAAAACACTTTGCTACCTGTGAGAGCTTTTTTTTTAATTTTTAAATTTTTATTAACATTTTCCATGATTATAAAAAAATATCCCATGGTAATTCCCTCCCTCCCCACCCCCACACTTTCCCCTTTGAAATTCCATTCTCCATCATATTACTCCTGTGAGAGCTTTTAAGCAAGACCCTGTTGCTGAAGACACCACAGCCTGTGGCCATAGGACCTCAAATGACCATACTAGAACTGAGAGGAATCCACAATTCCCTCCTGGCTAGCCCTCATAGTGATGGAAAATGCTATGAAGGCTACTGGAGAATAACAGTTGCAACAGAGTGAATATGCAGGAGATCTTGCCAGATATGAAATCAACAAGCAGAGCAAGGAGTACACACTTGTGCAACAGTGGCACACAGCCAACGTAGGTAACCAACTGCTCATGGATTGGACATGAGACCTGCTCAGTGGGGGTGAACTCATATCTAGTTCTGGAACCCAAGCTAGATTCCCTAGAACAAGAAACCAATATACTCCAGAGAGAGCATCCACTGCTCTTTAACTAAGAAGAGTACATATATACACATCAATAAGTCTCCCTAATAACTAGGCTTATCCCCTTTAATTTAAACTGCTCACACTCTTGGTTGAAGAGTCTGTTCTATCTTACAGATGGTGGAGAATACTGGGGAGAACCAAGATACAACAATACACCAAAAATAGATAACCAGGCTGGAGAGATAGCACAGCAGTTAAGACACTTACCTTCAAGGCCTAAGGACACAGGTTCAATTTCCCAGTACCCACATAAAGCCAGATACACAAAGTGGTGCATGCATCTGGAGTTCATTGCAGTGGCTAGAGGCCCTGGCATACCCATTCTTCCTAATCTGCCTCTTTGTCTTTCTCTCTCTGAAATAAATAAGAATTAATAGAGAACTGTCTATCATGTCACCTCCAACTCATCTTCCTGGGGCCCAGAAGTACATGACTACTGCTTTCATGGCTAGCCTGGAAACCAGTTCCAGGGAGATAGTGACAGATACTGTGGTCACTCAAACCTCATCAACACAGAGATCTAGAGGCTACAAAGAACACAACACTCAATCAGATCTCTCTCTTGCCCATCAAGTTTCAGGCAGCACGCAGAGAGAAAAAGAAAGAGAGAGAAAAAAAACCTGACTGTAACCTCTTGAATCCTACAATGAATACCAATAACCCTCAGCAGAATTGAGGGTGGGGAAGAGAGGATATGAGAGTACAACCATTTATAAACATCGATAAATAATTTTTAAGAATGTCTTAGAAAAAACTATATAGATGAGAGAGAAAGAGACTAGGACTACCAAGATTTACTCTTCTTCCTAAGGATGCTGACTTTGTATCACATCTAAAGGTGGAAGTTCAGGATTTAGTCTAGGAAAAGGATGAGTTTGACCTTCCCTGTGCCTCCCCAGTTTGACAGGGTGAACTCTGCCTAAGCCAGGATCTACCATAAGGTAAACATTCCTCCTCTTGTCTGTATCCATCATAGGAAAGCACAAACATGGAGACTCAATGAAAGCTCTTCATTCTCTCTTCAGAATAGCAGGTAGGAATACACTCCCCTACAACTAACAAGATATGGTATGGGGGCCCTGCCAAGACAAAACCTTTCTAAACAGAGACAGGAAAAGGAAGCAAGATCACAGTGCGTTGAAGAGCAAAAAAGAGACTCCTTCACCACTAAAAGATTCTTTGTAGATGTGCTTTGTGACCTAAGGTAACTCCATGCCGACCCTTATTCCCAAGTACTGTACAGGAAAAAGGATAAAACCAGTCACTGCCTGATTTTAGTGTTGCTTCATGTTGTCTTCCATTCAAGAGACAAGATGTCAGTGACAGTAAACTTAGAATAGCAAGCCCATCTTATAAATATAGATGAGATGCTCACCATCACAGTAAAGCTGGCTCATGTGACTTCACGCCCCAAACTCGGAAAATGGAGTACTTTCCTGGAGGAAAGGGGTTTTACAACAAACTGAGAAGCCATAGTGAAGCAGAATGGAATGCACTTTGTTTTACAGCAAGTGGGCAACCAACCAAGTGGGGTGCAGTTTTGCCTGATAGAGGCAAAACCAGTTATTCTCACACTGAATTGCACACAAAGCCATGTTTTTTGTTACACATGAGGGGGCTTTGGCCCATATCCCTCTACTAGTGACTTTGTCATTGCTATGACCAAACACCAGGGAAGAAGCAACTTAAGGAAGGGAGGATTAATTTGTGCTTCCAGTGTGAGGTTCCAGTCTACCGTGGTGGAGAAAGCGTGGTGTCAGGAACTTGACGCAGCTGATTACATTCAGTCCACAGTGAGGAAGCAGAAAGAAACGAATTTTGGTTTTCAGCTTGCTCTCTCCTTTTTTATAAATTTTTATTAACATTTTCCATGATTATAAAAAATAACCCATTGTAATTCCCTCCCTCCTCCCCCACACACTTTCCCCTTTAAAATTCAATTCTCCATTATATTTACCTCCCCATCACAATCATTGTACTTACATATATACAATATCAACCTATTAAGTACCCTCTTCCCTTCCTTTCTCTTCCCTTTATGTCTCCTTTTTAACTTACTGGCCTCTGCTACTAAGTATTTTCCTTCTCACACAGAAGCCCAATCATCTGTAGCTAGGATCCACATATGAGGGAGAACATGTGGCGCTTGGCTTTCTGGACGTGAGTTACCTCACTTAGTATAATCCTTTCCAGATCCATCCATTTTTCTGCAAATTTCATAACTTCATTTTTCTTTACCTCTGAGTAGGACTCCATTGCATAAATGTGCCACTTCTTCATTATCCACTCATCAGTTGAGGGACATCTAGACTGGTTCCATTTCCCAGCTATTACAAATTGAGCAGCAATAAACATGGTTGAGCATGTATTTCTAAGGAAATGAGATGATTCCTTTGGATATATGCCTAGGAGTGCTATAGCTGGGTCATATGGTAGATCAATGCTCAGCTGTTTTAGGAACCTCCACACTGATTTCCACAATGGCTGGACCAGATTGCATTCCCACCAGCAGTGTAGAAAGGTTCCTCTTTTTCTACATCCCCATCAACATTTATGATCATTTGTTTTCATGATGCTGGCCAATCTGACAGGAGTGAGATGGAATCTCAATGTAGTTTTAATCTGCATTTCCCTGATGACTAGTGATGTAGAACATTTTTTTAGATGCTTATATGCCATTCGTATTTCTTCCTTTGAGAATGCTCCATTTAGCTCCATAGCCCATTTTTTGATTGGCTTGTTTGATTCCTTATTATTTAACTTTTTGAGTTCTTTGTATATCCTAGATATTAATCCTCTATCAGATATATAGCTGGCAAAGATTTTTTCCCATTCTGTAGGTTGCCTCTTTGCTTTTTTCTCTGTGTCCTTTGCAGTACAAAATCTTTGTAATTTCATGAGTTCCCAGTGATTAATCTGTGGTTTTATTACCTGAGCAATTGGGGTTGTGTTCAGAAAGTCTTTGCCAAGACCAATACGTTTTCCTCTAGCAGTTTCAGACTTTCAGGTTTGATGTTAAGATCTTTAATCCATTTGGACTTAATTCTTGTGTATGGCAAGAGAGAAGAATCTATTTTCATCCTTCTGCAGATATATATCCAGTTTTCCCAACACCATTTGCTGAAGAGGCTGTCTTTTCTCCAATGAGTATTTTTGGCATTTTTATCGAATATCAGGTGGCTATAGCTACTTGAGCTTACATCTGGGTCCTCTATTCTGTTCCACTGATCTACATGTCTGTTTTTGTGCCAGTACCATGCTGTTTTTGTTACTATGGCTCTGTAGTATAGGTTAAAATCAGGTATGGTGATACCACCAGCCTTATTTTTGTTGCTCAGTATTAGTTTAGATATTCGAGGTTTTTTGTGATTCCAAATGAATATTTGGATTGTTTTTTCTATTTCCATGAAGAATGCCTTTGGAATTTTGATAGGGATTGCATCAAATGTGTAGATTGTTTTTGGTAAGATTGCCATTTTCACAATATTGATTCTTCCAATCCAGGAACAAGGAATGTTTCTCCACTTTCTAGTGTCTTCTGCAATTTCTCGCTTGAGTGTTTTAAAGTTCTCATTGTAGAAATTCTTTACTTCCTTCGTTAGGTTTATTCCAAGGTACTTTATTTTTTTGATGCAATTGTGAATGGGAGTGATTATCTGATTTCATCCTCTGTGTGTTTGTTCTTAGCATATATGAAGGCTACTGATTTCTGTGTATTTATTTTGTATCCTGCTACATGGCTGTAGGTTTTTATCAGCTCTAACAGTTTGCTAGTAGAGTCTTTAGGGTCCTTATGTATAGAATCATGTCATCTGCAAATAATGATAACTTGATCTCTTCCTTTCCAATTTGTATCCCTTTTATATGTGTCTCTTGCCTTATTGCTATGTCTAAGACTTCCAGAACTATATTAAATAAAAGTGGGGACAGTGGACACTCTTGTCTTGTTCCTGATTTTAGTGGGAAAGCTTCCAGTTTTTTCCCATTTAGTAATATGCTGGCTGCAGGCTTGTCATAAACAGCTTTTATTATACTGAGATATGTTCCTTCTATTCCCAGTCTCTGTAGGACTTTTATCATGAAGGGATGTTGGATTTTGTCAAATGCTTTCTCTGTGTCTAATGAGATGATCATGTGATTTTTGTCCTTCAACCCGTTTATATAATGTATTATATTTATAGATTTGCATATGTTGAACCATCCCTGTATCTCTGGGATAAAGCCTACTTGGTCAGGGTGAATGATCTTTTTGATATACTCTTGTATTCTGTTTGCCAATATTTTGTTGAGAATTTTTGCATCTATGTTCATGAGGGAGATTGGTCTGTAATTTTCCTTTTTTTGTTCTATCTTTGCCTGGTTTTAGTATCAGGGTGATGCTGGCCTCATAGAAGGAGTTTGATAGAATTCCTTCTTTTTCTATTTCCTGGAAAAGCTTAAGAAGCAATGGTGTTAGCTCTTCCTTAAAGGTCTGGTAAAATTCAGCAGTGAATCCATCTGGGCCTGAGCTCTTTTTAGTTGGGAGATTATTGATAACCGTTCGGATCTCCATGTTTGTTATAGGTCTATTTAATTGATTAATCTCATTTTGATTTAATTTAGGTTGGTCATGTAAATCAAGGAAACCATCCATTTCTTTCAGATTTTCATACTTTGTGGAGTATATGCTTTTATACTATGTCCCTATGATTTTTTTGAATTTCTCTGGAATCTGTTGTGATGCTATCATTTTCATCTCTGATTTTATTGACTTGTGTCTCTTCTCTCTTTCTTTTGGTCAGATTTGCTAAGGGTTTATTAATCTTATTTATCCTTTCAAAGAACCAACTCTTGGTTTCATTAATTCTGTGGATTTTTTTGTTTCTTTTTATTAATTTCTGCCCTAATCTTACATTATTTCTTCCCGTGTACTGATTTTTGGTTTGCCTTGTTCTTCTTTTTCCAAGGCTTTAAGGTGAAGCATTAGGTCGTTTACTTGTGACCTTTCTAATTTCTTTTTTGGGGGGGGATGGGGTTTTGAGGTAGGGTCTCACGCTGGTCCAGGCTGACCTGGAATTAACTCTGTCATCTCAGGGTGGCCTTGAACTCATGGCAATCCTCCTACCTCTGCCTCCCACGTGCTGGGATTAAAGGCATGCACCACCACGCCCAGCTTCTAATTTCTTAATATAGGCACTTAAGGCTATAAATTTACCTCTTAGAACTGCCTTCATTGTGTCCCAGAGATTTTGATATGCTGTGTTCTCATTGTCATTTGACTTTATAAACTTTTTGATTTCAATCTTGAGTTCTTCATTGACCCATTCATCATTTAGTAGTGTATTGTTTAGTTTCCATGATTTTGTATATGCTCTATAGCCTTTATTGCTACTGATTTGTAGTTTCATTCCATTGTAGTCAGATAGAATGCAAGGAATTATTTCAATTTTCCTGAATTTGTTAAGATTTGCTTTGTGACCTAATATATGATTTATTTTAGAGAATGTTCCATGTGCTGCTGAAAAGAATGTATATTCTGCAGCCTTTGGATGAAATGTCCTGTATATATCAATTAGGTCCATTCCTTCTATGACCTCATTTAGTCCAGATGCCTCTCTGTTTATTTTTTCCTGGGATGACCTGTCAATTGATGAGAGTGGGGTGTTAAAGTCACCCACTACCACTGTGTTTGGTGTTATCTGTGACCTTAGTTCTAATAGTGTGTGTTTGATGTATTTGGGAGCCCCCATGTTAGGTGCATATATGTTTAGGATTGTAATATCCTCCTGTTGGAGTGTGCCCTTAATCAATATAAAGTGACCTTCCTTATCTTTCTTGACTAATGTTGGACTAAAGTCTACTTTGTCTGATATTAGGATAGCAACCCCTGCTTGTTTTCTAGGCCCATTTGCTTGAAACACTGTCTTCCAACCTTTCACCCTAAGATAATGTCTATCCTTTGTAGAAAGGTGAGTTTCTTAGAGACAACAAATTGTAGGATCCTGCTTTTTAACCCAGCCTGCAAACCTATGTATTTTGGTTGGGGCATTGAGGCCGTTGATATTAAGAGATATTATTGAAAGGTGTGTATTTATGTTTGCCATTTTATGTGTGTGTGTGGTTCCGGTTTTACCTTTGCTTTCTTGTGTTAACTAGTATTTGAGTATTGTTTGTTTTTTCCAGGTTCCTTACATGTGTGCTTTTCTTTTTCTTCAGCATGGAGGATCCTATCAAGTATTTTCTGTAGAGCTGGTTTTGTCTTCAAATACTCCTTTAACCTGCTTTTGTCATGGAATGTCTTTATTTCTCCATCTATTTGAATGGATAACTTTGCAGGATAAAGTAACCTTGGTTGACAGTTGTTAACTTTCAGAACTTGGAATATATCACTCCAAGCCCTTCTGGCTTTAAAAGTTTGTGTTGAATAATCTGCTGTAATCCTGATGGGCTTGCTTTTGTAGGTAACTTGATTTTTCTCTCTAACTGCTTTCAATATTTTTTCTTTGGTTTGTGTGTTTGGAAGTTTGATTATAATATGGCGAGGAGAGGTTCTTTCTGGGTTTTGTCTGGCTGGGGTTCTAAAGGCTTCCTGTATCTGTATTGGCACCTCTTTCCCAATTTGGGGGAAGTTTTCCTCTATGATTTTGTTGAAGATGCCTACTATGCCTCTGGAGTGGAGTTCTTCTCCTTCTACTATGCCCTGAATTCTTATATTGGATCTTTTCATAGTGTCCCGAATATCTTGAAATTCCCACTCATACTTTTCTATAAGTTTGTCTTTCTCTTTGTTGGACTGCATTAGGTCTGCCACCTGGTCTTCTAGCTTAGATATTCTGTCCTCTCCCTCATCCATCCTACTGGTGAGATTTTCTACAGAGTTTTTTATTTCATTAACTGTGTTCTTCATTGCTAGTAATTCTGACTGGTTTTTCTTTATTATTTCTATTTCCTTATTTATGTCTTGTATTGCCTTCTTTGTTTCATTAAATTGGTGTCCTGCATCTTTTTTGGTTTCCTCTTTGATTCCTTTGATTTCCTCTTTGATTTCCTCTTTGATTTCTTCTTTGATTCCTTTGATTTGTTCTTTGACTTCTTTGAACATGTTTACAATCATTCTTTTGAAATCTTTCTCAGGCATTTCCTCTAACTCGTTCTCACTGGAGGTCATTTCTGATGCATTAATACTTTTAGGTGGATTTATATTGTCTTGAATTTTAGTGTTTCTTGTGTTATAATGTATATATTTTTCCATCTTGAATTAAGTTAATGATTTGATTTTCTAGCTAGCTGGGTATTCTTAGCTGTATCAATTGACTTGATGTTATATATCTTCAAGGTAGGAGCTTAAGGTGTTAGGTGTGGCTCTTAAGACTCTCAGAGTGTCTCAAAAGGTGTTCCTAGGGATTGAGTTTCCCTGCTATGGGAGTATTCAAGTAGGTTGAGTGGAATAAAATACAGGTAGATTCTAAAATTTAACTAAACACTGTACACATTCAATCAAAAAGAGCACCAAGTATTTATGCAAGAGTAGTTATTATAACAACCAGATCCTCTATCAACAAAATGGTTCAGATTTCTGGTCTGTTGAGGGATCCAAGTCAGTTTGTGACCAAGTAAGAACCTACCCTGGTGCAATCCCAGTTACCTTTTTGGATGATATTGGTCTCACTCAAGTTGCTGGCTGGGTTGTTGGGCTGCTGTTCTTATTTCTGGAGCTGGGCACTGGCTGTGGGGCAAACCGAGCCTGGAAACTGTAGCCCTGCAGATTGGCACTCCCCCTGCTGGAACTGCCCCTGCTGCTCCTGAAGCTGTCGCTGCCACTGCTGCTAAAGCTGCTGCTGCTGGGTCTGTCACCTCTGCTGGGGCCACTGCTGCTGCTGCCACTGCTGCTGCTGCTTTAGCTGCCACTGCTGGATCCTCCACTGCTGCTGCTGGATTTGCAACTGCTACCTCTGAAGCTGCTGCTGCTGGATCTGCTGCTGCTGCTGCTACTGGATCTTCTGCTGCTGGGGCCACTGCTGCTCGGGCCGAAGCCACTGATGTTGCTGCCAGACTCCGCTCCTGCTTGGGTCCCAGTATTGGCTCAAGTTGGCGTGGCCGAGTCCCGGGACTGCTGCTCTATTCACTGGTGCTGGTCACAGGCAGTGGGGGAGGGGAGGGAGCCACAGCTGTCCTAGTTCTCTCACTGTTCCACGTGTTCTTCTACCTCGTGGTCTGCTCCTCCGTTGCTCACTGCCGCTCTCCCTTCACATTTCCTGAGTTGCAGAGAGCACCAGTGTGAGTAGAAGCTCCCCTCACCTGGATTTTCCTGCGGCTTGAGCCGAGCCTGGCGGCTTTCTGGTACGCTTCCATCAGCGGCCCTTCTGGGGCCACTTTAGCTGGCCTGTGCAGGCTCTGGATGCTCTGGATCTCTTCTACTTCTCCACTGCCATTTCGATTTCCTATACACCTCACTTTTTAATAAAAGTGTGTATTTTGTTGAGTTTTTTCGGTCTTTTTCCCCCCTAGGCTGCTTTGGCGTGGTACCTAAGCTGCCATCTTAAGCAGAAGTCTCCTCTCTACTTTTTATTAGTCCAGAACCCCAGCCCATTGAATGATGCCACCCACAGTTAGGATGGGTCCTCTCATCTTAATTGATGTAATCTTAAAAATATCTCACAGACATTCCCAGAGATTTGTTTCCCTGGTGATTCAAAACCATATCAAGTTGACAACCATCACAATCCCAAATGGCCAGTCTTCCCAGCTCTTCTGGCTATTCCCAGCACCTTAGAAGATGCCTTTCCATCCAGACGAGGTCACCTCTTTTGCAGTCAAAGAACAAGAACCTTAGCAAAATATGTAAACATTCAAGCCTCACTCTTTCATAGACTTGATATACAATGAGCACTAAATGAGTATTAGCTAACTCACTGGCCCAAGATACTTACATGTGTGAGTATACACATGTGCCATTCATACAGGGCATGGTCACAGGGAAAGCCCCAGGAATGAAAATCGAAGGACCTGACACCTTACTTGAAGGAGCACAGTCAGTGTCCTCATGCTCACAGAGGAAGGTTTTATTCTCCAAGAACTTCAGCTTGCAGCAAGCTGCTCACAGGCATTAGCAGAGAATGTTCCCCAAGAAAGCAAGGTGCAAACTGTGCTCAGGGTATGATCCCATTCATGTCATGTAAAAAAAAAAAAAAAAAGGCTAAGTGCACTTACATGTCCCTAGACTGTGTCCAGAGGGCCACCAGATTTGACTTCTGCAGACTGGATTTAAAGCACAGGAGGAAAGACATTCACTTTGCTCTGAATACAAGTTGTAATCTTTTATGTGTGAGTTTTATATTTTTATTTGTTTTTATTTTCACACACACACATACATATATATACATAATTATATTTTGATCATAAATGCTCCACATTACCCTCCCTTATCCTACTCCTCCTCTGTCTCATCTCTTAGTAGTGGACAAGCCTCCAAAAAGAATGACTCCCGTTCTGTGGCAATCTTAACTTTAAATGTGTGGCCTCCCAAGTCCCAATCATATCTATAACAGAATGTTAACTGACCCCATCATATGCAAGTAATCACATCTGGTGTGAGTGCAATGGCCTTGTCATATCTGAACATCAGAGCTCCACAACATTCCTTTCTTCCCCACATCCTCCAATTCCTGCATTCTTTCTGTCCCACCTTATATGATGTCCCCTGAGCCTGGGAGGGGTTGATGTCATGTTTATACAATAGTCACTTTTTATATTTTTATTTATGTATATGAGAGAGGGCTAGGGAGAGAGACAGACAATGGGTATGTTAGGGCCTCTTTCTGCTACAAACGAACTCCAGACTCATGCACCTACCACTTTGTACATTTGGCTTTACATGGGTACTAAAGAATTGAACTTAGGCTAGCAGGCTTTGCAAGCATCTTTAGTTACTGAGCCATCTGAGTCATCTACTCAGCCAACTCACTTATTTTTGAACATCTTTTTTTTAATAATCCAAAATTTAGAAAAGAGGTTCACATAAAAAGAGGTTAAAATAACTAACATTGGGATGGTGAGATGGCTTAGCAGTTAAGGCACTTGCCTGCCAAGCCTAAGGACACAGGTTCAAGTCCCCAGTACCCACATAAGGCAGTGCATGCATCTGAAATTCTGTTGCAGTGGCTAGAGATCCTGGAGAGTACCATTGTCTCCCTATCTTCCTCTATCTCTCTCTCTCTCTCTCAAGTAAATAATAAATAAAAATATTTTTAAAAAATAACTAACAATCACTGTATTTCTGTACTGTACTTCTACTTATATCTACTGAGATGAACTTTATTTTTATAATATATTTATGTTTGTTATAACATTTAAAGTTAAATGACTGGCTGAAATACTGGAAATGAGGTTGAATTTCTCCCCAGTATTTATGTCTTAAAATCACTCAATTCTCAAGCCAGGCATGGTAGCGTACACCTTTAATCCCAGCACTTGGGAAGCAGATGTAGTAGGATCGCCATAAGTTCGAGGCCACCCTGAGACTACATAATGAATTCCATGTCAGCCTGGGCTAGAGTGAAACCCTACCTTGAAATTAAAAAAAAAAAAAAAATCACTCAGTTCTCTTCTTTTGATTTCAAAATAACTGGCACCAAGGGAGAGGTAAAATACCTTGGAAAAGGGCCACAGGTCAATGTAGGAAAAAGAAACTTGATTGTGGATTAGTCACTTTATATACATTGTCTCATGTAATCCTTAAAATGAATCTCTGTACAGCAAAGTTTGGCCCAAAGAGGGAAGCAGGAATTCATTTATTAGATTTCACACTCAGATTTGAATGAAGAGCTTACTGAATAGGAGAATAATGGGTTGTAGAGACAGAAGACAAAAGATGAAAACAGAGAAAATAGTGAAGAATCTATAAGGGAAGAAGAGGGAGGAGTGAGACAGGACCATAGAAAAAGCATATGCAGTCAGTAACCTCCCCTGTACTATTTAGCTGTTTGTAACCAGCGACAGTGACTTATGCATGTAAAGAATTACTTATCTCCTACAAATCATGAAATGAGCAGAGAACCATATTTCTAAGACCCTTGAAGTACACAGGCAACCAATGTCCTTTAGGTTTTTGCTTTGAACATAGCTTCCAACCTCAAGGGTGGAAAATGCTAAAAGAAGTCCAAATTCAACCTGGCATGGTGGTGCATTCCTTTAATCCCAGCACTCAGGAGGCAGAGTGAGGATGGTTGCTGTGAGTTCGAGGCCACCCTGAGACTAGGGCCTCTACCTAGCAAATTCCAGGTCAGCCTGGGCTAGAGTGAGACACTTCCTCGAAAAAAAAAAAAAAAAAAAATAGTCCCAATTCCAAGAAGAAATAAGCCCAAGCTGGAGGGAAGAACTTGCTATTTTGGTATCTTTAGATAGATTTCCCAAAGTCCCACCCATGGCTGGCCACCCACGTCTCACTGGCCACACCTAGGTGCTCACGAGGCTGGTAGGTGCTGCCTGTTGCCTGGTGGGTTGCCAGTCTAAATAAAACCAGGGCTGTTACCCACAGAGGGGAGAGCAGATACTGAAGAGGCAGCAAGTAGATGCTGGCACACTCACAAGATGAGGCATTCATCTGCCAAGGGAACAAACAGTAAGGAAACAAGTTTGCTGAACCTGAGCCAAGCACCTTTTCCACAGCGAGGCCAAGTTCTAGTACCTGAAGACCTGCTGAGTCGTGAGACCCACACTCCATATTCCTGGTTCTCCCCTTCCAATCATTGGACATTGATTGCCTGTGTACTTCAAGGGTCTGAGAAATATGGTTCTCTGCTCATTTCAAGTTTTGTAGGAGATAAGTAGTTCCTTACATACATAAGCCACTGTCCCTAGTTTTAAAATTTAATTCAAGTTGGTGTCTGACCTCTTTTACCTACGTAAAAGAATCTAAAAACACATAGATCCAGTTTTGAGTGTGTATGTGGCACACGAAAAGTTCTCAATAAATACTCATTAAAATGAGCTGAATTCCACAAGCAGTTTCACAGCTCTCTTCTCACTGCCTGCTTTCTGCTTTGCCTGAGCCTTCAGACACATTTTCTTAGATCGCTATGCTGGGGTGTTCGGGTCATCGTCCACCAGAATCCCACAAATGCCCAATGCAAAGTCATCATCAACAGCAAAAGGTCATCGCCTTCTGGTTTGTGGATCACTGGGTCCTAGGTTTCTCTGCTACGTGGTTAGAATGATTATCTTCTGTTGGTTTTCTAGTCACTACCACTAACCTTGAGTTCCATAGCAAACAGGGGAAACTGAGGCAAAATCCAGTATTTTGCTGTAGCGAACTGCTGAATCTGCTAGTTGTTTTGTTTTCTTTTGTTTTTTGTGAACAAATTAGTATAAGGGGGTTACTTACAGAGCAGGGTGAGGGTCTTCTTAGAGGAACATGGAGTTCCTGAAGCAGCTATTCCACCGAAAAGTCTCATCCGAGCCTGGATGATGACCTCGCCTGGCTGCTTCAAGGAATTCCTTGTGTTGGGATTACCTGCCCAGATGTTCTTCCCTCATCCTCAGGGTGAGGGCTTACTTACAGAGCATGGAGACCCCAAAGCAGCAGTGCCACCAAGAAGTCTCATTCCAACATGGATGAAAGACTTCCCATGGGCAGAACTCTTTGTTTTTTAGTTTATTTTTTATTGACAATTTCCATAATTGTGGATAATAACTCATGGTAATTCCCTCCTTCACCCTCCACCAACTCCACTCTTGGCAACTCCACTCTCCATCATACCCCTTCCTCCTCTCAATCAGTCTCTCTTTTATTTTGATGTCATCTATCTTCTCCTCCTATCATGATGGACTTGTGAAGGTAGTGTCAGGCACTATGAGGTCATGGATATACAAGCCATTTTGTGTCTGGAGGAGCACATTGTAAGGAGTCCTACCCTTCCTTTGTCTCTTACATTCTTTCCACCACCTGTTCCTCAATGGACCCTGAGCCTTGGAAGGTGTGATAGAGATATTTCAGTGCTGAGCACTCCTCTGTCATGTCTTCGCAGCACCATGGTGCCTTCTGAGTCATCCCAAAGTCACTGCCATCTGAAAAGAGAAGCTTCTGTAACTAAAAGTGAGAGTAGCGTTAACATATGAGTATGACCATTAAGAGATGTGCTTACCAGACAGTTTGGTGAGTACAGTATATACATTTAGCCAGATACCAGCAGATGTTACACCCTTAGGGCTCATGACTACTCTTCTACTCCTGTTTTAGGTTTTCATTATTAGGGATGTATTCACTCCCATGGAGGAGGCCTCTAGTCCAATTAAAGAGTGGTTAGTTTCCCCCTTAACAGACAGGCCACTGTTGTACCCATTGGCTCATTTGGCCTGGCTGGCCAAATATAAGGCTTAAAGTGATTTCTGTCTCTCCCATTGAACTGCATGCAGCATAGCTTTTTCCAGCTTTCTGTCAACTGGTCTACATGGAGGAAGCTTTCAGCTTAGCTCCAGCAGGATTTCTCAGTGACTTGAGGCCCAAGTGTGTGAGAATCCAAGAGCCTCAGCAATAGCCTATAATGTTTAGGGGACATCAGGGACCTCCCTGTCCAACATCTCACTGGAAGGTATCCCATCCCTGGCACTGAAAATTTTCTAGTAAAAATTTATGGCTTCTGGGTATTCCATTGTCCCAAAAAAGTAGGTTTCTACATGACGTATTTATATCCTCTTACATTTTGGTTAGCCTTCCCTCCACCTTTCCTTTACACGATCTTTTCCCCTGGCCTCACTTAGGCCTTTTCACCCCTATTAATCTGTTATTCTATTTATATATCTACAATACCATCCTATTAAGTCCCACTTCCCTTCCTTTCTATTCCCATTATATCCCCTCCCTGGCTTACTGGCCTGTGCTACTGAGTTTTATTCCTATTCACATAGAAGCCTAATCATTTTTAGCTAGGATCCACATATCAGAGAGTACATGTGACATTTAGATTTCTGAGCCTGGGTTATCTCACTAAGTATAATCCTTTCCAGATCCATCCACTTTCCTGCAAATTTCATAATTTCATTTTTCTTTACCACTGAGTAGAATTTCATTATATAAATGTGCCACATCTTCATTATCCACTCATTAGTTGAAGGACATCTAGGCTGGTCCATTTCCTAGCTATTGTAAATACAGTGGCAATCAACATGGTTGTGCAAGTATCTCTAAGACAGTAAGACGAATCCTTAGGATATATGCCTGGGACTGGTGTAGCTGGGTCACATGGTAAATCTATTTTTAGCTGTCTCAGGAACCTCCACTCTGATTTCCACAATGTCTGACCCAGATTGCATACCCACCAATAGCGAAAAAGGGTTCCTCTCTTTCCACATCCTTGCCAGCATTTATTGTCATTTGTTTTCATGATGATAGCCATTCTGATAGGAGTGAGATGGAATCTCAGTGGAGTTTTAATTTACATTTCTCTGATAACTAGGGATGCAGAATATATTTTTAGATGTTTACATGCCATCTGTATTTACTATTTTGAGAACTCACTATTTAGTCTCATAGCCCATTTTTTTAAAAAAAATTTTGATTATTTTTATTTATTTATTTGATAGTGACAGACAGAGAGAAAGAGACAGAGAGAGAGTGAGGGTGAGAGAATGGGCATACCAGGGCCTCCAGCCACTGCAAACAAAACTCCAGATATGTGTGCTCCCTTGTGCATCTAGCTAACATGGGTCCTGGGGAATCAAGCCTCGAACAGGGGTCCTTAGGCTTCACAGGAAAGTGCTTAACTGCTAAGCCATCTCTCCAGCCTCCCAGAGTCACTTTTTAATTGGGTTGTTAGTTTTCTTATTATTTGGCTTTTGGAGTGCTTTGTATATTCTGGACATTAATCCTCTGTCAGATGTGTAGCTGGCAAAGATTTTCTCCTATTCTGTAGTTTGCCTCTTTGCTGTATTCCCAGTGTCCTTTGCTGTACAGAAGCTTTGTAATTTCATGAGGTCCCAGTGGTTGATCTGTGGTCTTATTTCCTGAGCAACTAGGGTTATATTTAGAAAGTCTTTGCCAAAACCAATATTGAAGGGCTTCCCCTACTTTTTCCTTTAGCAGTTTCAGAGTTTCAGGTCTGATATTAAGGTCTTTGATCCATCTGGAGAAGTGAGATAAGGATCTATTTTCATCCTTCTACAGATATATACCCAGTTTTCCAGGCACCATTTTCTGAAGAGGCTGTCTTTTCTCCAATGAGTATTTTTGGCATTTTTGTTGAAGATCAGGTGGCTGTGAATGCCTGTACTTACATCTAGGTCCTCTATTTGGTTCCATCAATCTACATGTCTGTTTTTGTGCCAGTACCATGCTGTTTTTGTTACTATGGCTTTGTAATATGGGTTGAAATCAGGTATGGTAATACTCCCAGTCTTATTTGTATTGCTCAAAATTGTTTTTTATATTTGAGGATTTTTGTGCTTCCAAATGATTTTTTGGATTGTTTTCTATATTTCTGTGAAGAATACCGTGGAAATTTTGATGGGGTTTGCATTAAATGTGTAGATTGCTTTAGTAAGATTGCCATTTTCATAATATTAATTCTTCTAATCCAAGAACAAGGGATGCTTTCCATTTCTTAGTGTCTTCTGCAATTTCTATCTGGAGTGTTTTAAAGTTCTTATTGTAGAAATCCTTTACTTCCTTGGTTAGGTTTATTCCAAGGTACTTTTTTTTGATGCAATTATGAATGGGAGTAATTCTATGATTTCACCCTCTGCATGTTTGTTGTTAGCATATAGGAAGGCTACTGATTTCTATGTGTTTATTTGTATCCTGCTACATTGCTATAAGAGTTTATAAGCTCTAACAGTTTGCTGATAGAGCCTTTATGGTCCTTTATGTATAGAATCATGTCATCTGCAAATAATGACTTGATCTCTTCCTTTCCAATTTATATCTCTTTATGTGTGTCTCTTGCCTTATTGCTATGGCTAAGACTTCCAGTTCTACATTAAATAAAAATGGGATCAGTTTACACCTTTGTCATGTTCATGACTTAGTGGAAAAGCTTCAAGTTTTTCTCCATTTATTATGCAAGGAATCATTTCAATTTTCCTGTATTTGTTAAGATTTGCTTTGTGTCCTGATATATGGTCTATCTTAGAGAATGTTCCATGTCCTACTGATAAGAATGTGTATTCTGCATCATTTGGATGAAATGTTCTGTAGATATCTATTAGGTCCATTTGGCCTAGGACCTCATTTAATCCAGATGTATCTCTGTTTATTTTTTTTGCCAGGATGACCTGTCAATTGTTGACAGTGGGGTGATGAAGTCACCCACTACAACAGTGTTTGGTGTAATCTGTGACCTTAGTTGTAATAGTGTTTGTTTAATGAAATCGGGAGCCCCCATGTTAGGTGCATATATGTTTAAGATTGTAATATCCTCCTGTTGGAGTGTTCCTTTAATCAACATAAAGTGACCTTCCTTATATTTTCTAACTAATGTTGGTCTGAAGTCTACCCTGTCAGATATTAGGATAGCGACACCTGCTTGTTTTCTAGGCCCATTTTCTTGAAACACCATTTTCCAACCTTTCACCCTAAGATAGTGTCCATCTTTTGTGGAAAGGTGAGCTTCCTTGAGATAACAAATTGAAGGATCCTGCTGCAAACCTGTGCCTTCTGATTGGGTCATTGAGGCCATTGATATTAAGAGTTATTATTGAAAGGCATGAATTTTTTTGCCATTCTTCTTTTTTTGTAGTTCTTCCAGTTTTACCTTTTCTCTCTTATATTAACTAGTATTTGAGTATGGTTTGTTTTTTCCAGGTTCCTTATATGTGTGCTTTTCTTTCTCTTTCAGCATGGAGGATCCTTTAAGATTTTTTCTGTAGAACTGGTTTGAATTTAAAATATTCCTTTATCCTGCTTTTGTTGTAGAATGTCCTTATTTCTCCAATTTCTTGAATGAATAGCTTTGCAGGATAAAGTAATCTTGATTGACAGTTGTTATCTTTCAGAACTTGGAATACATAATTTCAAGCCCTTCTGGTTTTTAAAGTTAATCTTGAGTAACCTGCTATTATTCTTATGGGTTTGCCTTTGTATGTAACTTGATTTTTCTCTCTAACTGCTTTGAATATGTTTTCTTTGGTTTGTGTGTTTTATAGTTTAATTATTATATGAAAGTGAAAGGTTCTTTCCTGGTTTTGTCCATTTGGCATTCTTTAGGCTTCCTGTATCTGTATGGGCATCACTTTCCCTACTTGGGGGAAGTTTTTTTCTATTATTTTGTTGAAAATACCTATTATGCCTTTGGAGTAAATTTCTTCTCCTTCTACTATGTCCTGATTTCTTATATTTGATCTCTTCATAGTATCCCAAATGTCTTGAAATTTCTGTTCATGCCTTCCTATTAGTCTTTCTATTTGTTGGCCAATATTAGATCTACCAACTGGTTTTCTAGTTTATAATATATTCTGTCCTCTCCTTGATCCATTCTACTGGTGAGACTTTCTACAGAGTTTTCTATTTGACTTACTCTGTTTTTCATTTCTAGTATTTCTGATTGGTACTTTTTCATTATTTCTATTTCCTTGCTCATGTTTTGTATTGACCTACTTATTTCATTAAGTTGGTGTTGCAGTCCGGTTCACATTGCTGGTAGAAATCACCCAACCAAGAGCTGCTTCTGGGAAAAAGATTTATTTTGGCTTACAGGCTCGAGGGGAAGCTCCACGATGGCAGGGAAAAACGATGGCATGAGCAGAGAGTGGACATCACCCCCTGGCCAACATAAGGTGGACTACAGCAACAGGAGGGTGTGCCAAACACTGGCAAGGGGAAACTGGCTTTAATACCCATAAGCCCACCCCCAACAATACACTCCCTCCAGGAGGCATTAATTCCCAAATATCCATCAGCTGGGAACCTAGCATTCAGAACACCTAAGTTTATGGGGGACACCTGAATCAAACCACCACAGTTGGTTTCCTGTGTTCTCCTTCAGGAGTTGGTTTTCTTCTTTTATTCCTTTGATTTCTTTGAGAATAGGTATAATCACTTATTTTTTGAAACTGTTGTCAAGCATTTCATCTAAAGCAGTCTCACTGGAGGTCATTTCTGATGGATTTATAATTTTTGGTGGGATTGTATTGCCTTGATTTTTGTGTTTCTCATATTATAACGTAGAGATTTTTGCATCTTGAGTTAATTTGATGCTTGGGTTTTCTAATTATCTGCAGTGTTCTTAGCCATGTAACTCCGACTTCATATATCTTCGGTGTTGGGGTTTAAGGTGCCCAGGGCAGCTCTTATATTCCAGGAGAAACAGCATAAGTGACCCAGGTGTTGAGTTTGCCTGTATTCAAGTATTGTAGTAGACTTAGTGAAGCAAATTACTGGCAAATTCTAAAATTCAACCTCACAATATAGACAGTCAATCAAACCAGCACAGAGTATTCACACAGGCATGGGGATTAAACCAAACAGATAATCTGTTAAAGTCAAAGTCCCTAAGAGTGTGTATTTCCCCACACCTTTAATCCTATCAACTAAAAGGTTGAGATTTCTAGTCGGAAAGGGGTTCCAAGTCAGCCTGGGGCCAGTCAAAGTCTGCCCCAAAAAATGACAGAAAAGAAAGACAAAGGCCTAAAAACCAGGAAACATCAAAGTCATCAGTAGTCAACACCAAAATACAGCTTATTTGAGAAGGGTAAAGACAACCAAGAATACATTATTCAAACGTAATACATAGCCTTTCCTGACATGAAAAGAAAGTTTAGCGCTTCCAGTGCAGGCTTATGTGCATGGCTTTGTATAAGTAGGCCCTGTTACCTTTTGGAATGGTTTCCAATCTCACCAGTGCTGAGTGCCTACCTTGATCCCTCTCAGTGCTAAGTGGCCAGAGGTGAATGAGTTCTCCAAACATTTACGGCCATGTCGGCTGGGAGATGGGAGACTTTACAGTCACACCAGAGCTGCACGGCTTGTGCCGCTTGTGTTCTCTTTCAGCAGCTACTCAGCTGCTCCCTGCTGTCTTCCCTTTCAGGTTTCTCTCCTTTGTGAGGAAGCTGATGTGAGTGGGAAATCCCCTCAACTTGTTTCTGCTCCTGCAACTCTGCATCACCAGCCAGACGCTGTGGTCAGGCTCACCAATAGGGGTCTGCTGGCACCAAGGCAGGATTCTGGCCAGTTTCCTCCTTTCTGAAAGATTTGATCTCTCCTGCTTCTCTGCTGTGGTTGATGAGAATAGAAGAGTGTACTTTGCTGTGTTTCTGTTTATTTCCCTTCCTGCGCTGCTTTTGTGCAGCTAGTATGCCACCATCTTACCCAGAAGTCCGAATCTGTTATGCAAAGTGAAAAAGAGGTCCAAGCAATTCATTCCTGAAACAATAGGAAATAAATGTGGACTGTCTTCAGACAGGATATAGAGGAAGATGGGAATAACAGGCCTGCCTGCATTCAGAAAGTACAGGGTGGGGACTGCCAATATAATCTATGTTAACTTTACAGAGTATATATTTTTTGTTTTTTTATTTTTGTTAAGTAGAAACTGTATGGACACATCGTGTGTTTGTACCATCATTTCCCTCCTCTCTGCCCCACTCCCCTGAGGGCACTTCTTAATGGGATTGCTGGTATTCACCGTAGAGTTGTAGGTTATAAGATGTGAGAGCAGCAGTCAGTCACTGTGGGAGGGGGGCAATGCCTCTGGATATTCCCTCCTACCCTGTGGCTCTTACATTCTTTCCACAAAATTCCCTGTTTGAAGGCCATGTCTTAATTCTCACTGCCTTAATTCTTACTACCCAGCTTACAGAAGCTGCTTAATAAATGAGCTAAATGACAGCAGCATGCCAAATGTAAAGGATAAGATTTTTCATTTTTTTCTACATAATTTCAAGAACAAAAGTTTAATTTCACTGTGCTTAAAAAGCTCAGATTTTACCCAAAATAATGAACACACTTCAGTGTATTTTGTGTTTTTAGCCATATTAAACCAATCAAAATTAATCACTTATCAAGATGGCCAAAACAAGAGGTTGAAACCATCTTCAGAATCTTATTATTCATGGTTACATTGAAGATGCTCTTAATCCAATTAATTCAAAGTTAATTTAAATTTAATTAATTTAATTTTAATTTAATTTTAATTTTAAAGTTAATTTTATCTAAGTGAAAACAAATGTCACTAGACAAAGAATATCACAACAGCAAAGAAATCAACAAAGTTAAAGCCATTTGTATATCCAGATATTTTTTGGGGGAGGTGGGATCAGTATTCAGTTAGTAATATGTCCAATAGAGGTGCAAATGTTCTTTTCCACAGTGATGCCCACCTGACTCCAGGTCTTAAATGGGTTGCTTCTTTATGTCATCTTGAAAATAAAAAGAATAAATTTTATGGTAAAGACACCTGAAATCTACTCAGCAAATTTCAGCAATAAAGCATTATTAGCTATAATTCTGATATTGTGTATTAGATCTCTTTTTATTTTATTTAATTGCAGATGTACATGTGTGTGGTGTGTGTGCATGTATATGTTTATGTGTGCACATGTGTGTATGAATGCATGTGCATGTGTGTATGTAGAATCCTGACACAGGTTTCTTCCTCAGTTGCATTCTACTTTTTTCTTGAGACAGGGTCCCTCACTTGAATCCAAAGATAATATATGCTGATAATCTAGCTAACCAGCTTTCCCTTGAGGACCCCTTGCCGTGGCCTCTCTAAAACTGGGATTACAAGTGGGCCAACATGGGTGCAGGCACTGCAGATTTGAACTTAGGTCCTTATGTTTCTGTGGCAAACACTTTACTGACTGGGCCATCTCCCTACCCTGTATCTCTTAATTTATTCTTCCTACATAATTGCAGCTTCATAGGTTTAACTCTCCACCCCCATGAAGCCAATTTTCCACTTTCTATTTAAATGTAAACATACTTTTCAGTTCCACATGTATATATAATCTATGTCAAAGGATAATGTTTATTTCCTTGGAAATTTATAAGCATTTCAAAACAACATGCTTTATACCTCAAAATCATGCAATGTTTTTAAAAAGTAAAGTTTTAAAAATATAAAGAATAATTGATGGTGTGATTTTTCTAAAGGATGTGACTGGGGGTGGGGGAAGAGGACATCCTTCCTCGAGTCCTTTCCATAGATGATTTATTGAAGATTTTCATTCAACAGACATGGGTTTTTGGTGGGTTTTTTTGATATATGATGTTGTTCTGGAGGCCAGGCTGTCCTAGAACTCACAATGTATCTCAGAGTGGCCCCAAACTCATAACTATCCTCCTGCCTCAGCCCGCTGAGTATGGGGATTAAAGGTGTGACCCCACCACACCTGGCTTCAGCAAATACTTCTCACATACTAGAGTGGGGTAGGAAGTTATTTGGAGCAGTCCTTGCTTAAGAATGCAGTCTCATGCTCAATTGCAAGGCTCTCTTTATTTGTTCCACATGAGGACCTCCAGATACACTCTTTCACAAGGCAGAACAGTCTATGTATGAACAAGGCAAACCAAAAGATAAGCTATCTTTTCATTGTGCCTGTACGAATCCTCTATACCCTCTTCTAAGCCAGTCTAGTTTCTTCTAGAGACTCACAAGGGCCCTTAACTCCCTCCTCAAAAAGACATTTCCAATATATGAAATCAAGCACTTCCCTTTAAGCTATCTCTTCTAAGGGACAAGTCTCCAACACCCTTAAGTCTATGATTCAATAAGACATGATTCCTTTCACCACCCTCATTGCCAAAACCACCAATGACTGCATTTAAAGTGTATGGCTCAGAACTCGTCACAGATTTCCATATTTGATCTAACACAAGAAAAATGTATTGTAGCTAGTCGTTCCTTTCTTTCTGTACACTCTAGCAACAGAATCCAAGTTTATGTTAGCAATTTCGTACAATCATGACTCATTCGGAGTGCCTTTTGAGCTTTGCAGTCCCCTCGAACTCTTGGATCATTTTCATATAAGGCTAGCATCAAGTTAACTATCTTTGAGCAGTTTCATAAGTGGATAAAAGTTGTATTCAAAATCTACCCTTTGATCACGAGTTCTAGACTAGTCCGATCCTACCATCAACAACAGCCAGAGCTCACAACTTAATTTCATCCACAAATTTGGTATGCATTGCTTATGTCTTCCAGGCGGGATATGGTCAAAAACAAGAGAACCCAGGGTGCAGGAAACTAAAGTTCTGCTGATATTGATGTATTATTCAGCGTTTCTGAAACAACTTGTTCAAATAGCTACAAATCCCCTTGTTATTATTGTTATTGTTACAGTCAGATTCACATTGCTGCCAGAAAACACTTGACCAAGAGTAACTTGTGAGGACAAAAGGGTTTATTTTGGCTTACAGGCTCAAGGGGAAGCTCCACAATGACAGGGAAAACAATGGCATGAGCAGAGGGTGGACATCACACCCTGGCCAATATAAGGTGGACAATAGCAACAGGAGAATGTGCCTAACACTAGCGAGGGAACACTGGCTATAACACCCTTAAGCCTGCTCCCACCAATACACTCCCTCCAGGAGTCACCAATTCCCAAATCTCCATCAGCTGGGAACTGAGCATTCAGAACACCTAAGTCTATGGGGAACACCTGAATCAAATCACCACATTCTGCCCCTGGCCTCCATAAACTGACAGCCATCCATGATGTAAAATGCAATGCATCCAGTCCAACTTTAATAGTCCCCATAGTTTTTATCAATCCTCATGATGTTCAAATATCACCATAATCCAAGGTTGTTGAACTGAGCCATAATACCAAAAAAAAATCCCCCAAAAAAACCATAATGGCATGGAATAAACATTCACACTACAAAAGATGTCACTGGGCATAGCAAAGAAGGATTCAATCAATACAAGACTGAAAACAACCAGGGCAAACATGAAGCTCCATAGCTCTAAGTCCGACAACTCTAGTCAGTGGCATATCTTTCAAGTCCAATAATCCTAACCAGCAACAAGTCTCTGGAGTTCCAATTCCGCCCCTCCAGCTAAGCTACTCACAGTCCTGGAAAACTTCAACTGGGGCTGACAGCTTTCCTTAGCAGCCATATCGGGGTCCTGGCCTCTCCACTGGGTCTCCATTGCAATTCATGGCTCATCCTCACAGCTCCATCAGGCCTCTATGCAGGCATCCAGGAAATCGGCTTCACACTGCCCATGGCCATTTCCAAAATACAAGACTGTGTTGCAAATTCAATATCCTTCTCTTTCCTGCATTTCTTATACTCCACAATACCAGGTGGCATGCCAATTTGTTAATCCAGGGGGGAATAAAGCAGACTTTGAAGAACATTTTTTTTAATTTAATTTATTAGTTTTCTTTTCAGTAAATACAGGCAGTTTGGTACCATTATTTAGGCTCATCTGTGATCTACCCCCTCCCATTAGACCCTCCTTGTTATTGAAAATGGGTCGTGCATTGTGGAGTTAGCCCCCAGTTATTAGTATGATAAATGTCTCTGAAAATCATGACCCAACATGTAACTCTGACATTCTTTCCGCCCCCTCTTCCGCAAGATTTCCCTGAGCCATGTTGGGTTCATTTTTGGTCTGCTTCAGTGCTGAGGTGTTGGGGGCCTCTGAGGCTCTGGCTCTCTGATTTGGTAGGAGTTGATTTTTCTCTGCATTGATCTCCTTCCCCTTTGTGCTGGTATCCAGTTCACAGGAAAACATCACCCTTGCTTATTTCACCAGTTGTCCTTAGTTTCAGTTGGGCCCCTTCTGAGGTATGTTGGGGCAGCTCTCTTCTTAGGATCTGCATCTATCTGGAAAAGAGAAGCAGATTCTCCAACGGAGAGTAAGTTAGCACCCAGAAAATTGAGATAACACTTACTTTTTTGATAGACAGTTTGATAGGTGTAGGCCCTCTTATACCCCGTGATTGATGGTAGCTTGATATTGTAGAGTGGGCTTGTGTTTGGGTATGGTTCTGACTTGTTTCCCAGCTCCAGCTAAGGGTCTAGTACCACTGAGTGGATCAGTTAGCCAAATCAAGAGCAATTGATTCCTCACCATGGCTGTGTACCACTATTGCACTTGTGTGGGTATCACATCCGGTTAATTGTTGCTACTTAGGTTAAACAATGTGTTGCTTGGACACATCTTGGTCACTTCCCCCAGTCGCCTATGTAGCGCCTTCTGGCACTAGACACGCTGACTGTCTGGGGACTGACTCTCTCCTGGCTTCCAGCCATGTCATTCCATTTTACGTGTCAGCTGCGTATGGAGTCTTCAGCAATAGGGTCTTACCACTGGCCTTTGGTGGGTCATCAATTACTCTGACAGAAGTCTGTCATTGTTTTGGGAAACCTTGTAGGTTTCTCTGATCAAAAGCTCATTGTGGATTGTAGGCCCAAGCTGGAAGTGGGGGTTACAGGTCAGTGTCCACTAAGAAATTGAGGAAAGAGATAACTAATATACAAGAGTTAGAGAGGAGAGAGATAGAGGGGAGAGGGGGAGAGGGAGGGAAGGAAGATGTAGGAGATTTAGGTCAGTCTTGATCCTACCCTCTCCAGTGTCTTGTGGTTCAGGTGTTTCCTGTAAGGGACTAGTGAAGGTTCAGTCAAAGAACATTTTTGAAGAACTTCTTGAGTACTCAGGCCCCTTCAAAAGAGTCTACGTTCTTCCTGTTGCCCCAGTGCAGATCAACCGGCCCAATTTCAAAGGTTGTAATCTCTCATATAATTGCAGCTGAACGGCAGAAGTTTCAGTCCAAAGATTTCACTTCTGTAAAATATCCCTTTGCACATAGCAGTGTTGTTCTATGAAAAGCAACCCTGCACAAGTTCTCAGGACACAGGCATAACAGCAAGCCTCTCACACAAACTGCTTCAAGCCCAGCTCTTTCTCACCCTCATAAGCCAAACTTCACAGTCCATAGTTCTTAATGCATTCAGGACTTGCAACTCTGACCAGAATAATCAATTCTTTATCTCAATTGGTCCCAAAATAAAAAATCCCATGTGACTGGTGTGTGTGTATGTGATCTATAACTCACTGGATATAGAATGATTATGCACAATTCTACATGAAGAGATATGTAATCATAAAAATAAAATTATAAATATATAATGTATCTCCCATTTTTCTTATAAGCATTAGATACACTTACCACTTAAATACCAAAGTTCAGAGATAAGTTGGGTTATATAAGGCATGTTATAAACTGGAAAAATACTTGAACTTATGGAAAGAGAAGAAGATTCAACCCAATATGGCCACTTGCCAAGTTCATGTATAATTTGTGTGGGGAAAATAAGAAACTCTCATTAAATGCAAATATGTCTTCTAAACTAGAAGGTTCTAAATATATGTGATTATTATTGTTACACATTTACTTCAGTATCTTGTCAGCCCATTTCCTGGTGTCTCTGTCTAGTATTTCAAAATGTATTTAGACTAAACATATTGGAAGCCAAAAGAATGAAGGAGCAAAATAATGGTGAATCATGATGACAGCTTAATCTAATTATTAAAATACATATAAGTGTGTACCACTGGCCCAAGTTTATACAGGGCAGAGCCCAGTCACCTCAGTAACTATCAACTTGATAAATTGGATTCTAGTTGTGGAAATTAGCCAATGCACTAGACCTAAAATAGAAACAAAAAATTAATCCAAAATTCATGAAATCTAGTGGGTTGTAACAATCCTACTCACATTTGAAAACCTAGCCTCAACATTAAGTGATATCTTTATTATTCTACAGGGAATTGTGAATTCTTATTTCTTCATCTTGAGTTTCAGCTATTTCCTTGCTCTTTAGCACTTCTGAGACTCTGTTTAAGGAATTCTGGAACATTTCTTAATACAAGTTGCAACCTTTCATTACACAATTGGAATTTAGATTTTAAGTACATTTGATCTGATAACATACTCAAACTCATATTAAAAAGGCATGCAACTGATATCAGAACCTTCATGGAGTGGAAATGTTCCATGTGCTGAGGAGGGGTATAGTTTGAGAGGGTGTGTACCTGAGAAAACTCAGTCTCTGAATATAGAAGGATGAATTGGGCAGTGAGGATTGGATGAAGAAAGGAGGATGTTATGTAGCCCAACAACTTTCAAAGAGTTATGGTTTAGGTATGGTCTGTGTATGTCCTCTAAAAGATCATGTGCAGGGAACTGGATCCACAGTGTGGTGATACTGAGGTAGAGGTGGAACTTAAAGGAAGTTGTTTAGGCCATTGGCAGTACCACCCTAGAAGGTATGAATGTTGTTCTCATAACCCCAGTCCATTCATCATGAATGAGTTGTTACAAAAATAGCAAGCTTATCTGGGCATGCTGACTCATGCCTTTAATCCCAGCACTTCAGAGGCAGAGAGAGGAGGATCACTGTGAGTTGGAGGACAGCCCGAGATAACATAGTAAATTCCAGGTCAACCTGGGCTAGAGTAAGACTCTACCTCAAAAAACCAAAAAAAACATGGGATATATTTTATAATCATGAAAAATGTTAATAAAAATTTTTTTTAAAAAAAAAAACCCAAAAAAAAAAGAGAGAGAGAGAAAGCCTTGTCCCTAAGTCTCCCTTGCTATATGACTTCTCTTTCTTGCATGTGTCCCCACCATTATACTGTCTACCATGTTGTGATATAGTCAAAGTCCCATTGTATCAACAGAGAATGAACTAATACACACATATTTTCATAGCAACATTATTTACAATAGCCAAAAGCTGGAAGCAACCCAAATATTTATCAACAGATGAATGGATAATCTAAGTGATATGTGTGTGTGTGTGTGTGTGTGTGTGTGTGTGTTATATGTTGTATGTATATACATTTATAGTGGAGTATTATTCAACTTTAAAAAAATTAAATCCTAATGCATGCTACATCTATTACCTTTGATGCTATTAAGCTAAATGGAATAAACCAGTCAGAAAGAGACAATATGATGTACTTGGAGGACCCACATATTAGAAATACAAAGAGGAATGGTGGTTGCCAGGGCTCTAAGGAGTTTATCACCATAAGTTCAGAGTTTCAGTCTACAGGCTGAAAAAGTTCTGAAGATGGAAGGTGACAATAACTCACAACAATGTGAGTGTACTTAACCAATGTCAAATTGCAGATTTAAACATGGTTCACATGATATTTTTTATGTTACAGTTATTTCTCCACAGGTTAAAAAAAAATGTGTAATATAGCTGGGTGTGGTGGCACACGCCTTTAATCCCAGCACTCCAGAGGCAGAGCTAGGAGGATCGTTGTGAGTTCTAGGCCACCCTGAGACTACACAGTGAATTCCAGGTCAGCCTGGGCCAGAGTGAAACCCTACCTTGAAAAACCAAAAACAGAAAAAAAGTGCAATATATATTTAATTACGTACAATATTTTAAGCCAAGTTAAAATAACTTCCACATTTTGAAAAAAAAAGAGAACATCTTGTGTACTGTATCTTTTTGGTTGTATCTTATATTATGTTATTCTACTTCTGCCACCTAAAGCTTAGGAGAAAGAGATTTTTTTTTTTTCCAAGGTAGGGTCTTACTCTAGCTCAGGCTGACCTGGAATTCACTATGTAGTCTCAGGGTGGCCTTGAGTTCAAAGTGATCCTCCTACCTCTGCCTCCCAAGTGCTGGGATTAAAGGCATGTGCCACTACGCCCAGCAATATGGTTTTTATTTGTTTATTTGAGGGAGAGAGAGAGAAGCAGATAGAAAATGGGTGCTCCAGGGCCTCCAGTCACTGCAAAGGAACTCCAGACATATGCATCACCTTATGCATCTGGCTTACATGGGTCCTGGGGAATTGGACCTAGGTCCTGTGGCTTTGGAAGTGCCTTAACCACTAAGTCACTTTTCCAGCCCAGAAAGGTAATTTTTTAATATTCATGTACATTAAATTATTCATGCCAATAATATTTTATTTCATTAGAACCCCAAATTCACAACAAACTGTACATTACAATAATAGAAATGTAAAATTTTTCAAAAGTATGTAGCCACCAGGTCACCCAGACCAATAGAATCAAGATCTACATCTTATCAAAACTTCCAAGGGATTCAATTGTCTATTTAAAGTTTGAGAAACACTGTTGTCCACTTTTAAGAAGTGCCAATATTAAAAAAAAAAAAACCCACACTTGATCAGTTTTAATAGAAGGAGAATGAGTCATTAAAGCTGTATTATTGTGTTGTTAGACTGAGAAAACATTGCACGTTTTATTACCTCTTATCTGCCTCTAGTGTTTCCTCCCAGTCATTCGGGCTTCTTCAGTCAGTCACTCGGGCCTTTTAATGGCACTTCTTCTTCTGCATCAAGTGTTAAATGTAAACTTCTTGTCCTCAAGAAGTGATCAAAGCCAAACCCACCTATTACTCTTTACATGGAAAATGATTAAAGTAAACCATAAGTTTGATTCCATATTTCAAAGACAGTGTTTTCTGATGATGAGATGCCTTCATGGAAGTACAATGGTATTTAAAAAGCAAAGAGTCAAATAAAAGGCTCTAATTAAGTGACTGATGGTAGATCTGGTGGGTTTGAAATTCTAAGCACTCATCATTGCAGCAGAACTAATAAATTAGTCAAAGAAAGTATTAATCCTTATACACATTTGAGTACAATAAAATTCTGGTCACTCCTAATGTGAGAAAAACCACTTAATACCCACAGCTAAGTAGATTCATTTAGAGTTCGTGGAGAGCTCTGGTGTGAGTGGAAGCTCCCCGCACCTGGCTTTTCCTGTGGCTGGAGCTGAGCCTGGCGGCTTTCTGGTGCGGTCGGGGCTGCCGGGGCTGCTTTTGCCGGCCTGTGCGGGCTCTGGATGCTCTGGATCTCTTCTACTTCTCCGCTGCCGTTTCAATTTCCTATACACCTCGCTTTTTAGTAAAAGTGTGTATTTTGCTGAGTTTTTTTGGTCTTTTTCCCCCCTAGGCTGCTTTGGCATGGTACCTATGCCTCCATCTTAACCGGAAGTCTCCCTAGATTCATTTAATGGGATTAAAATGATAGAGAGAACTTAAGAGATGTCCCAGTGTGTTCTGAGAATACAAAAGGAACACACTGACAAAAAAAAGGTACTGAAAAATATAATACTTGGAGTAAGGAAGACAAGCTACATTTGGATTAAGGTCTCACCTCAGGACATTTGAATGTGGTTTTATTGTGATGTGTTTCACCTCCTTGCTTCTCAAGTAGTATAGCCCAATGTTAAGTTTACATTTAACACTTGATGCAGAAGAAGAATTGCCATTAAGAAGCCCGAGTGACTGAAGAAGCCCAAATGACTGGCAGGAAACACTAGAGGCAGACCTGTGTCTGACACCAGGCCAACTTGGCTGAAAACACCTTTTTCGCTTAATGATAATCTTCAACAGCTATTGGAATCTCTGCCTGCTTTCATTTTCATTCCTCTGGCAAGCTTCCATTTGTTCTGGCTTTTGCAAGAGTAGCAGTAAGTAAATTTGACTCAACAAAACCAAGTATTATTTTACAAGTACAAACTGAAAATCGACCTAAGATTTGGCTTGTGTTTTTGAAATTGACGCTAATTTTAAGCAACAACTCCAAGACTCCCTAGAGGTTTCCATGAGCTCATCAGTAACACAACCATTTTAAATGATATTTAAGTGTTTTCAAGGGCAAACAAGAAAGCCGTTAGGCTGCTAAATCACTTGTCGCATTCCCTGTGTCCCTGAGGGTTCCTGTCCCCATAAGTGGCAGCCCAAAAGGTAGGCCATTTATATTGAGATGATCTTAGAATATGAACTTGATTTGGAGTCCCCAGTAAGATTTTTTATTTGTTTTGGTGTGGGTTTCACGTTGGTTTGGAGTTTTTGAGGTAGCACCTTGCTATGTAGTCCAGACTGACTTTGAACACACAGTCTTCCTGCCTCCGCCCAACCCCACCTCCTCCCAGCACTGGATTACAGGTGTGTGCCACCACGTCCACCTTCATAGATCAGAGCCTGTGGGATTTTAATACTTTTAAAAATGTCTTGCCTGTATTTTATCAATCAGAGGAAGCAACACTTAACATTTTCTTAAGCAAATTAAGGTGACAGAGAAACTTAAAAATGGGGGAAAGGTGTAAGAAGACTCAAGAAGGCACCCTCATGCTATGATAAACATCTGCAGGCTTCAGCCACTGTAGCAGATAGCACTTGAGTACTTAAAGTTTTTAATCTCAGGAAAACTACATTGACAGCCTTTGACACACTGTTGCACACGTGAGGGTCATAAGGTGGTATTCAGGCATCAGCTAAGAGCTGTGACAAAGTCTGTATCAGGTGCCTGCTGTCACCAGTCCTTCCAAAACCATGGGCTAACACAGCCAAGGGGGATTTGGCACCACTATGTGTTTAGCGGACTGAATTCAAAAGGGAAACCTGCTTTGTGACACCAGCAAACTAAAATGACAGCATGCTCAAAATAATCACAAATGGTCATAGTGATGCTAGTTTCCTTAAGGAAGCTTGAGTCCTACCAGAGAAAGGAGCTAGATTAACAGAGTTCAAAGAAATCTATTCCAGGGACATACACCACCAAATAAATGAGGGTGTTATGCTTGATTTCCCTTCTAATGAATTCAACTTTGCCAACCCAAGTGCAATTACCATTCTATAAATATACCCACAGCCTTAACTTTGTCCTTCCAGTAACTTTGGCCTCAGTCTTGAACAGCTAAATTTATGCTATCTTTCAAAATGCAAGATGAGAGACTTGGCCCAGAAAGTGCTTTCCACTCAAACACAAGGACCTGAGTTCAGATCCCCAGTACCATCTTAAAATCTGCCTGTATGCCCAGAGCTGAGGAGGCAAAGACAGGAGAATCCCTGGGGCTGGCTGACTGGTCTAGTGGAATCTGAGCTTTGGATTCAGTGAGATCTGTCTCAAAAAATAAGATCAAGAGCAATTGGAAAAAGACACTCATCATTAAGTTCTAGCCTCCACATATATGTGTACACACATAAACATGCACCTACAAAAATATGAACATATAAACACACACACACACACACCCCACAAATGTCAAGCACCAGGGATGTAGTTCAATAGTAGAGTGCTTGTCTAGCAAGCATGAGGTCCTAGGTTTCATTCACAGTATTGCAAATTAGGGGTGGGAGGTGATGGAGAATGCAAATCTAAAGCATTCCCAGTGTTCTGTGGACCGCAAGGACCTAAAAGAGTGCTTGAAAATACATAGAATCTTAGAAAAATAAAGAACGCATTCAAAAACACACACTTTTTCATCTAGACAGAGAACTATTTGTCTCAACAAATACTGGGTCTTTAGAAGACAGTGTCAATTTTATTGCTCTTTGAAATGCTGTGTAAAGACTAGAACTTTACAATTTGCACATTAAGCAATTTCTATCTTTAAGTTTAAATATATTTGTGTAATAAGAAAAGATACATGCACATGAATATATAGAATTTTCAGGAATCACTGTCATTTACATTAGAAATTTCTTTAAACAAACATCTTAACTTTAAAAAAAAAATAAGCATATGACAAGAACCCTCTGAGACTGCAGAAAATCCAGCTTTCTATTGAAGCAGTCTTTCACTGAGAGACATGAGTGATGGCAGATGAAGGCCTCTTAAGAATAGATTCAACAGAAAATGACAGCGGCTCATTCACCGAAAGTTTTGTTCCAACTTGTTTGGCTACGAAAAGGTCTTTTGCACATCTGTCTATTGTAAATGTGTACTTCTGGTTCTCCTTCACCAAATACTCTCTGTGCTTCTTTGGGGTTTCTTCAAAGGCCTCTTTGACAAATGGTGTTTTCAACTCAGGACCTGATTTGTCACCAAGTGTTTGCTGGAATACTGAGTGGAATGGATTATGTTTAAGTGGCAGGGGGTGGCCGGTGTTTTCTTTGCTGATCTTGGTTAAGACGTGCCCTTGAGCTGTTAGGCAGTCCATATCAACAATGGGAGAGAAATTCCTTCGGGGTGGGGAGAAGGCAGACCTCTCTGGGATGGCTGAGTGACCCTGAAGGTGAGTCCTTGAGGTCTGGACCTCAGGTGGATGGGGTAGCACCAGGGAGCCTTCAAGTTTCGGTGGTGTCATGTCATGTTCTCCACTGAGCCCATCCTGGATTCTGGCTCCTTTCAAGTCCCAACTGGCCCCAGGCCTCAGGGCTTGAACTGAGGTGGTAGCATTTAGCAGACATTGTTGGTAAAGCAGGGTGTCACTGATGGGACTACACTTGGGCCACACTAAAAATCTTGAGGACAAAGGATATTGTCTGTAAGTCGTGGCCACGCTAACATTAGAAGAAATAAGTTCCATATTCCCCGACCCTGAATACTGCATGGTGAGATCGAGGCAAGTGGGTAAAAAGTTGCAGAAGTCCTTGCTCGGCGGTTCCCCTGGGGTGGGACTATAGGCACTCTTGTAGGAACTGTATTCCGGTCCAGGAACCATGCGGTTGGGCAGGAACAATGCAGCAGCTTGGGAAGTTTCTAGCATCTCCCTCTCTTTGTATTCTCTCTCCAGCATAATGTTCTCCAACTCTTTGTCAGCGAAGGCTCTTCTTTTCCTCATCCTATCACTGACTGGTGGGGGCAGAGGTAGGGTCCCTCCTAAGTAAGACTCTGCTGTGATAGGACGATAGCCTAAAAATAAGCGAAAATTGTAAAGAAAAGAGGTTAGCATACTAGAAAGAAAAATCTGGAATTCCAGAAGGCAAAAGAAATACCACAAACCCACAGAATAGTCATAATTCCATATCAGTAATATTTTAAGGCAGAAAGCAAAAGTATGGATTTGATTAAACTTTGTTTCCTTTGGGATAAGGATAGCCATACGGTAGCTTTTTGTTACTACTATTTTTGTCGGTAAATGTTTGCCTGCCTCTTGCTCTGACAAGTGCACTTCATTGACTGAGATTTTAATATTTTTCTTAGATCCCTAGATGTGAAGAGACAAGGCTGTTTGTGTTCCTTCAACCAACATCTAATTATCCATGTTAGCTTTCTTCATTATTAAAACAAAAGATATCTATACCTACAGCTGATGTCACTTTTATTTTCTAAAGATGTCTCATTATGTACACATTGTTACAGTTGGAGAATAATCCAAGGAGAACTAGGAGAAAAAGAAAAAGAAAGTTAAAGGAGATTAGTAAGGAGAAAAAGAAAACAGACTGGAGAACACAGAGAAGAATGGAAAATTGGAAGAAGCTGATAACTAGTCAAAGCAGTGCACTGAACAATTTAACCCCAGACCTTCCCCTTGACTACCAGTACAAACAAAGCAAAGCAAAACAAAATGAGATGGGGGAAGGTATTCCCAGTGATACTGAAAATAACAGGTTAAAAGCATTTTTCCCAAGCTCATTCATGTTGGCCAGATACCAAAATGGCAAACAAGCAATCATCAGAACACAGCTTAAGTCATCCCACATTTCACGAACAGACAAGTCACAAAGAGGAGTGTGGCATAAACAGAACTGTGCAAAACACTTTGACTATTTCATCATTCCCACTCACCACTAGCAAATTTGTTTGAAGGACCCATTGTGGTATCTGTGTTTACATAGTGACAGGCCCATTATATTCATTTGCAAATAAAATAAAATTTGAAAATTATTGTTTCCATTTCTATGCTAAGTGTTTGTCAGGAAGTTATTTACTTGAATGTACTTTTGCACTGAATCCTGAAACATCTCAAACTGCTTCGGCAAAATTTCAATTTATCAATGTGGTCCCTATGGTCATAAATCTGTGTACCCAGTTTGTAAACCAAATTCATTTTGAATTCATGAGAACTTCTCTCAGGTTCATGAAGTACACACACACAGGGTGAGACATGAGCAAACTTTGAAAGTTGTTCAGAATCAATTAGATTCAGAAGACACAAAAGAAAGAAGTAGAGCTCAAAGATCCACTTTAAGGAACAAAAAAAGTCCCTACTTTTAGCTATTAACTTTATGAGGTAGCAGTGATTAAAGCAAATATAACTTCAATTAAGAAACTTGAAGGAAATGCAAAGAAAGTGATGGAAACTGCTAATGTCCCATATATTGCTTCATAAGTCAACAAATAAATTCCATACCTAAGCATAAATGCTTTAGGAAATCAGTAATATTTTAGGAAAATTTAACATGCTGCAAAAATGCAACCTCTGCTTATTTGATTCAATGCCCTTTTCCAATTCTACAACCTTGACTGTCAAAGTACTGAAAGGAAATATGGACAAAACACAGCAATTGTCTAGACATCCACGAAGACAGAGAGTACATACATAAGGAGTAGAATCTGTGGTTAGACCCCAGGCTAAAGGTGCTGCTTTGGCCACAGGCACCTGTCAAACCCAACTGACTCCCTATCTTCATTTAGGCCCTGCCATGAGTGAGACAGCAGGGTGGAGAAGAGTGTTTTAATTGCTTTCCTTGACAAGGGAGTCTCTGTGAATTCCTTACCCTGGCGCAATCTCACAGGGAATCCAGCTTAGCCCATTATCTATTAAGAGGGCAAAATTATCAGGGTTCTTAACCATGGTGGCCAGACTCTGGGCAAGCATGTGACATGCATGTTCCAGACGCTAGCTCACTTCCTTTCTTTAAGAAATCACCTCCTTCTTAGCTGTCTGAGAAATTGAGGGTCTCTCAATTCAATTTAAGTAGCTTACAGGCTATATGGTGTTGCTTACCTTCCAAAATGCTTTTGGCCAGCAAACTAGGTGTCCTAACTTGCCTCTGGTACACCGCTTTGCGCTCGAAATTATTCTGTTTCCCTGAAAGCCCCTTCTTGTCCTGTAAACACAAGAAACAAGCAGTAATGCCCTGAACCAAGAAAAGTGAAAGCCAAAGAAGGGGTGTCATCCATGCCTCCAGAACTCTGGACAGCCTCAATGTATTTATTTTGGCATCCCACATGCGCAAACAAAATAATGCCCGGTGGCAGCACCTCTTAGTCTCAGAGCAGCCAGCTGGGGCCCCTCCCCCCTTGCTCCAGCTGTCACTCCAGAGACCTCTGGCCAGAAGAGAGGGGACATCTGTAGGGAGATGAGAGACACAGACAAACAGGTAGCAGGGACGTGGCCTGGAGAGCACTGGGCCGGAAGTGCCCAAAATCTTCCAGGGGCACAAAGGCAAGACTGGTTTCCCCAAAGTAGGGCGGGCAGGTTGGGGCTTTAGGGAGGGGGCGAGTCTTCTGGCTCCTTTTGTTCACTGGAAGACTGACAAATGGAGGAAAACAAAACTCATTAGGGGGGAGCCCTCCTCCACCTCTAGGGTCACCATCAGATTGTGTCCAACCCAATGACCTGCCTTGGAGAAGCCTGGGGACACAGGACAGGATAGGATCCATGTCCTACCAGGGAAGACTGAAGCCAGCACCAGGGCCTCCTCTGGGTCCTGCTCACTCTCTCGAACCCCTGAAAGACTTTGCTTTAGGGTCACTAACTTTAAGTGTGTTTGGTGACCTACCTGGCTACCAAAAAGGTCAAATTAAAAGCACTCCAAGAGCTGAGGGGGTAGCTCAGAGGTACGTGGTTTAGCTGCCAGGTGCCCTGGGTCCCTCCTCCCAACACCACAAACAATAACAACAACGACCAGGAATTTAAAATTTTCCAGTGCCCTGAGTTGAGAAAGACGCTCTGTGAAGCCTTCCTCATGTGTAAGGACACAAGGATTTAAGAAGTCCTCTCATTCTGAAAACCAGGCTCTCTGATAACCAAGAGCCTCTCTGAGGGTGGTGGCGGCAGGTCCCCCCTACGTGCTTCTGGCAGGTGACATGGAGCAGTCTTGGCAGTGGGGCACCTCGCTCCCCAAGCACTTTTGTCTCAGTAAAATGGGCAAGTTCTACCTTTCCTTTCTATCAGGGCCGGCGACGGAGGTGCAGAGACACTCAGGCCACTAAGTCACTCTCCCTCACCCCAGCAATGTGAGCAATGACCGGACGCTCCCACCCGTCCCGCTTCCCAGCCGCACCCCGCCCGACCTCCACCAAAATTAGCTCTGAAATGTTACAAAACAAAACCAAAATGACTTACTTGCCCATGGTGTCCCAAACTGACCAAATTATTTTCGAAGTCTCTCTCTCTCTCTCTACTTTTCAATAGGAAACTTTTCTGCCAGTGAAGCCCTGGCCTTTCCCTCGGTCCACAGCCCCCGCCCCCGCAGGCCCCAGGGGCGCGCAGCGAGTGTCCCCAGCATCTCGGTGGGAAGCACCCACTACCGAGGAGCGCAGGGAGCTGCGGGTCCCCAGTGGCCCCCGGACTTTGATCCTGTCCCCGGGAACGCGATGGCAAGGTTCCCCACCACCACCACCCCTGGCCAGGCGGGTACGCACCTCGGTCGCCTGCTGCCTCCGGAGCGCCACCTGGGCGGCCATGACGCGCTGGCGCTCCACCACCAGCAGGCAGTTGGCGCACTGGCAGTCCCGCCAGCGGCAGAAGCGCTTGTGGCCCTTGAGACAGGACACCACGCCGTGGTTGCGGCAGCGCGCGCACTTGGGCGTGCGGCTCAGCTTGCGGGGCTCTGCGCCGCCGCCGCCGCCCGCGATGGCCCCGCGCTCCTGGGGCCCGGCGGCGGCGGGCAGCGCTGGAGGCGTCGGCGGGGGCCTGGGTGGCAGTCCTCCCCGCCGCTCAGGCCGGCCAGCCACCGCCGCCGCCGGGGACGCGCCCGGCTCCTCGCTGTCGCCCTCGTCCTCCGCATCTTCGTCCTCCTCGTCGTCTTCCTCGTCGTCCTCGGCGTCCACGTCGGCCGGCGGCCGGCCGGGGTGCGTGGGCAGCGGTGGCGCCCCGCAGCGGTCTTCCTCCTCCAGCTCCAGGCTCTCCACGTCGATCTCCCAGTCCCCGGCTCCCGGACCCGCCTGTCGATCCGCCATGGTACTCGGCTGTCGCTCGGCTCAGCTGCTCACACCCTGGGGAGAGACTAAGAGGCCCAAAGACCCGCCCGCTGCAGTCAATTACCCACCCGGCTCGAGCCCAGGCCCAGAACTTTGGACAGGCTGGCCCTCAACCCCCTGGGGATTTACCTTGCTCTCTCCCAGGTCCTCCGGGCGATGCCCACTTTAGGTCTTTATTACCCTTCCAGAGGCCCCAGGAACCCGCAACTCAGCAAAGTTTTATATATATATGTTTTATTAATTCCAAGTGTTGTGCACCTGACCTTTAACCACAGCCCTCTCTGGCCTTTCCAGACAAGGCCCTCAGTAACTGAATGACCTCACACACACAAAAAAGTGTCTACCCAGGCTGGCCTACGCAATTTGTGAGGCCTTCCCATATCATGGCCATGATACATATAAAAATTTCGATGGAGGAAATTATTTTTTTTTCTTTTGATGACAAGGAACCTTCCAACCGTGTTTCTCAAATTCCTCTCATTCAGCTGCACCACTACAAGGACTTTGAGGAGGTGATCTCACCCATCCGTCCCCCATCCCAAATCAAGGTAGTGCCCTTCCTTCCAAGAGCTCCCGGTGAGGAGACCCTTTAGCTGCAGAAGCCCGTCAAGCATCCGTAATGCGTGGGCTGTATAGGGCTAAACAAGGGCTTGGTTTGCATCTTTAAGGGAAAGCATCCAAGTAAAACAGAACCGAGGAGGAACGAATGATTCACACCCTTTGACCTCCCTGACTCCCAGTAGACGTCGTAGCACTCACCAAGACAGAGGCCAGGCTGGCAGCGCTGTCAGAAGATATCCACCTTTAGGATCCAGCTATCGGTCTATCAGCTGTGCATATGCAAACAGAAATCGCGGTGGCCTCTTGGTGCCACGAATTCGGGACGGGAGGGGACGGGGGAGGATTAACAGCTGGAGACCAGAGTGCACTGGATGGTCGAGCGGAACTGGGCAAGGAGATGAGTCAAGTCTTCAACACCCCGGCCCCCGCACATCCCGAACTCTGCGAAGGTCTCTCCGGTGCCCTGCAGCGCGGGGACTTCTGGCCCACGCTGGGCAGGCACGGTCGGGTCCCGCAGCTGGGTCTCCGGCAGGCGCGCGCAGCTGCGTTCCCCCAGCGCCACTCGCCGCAATCTCCAGCCTCGGATTCTCCTTCCGAGTATTATCCCCTCCGGCCCCCGAGCTCTGCGCCTTCTGATTGGCCGCTCGTCAGGCGGTGTGCACGCTGATTGGCCGAGGCACTCGGGCCGAGCGCCTTCCTCCTCCGAGCAGTGTGGAAGCGCTCCTCGGCGTCCGGCTTCGGCGGTGGCAGCCCGCGGGGCCTTCGATGCAGCGAGGTATCCTGGTCCTGAAGCTAAAGTGCAAGTGTGCAGGCGACTGCCGGGGAGAAGTCTTCACTTACCTCGTGGACTAGGAAACTTGCGGAGAAGCGTCCTCACGAATCGCGCTGTTTCCAAATGAAGGTAATAAATGACGGGGCAGAGCTCAGAAAAGCTAGCGTTAATGTCTCTGCTCTCAGCATCGCCCGCGTATCTGGGATTTAATCATGGGCTCCCAAGTTGGGCGCAGAGCTGAGACCACTCTGAGGGGACACACACGGGCATCCGTCTTGCACCACAAAGAGTAAATCAACATTACCTAGCTGGCTGGCAAAGAAATCATCTGCAGGCTTCTTGTGGACAGTGCCAGCACCTCCACGAAAAGCAAAATAGTTCCTCGTTAACCTCCACGGAGCTTGCGAGGCAGGCGGTCTGAAAGTCACGGGCACTTGACATCTTTCCGCTACGGCGGTAACTATCATAGTTAATTTTAGAGCGAAAGGAAATGCGCAAAATATTCATTCTAAGTCTGCATTATACAAAGCTCTTTTTAATGAAAGGACTGCTTTTAGTGTGCGCGAATGTGTCTATAAAGAAAAACTTTCTCCTATGTCCCTCAAAACATTCCTCACAAAAACAAAACGTTTAAAACAAAGTTCAAATCCAACAAATCTAAAGGAATCAGCCCTGTAGACGGCGCATCCTTCTATTTCCTGAGCTAAATTTAAAATTCCGCAAGCGCTTTTCCGATCTCACCTTTAGACCATCCCCTGCAGGGAGATCTGTTTAAGCAACAGATTAAGAAAGCAGCTATCATCGTACCGAGCCCATAAATTGGCAATGAATGCTGAAGGAAGAGAATTTCAGATCTGACTGCAACGTTGCTTTTCAGTGAACCGGTGAGAAAGTTAGAAGTTAAGCAGTTCAGTCAGGGAGAGTAAAGACAGCTCAGAAACTACGCGCCGCGCGGCTGGCCAGAAACGCAGGTGTTCTCCAGCTCTTTATTGACATTGGAAAGTTCTTCCCAGGACCCCCATTTGTGCTGGTGTTTGTCCTGGAGCCCCAGGGGTGCCCAGTGAAACAGAGACCCCACCCTACAGATTTCCAAAAGCTGGACATTTTGGTGGCTCTTAGGTTTTCAGAAGTTGACTTGTGATAATGAGGCACTCCTTGGACGTGCCAGGGGGCACCAAACTGCTGGTGCCTCTCCCTTGGCACTATAATAACACCAATGAGTTTCATTTTTCTGATTTCTCATCTAATCAAAGCGCATCTTTTCAACTCTGGTTAGATCGCTTGAGTTCTTGACCACAGTAGAAATGTGTTTTAATCTCCGTTTTTCCAGTGACTAAAGGGAAGATGAGAGAGAAGCCCTGGGTGACCCACTGGTGTCGGGGAAATCATGGACTCCTGCGAACACTTTGGTCTTGGGTGGCCACAGATCTGAAGTCTCGGGAACAAGGCGAGCTGCCAGCTTTCAGCTGGAAACGATAGCGCTGGGTCTGTGTGGGTTTTCTTTATTTGTTTGTTTTAAGACTCCCAAAGCCCCTTCTAATTTTAGTACCTGTAGTTAGGAGATCCCCTGTAACAGGATCCCATATAGTTTTTGTTGTTTGTTTGTTTGTTTTGTTAAGTCATACTATGTTTTCTTTGGTAGCTACATTTCTGTTTGCAAACTTGGGTATTCAGTGCTTCTGCCCAAACTGTAAACCCCCTGCCGCTGCCCCCAGGCTGGATCCTCTGGCTGACAGGCTGGGCTTTCATTTATTGCTTGTACAACACTGTGGAATGAGGACTTAAAATCATTAGCCCTTCAATAGCAATTTTAAATATTAACAAAGTCGAATAAAACAGGTTTGCTACCTTTGTGTAACTAAACAAGAGAGAAGGGCCGGGGAAGGACAGGGAGAGGAAAACTGAAAGTAAACGACCCAAGCAAACCTTGAACTAGTTCAAGCTTTAAACGGTACGTCTGTCGAGGTCTGTCCAGAGGAAACAAATAGTATTAGTGTCTAATAAACCAAGCCAGCGGAGGCCAAGACGGGAAATGGAATGAGGGTGGGGGACTCTAGGACAGTGGAGCCTATCCAAAGAGCCAAGCCCTGGGAATGTTCTGGCAAAGACCAGCTTCCCACTCCCCCACTCTGTCGCCCTGTGTTCCTGAGAGGAGGAAATTAGGCAGAAGGTGCTGCCCAGCTTCCTAGAGGAGCTGGGCACAGAGAAGCCGGTGGGTGGACCCATGATGCATTCTTCCTCAGCACTCTTGCCATTTGGCACCCGCCCCGTGGCATCCAGGCAGACATTCTACTCCTCTAGGAGCCCCTCCTCTCGGGCCACCCCCTCCCTCACACAGCCATCTGCGCAGTTGGGGACGCGCAGCTGTAACCAGGATCCTGTTGAATTACAAGGCGTCCTCTGGCCTTGAAGGCCTCCTGAGAACCACTTTCCCACCAATCGCCGGGAAGTGAGACGGTGCTAGGGATTTATCCTGGGAAGAGGAGAGGCTCCCAAAGTAAAGGGGAAGTTCTGTGCACTTTTCCTGGGGTAAATGACCATACCTCTGATCGGACTGTCAAAGCACTCCACAGCGACTCAAACTGTTCCCTAAGTTATCCAGAGGAATCAGCAGTCAGGAAGGGGGCTCCGGCTGATTCTTACACAGTCCCTGTGACCTTGGGCACTTATTTTTCTGCACTTCAGGTGCCTCACCCGGAAAATGGGAAGAGCAGCCTTTCTTGGCCCCGCTTGTTGTGAAAACTCGGTAATAAGGAAGGTAGAGTCTTTCCTCCTGGGAACACTTGTGGCCAGCCTACCTGTGCCTGACAGGTCAGAACTTTAGGAATCCAGCTCTCCTTCTAGGTCCATCTCTCAAAGGAGCTGTGACTGAGGATGCCCCCACCAGTGAGGTAAAAGAACAAACTCTTTGGACTTGTAAATCAACACCAAATTACAAAGTGTAATCTGGAGGCCCTCTTGTGAGCAAAGCTGCTGTGCAGTCTGGAACTCCAAGCCAGCAGCCATCAAGTTTGCTTCTCTCTGCTGCCCTTCCCCCTGCGGAAAAGGTGAGAGTGTCCCTTCTCCTGCCGCCCAAAATCTCTCTCCCTTAAGGTCCCTGCACTTTTCAAGCTCATCAGATTTAGTCCTCATTTAGTGGTGAGTTGGGGAGATGGAACTGGAACCAAAAATGGAGCTTTCTATCTTGGGAAAGGTGGCTTCCTTTCTTTCTTCAAACACCTGTCCAAATAAAGATAAGTTTAGGGATGGAAGGATGGCTTAGTGGTTAAGCTGCTTGCCTGAGGACCCACATTAGCCAGATGCACAAGGGGTGCATGCCCATTCTCTCTCTTTCTCTCTCTCTCTCTCTCTCTCTCTCTCTCTCAAATTAATTAATTAATTAATTAATTAAAAAGAGGATAAACGTGTTTCAAATTGGTCCCAGCTCATCCATCCAATCTCTTGAATGCATAACACCAGAATGGCCCAAAAGCCACCAGCTCAGCTGGCTGCTTCCATCCCATGTAGCCACACAAGGTTGGATCCCTCCAATCTAACCCAATGGCCTTTGGCTTCTCCAGCCTGGCCTTGCCACCTCCTTCCTACTCAATCTAGACTCCTGAGCTATGCTGGGGGTGGGGGGGCGCAGCTCAGCTTGAAGACCCCATAGATGTGACCCAGAGATCTTGAAGCCAGATTCCTGAGACAGAGCCTGGGATCCTCCACTCCCTTGACCACTGAGAAGGACCCTTGGCTTTCCTCTGGATCACACTTTCCTCACCTGCAAAATGGGCTGGATGACCCACTCACCACTGCTGAGTACTCAGTACTTGAGAGTTACTTGTGTTATTTTAATGTTACCATTTTGTCTCAATAAACTGACCTCTAGAGAGCTCAAGGTTGGGGAGAGTTTGAGGCAGAATTTCCAAGAGATCCCAGCCACTCCCAGCCTCTCTGACCACAAGATCAAGGTAGTGGTGGTAACCCTCCCCTCCACTGCCAGCTAAAACAACCTCCACGTGCCCAGAGTGGTGCCTGAGGTGGAACACTGCAGGGCATCATTGTAGAAGACTTTGCAATGGCTTCAGAGATGGCCTCAAACTCACCTCCACTCTCACGAAAAGCTACTTTTGAGCTTTGCTAGGTCTCACAGTTTTGAGTGGACACTGGAAATAAATAATCCCAGATGGGACTGCAGAGATATGATTTCCCAATTTAGTTTGCGTAATCAGATATACGACCTGTCACAATCAATGGGGGTGGAGGTGAGAGAGAGGACTTTCAGGAGATAAGGGGTCTGCACCAGGCTGTTTGCATTCTCCCTTTCCTGGCTCTGTCTAAAGGACAAAGCAATCTGGGCTCTCATTCCTTTTCCAGTGGGCTCTGGGTTTAAATCAGAGATAGTGAAGAGAGAAAAGGGAATGCTTAGTGTACACCCCTGCATTCAGAAATGGAAAGAAAAGCTAAGATTACAGGGCATTAATGAGGGACTTCCCAGAGGGACACCCAGCTGCACAGTGACTGTGTTATGGGACCCAAGAGTCCACAGTTACTCCTCCTGCACCTCAGTGCCTTGTTTTTGTGGAACACAGCCTTTAGGGGGGTGCAGAGAGTCAGATGCACAAACTGTGAAGCAATCCTGCCTGCATATCTTCAGGCTCCATCTGCCAGTGTGCACTGCCTCAAGCTCAGACAGCCTTCAGCCTCCATGCAGGGAAAGTAGCTCAACTCACTTGGGGCCATATAGCAACCAGGGATGAGGCAATTGCCGGAGTCCTTGTCCTCTCAGTCCTCATTCCAAATGGTCCTCGGGGGAGGTACTGAAACCTGAGTTCCACCCCAGTGCTGATGGCCTTGCTATGGAAGGCAGCCATGAGACTGCATGTGCCATGTCAGGAAGCCCAGGGTGACAGCCTACTTGAAGCCCCCAGTGGGCTCATGCCTAAGTGAAACACAAGCCTTACCCCTGGGAAGGTTCCCTCCTACTCCCATCCCATCATGGAGTTTGGTACAGCTCAAGGGGCAGATTTTATCCACACTTATATTTCTCTTCCTATTTTCCCTGCTAGCTAACCTGCAAGGTATGAGCTATTCAAGAAAGCGCAGTGCTGGTGAGGCAGGTACCAGAGTGTTAATGTAATTTCTTCTTGTGTGCACACCACAGGGCAAAGTTTTCACTCTCTTGGGCTTCAGGTACTTGAGTGTTAAAGGAATCAAATTCAACAACTCTAGTTTCTTCTTCAAACATTAAAAGCTATACCAAATTTTTAACTGCCACGGATGACATGCTTGCTCAGATTAACAAGACTGAGGATATAAAGAAAGGAGGAGGAAAAATAGAAATACATGCTAGCATTGATTAGACCTCCTGGTAACATTTGTCTTCTGTATTTCCTGTATTGAGCTTGTGCAGTCAAATGCCTAGTGAAAAACTAGTGTGTCAACCGCTGGGAGGGTGGTCCAACTGAGCCAGCTTCACAAGGACCTAAGTCCCTAGACCTTAGGTCCAATGGGAGTCGTTCAAAGTACAAAGGGTTCTCACAAGTCACAATGGGACAGTAATCCTGTGGCTTCTAGATTAGTTCTGTTTTAAGGGGCAGGACGATCAATCCAATTAAACAGTCCTCCTTAGCCTCATTCCCTGTGGTACTCACTCCCGGGTCGGAGTTTGGACTCTGAAAAAGACGAAATTGTTTTACTTACTATTAGACCCAGAAACCTCTCTGAACACTGCTCTTGTGGTGAAGGGGGGATCCATTCAGTTTCTGCCGGAAACATCCAGATGCTCAACTTCTCCCCCAGCCTGGAAAATGGCTGTCTCAGGGCAGATGCTCCAAGCCCCTGTCAGGATGGGGTGGGGTAGGGAGAGAATGGCTAGGAAGAGGTGGTAGTGTACTTGGACGAGTGACTGTCCACCTGAATGACTGAAGTGTGATCCTGTTTCCCGAAGCCAAGTGACAAAAACACGAGCTTACTTGACCTGCCTCAAAGAGGGATGGTTTCCATCCACGAAATCAGTAACAAAACAAAGAAGGAAAGGAGGGAGGGAGGGAAGAGAAAAGAGAAAAAGAAAGGAAAGAAAGAAGAAAGGGAGGGAAAGGCAAAAAAAAAAGCGAGGAAGGAAGGAATGAACGAAGAAGGGGAGAAGACGGGAAGGGGAAAGGGAAAGGAAGGAGAGAAATTCAAAGATTCTCCAGTGCTGCTCCTAGTATTAGCAACTACAGCAGCGCTTGACCTTGGGACACTGGCCTTACTGTCGCCCCATCCGTCTTCTGCATAGTGAAGGACTTAAAACGGGCCCGCGTCATTGGTAACGTTTTTTCTTATATTTTGAATACTTTTGGAAACGGCTTGGGTGAGTGTTTTCCCTTTGGGGATTGGAGTCGGGAGGGAGGAGGAGGCAGAGGAGCGCGCCCCTCACATCGGGACTCTGCGTAAACTTTAAGGATCGAGGGAATCTTCACCTTTGCGCGGGCTGACCCGGGCTAGCGCCGGGGAGGACCGGAGCCCGGGAAGGGACCGGCGGAGATGTCACTTGCTTCCGCTGATTTAACGCGCCGGGAGCGCAGGTGACAGATCTCCCAGGTCCGCCTCCCAGCCACGGGCCGTCGAGAGCCCCTGAGCCTCTCCACCCCTGCCCATTACTTCGGAGAAAGTTTATGGACGAGGTGAAGGCAGGCTAACAAAACTGCTCCGCAAGAATGCTTTGATCCCGCAGCGGTGTCCCGGGTCCCCGGGGCTGCGGCTCCAGGATCTGGCCTCCGGGCAGCCCGCGGGTGGCCGCGCGAGGGCGCTGTATGCAAGCGCGCGCGCACACGCCGCGCGGGGACCTGCTGGCCCCCAGCTTTTCCAGGAGGGGTGAGCCGGTCGTTCGGAGGGTGATCGATTTCGAAACGAGACGGGTCTGCGGTGAAGGAAAGAAAGATGCGCGGGGGAGGGGGGAACGGGTTCTCAGCTTCTCTGGACTCTCTGATCACTGCCCCAGAATGCCACTCCTGGCATGAACCCTTAGGGCGACTTTACCCAGAAGAAAACGCGGGGGGGGGGGGGGTTGAGGGGAAAGAATCCCAATCATGGTGGAACCACTTTTTTTTTTCAGATCCGGTGTCTTGACTCTTGCAACTAGGAAATTGCAGACATCTTTGCAAACAGTCAAGGAAGCAGGTTGCCAGGCACAGCCGGAGACCAGATCTAATTTTGACGCCATTCCGCTCCGGCGCGCTTCCCAGCAGGAGTGAGCGACTGGGGGGAGGCCCTGGGGAAAATGAACCATCTCCCAGCTGCTTCTGTGAAACCTATCCCCGCCTCTCCGGCCTCCCGGTTTTCCTTCGCGAAGCTAACTTGATCTCCCTGGACACAAACGCGACAGGCTCGCGTCTCGGAACTGCACACACCCCACGACTCCTGCCCGCGCCCCGCTCCTGCTTCGCCTTCGAGGTGTTTCCAAGCAGGTGCCTCCAGCAAAAGCGCTTTGAGGAATGAGGCACCTTTGGGTGGGAACCCGATTTTCAGAACCTCACTCTGTAGCCAGTGAGGAAGACCACGATATGGTGCGCTAAGAAATGGCCCGCCAAACAACTGGTCACTGGGAACTGTCAGACCAGCCAGGCCTCTAAAAGCACAGGACGCCCCAAACTGATCCTGGAACCCCCCCCCCCCAGACGTCCACACAGTTCACTTGACCGCTCCAAAGTCTCCCTTTCGTCCTTTGTATTTTTTCTTGACCATATGGGCAGTTCTGAGAGCAGACTTGACCAGTCAAAGTTCACAATGACACAAACGAAGTAATTGAAATTCTCTGAAAATCAGAAAGCATTGTGAGTGCAAAATGTCAATACGATCTCCTTGTCTAAATGCCTAATTTTTTTTTTCTTCAGAAACATCAGGTCCTGGGTAACAAGTCAGTAAGAAAACAAAGAAGGCAATCTGAAAAGTCACAGAGGGACTTACAGGTCCTGTTTTATTAATGTTCAAGCAGCAGTGTTTGACTCTCAAAGGAAGCTGCCCTTTCGCTGCGTCAGCCAAATAAAACTGGGAAGCTTTACCCTCTCTGTGGCCAAGAGGGAATAAGGCTTTCAAATGGTTGTGTAGATTTCTTTATCCCTGGAGAAGTTATGAGAAGAGCAGCCTTTCTCTTTCCTTTTCTTTCCTTTTTTTTTTTTTTTTTTTTCCTTTTTCGAGGTAGGGTCTCACTTTAGCTCAGGCTGACCTGGAATTCACTCTGTAGTCCTGTAGTCTCAGAGTGGCCTTGAACTCATGACGATCCTCCTACCTCTGCCTCCTGAGTGCTGGGATTCTTTCTTTCTAAATAAATAGGTTTATCCAAATGTTCTGTGTTTTACTTTGGAAGAAACGTTGCATTATCCAAGTTACTGTGCAGGAAGAGATGGCTTCACTCTTAGGCCTCAGACACCTACAGTTTGTTACCAACTGGGACTACCAGCTGGGCTGTTCTCTTTTGGTTTCTTTTATGTTGGGAAAAAAATTAACAATACACAAAAGTAGGCCAAATTATATAAGATCCACTAAAATAATAGAATATCTGTGATATTTCTATACCATCCAGGTGTATAATATTTATACAACCCTTGGCCAGATTCAATCATTGTCATTCTGTCTGTCCCCACATTAACATGCTTCAGAAGGTCCACTGTATGTCTGTCCATTAACTGGGTAGGTCAGATTTAACTATATTAACTGGAACTTTTGGGGCTGCAGACCTAATGCCTCCTAAGCTTCACAGCCATGGAATAAGTCGTTTGAGAAAAATAATTGTTAAGTGAGTACCTAACTTGATGCCAGTGGGCTGAGGACACAGACACGCGTGGTAAAAGTAAACCTTGGCTCTAGATCCTAGAGTCTAGAAACAGAATATATGCTATTTGATTGTCTAAGCAACTTGGGAGATTTTCTCTGAGGTACGGTCATAACTCCCTCAAACAGTTTAGGATTGCTGCACTGTGAAAGACTAGAACTGGGTCCTTCAGCAGAGATCATCTCAGCTCTGGCTTTAGAAATCTGAACCTATTGGACTCCACCCCACGCAGAGACTCCGTCCGTTTGCCCAGGAGTAAAGACACCCTTTAAGCCAGCCAATGACCTTTTCAGTCCTATCACATTCATATCAACAGGCAACCTTCCAGTATCTCTCTAATAAACAGGGTTTTATTGATTTTTTTGTTGCTCTTTTTTCTTTTTCTTGATCCCAGTTTGCACAATGCCTGCAGACATCTGTACACTTAACTTTCATCCACTTAAGCATTACAAAGTTACTAAAGTTGGCTTATCTTTTCCAAAAGACCCAGATCTGGCCTCAGTGAGCAGTCCAACACATGAAAGCACGAAATCAGCTCTCCAGTTGCGGCATTCTCTGCAGTATTCCCAGATGTTCCATGTTGTTTGGCAAATCTATAATGTAATAAATATTGATGGCTCCCTCACATGTGGTGTTAAGATTTGCTCAGGCCAGAAAGAAGAAGAAAAATTTTATGCACTCTCTTTAAAAAATATATCGCTAGATTTGTTGTCCTGAAATTAATTTGTACTCTGGCAACCTTATTTAAATGTCAACCAGATGCAGAATTTCATTTTAATGTGTTCCGATTTTTTTTAATTTTTATTTCTCCCTGTAGATTGTTGGTTTTAAAACATGTGTTCTTCAACAGTCTTCTGCCTGCTGCTGACCTAAGATAAAATATTTTAAGAGTCAATGAACTTCCTCATATAACACATGTTCTAATTTTCCTTTCTGGCTCAATGATCACGGTTCCTGAATTTCAAACATTTTCCAAGTCACAACACAAGTGGAGGAAGTAATCCTTTGGTGAAGCTGGATCCCACAATGCAATGCTGTCATTGGCACCACAGAAGGGACCTGTCAGTTACAGCGTTTTTGCCCTCCCCTTACAGTTGCACACACACTTTCATTCAAAGCTCCTGTTGACACTCCTTCCCCAAAATACTATCCTTCTGGGGTAAAACTTTTCACACATAAACTCAGCTCAACTGAAAGAACCTTTGAAAAGAAGGAGAAGCCTTGAGAAAACTAAGTCTTAGTTGTTTATAAGAGTTAACACACTGGTTTTCAATATAAATGTCTATGCACTGATCGTTAAAAACAAAGAAGGGCTGGAGAGATAGCTTAGTGGTTAAGGCATTTGCCTTGGAAACCTAAGGCCCCACGTATGACTCCCCAAGACCCACATGCTCATGCATCTGAAGTGCTTTTGCAACAGCTGGAGGCCCTGGCATGCCCATTGTCTCTGTCTCTATCTGCCTCTCTCTCCCCCATCCCAAATAAATAAATAAATATAACTTGAAAAAAAAGAATTCATGAATTTTCTCTGCAGTGAGTTAAGATTCCTGGGCCCTTTGAAAGTCAATAATTACTAAATAAAAGCAAAAGTAGTTTATGAATCATTTTAGATTATAGGTTCTATAACACTTATTAAATGTTTCGGGTGACAGATTTATTTCCATTTCTCTAAGGGGTCGTAATTATAATGAACATTCATCACTACAGAAGTGGATGTATTGGATAGCTCAAATAAGCAACTATCATTTGGTTATCTCAGCTATAGGAAACTTTTCGATTGGATTTACTATTGTTTTGTAAACAGTTCCTTTATTTCAAAAAAGAAATCACAGGGAACTAGGACCAGCTCTGATGCTGTATTATACAGAAATACAAATGAAGAACCTAGAAAAGTATGTCTTGAGAGAGCTCTTACTAGTATATGCAACCCCTGGGCTTGATCTCCAGCACCAATAAATAATAATAATAATTGCAGAAACCTCAAATATTCACTGAAAAAATTAACATTGTGACATTTTCTGGAAAGATATCCATTTTAAAAACTTATTGGGCCAGGCATGGTTGCACATGCCTTTAATCGCAGCATTCGAGAGACAGAAGTAGGAGGATCAGTGAGAGTTCAAGGCCACCTGAGACTACATAATGAATTCCAGGTCAGCCTGGGCTAGACCTCAAAACACCAAAAAGGGGCAAAAGAATTAACTTATTGGGCTGCAGAGATGGCTCAGCAATTAAGGCACTTGTCTGCAAAGCCTAAGGACCTGGTTCTGATTCTCCAGTACGCACATAAAGTCAGATATGCAAAGTGGCACATGCATCTGGAATTTGTTGCAGTGGTTAGAAGCCCTGATGCACCCATTCTCTCCCTCCTCTCTCTCTCCCCCCTAGTAAATAAATGAATAAAATATTTTTCATTTATTCATTTGGGTGGTACTGTGCAACTGTGCATATGTCAGAGGAACCTTCTTTGAAACAGGGTCTCTTGGTACTACAAATGAAGATCAGACTAGCTGGCACTGTCTTAAGTAAGCTGGGATGGCAGATTCATGGGCCACTTGACATCCAGCTTTACATGGGTGCTAGAGAATTGAACATAGGCTGGCAGGCTTTGTAAGCAAGCACCACGAACCCAGCCCCATCCCCAAGATATTCTTGAATGGGGCATTTAATCTACAAATTGTTACAAATTTATACTTAACTGGATTAACTTCACCTTTGCATTTGTATGTGTATTTGTAAAGCATAAAAGCTTTATTCATCAAAATTGTCATGCTTGATACACATAAAAATATAATTTAAAGGCATTTATTAAAGTACAAATTCATCTCCCCACCACCACCACCACAGTCAGTGCTGGGGATCAAACTCAGGCACTTACAAATACTAGGCAAGTACTATACCACTGAGTCACATCCCCAGCCTTGCAATCAGCTTTTATTTCTGTTGTAAGTTTCCTCAAATGTATAAAACTAATTCAACCGTATGAAAAATCCTGAGTTTGTAGTACTTGGTTTTGAGGAAGCATAATCTCAGTAAAGCAACCATTTAATTCCCATGCCTTATTGTTTACAAAAGTTTCAATAAAGGCAGCCAAGATAGAGTATGTTTAATTATTCTGTTATGCAATATTCCAACAAAGGGATGTTGGGAGAACCACTCATCATGTGGAGGAAGTATTCAGGAGTGTCAGGCAGGGGACACTGCATGTGGTATATCTCCTACCTTCTGCTTCCGTGTTATTTGATATCCTATCTGCATTGTGAGTCTCATCCAACCAGAAATAACTAATCCCCGTCCAAGACAGCCCTACTAAACTTAAGCAGAATCATGCTGAAAACCTGGGCAGCTGCTTTCAGAGAAACCAGGAGAGGAAAGCCTCACATGTTATCCAGCTCTCAAGTCCTCTGGGAAAACAGCTTATGTGAACAGGTTTCGACCTGAATTCTCTGTGAGTACCCTTCTTGCTCTTCCTTATGTTGTCACCCCAGTCAACTTCATGTTGGTAAACACTGCAAGAGTTTCTTCCTTTGTATACATGCAAGCGCCCATTCTTTCCTTCAAAACTTCAACTGTTAAGCCGGGCATGGTGGCACACGCCTTTAATCCCAGCACTGGGGAGGCAGAGGTAGGAGGATCGCCATGAGTTCAAGGCCACCCTGAGACTACATCATGAATTTCAGGTCATCCTGAGCTAGAGAGTAAGACCCTACCTTGAAAAAAAAAAATTCAACCTTAATGAAATTACAAGGAAAAATTTAAGGCCAGATCTGATGATATCCCAAGATTCTAAGTCATGGCCAAACTTTTCTAATGTGTTTGAAAAGTTAAATCTATGCCCATCACATGACTGTTACCAGAAGAACAAGTAACAAGCTAAGTAACTCAGAGATTGTCTGTTGGAATGTAAAAGGTCCCCCAGTAGGTTCATATGTTTAAATCATTGCTCCCCAGCTGGTGGCACTATTTTAGAAGATTGTGGAACATACAGGAGGTGGAGTTTCACTGGATAAAATAGGCCACTAGGGGTGGGCCTTGAGGTTTTATAGCCCAGTCCCTCTTCTTGTCAGCTGCTTCCTGAGGATGGACACAGTGTGACCAGCTACCTTGTATGTCTGCTATCATATTTCCAGCATGATAGATTGTGCCCCCACAAACTGCAAGCCAAAAGTATCTTTCTCTCCTGAATTGCTTCTTGTTAGGTATTTGGTCACAGAAAGGAGAAAAGTACCCAATGTACAAATTCCATGATTTTGCCTCTATTACTTGGTTTTGGGGAATTAGGATGAAAGCATATCCAAACAGATATGAAGAATTTTTACAGGTATGAGCAGTAGTCCACTGACCAACAGGCCCTCAGAGTCTGGCCAATTAACTCCATTGTTATGCTTTGCCAATGAAGCAGTTTCTAAGCAAAACACAGTATGAGACAGCTACATGAGAGCTCCAATCTCTGTTTCTGTGTACTTTGGACTAGGATGTACAATTAGCTTGAAATAGACTTGCAAAACACAATCTGCTATAGTTACTGCCTTTAAACACTACAAAACATTATAAAATTAATATTTAGACAATTATCATATCTTTTGTAATACAATTTTCTATGTAATACAATTTCCTGAACAAAATAATATATATAATCAAGTTAAAAAGAAATTATGTGATATTATTTCATTGCTTATTGAACACTGAATAATAATAATAAGCAAATGTACATTTATTTACTTGGCATCACCTTTGCATGCTTATAGCTTCTTACTCTTCAATCATTATCAGGAGATATAGAATGCTATTTTTAAATGGACTTGTCTCTATTTTTAAAAATTAGATTTTATTTATTTATTTGCAGAAAATTAATATTTAGAATGATTACTTTTCAATTATTATAATATCACTAGATCCAATTCTCCTTCCCTCTGCAAGCAATCTTAAAATGAGTTTATGGAAATGTCTTGTTGTGGTGGTTGTGGTGGTGTTGGTGATGGTGGTGGTGGTTGTTGTGGTGGTAGTTGTGGTGGTGATGGTTGTTGTTGTAGTGGTGGTTGTGGTTGTGGTGGTTATTGTGGTGGTGGTGGTTGTGGTTGTAGTGGTTGTGATTGTAGTTCTTATGATGGTGATTGTGGCTATTGATTGTTGTGATTGTTGTGGTGGTTGTGATTGCTGTGTGGTGGTGGTGGTGGTGGTGGTTGTTGTAGTGGTGGTTGTGGTGGTGGTGGTGGTTGTAGTGGTTATTGTGGTGGTGGTGGTTGTGGTTGTAGTGGTGGTTGTGGTTGCTGTGTGGTGGTGATTGTGGTGGTGGTTGTTGTGGTGGTGGTGGTTGTGATTGTGGTGGTTATTGTGGTGGTGGTGGTGGTGGTTGCTGTGTGGTGGTGATTGTGGTGGTGGTGGTTGTGGTGGTGGTGGTGGTGGTTGTGATTGTGGTGGTGGTTGTGGTGGTGGTGGTTGTGATTGTGGTGGTTATTGTGGTGGTGGTGGTGGTGGTTGTAGTGGTGGTTGTGGTTGCTGTGTGGTGGTGATTGTGGTGGTGGTTGTAGTTGTGGTGGCTGTGGTTGTTGTGATTGTGGTGGCTGTGGTAGTGGTTGTAGTTGCGGTTGTAGTGGTTGTGGTTGTAGTGGTTGTTGTGGTGGTGGTGTTTTTTGTTGTAGTGGTTGTGGCTGTTGTGGTGGTGGTGGTTGTTGTGGTGATTGTTGTGGTGGTGGTTGTAGTGGTTACGGTTGTAGCTGTTGTGGTGGTAGTTGTGGTTGCTATGGTGGTGGCTGTGGTTGTTGTTGTTGTTATAGTAGTGGTTGTGGTGGTTGTAGTGGTGGTGGTTGTGGTGGCTGTCTCACTCTAGCCCAGGCTGACCTAGAACTCACTCTTTTTTATCATTTCAGTATATCTGTCCAAGTCTAGGTTGCAAGTATATTAAGGGTAGGGACCACATCTTAAAAATTCCTCCTGTCCCTAATAGTACCTCGAACAATACCTCAAAGAATATAGTGTGGTCAGCAAACATCTGCTGATTAAAAGGATATGTTAGTTATTTTGTAATGAGGACTTTCATCCATTGACCTAATAGACATTTATTTAGCATCTACCATGTGTTACGCCTACTTGTAAAGTCTCAAAACAACACAAAGTTCATTGGCCTTGTAGAAGGAAAACAGACCAACAACAATAAAAAAAACAGATTAACAAGAAAATACAAAATATGCCCCCAAAAATATAAGTGTCATGGAGAAAAACCTAAACAAGAGATATAAGGAGGGTCTAGGTGGGGGCAAGGGGTGGGGAAGCTTTGTACAGAGTTTCACAGATGAGACATAAGGAGAAGCTAATATCTGATGAGAGAGAATTCTAATCAGACAAAAATGGCAAGTGGCAAGACCATGAAGACAAAATATGTGCCTGGCATGAAGACAGAACATAAAGTGGCCAATGAGGCTGGATCACAGTGAGCAGGGGAGATTTGGTAGTAAAAGTTTGAGTTAGGGAAGGACAGATCATATAAAGCCAGAACTTGCATTCTGAAAGAAATGGAGACTCTTCGGTGGGTTGAATCAAAGCAACATACTGCCACTTCTCACATAAAGAGGAAGGTAATGAATCAAGTATTCTATATATCACCCAGCAGAAACTGCATTGTCTGAGGTCTAACCAGGACTCTGGCTATTTGTGTAAAATGAAAACACTACTGTTACAGCATTTTGCTAGGTCAGATATGATTACATTACATTATGTAATTCAGTCTTCAGAGATTATATGCACAAGTCTTCAGAGATGGCTCAGCAATTAATGGTGCTTGCTTGCAAAGCCTGCAGGCCCAGGTTTGATTGCCCAGTACCCACATAAAGTCATATGTACAAAGTGGCACATGCATCTGGAGTTCATTTGCAGAGGCATAAGGCCCTGGTGAGCCCATTCTCTTGCTCTCTCTGTCTCCCTGCTTCTCTGCCAAATAAATAATTTTTAAAAATAAAAAAAATAAGGATTATGTAATTTCTTGAAGCAATGCCCTCTGTGGGTGGCCCTGGGCTCAATCCTAGCACAGCACTGAAAAAAATAGGAATAGAAACAAACAAACAACAACAAAAAAAACCCTAATGCTCTGAGCTAAACATCACCATTATGTATTTTTTATTAACTTGCCTGAACAACACTCACAACTAGGAGGAAGGATATATTTAATTATCATGTGATTTATCAAGCATGTCAGGGTTAATGAATCTGTAGTTTAGCATAATCCTACAGGTGAATCAAGGTCATCAACAATTAGCTAATCATCAAACTGTCAATGTGCTGTTACCAACATTCTTAATCTAATGGGCTGTTGATTTAATTGCTGGCTACTGTCTGTATTATGGGCTTTTAGCCCCTGATGTTTTTGAGCCTGGGAGTGTGACAGTGTTTTCATCTCTATTCCCAAAACATGTTTGGTTGGTTGGAATATCCTTGTGAAGTGCCTACTTGTGGAATAATCAAATAAGCAAATCCTTGAAAAAGAGAATATGTGAGAAATAAGCCATCATCTGTCAAAATCCTGGTCTTTAACTATATTTAGGTAGAGGAAGACACAAGCCAGTCACTCTCAGATTACAGGCAGTAAAACTTCTAAAACAATTGTGTTTTTATCCAACTTTCATGAGACTATTAGCCATATCTAATTTTAAAAACATGATATACTAGAATATGCATAATTATCAGTTCTTCCTTTCTTTCTTTGTTCTGTCTTTCTTTCTTGTGATGCCAGGGATTGAACCTGTGACTGTGCACATGCTAGGAAAGGACCCTCTACTCCCAGTCCTTTTTTTTCCTATTTCACATAACTGCAGGATGATTTAAAAAAAAAAAGAC